>NW_026776177.1:16794480-17994480 GCF_947086385.1 Phlebotomus argentipes | reverse complement strand
AAGCTGGTACAAAAAACTGTTCTCGATCACACGACGCTCTTGGCACTGAGATATCTCTTCGCTGGCGCTCCGCGTACAACTGACTGTGAAAAGTGGCCGGAGAACCGGCTGAAAGTCGATTGGCTACCGCGGATACCAACTCGCATGCCACTCTCTCTCACTGGCAAGTGATGCACTTGCATCATGGCCGACATCGCGCTCTTTCAAACCCACGAAATGTCGTTCAGTAAAACACTGGCAATGAGGCTGTAAAGAAATTTTCTTTTATTATTCGTCTGTCCTGAAAATGTTCATTTTTTTTCTCTCTCTCTCTCAGCATTAACGTCATCTTTTCTTTTGCATGCTATGATGATTTTTTCAGCAATGGAATTTTTTTGCCAGTGATGGAAAAACGTTATAAATCGTAAAATCATGATTTACAGTGTAGTAAATATAAGTTTTTTTTTCTCTTCTTTAGAATAGAAACAAGCCCATAAAACCTATTTCTTATAAATTTTCAGGTGTCACGAGGTCCAAAGATCCATAACTCCAACCCAATTCAATTTTTAACTCTTCTGTCTAAAGTAACATATGTATATATGTACATTTATATCAAACCTATCTAATATAATGTAAACTTCTTAAAATTGCATTTTTGATTCAATCATAAATTTTATGACTTTAGCGTTTGTTAGTTAGATGAAGAAAAAAATGAAGAAGTTATATAGCGAAAGAAAGGAACGATAAAAGCAATTCAATTAGCGCTAAACACGTATCCATCCATACTGTCGTTTTCGCCGAGTTCTTCCACCTTCATTCTTCTTCTCTTTCTTTCTCTCTCTCTCTGAATTCCTCTTTCACGTCCGCAACAATTATTTTATTTAAAACCACTAATATATATTCCCGGGCTACAGCACCTCTCTTTCTCATATTTCATTCAGAAACACCTCCCCACCCCCCAAAAAGAAACACACCCAATTAACCTGATGATGGCGCTAGTGAACGAACAGCCTGAGTACGTTCTTGACCTTAGAATTGCAAATGGGGCATCTCTTGTGCTTATTCCACGCCTTCTTGGCGCACTTGTAGCAGCAGCACAGATGGAGGAAACTACTGTGCACGAAGACACCGTCCTTCGGCTCCTTCAGGCACATCATACACGGCTCATCCAGTGGATTACTGCTGCCGCTCAGCTCCTTGGCACGCGCCAGATCCAAATCCTCGCAGATTGCCGTCTCTTGGCTTTCCGGCAGTATCGTTGTGGGTGATAGTGACGATAGATCCTGACTCGAGGCGCAGGATTGCACACCAGACTCCTCAGGCTCATTATCCCAGACGTTCTTGAAGAACTTATTCTCATATCTCGCCCTCTTGCACACATCATCCTCCTCATCCTCCAGGATGTCCACTGAACTCCTACTCGATCGTCTCTTGCGATCGCCGAGACTAGAATTCACCCCCGCCCCACCGGACCTCGTGACCCCGCCGCCATCCTTCGCCGCCTCCTCCTCCTCATCGCTCTCTGGCGTCTCACCGGCACTGTTGGCCACACACTCCTGCCGACTCACGAGGCACCTGCGACCCTTAACACTACCTTTACCATCTGGCTCAGTCTCACGGCGCCGATCCTTGATCTCGCCCATGTCAGCCTCGTCATCCGACGCCGATGAACTCCTGGCACCGCGCAGACTCCTCCGGCGATCTTTGGTCCTCCTCTTCGTGCGCTTCCTGCGGCGCTTCGGGCGCGGTGGAAAGTAATCTTTCCGTGTCTGCAAAAGACATGCGAATCACATTTAGAAAAAAAATTGTCTTTAAATAGCGCCAAATCTGCAACAGAATTGAGGATGAAGAAAGCGTTTAAAGCTACTCATGAATCTGAGGATGAACTGAGAGGCTATAAATTAATTTACAGACACTCCTATTTATTCCCAAATACCCAAACATTGTAAGCATCTGAAGATTAAGTATATTGTCTCAATTCACCCTCACAATATGTGCTCAGCTTCATATAGTGTTCGCTAGCATAATTAAAACTAAAATGTCCCACTTAAGTAAGACATCTTATTTATTTACAAAAAGTATCTACTTCAATTTCTACTGCAATTTTTAAGCAATTAATCAATTTTGTCATGCTCTTATTATTATTTATAGACGAATAGAGAAAGAGATTTTCTTATCGCACTTTTCTTTGTCATCAGACAAATTCACGCCATCCATAAAATATTCCCGTGCCCACGATCAGTGTTTAAACTTACCCAAATATCTTAAATAAACTTGAGAGGATTTCTTACAACTTATCAAAATTGCAACGATCAAAACTGTTAATGTTAAGAGAGACGCTCTAGTTGATAAACTAAGATGACACTCTGCCAATGTGTGTTTCTTCACTGCTGCAAGAAATGTATATTTCTGACGCTCTGCTTTAATATTGCTGCATGAAACTTTGTTGAAACTTTATCATGATGAACACGCGTTCTTACAATGCAAACTCTTCTTATAATGCAAATTTTACACCTACAAAAATAAATTTACAAAATGCTTTTTAGAAATCAAGATCACAAAACAAAAATCAATAATCCGCATCTGTAATCAATTGTATAATTGCTTTAGTTTTTCTCTTGTCCTTTTCTTATCTTTTGTGTGTTTCTGTTTTCTTTGCTGTCTTTTGTGTTTTCTGTTTTCTTTTCATTTCTTCATCCCTTGTTTTTTTCTTTGTTTCTTTTGTTTTTCATTATTACCTTTTAGCACTCTTCTTTTTTTTAAGGTAATTGTGTGTATTTTTCTATGACTTTTTTCATCTTTTAGTTTAGATATTTGTTTGTTTTCTTTTCTTCTTTTTGTCTTTTTTGTTCTTATTTTATTTGTTATTTTTCTTTACTGTTTTTGTTTCTTTTCTCATGACATTTTAAGTGTTTTACAATAGAATTCTAATTGTTTCCCACTTTTGCCTACATGCAGCAGAGATTCCTAGGAAGAAAAAGTTGCAAAAGTCATAGTTTATTGACGTGAAATAGTCGTTACACCTGTAACAAGACAGGCTAATCTGTTGGTGTATGTTCAGGCTGTTTTTCCGTTATATTTACTACCAGAAAACTACTACTTTTGACAAATTAAATCCTCTCTTACGCTTTGTCACAGATTTAATAGTTGCCTTTTTCAATCCCTTTGAAATACTCAAATTGAACCACTTTAATCACAGCTAAATTCATCTTATATTATTTTGTTCCATAACTTTTCTTGTTCTTTATCTTAAATCTCATGTAAAAATATTAGTAATTCATCACTAAACAGTCAATAAATCAATCATCATATTGGAAATGTGAGATGAAATGTTCATGTTCATATGCATAGCTTTCTATTATGTGCTCAATTTTAGGTCATTAACACCGAAACAACAGTTCGGCACTATTCTGTCCAGACTCTCAGAACATTACTCAAGGTTATGAAATGCCTCAAAGCAGCACTTTTCTGCATAAAGCAAAAATGCAAACAAACAAATGGGACTCTTTTGCAAATAGAGACTCTCTTTGACTTCCTCTGTGTGAAGCAAATAAACCCCATCGTTTCGGCCGGCGCCTTTCTCGGCCAATTCTCGAGAGTGCGGAGGCAGAGAGAGACTCTCGTGATGGGTCATTGAATGCCACTTTCATCCAGCCAATATCAATTGATACAGCCACCAATCCATTAAATTCAGCGTATGGCCACTCTGGGCAAACACACATCGAGTCACACTCCACGTGATGTCAATGGCAATTGGCCCGGTGACGACATCCAACAAGTCGCAACATGTTAGCACCGGAGACGTGCGCGTCTCGGGCGTGAGATGCAAATTAGCGCGCATGAACTTACCCGATAGCATTTCTCACAGTAGCGATACAGCGGATTGTTCTGCTTGTTTTTGCACTTGACGCACTCCCAGTAATCGGCGCGGTTAATCTCAGGATCTGTGGCACTGTCATCGGACGCCTCGGTGTCTGCGAAGATGGCAAAGTCACTCCCGGAGATGCTGTCATCGATCAGGCTGGTCAGGGCGGCAATCACGACATCCTGGACGGAAAGGAAGCAACATTTTCCATGAGCTCGACAGTCCTGGGCCGCGTGCAGACGGCAACTTACGTGTTCAGACCCACTGGAGGAGTCATCGGAGTAGAGATTGTTTTCGGAACTGCTGTCCGTGGCCACTTCGTACTCCAGCACTGCGATGGTCTCATCTCCGCTCGTCTCCGTGTCACTGGTGTCCCGGCACACGTCTGTGGGTGGAAGAAACATCGTGAGAAAGGGATTTTGTGTCACTTCTTCGAAGGCTCGCGGTGCCGATTTTCGGCCAAAAGTGTCAGCGGAGAACATTTCCCAAAAAAGGGGAAGTCCATGGCCATCTCTTCTCCTTGCCGGAGCACGCTTTCTCAACCGGCCGCCACGAGGGGGGTCGCTGGTGGTCGCCACTGCGCATGTGTTGGCATGTATAAAAATGGCCGCTGGAGGAGAAACTGGACCAAAACGATCGCACTCTTTGTACCTGTTTCACGTCCATGGAAGCTGTCGTATGTTGCGTCGTCGTCAGACCTCACGCACTCCCGCGGACTCTCTTTCGCGAGTGTTATGTAGAACTTGGGCGTTTGGTACTCCTCAGAGAAGCCCTCGTCATCCCGATGTTTGCGCTTCATGCCACTCATGTCAAATTCTACGGAAAAAAGATAATGGCGCTTAATGGGAAATTCACCAACAATGGCTTCCACTGCCTTCAGACCACCCCAAGCACACTTTTCACACCGCCCCACAGCACATACCTTGCGTTTCCCGGCTCACTACACTCATTTTTGCACGCGTCAACGATCAAATTCGCGAGTTGATTAAAAACTTTTACCGCACCTGAGGCTTTTCTTCACTATTTAAAGCTGGAAATTATCCACGTTTCTCCTCCACTCCAGAGCTCCGAATTAAGTTGTGACATCAATGGCCGCCGACTACCGCCACCTGGCGTTCGATGGCGGCGAAGGGGCAAAATGTTTATCCAAGACGAGGGGAAAGTTCCCATCATCCCCACTTTGGCGGCAAATTCACCACCGCCGTCGAACTCACCATTCTCCTCACTTCCAGCGATTGCAGAGCGCGGCGAAGGTGTCGCGCGTAGAAAACACTGATAAAAATGGATTTCAATACGCCTCTTATCTTGAGGGGAAGGACCAGAAAAAAGTGAAATGCGGGTAGATTTGAAAAAGACGGAAACGGTTACAACAAAAAGGCTGTATTTGCACATTAAAACTCCACCGAATTCTACAATTCATCATTTTTTATCTCCTTTCAATCTCTTTCACGGTCTTGTCATACAATGTCCTGCCTTCAGCAATGTATCACAATCACAAAATATAACTTAAACATCTGCAACTTGTCTTACAAAAAACAGTTTCACAAACAACATTTTATCTCTTTCGTCTCTCAAAAATCAGCTACAGCGCTCTTTTTTTCCAGGAGGATCTCAAAGTGTTATCGCAAAAGAAAACGCATCAGGCAAATCATTTATTCCGCCATTGACTCAACCCTCTTCGCTCCTTTTCTCTAATGCATAAGAATTACCGGAAGACACAATAGAACTTGATCATTTCATCCTGTCGTGCCAGGATGAATTTTCCCACAAAACTCAAATGATGACACAGAAAAGAAAACTCGCATGACGAGTTTTGTATTCATTTTAGTTCTTGACTTAGAATCGTGAAGCGACTAGAAAAAAATAACAGATCGATAAGCGAATGTTAGTTAACGAAGAGTGACAAAATTGAGAAATAATGCACTTTTCAATTCAATCCTTATGGTAACTCATGCTGCTGGTAATTATTGTCTTCCATTGCCATTTGGTTTTTTTTCTCAAAATTTTTCAAATTTGCTCCTAATCTTACGAGAAAGAAAAAAATCTTCAGTGGCGAGCAAAGAAACATTTCTTGCATTGTCTTTTGAGAGAAGAAAAATAACAGATTTCATTCATTAACAACTTTTCTTCGTGTGTGACAAATCAATGGATTTTTTTCTGAAGCAATTCCATGGAAATCGTGCTGGAATTTCTAGAGCTTTTTCTTGCTTAATTATTTCACTAACTCTTTTTCTCACTATCAAATAAATTTTTACCTAATTTGGAATGAAAGTTGTTTTTTTTTTCTTTATTATCTCAGTTTTATATAATAACGCCGTGACAGAATGCCAGCTTGTGTCATAACGTGAAATTGCGCTCTTAAATATTTTGCCTCGAAAGTATTTCCATGAGAATTGCTTCCTTTACTTTTGTACAAAATAAAAAAAAAACTAGAGAGAATTCATCGCGTCGATGAAGGAAAGATTAAGTTCACTCAAAATCATCTATCTAAATATTCAAGGTGGTTGGGGGAATTTTTCATAAAAGATCTTCGTGTTACTTTTCTTTGTTTTCGGAGAGATATGTCACTTTTCTTTTGTCACAGAAATTTGACTGAAGACGAAAAATCACCTACAGAAGGACAAATTTCTGGAAATGCTCTTAGAAGCTCCAAAAGTTGGCTTGTCAGTTATTTAGGATGGGAGAAAAACTAATTGCAACGCGATCAAACGATGGGATTTGTTGAAACTTCTATACTGGCCATTATTACAAAGTTATATGTACACTTTCTATGTCACTATTCTTCTATCTATTTTGATATAACAACGTAAAACCCCATTCTCTGACTGACTCTTGTTAATCATATATAGGAAAAGAGAGAGACAAATAAACCAAGAAATCCATCAACAATGATATACTGCCATTTTTTCTACTCTACTTTTGTCATATTTCTTATGCTGTCTGTTTTTCTGTTTCATCCCATTTCAACGACTGTGACTAATTTTACATATTTCTTCATATTCTTCTTCTTTCTAATAAAAATATTCAATGTACTCTTCTCGAAATGTCCTCTAGTAACCATTTAAATGTCCATTGCGCACGAGGAGTTTTCCTCATATTTTACACAATGTTTGATTTGAAACCACAGATATATTTTAACGAGTTTTCTCAGTTTGTCTTCTTTAGTACATTTTATCCACCATACTTTTATCTAATGATTAAGTGTCTCTTCTATCAATATTCTCTATTACTTATAATATTTACACTTTTATCATTTATCAATAATCTCACACTTTGACAGTGATTTTGCGCGTGTGCCAGAAAGTGTTTGTAAGATTAAAATCATCAGGATTTCCCTCCGTATCTCGCGTGATATGCAAAAATTGAGAAGATAGTTTTGATTGTGCATTGAAATTGTACAATTTATATGTCTTGTTTTGGGAGGATATGCGAAGATATCAAGTGAGAGATGCAACATTTACACTGTTCACAAGGAAGATACACTGCTAAAGAATGCTACACAAAGCTCATGGCATTTTGGCCCGAACGGTTTCTCAAGTTTCTTCACACTTAAGGCCACGCCTTCTATTGATTTATCTGATAAATATTACCCTTTGATTGGTGTTTTCTCTTCAGCTACAAGCAATAAAATATGGTCTTTTGTGAATCTAACAAGTGAGAAATGTATATAATCAAAGTATTAAGATAATATACACATTATGGGCGGGCCTTTCAAGTGGGCGGGATTTCGAGGATACGGAATATTTAAAACTTTGCGACAAAAATAGGGAAAGAACTTGCATTTGACGGTGCATTTCTAAAGGGAACTTTGTCATTATATCACATTGTTTTACAAAATACTTTTCATCCTCATCTGATATTTCTCCCTCATAATTCTCTCTTCAGTGGGTATTTTCACAAATCGCTTCAATTTCACTTTTAACAATAGATTATCCACTTATTAGTTTTCTCTGCGTTTTCTGGCATATTTTACTTGTATTTACAAATGCTCTTTTGGATTTATGAATTTTGAGAGTTCAGTGAACTTTCCTTCAACGAAACGATGCTCTATGAAAGAATGCTATTTATCTCCGGTGCAAAGAAAATCTTATCTTTTCAAAGCCTCAAATATTCTCCCATTTTTTTTTTTTAGAACTTTGATACAATATATATCTTTCTCTCTCTTGTATTTAAAAGTGCTATTTTTTTGTTTGATCATGTCAGCTTCATCGCCGCTTTGTCCCCTACAAATGTATGGTATTTTTCTCTCTTTTTTTCTTCCTCTAAATATAATTTCTCTGCATATGTAATTATTACCTCTTTTCTCATAATAGATGCCTATAAGTATTTTTTTCTCTCACATTTTTTCTCCACTTTTAAAGACTTTTACATCTACAAACTAATTTATCAACTTTCTTTGTTATATCATGGGTTTTTCTTCCCCATGATTTATCTTTTTTTTGTATATTTACATAAAAAAAGAACGAATATATTTAGACTGTCTCGACCCAAGCGTGAGGGAGTGTGTGTTTTCTTCTGAAGAAAATGCACCACAGCTTGAGATACAATTATTGTATTAACTTTCAATATTTTTTTTCTTTACTCCTCTATATATATATATAATTTCTGTCCATCTCATTTAGTGATCATCATTTTTTTTCTGATAAAAACTATGCAATACAGTTTATAAATCTATATATATATATGTGTGTATATATATTGTAGGTATATTATTTCTCTTCATCTCAATCGTCATCATCATCATAATAATTGATTTATGGGTCTCCCAAAGGGGTGATCCACGTGTACCGTATTAGCGACAATTTCTACTCTTTTTTTTCCTTCCATTAGATATTTTTTTTCTCAATAATTTCTTCATCATTTCATAAAGATTCTTTTTATTAATCAATAGGTTTTTTTTATTTAATTTCTTTGACTAATAGACCGAGAAGAGATATTTCCTATCCAATATATTTTTTTCCACCATTTCTTCCTTTATAATAATATAGTTTCTCATAAGATTTCTAATTAAAATTGACAGGTAAAAATTATAAGATACTCTATGTAATTTCTCATACATCATTACATATCGTAATCTCCTCTCCTTTGCGCTACAATCTCCGCATCGCGACTAAATCGGGAGCCTTTAGCAAAAAATTGAAGATGCCTCGCCGTGTCTTCGCCTGTTGCATTTGTTCAGCAAGCAGACAGGATGAGTGGGAGGGGAGTTGAACTATTTTTCTTTTAAATCTTGTTTCTTTTGTCGTGTGTTCTTGCAAATGGGTTAAATGGAGCAAATTTTGTTTACACCTAATGGTACATGTGTTGTTCTCCTTATAATTGATACCACTTCTTATCCTTGTACTTTAGCATAAGAGAATGTGCGGTGCCACTAAATTCTTGTGCTTGGTTGGCCATCCGTTCGGTTCGCTCCTCCAGCTGACTCAGCTTATCGCCGCGCTCCATGGCCAGTTGGTGGGCGCGACTAATCTCTGATGTGGCTGTGCTAGCGCGCGCCCCCAATGCCTCCAGATTGGCACTCGGTCCCGGAATGTGTTTCGCCACTGAACGATTCGCCTTTCCGCTCGACTCCCCAACTGCAATAAGTCAGAGACACTCTCAATAAGACAACCGCTCTAGGCACGCTCTAGCCTAGACCACCCAGACTTACAGAGTTCTTCGCGATCTAGACTGCGAGATCCACCACCAAATAAGCCCTTGAAGAAGCTCTCTTTAGGCGGCTCAGGCATGTCATGTGCCTGGAATAGCTCACACATCATCTCATTTGTGAATTGAGTACTAGAAAAAGAGCAAAAAAAAGGTTGAATTTAACTCGATTTTAACATTGTGCCCCAAAGCAAATCCATTCATTATGAATGGCGATGCACATTTTGCCTGGAAACTTGCAGATGTGCATTGAACTAATGTAAAATTCACGAAATTGAGGACAGATTAACCCCTCAAATGGATGGGAAAAAATTCAATTGTGGCACTTTTCAATAGAGTTTATGCATTTTGTACAAAACTGAATGATTAAACAATTTTTATCGCTTCAATGGCCATTGACACGCACTTCCGAATTAAACTCATGCTTTCATTGTTGCATTGAATTGGACATTTTATCTGTAACAACTGGTTTTACATTGCTTTTAATTAGCTCGTCACTTTTGATTTCATTTTTAATAAAATACACAAGCTGCAAGAAAGCATCAGAACAATCACTCACCAAAAGTCGACACACAAAGTGAATTTCTGCAATTCGGTGGGTGTTGCCAAGTACAACCCATGGCCCTTATTGCTCAAGCAGAATGCCTTGGAAATCCTGCAAAAAGTCAATGCTGTGTTAGTCCTTAACTAGAAGAGACACAATTCTCAGTCGCGCAAATGACATTAATCCAATATATATATTGTATACAACAGAAAGGAAAAATGCACACAGAATACTTAAAGAAGTTCCTGTTGAACAAACGACAAAGAAAGGAATGAAATTTCATAAATGTTAAAAGCTTTCTTCTGTCATCTTTCTCACAACAAAAACATGTTTAAATAATATGTTTCTATTAATTATCGTACTTTTCCTAATGTTCTCATCTTTTTTCTCATATTCATTGCATGAAACATTGAATGAAAGGAAGTCAATTGAATTGTGGCATGCAATTAAATCAATTGATATAATTCAAAAATTCGGTAAATTTCCAGAAAATAGAGAGAAAGAGAGAGATAAATGAGAGAAAGACAGAATGAGAGAATTATCCATAAAAAAGGAGAAAATGAAAGAATGAAAGGCAAAACTATTTCAATATATATATATATATTTTCACATGCTTTTGTGCTGCCATTGAGAAAAGTTGAGAATAGATTTATGAAACGGTGCAGCAAAAGCAGAGATTGAGTTTTTATTTATTCCATTTTATTTATGATCAATGTAGTTGTTTTTAAGTCATCAATCACGTTACGATAGTGCAAATGATTTTTCAACATACAATGCTTCATCTAAAGTCAAATTAATGCATCGCTGATTTAGTAGCTGTCTTGCCTTTTCAGTTTCTTTTTTTTCAATTAGAGTCATTCTTACGGCTCAATTCACCAATAATTGTACTTTGGAGATTTTGTTCTGTATTCTCTACACTCATTTGAAAAATCTATTGTCTTCTGCAGATCTTTTTGTTTTCGTTTAGCTCAAATTGTCTATGAAGAGTAATTGTATTTTTTTGTTTCTTATTTTTTGGAAGGAGTGGAAGATGGGTTGTGTAATACAAAAAATATACAATTAGAGTTGGAAGATTAATAAATATTAGTTGGTTTATATAATCCTTATATCGTATATAATATATTGTCTTATTGTAAGAAAAATATCTATAGAACAGGTTTTTCCACAACTTACTGGTTAGTATCCTCGTGGACAATTAGTTGCTGACCCCATATTGAGAGCATTGGATCTACAATTCCTTGCTTACATTTTGTCTGAAAGCTATACACAACATGTTGAAAGAAAAACAAACACCTCCAAAAATTGTAGAGAACCCATAAAATTGTCATTAGAGAAAAAAGAGATAAGGGTATGTACACACAGGAGGAATTTTTGTGGAGTTTTTCATTGACTATACAAGGGAATTATTTTGTAAAATTCCTATATCTCTCAAATACAGAGTCTTCAAATGCTATTTGTTAGAAATCTGTAGTCAAAATGTCTACAAGTAGTTGACATTAATCGTCTCTAGAATTTTACGTTTCTACAAACCACTGCTATGATGCTACTGAGAGTCTGATACAATATATAACTCAAGATTAAAAAAAAACTACAACCGAAGTCAAGATGTTCATCTGGAAACGCCCCCATAGAAGCTCCGCCCACTTCTTCACCGACGTCATCAGTAGCAACTTAACAGTGTTCTATTGGAAACGCGACCTAAGCTATCAAATTAGTATTGTAAGAAAGAATTTTGTGAGCTATTTACACAGACCTTCACGTAAACTATTTTCAATGTCTGTGAATTACACTTAAACATAACTTCTCGTCATATCGAAGATTTGTCGAATTTTGTTGAAATTTTGTTGATTTAGAAGGTGTTTAGATTTGTTATTCTTTACTCATCTAATTGCCGTGAATACAAACTAATATAGTAGAAGAGATATTACAACGAAAAGTGCTCTTTGGTTCTGTACATTTCACTAACATAATAAGTGGGATAGTAGAGTGAGTGAGCTAATATTCTAATGTACACTTTTGACACTAATTGTGATTTTGTAGGACATTTACACTATTTCATCAACACCTCTACACACGAAAGACCAATCAATATACTTATTTTGTACTTATTTTTTGAGAGAAAGACAAAAACACAAAATGTTTTGGGAGAACTCAAGCAAAGAAAAAGTGGAATTAATCATGTACAGACTTTTATCAGTGTCTCAATTGTCGTCTAGCAATTTTATTTCACTTTGGGCAATATGACATGGGTGAAAATTTCTTGTTGCGCTGTCGCTGTTTTGAAAAGTTGGCTCAAAACTTTCTCACGATATAAGTTTCTTCCCAATTACTGCTGTGTTAAGATTTTTTTTCTTCTTCTTCATCTTCTCTCGAAGAGATGGAGTGTTTATGGAATTTTGTATTATATATTTTGTCTCTGTCAAGAACGCAAAAGAACAAATAAAAATCGAACAAGACCAGAAAAAACAGCTACGAATTCTAAGATTTAATGTTATCATATAAATAAAACAGAACAATCCATCTCTAGGTCAATTGTTTTGAGTAAAAATTCGGAAAAAGAACAATATTCGTTTGCGATATATAGAATAAAAAGTATATAAATGCCATACACCTCCATCGGTATAATCTAATTTCTGCCAAGAATAGAAATCATAACTGGATGACAAATCAAAATCGTGCAGCAATGTCTCTGGAAACTGTTTGAATTCATTTTCATTTCTCTTGCTTTCCAAGAACGCCAGAAAAAGCCACCTTCAGAGCCACAAAATAAATATCATGAATGACAAGAGTAAGTATGAAAATAAAACAGCACCACATCACCAGTGAATTATTGTAGGAAAAGAATTCTACCACGTTTGTGATTAGCTAAAATTGTGACATTATGTGAAAAAGTCCATTTATATCTTGTCGGATTTCACTCAATCCGCCATTACATCGTTACAAAACTTGATGAGAAATGATAAAAACTATCTATGAATGTGGATTCTACTCTTCATCTGTGGCAATCTTTTATTTCGCATATAAAGTGAAATGACAAAAAAAAATGCATTGCGTAGTCTAACTTGTTCAATTCTCAGCCCAATTAAGTGGATTGTGAGGAGGAGTGATAAAATGGCTCTTTTTTCCAAGGAGCATGGATGAAAATGAGGAAGGGAGAAAAGAAATCAATGAAAGCACGTACCTCAAATCAGCCAATGGAAGAAAATCCACGTCCATGAGTGGACGAAGACTGGGTAAACTGTACGCCATAAGGTGACCAGTCGACAAGTAGCAAACTAAACAAACGCTATCTGAAATTCAATTAGGGTTAATCATGATTGTATTTCGCGCAAAATACAATTATACCACTGCGAGTCAAGAACAAAAAACATGTTTGCTTTTGGAGGGCTGCTCTTTTGTCATGAAATTTTCACGCAAGGGCGTAGCTAAGCCTCTTGAGCTACAGAACCTTTGATTTTCAATGCAATGCATTAAAAATGCGTAACAAAAAATCCCAAATCAAGTGAATATTCCTGATGTTTCACGCACTAAACATTTCTAGTGAAACATTTCTGTATATTCTTACTAGATGCTAGTTTTTTTCGGAAGCTTTCATAGCTACGCCCATGAAGGCACGTATTCTCAATTCGAGATAACAAGGCTAAAAGTTAAAAAAAAGGAATAGTAGCCACCAAAAGCAAACGAAAAAGATAAGCAAAGAGATTCACAACTCACCCCTAAAGCTAATAATCTCCGCCTTAATCACATAATCAGTATCCGCAATTTGCTGTCGGTAGACACAATTTTGACTTGGAAGTGCCACGACCCGTGCCTGCTTTTCACTGGTAATCACAATAAATTGCCGATCGCTGAAGGAGTCCTGATTACCAGACAGCGTCGGACTCATTCGATTGGGATTTTTCGTGGGTGTTCCTGCAAACGGACAATTGTACACAAAACATTACAAAGGACCGTCAATTATTTCACACCCTCTCCTCATGTTTTCCTTACTATTGTCTCTTTTCTCTGATTGCTTTTCATCCTTCCATGCTTCATAAGTATAAGGTACAAGAGCCCCATTGTAATCCAGGAACGACATAGATAGAATGGCACCCTTTAGTCGAAAAATAGGTCCTCCTGTGCCGACAAAACCACCACAAAACATTAGCCACATGTGACCACAGTTGATGTGCGCCACATCAACCAAATGCAACAATGATTCACTCACCCAGAATTGAGACAACCACAGGATTGGTTTTCCGGTTATCGGCATCCGGGAGAGTGATTGAAATTGTAAGAACTGACCCAAGACTTGTGCCAATCCACAGAGTCGGTTGCAGAGTTGTTGGATCTGATTTGATATTGAATTAACACCATTAATCGCATTTTGTAGGAGCGACAGATGATGATGATGAAAACTCACCACTCTTTTTTGTATAACTATCTGCGAATGCTAAACATTGAACAGCCTCGGAAGATATATTTTCTAAACTAGACATCGACGAAGAGCGTGATCGGGAAAATGAACTATCCAACTTATCTACTCGGCCGGTTGTATGAAAAATACAAATTCAATTAGTTTTCATCGTTCGCTGTGGCGCAAAAAATGCATTTTGGTATTATCATAAGTATAAGAACATTATGGTACAGGTTGAGAGGTTAATTACAGACATGTACTTAGATAGTCAAGTAAAGAGTTAGAGAGGTATAGCGACAGAGAGCTATATTGTGTAATAACATTGCTACAGATAGAAGGAACCAAAGTGTTTTTTTTTGTCTATCATGTTATGGTATAAAACTGTTAGAGTATATTAATGAAATTTTCGTATATCTTGTTAAAAATACAGAACGAACAAAAAGAATACCCAAGAGATTTTTCTCTTCACGTAACAGAAATCATACAACACAAAGTATACAACAATACAAATCAAGAGAAAAGCGTGCAGTTGTTTTTTTTTTAATTGAAAAGCATTTCCCTTTAATACAACGCCAAATAAACCATGTGAAATGAACACAAAAGGGAAAATTAAACATGTTTTTAATACGTTGGCATGCAGTAAATCAACACGTTAAGAGGGTACTTTTGTAATAACAACAAAACGGCTTTTGTATTCTTAAATAAATTGCTGTGAGGATAATTGGCAGTTTTAGGAGATGTTCTATATAACTTTATAGGTGTCAATCTTTTTGGTAGACATCGTCAGAGAAGGGAATAGACAGAGATTAGGGAATACACCAATTGTCAACATTTACAAGAAACGATTATGTTACAAGTATGACGGGAATGTCATCCTCTCTTCAGAGAAACTTTTGTCAGAAGTACAAATCAAATGGAAAGTCGTTTGAAAGTGAAGACGTAAATACATATAAGATAGATAAGGGATAATACTTTTGAAGGAGATTTACTATTTACTTGAAAAATCTTTTTTTATATCAAATTCTACCAAATATGTAGAGTTTACACAAAACACAAAACATTATTGTCATATTATTTGCGGTAATAAATTTTTGCTGGTAATACCACATAAAGATTTTAAGGGTCAATCCTTTTCTCAAATTTATCTACTATAAGAAAAGTGCATTTGAAAAGTCGCAAGCAGCCAAAATACGGGCAAATAGAAAAAAAATCTAATTTTGTTTGCTTAACACAACAAAAGAATGTTTCACCGAATTTTACAAAAGGTGTCCATACAAAAAGCATAGCAACTAAAGTTCGCTTCATTTTTTTATATCTTTTTTTTCCTTACAAAAACACTTAAATAAATTGTTGAAACTTGAAATTGAGAAAGAGAAACTCAAGAGCAGAAAGAGAAACTCATCTATAAATCAATATAGTATAATAATAACACTATAATTCCACATTTTCTCTCTCAACACGAAATTATAATAATACAGTACTGATCGATAGAAAACCATAAAATATAATCTGTTCGTGACAATTTTGCAAATATAATGTTGTTATGATATTCTGTTCTTTTTTTTCTATTTGGTGGATTTTGTCAATGAAATATGGAATTATAATGCAAAAAAGTGTTTGTATATAGAGAATATATAACAGGAAGAAATCATGTGCAATATATATGTTAAAAATTCAAAATTATTCTAAATATTAGTTAATCCTAGACAGTTTATATGGTTGATAGAGAAAGAGAGATTTTTCAGACAGTTATGTACGCTCATTTTAAATTCATGAGGTTTTAAAACAGTCACAAATAGAAAGAAAAATAACACCACAGAAACTCTGCCAGACATTTAGTTGAGGGTGTTCTTATGATAAAACATCACATTATTTTTTGTACGTTACTTTTTGGGAAAAAAAGAGGTTGTGAAATTAACAATTTTGTTCCTTGCGGTCAAGATAATGGTTCTTTTTTTTATGTGACAAAGAGAAATTGTCTGTAATTATTCTGATGGTTTTTGTTTACACAAAAAGAGAGTTTTAGATAGTACCACATCATAGGAGTATCTTAAAACATTCTAACACGAAAGTAAGGAAATTAAAGTGACGATTATAGTGATTATTAGGGAACTGAGAGAATAAATTTTGAGAAACACAATGAAGGAGAAAGTATGTAAATGGAAGAAACATAAACACTTCTGGAGAGGACTAATAACGAATTTATGACACATGAAAACATGACGATGAACATGAAGGCTTGGCGAAACATCTCCGAAGACTACAGAAAAAAGCGCCCATTTACATTTTATACTCAACTGCATTTCACATGAAGTTATACTGAAGCTTTCGCAATTAAGTTTAAACGAGAGAGGAAAATCGTTCATTGATTCTTTTTTTTCCAACAGTGGTGAAATCCAGATGAAAGTGTTCATGCATTTGACTGTATTTACTCCGCATGTAAAGTATATATAATCTCGATTAAACCCCAAATGCGGTGTACGCTCAATTGAAAAATAACAACCAGTTATTTTCAAAATTTCCACTGGTCACTGGTTTCGGCAAGCGTAAAAGCCACAGGAACTCTTTCGAGTATATAATTTAATTTCAACTCTCACACTCTAGAGCGCGGTTTTGCAAATATATATGTATGTATCTATGCACTTCCCTTCGGAGTACAGTTTCGCCTTGCATGGTGACACAACAGAAAAGTTAAGCTTCTAGTAGAGTTTGCTGGATTCGCTTCTTCCTTGAACGGAAACATGCTCTTGCCTTACCAATTGCTTATTAAACTAAGTACTTAATTCACTAAAACTACTGCAAATGAAACAGTTAAATTTATAAACTGAAATTTGTCTACAATACGTGAGCTAATGAACTTCCAATGTAATTAGTAACTAAAGGTGTTTTGCGGAAACTAAGGTATAGTTTTGCACATTTGCCGCTAACTTAAATGTATTGCAAAATTTTGACATAGTTGTTCTATTTATATTGTTTAGTTATTGATCTAATGTTTCTAATTATGTGAGAGACATTCACTAAATGAAATTATATTTTACCTATCACTTGACCTCGGTCTGAAATCATTTTCGTATCCAATTGTTATAAGAAGCAATAAAGTCAAATTAAAAATATTTGTTACACACATCAATATGAAATTTTTTACATCTATGTTTATGTTTTCTCTTTTCACTGAATGTTTAGATTATAAGAAAATAGTATGATCAACTCTATGGGGAAATACAGAATGTTTTTGTACCTGAATGTTAAAGAAATCATGTTAAACAGAAAGATAACTTCTGATAAATGACACAATTGTGAGGAAATGCATAGAATAGCGAATGATACTGAACACAGTAAAAACAAATTGTCATAATTGTTGCATGGATAAACACCGAGCGTCAGGAGGTCAGAGGAGGTAACAATGTTTATGCAACGGAAAGAGTCACACAAATATTGTCAGGCTTCTGTAATCACAACACATCAAAATTTAACACAATTATTTGTCTTTCATCAATTTTGAGAGGGCAGAAGAAGTATACATCTTCCGTTGCCATATCGAATACACACACACACGCACACGCCAACGACAACAACACCGACCACCAACACACATTTTATGGGGGAGGAAAAGAAACGTGACTTGGAAATCAAGAGTTGTGAAAACGAGTATGGAAGTTCCAACATGAGTGAGGCTGAAGGAGTTGGAGGTTTGTCTAACGATCTCGGTGAAAATTTTGCAATTAAACCAAAAAGGGGAAAAACGGAAGAATGTGTGTAAATGAAAGTCCGAAGACGTGTGGCGAAAGAACGAAAGGGGTTCGCTAAGAAAATGAGGACGTGGTACTACCAAAACTGCAAAACTGTCGCGTCATTAGAAGGTTATGCGACAGTGGTGTCAGCTGAGGTCGATTCATTGAACTCTCCTCCCCGTAGGATGCGGTGGATAGGCATTTTTGTAACTTCTTCCCACCTTGCGACCGGGACTTTCGCACGGCCTCCGGCCCACCGACACCGGCCGGGATGGATGACACACCGCGACGGCTTGACGGACTTCCAGTGCCGCCGCCACCGCCACCCACAACACCACTGCTCACACCACAACCCGACGCCGAACCACTCATTATACTTGTGCGGTCTTGGACATATGCTGCCGCTGCTGGTGCTCCGCCGGCGCCGCCGCTGGGGCCGCCGCCCACTCCGCCGCAAAGTCCATTCATCTGGGATAAAGTCATATACATTTCCAACTAATTCACTCTCACTGGCCAACAGCTCAGCGTTCTTAACCGCCCGTTTGGCTTCTCTTGCTTCAAATCAAAAGGCTAGATAAACAAACAAATCAACATTGGGAAATCAAAGTAAGAAAATTAAAATTCTCATATTGGAGAATCCAGAAAATCACCTTGTATGCAAATTCCTAGTGCTGCGACTCTTAATTTAAGCAAATGGGCGGGCTTTCTGAAGTGCCACTCGACAAATTCGTCATACATTCATAGTAAATATTAATGTTAAGCTTGATGATATGACACTAAATTGCTCTGGACACGAACACTCTTTAAGATTGTACATCAAACATTATTTGCAGGACACACACGTTTTCATTATTCATGTCGAAGTCAGTTGAAACCGTTCAAACTATGGAATTATGTTGAAAATTATTCTGAAAACAAACACAAATCCAAATAGCCAACATAAATTTAATACGAAACACTCGTACAATCGAATGAGAGCATAATTTCAGGCAACCACGGAACCTCATATGGTCCCATAACGGGCATTAATTTGCAATTGCATCGATTTGTGGTCAGTCAGATTGTGATGGCATTTATTTAAATATCTATTCATGGCATTAAAATTGCATCTATGCACTTCAGATTCATGTCATATTGTATAGATATCGCTCAAAATATCTATTCAATTCATCTTTTATTGCTCAAAATGCCCAAATTGTGTGATATCCCGCATAATGGTATCATAAAGCAGCGCAATTCAGCTGAAAAAATCTGTTTTTTAGACAATTTCTGGATTCTCTGAACACATAAACTTCCAACTGAACACAGTTGGTAAAAAACAACAGTGTAAAATTTGAAAATACAAAACTTGATGTTCGAAAAGACTCATGTGAACCAATATATTTAAATGGCATATTGGTATAACATAAAACGAAGAGGATGAAAATAGTTTGTGTGTTGTGTTGTGTTTTAGCTGGTATTATAAGAGATAAAATATAATTCGAGTGTTATTGCAGAGAAAGTCATTCGAGAAGAAAAAAAAAAGAATATTTTGTTGTATAATAAAATGTAATTTAAATCTACAATTATTGCACATCGACTTTCGTTCGTGGTATATATGTACGTCGCAAGTACGCTATAATAGCAAAACGGTAATACGCATGAACTCAAAATCAATTTCATTTCTATTGTGAGTGAAATTACATATCCAATACAAATTTTCACCGTTTATACGCAACCAGAAATTTTGCATTTGCAATAAGTATAATGAAGCGAGCTTTTCACGCATCCCACAAAATCCAGAATAGCAATTAATAATTAATGCGAATTACTCATTACCTCTAGTGATATTGATATTAAATAACGATTAAAATGGTAAATGACTGATGAAACCACATAAAATATATGTATGTATGTATATAGAATCAAATTCTCCAACTATATATAAACTTGGTGACTCTCAAAAATATGTATAAAACGCTCGATAAATTAGCCATAGATCAAATGTCTTTTTCCTCTCAGAAAACCACTCTAATTTGAATACCAAATATATTTTGTAGTGGAAAAGAAAATAATAAGACTTCTCTAAATACGCAAATTTCATTTCTCTCGCTCAACATTAAAAGTTTCATCAAATACATTTTTTTTTACAGTCAATGAGTTAAATACTATTGTAGAGTATAAAAAGTTAGTTACCAAAAAGTTCTCCGAAAAGGTATTTAAGGCAGTTTTGATCATCCGAATCGGACGAATCCTTATGTGAGAATGAAGATGACGAGGATTGTGTATGTTGTGAAAGAGATTAAAACATGTATTATTTGAGGGAAATGTCATTCTAACAATGCACTGGTGGACTGTTCGCATATTTGAATAAATAAGTGGCACACAAATTCACGTTATTTAATCGAAATATGCGAAGCTTCAGACCAAATCACTGGCGAAGGTGCATAATGATAAATTTAGTTATTTCAACATGATGAATTCAAGGTAAAACTGCACACGCCATTGCAGTCGATGTACATTTATTGTAAATTTTGGTAAATTTAAAGTAATCAAACACGAAAAGTCTGGATGTATTTTCAGTGTATTCGCTATAGAAGAATATATTTGAGTAACACTTTGAACTTCAACAAAGACTGTGAATGTTTTTTTCTGTCTGTTTAAGTCAAACCATCACCAGAAGTGAATTTCCTGCTCACGAAATCACATATGAAATCAGTTTTATCATCATATTTATATAAAAAACAGAGTATATGATTAAATGGTGTAAGTGAGTAAGTTGTATTTATGATAATTCGAGAAATTGCATAGAGAGAATCAGGCAGTATAAAGATGTAGTGATAAATTAAATTTATAAGTAGAATATATTTCAAAAATATGTAATAAAAACAAATCTAAATTTGTAGTCTTTGGAATGGTGTGTTTTGTGTGAAACAGCATCGTTTGTTGTTATAGAAAATTTATTGTGTTCTGTAGATAATAAAAAACTTTTGTCATACAATGTTAAAACAATCTCTTCAAAAGAACTCCACATGCAAAATGTATTGCATTTCCCAGAAGTTGTAATCAACGAATCTAAATTGATTATAGGAAAATTGTTTGTCTCAAATTTTTACCATGCTCATAAATCATCTGCGCTTTCTAATCAAAATGCATACCATTCGACTGAATGTCTCAAATATTTTACTTTTGCTCATTTCCTTTATTGAAAGAAGAAAAAAACCACTATTTCCATTACTAAATGTTAGAAAATGATAAAGAATTGCATCTAACTTCTATTATTGTATGTAAATTTAATGGATAATGAACGACATTAAGAGTAAAGATGCTACTTTCTTTATCAAAACTTTTTTCATTAAATATTTTATCATGTAATTTCAATGTAAATTTAGTTCCCGCGGAGGAATATACATTCGTTCTCTCCAGTCGCCACACAATATGTTTATTCTTTACCGCCCACTCACCCAATGGAAAATACGCTCTTTCTCCCTTCATGTATTTATCTAACATTATTTTTACATTTATCCGAGACAGAGAGCTTCACGCTCAAGCAAGGTCCGCGGTAGAAAAATAATGAATTTGTTATTGTACAAGAACAATATAATGTTCAATTGGTCTTGAGATATACAGCGAGCGGAAAACCCAGGAAGATAGAAGACAGTGGACGTATTTGTGCCCAGAGGCGGCAAAAAAGTTGTGAAACATGATGGATTCACTTCAACTGAACTTTTTTTTATATCTTCCTCCATACTGGATATACTCTTTCCCCCTTATTTTTTTTTGCCTTCGCCGAGCACACCCTCCGCCCATCGCCCGCCCCCCGCGCCATTTCACCACACACAGATTGCGAGTATCCTCGCAGCAATCACGAGAAATTTACTGCACACATAAGAATTACAATGTTATGAGAACACGGTGGGTTACAAGAAATATCGATTGGAGAAGATGAAGAGGAGGAAGAAGAAGAAGAAGAGGAGAAAAAGTCCGTGTAGCATTTTTCTCCGGACAACTCTTGTGGTTGTATCTGGGAAAAGCGCAAGCAGTCGCACAATGGCTTACAGAAGAGTTGGGGCACTCTAAATCATCTGCTTAATGGAGAATTTCACCCATCATGATATCCTTATGCTGTCTAAATAATGTTGTTTGGCACAAAAACTATCGCAACGTTCGCATTAGTTGCTCAATTAAGGAAAGAATCCCTCATTGCCCTCACTATTTATCTGTCACATTGTTTTCAATTTAATTTCAGCTACTGTTTTATGTAAATATCTCCATTCCCTATAACATACTGTATCTTTCATTTCTGAAGTGATCCTGTTTTGATTGATCCCACTTTTACGCTTCGAGCACTTTTTGCTTCTCGCATATCTTTTGATGTGCAGAAAGCATAGTATTTTCGCCGCCTCTGAACACAAATCACATGGATGTACACAATTCAAGTGAATTGGAGGATGTAACAATGTTCGTCGCAATGTAAATGTTGGATGGTTAGAAGCACTGGGTTTAGAGATCATATATTGTAAAGATGAATTATTATGTATGTTGTTATTAAAAACGTTCAGCAGCAAGCCAAAGAAGTCCGCCAACAAACAAGAATTCCATCACCAACCAACCACAAATAGGACTATTAAGATTTTAAACAAAAACATAAGAATGGAAAGGAATGAAACAAAAGATTGATAAGAATTTCGGAGATTCCTTTTCATTTCATCAGAAATATGTTATCTAAAGTTAAAAAAGTCGCTGACAAACATGATGAAAATGTAATCATTTCAAGAAAAAAGGGGGCTTTTTGGGAGAGAAATTGAGGATTTTCAGCGACACATTTCTCAGACTTGATACTTACTGAAGCGCCTCATTAAATTCCCAGCAAAGGAGGACGCGCTTGCCGATCCAGCCTCGTGCCCACGGCCGACACTCGCTGCACCCTTTCCCCTAAGATCCTTAAAATGCTGGCCACTAACGTCCTGCTTACTGTACTTGATATTTGGCACGGATAGGAGTCTCTGTTTCTCCTTCTTTTTACCACGCGGCGGCACCACGGGCCGGTCTGGATCCCCATCGGCGAACAGTGGCAGATCCGAAGGCCTGGACAGGCGGGCTCCCTCAACTGGGGACACCACAGTGACCCTCTGGACGGGCTCCTCGATAAACTCAACTCGCTTCTGGTCGCGCACGAAGTTCGACTCTGTCTGCTGAAGAATGCTCTTGGGCACACTCTGAGCCACGCCCAGACAAGGCGATGTTCTCATCACTTCGTGCTGCCTCTCAATCTCCCTCTCCACCGTGTCACACCGCTGATTACTCACTTCGTCAAGACTCTGGACTATTTCCGACTCAATTTGCTCCACATAGTCAGATTTGTCTTGCTCAGTGTCTGTCGACGTGGACTTGGGATCACTATCCGGCGATATCTCTACAGGTGAGAGCGGAACACCTTCCGTGGCGCCGCAATAAAACACCGAACCCCTCTTGCCACCGGCACCGCCACCTGATGAATCTCCTGTGCCAAAGGTGCTTCGTATTTTCGTATCGACCTTGCTCAATTGTCGCTTGATATTGAATGCCTTCCAGGAGGAGGACTTTCGCCTCTGCTCACCACCAACCCTCCCCACATCCTCGGGCGTCACGGACTCATCAACTGGCACAGCTGCCACCTCGAGGGCTTCATTTGCTGGTGACGGCGCTCTCGAGGAGTTCTGGCTACTCTCCAAGGGCAATGACGACGGCATTGATGGCGTCTTTTGCGGGCTACTCGACAACTCGGGTAACTATACAAAATTGTACATAATGTTCTTTTTACATTTGGCCTACAGTTATCCTACTCTGCAAACATGTCCCTCGACCTGCAATCTATCTATCGGCTCTCCTTCTCCCAATGCCTCCAAAGTCCACAGACGGCATCATGAGATTGAAAAGCGATAGCCAATACAAACTACACATACTCTGTGATTTTTACAAAAGAATATTTGCACACTGACACAGAATGAAGAAATATATTTTATTTGAATTTCATCGGCAATTTATCGATGAACACTTTTGATCCTCATGATACCACCCGAGGCAAATACATCGGAAAAGGGCATAGAAAAAGAATATTAAAGGTGTGTCTTACGTCAATGAGATTTGAGAAAGCGGTAAATACTTGAGTAGAAAGAAAAGAGAAAGGAACAGGCTTTAGAGAGAAAAAAAAAACTTCTACTGTGATGTATATTCACTATAAATGCATGGAATCATCAAGTGAAGTATCCTTTCACTGGCTATATTTCCACCTTTTCCTTTTCCACCTGGCATTAATTTCAAATTTTCCCTCACCCCTCGTGGAGAGGGTACAATTTCACCCCGAGAATCATGTAAAATGAAAGCAAAATTGGTGTTCTCTTCTGGTATGCGATGACTTGCTTGAGATTGATTTCATTAAATATTAAACACATTTTCCAGTATATATAATTATCATCTTGTGTCGTGTATAAGATACCAAAAAAAAAGATAGAGAGAGAGAAAACTAAAGGAGAAATGCAAGAGGGCGAGGATATAATATGGTTTGTGAATAATAAAAAAGAGTAAGAAAGTTTTCTGAATAATCTAGTCATTTGTCTTTCATCTTTGTTTTGTCTTAATGAAAACTGCAAAAAGAAGGAGACGATAAAATGGAAAAGAAAAAATTGACTGAAGCTTCTTCTCAATA
This sequence comes from Phlebotomus argentipes, assembly GCF_947086385.1. Taxonomy (NCBI): domain Eukaryota; kingdom Metazoa; phylum Arthropoda; class Insecta; order Diptera; family Psychodidae; genus Phlebotomus; species Phlebotomus argentipes. Next base: position 17,969,652 of record NW_026776177.1, on the reverse strand, counting down.
AAATCATCTTTTACGCGATTCTCCTTGTCAGCAATTTGTGGCAAGATTTCAATTTTCTCCAATCGCAAATCTGATTGTATATGTGTACAATCATAGAAAAATCAAAAGAAAAGGATAACGAAACAACTCAGCTCTGAACGGAATGCAAGAAAAAACGCGGGCGCAAGAGTTGATTGACAACATGATGATGCTTACCTGATCTATACTTGGAGATCTTGTCTGCTCATCCCTATATCCGGGCGGATCGACCCGTTTCGGGCTCCGTGGCGCTCGTGAATAAGGATCTTGTGCACCATACAAGTCCGGACTCGCCACGTTGAGAAGACATATTTTCTGTACATAATCTACAATCACAAGTCCATACTCATTCCCATAAGCCATTCTAGGAATTTGCAGGAGGTGAGAGGAAGGGAAAATATATAACATTAATTAAACTGTGTGGCGCCATGAAAATCTCTCTCTCAAACACACACACTCGGGCCATGAGCGCGGGTCTCAGCGCAGAAGAGAGGCTACTTACAATCCATAGTTGGAATTTATCGCCACAGCTGTAATTTGTCCCGGATGACTGCTATTTGTCCAAGGTGTGAGGCACACGAGTTGTGCTTGAAATCCTGGTGGCTTTCGCTGCGGTCCCTGCCTCACCCGTAGCATCCCGTCATTTTTCCGCTCCACGTCCGACGATTCACCCTGCTTGGGCAGCGGCCGAGGGATGAACTCGTAGTCCGGACTGCCTTCGCCCTCTTCGAAATTCTCAAACGTAATAGGAATCTCCAGTACCTGAGTGACACAAGAAGCATCGTGCTAATAAACAGCTCATGAAATAGTCCAGTGGCTACTAATTCTCACCAGAATGTCTGATGTGCTCTCCATCTTTCTAAATTTAAAAAGTATCACTTGTCCACTGGCACCCGCAACACACAACCTCCTTGATTCTGCACAGAGCGTAATAAATTGAATAGCTAATGGGTCTTCATCGGATCCATCCACTGACTTGGTTCGTGGTCTCTCGAATATTTTGGCCGTTTTCAGTTTGTATAAAATCTGAAAGAGAGAATAAGCAAAATTGGTGTTAATTTCACGAAGAATTCACTCCGAAGCATTGCAATCTCAGCTTCAGATAATTAAAGCTAAAGAAAGCTACAAATCTTCAAACTTAAGACGTAATCCTCATTCAGACACCACAAGAAAATCCTCTTGAATATCAAATATTTCTTCCTGGCTTTGCATAAAAGCACACACAGATACAAATGGACACATTTCATGCAATAAAAATCATTGAAAAGTGAAAATTTTTGGTCATTTGCGCAAATTAGCTAATAAAAATCCGCTACAAATTCCATTTGCATCGCCCGTACGTTTTGCCATTCGGCAAAGCTATAAACACTCAAGGCTATGCTCATAATTGCAAAATGATGTGGTCATTCCTGATGTTATCAATCGAGTCTTAGAGAGAGTAAATGAGTAATTTCCAGTACATAAGCCAAGAGACGTAAAAAGAATTGAGGGTATTTTGTCGAACATTTAGTCTGGTATTCACCCCTCAGGAAAAAAAAACACACGCCCTGCGATCAATGGGGGTAATGAAAATCTTTTACTGTCATTAATGACGAGATCCCAATTTTGATGGTCTTTCCCTGGACTGAATATAGCCTTTATCATTTGATTTTTCAATGCACGTAAGACGCACGGCTTTTACGACTCCGTTTCAATCTTTTATCAGCACACAAGCACACTTACTTGTAAAGTTCCTGCACTAGCGTCCCAGAATTTAATAGAACCATCTTGATGACCGGTAATAATTATTTCTGAGTAGCTACACGATGCCGGTGCCCATTCGCCACCCGACAGTGGCCATTCCTGGTCTGAGAATCCCGTCCGCCTGCTTCCTGGGTTTCGGCCAACCTTCAATGGCAAGGAGTAAACAATTTCCACAAAATACTCTCAGATTTATCATCGCGTACTAAATTTTCACTTCAGCTCTCTCTCTCTCTTGCGGGTACGCTCTTGTTCTACGGAGAAACACACCGCCCAGTCTGACTTTTGCTCATGTGGGTCAGCACAAAGGATGCCCGAGGAGAGAGAGAGAGAGAGAGAGAGCACGAGAGCGTATGGAAATAAATCAATAAACTCACCGAATAAAATGCTGGAACTAGATCCGAAGGACAATCTGATAAATAAGTGCAACATGTAACTGGTGATTCATGAAGGTCCATGGGGTAAGGCGATTCAAAACATGGAAAACCGGGAGTCAATAAATCTATTAAAACTAAATCATTTTGTAACAGCACAGCTATTGCATAAGGTTCTTGCATATCTGAAATGAGATATAAATGATTAATTAGTGGTCAAGTCCTGTTGCAACTGCTACAGCGTAATTAGGGTGACCTCAAAATGTCATGTTAACATTCGCCTTTTTGCGGCGTTGAAAATCTTCTCCGTCACACAGTGAGCCAACTGAGCTGAAAATTCGAACGCAGTCACTCAATATTTGAGCCGCGCACAGTTCAGTTGATTCACCCAGGCGTGAATGAATTTTTAATGCCAGAATTGCTCTCACCACTAGCCCATGGACTCTCGCATATCGTTATAAAATCCACCACAGGATGTTCCATCTCCAGGACTGTGGTAGCTTTGCCTTGAAGCACTGTGATACACGGTGACTTTCCGCCCTTCTCCATCGACAAACCACCCGAGAATATTGTGAAAGTTTCCCTAAAACGTGTATTTAGTGGCATTTTAACCATAACACTCAATTCTTCCGCTGAGTCTCCCCAAAAACTCACCCCGTCCTTGACGTCTTTAGTTCCACTTTGTGTATGGGTTTGCAGGATTCCAATTTGCCTTCTTTCGTCGTTTTTGCTGGAAAACAGAGTAGCACTTTTAATAAAAACCACTAAAAGCATCCGGATGCATTCTTGCTGAGGTGGAACTACTTGATGAGATAATTCAATCAAATGTGGAATTTTGCATGTGAATGCCTTACCATGTGGATATGAGTGGAATTGGGGCTTTGGTGTTGCTCTTAAAGGCCACGTACACAGTGATCCATCCGTGTGAGAAGACACAATGTGCTTCCCCTCGTGATGCCACGACACAGATCTCAGTGGTTCAGACGATTGCCATCGGAGTTCGGCAAATTTTCCTCGCATGTCCCATAATACTATTAGTCCTGACTCATATGCAATTAGCAACTAGTGGAGTTGTCATCCGGACGGGGTAAATTAAGAGAAAAAGAGAAAGAACGTGAGAAAATTTGTTAAAATTAATAGATTGTGTCTCTCTGCTACTCTGGACAATTTCTCCTCCTCCACCTTTTTTTTCATTTCGCTTCAATTCCACCACCATAGAGATGATGCCCGTGATGAAGGAGAAGAGGAGGAGAAGGGGATGTGAAAACAAAGTAGAAACTTACTTTATTAGCATCCAAGGGATTATCGCACAACTGAACAACAGAACCGGGATGTGTTGTCCGTACTCTGTAACAAATAAAAGAAATAAACTTTTTTTTATGATAATCATTTTTGCCGGTTTTATTCTTCGAGCAAAAGTGTTAAGGATTTTCACCCATCCCTCAACCCCATTCCGTATTGCCTCACTTCCTATTCCATCCCCAATTTTTCAACCATTCATCTTGGTTTCTCCAGTAAAAATTCTTCAAGCATGAATCTATAAAAAAAGAGTCTCCTAGACGAAATACATTTCTGAGAAATTAAATTTTATCTCTCACTCACCCACCCACCCACTCGTGGAAAGGGCGGTGGCTACGTGGAGTAAAACAGGGAAGCAATATGATATAATTTTAAGACTTTCCTTTTTTACAATACATTCTGGGTAACCTTGGTAACAATTTGAAAATGATGATGACAAGAACACAAACTTTTATATACAATTTGTCTCCCAGAGCCACGCGAACTTATAGAACCATGACAAAAGTTTTATAGGGCTTCGAAGTGCTTATTCAATGAGTGACAATAGCTAAATCAACAAATTAGACTTTAATGACGACTAAAAGACGACATTTTTGAGACGCCACTTGAATGCAATGCTCATAAAACCAACTTAATCAGCCAACTATCAACACAACTATTTATATCGATCGAAATTCACCACATTTTCTTATCCAATCCATCTCACCACTTAATGAATAGCCCAGAAACATGACATCCATGATGCAAATTCAACTTGAACGGCGCTTTGTTGTCGCAAAAAAGATTCTTTTTCCACTGCCATCAACTCGACACTGCTGGAACAATGGCAAAATTTCCCTTTCAACTGCTTCATTTGTTTATGATTAATTATACACTCAGCGTCTTGGCGGTCGGCACAGGGTGTGTGTGTGTACAAAACGGCTTTCAATTTTGAAAATTCAATCTCTCTAACATGCGAAATACGCGCCTCGAAAGTTGACACATTTTGCCCGTATGGCGACAAAGAAAAGCACAGCGACCAAGAAATTGATTGATTATAATTTAAGTAAATTTATATCCAATTTCAACCGAATGGATATAAAATGACACTGTGTATAGAAACACCATTCTCCCCATCTCACCAACTTGGAATTCGATTTTCTGCTAATTGTGACATGCTCGGGAAATTTGACTAGAGCGCCTCGTGAGGGATAGCGATAGGGGCTGTTGGAGAATTGTGGTACCCAGATGGTTGAGATATGGTCCGTTTTTAATGTAATTTCTTAATGAAAATGCCTTTTATGGAGTCACTCATCTTCACATGCTTTCACCCATCGCAGCAAACAAATTTATGTATTGTGCGACAAATTAAATTTGTTGAACATCGCTCGTAAATCGCGTCCCTGTCTTTAATCATTTCACTTCCCCACGTTTACAACTTGTCACGGAATACGGCGAGATGATGCGCAATTCAACAGCTTAGCTGAGAGCACCATTTGCGGGCTGAGAGTGTCCTGAATCCATGCAAATGTCGCAGGTGAGGAATAGAGAGCAACAACTCGTGTCAAATAGCGTCTACCTGACCATTACAAAGTACCACAATATCTCATCATCTTTCAGACGGAACTGAGCAGTTTGGAAAAAAAATGGGAGGGAATCCATAAATTTTCCGCCCAATGCAATTATTCAAATTAATTGCCCTTCAACCCACAAAAAAGGACGATTCTCTCACTCGCTTCCTCAAGAAATCCCAAATCCTCACCTCACAGGGCGAATAAACTTTTGTACATGCCACACTCAGAAGACCTATCCCTCATTTGCTATTCATATTCCTATACAGATTTTGAAATATTAATTAGTTAATTTAGATTAAGCACAACGCATTTGCAAAGTTTATTTCAAGAAAAGGTGAAAGGTACTGCTTAATATTGTAAAGATTTTCCCACCTTTTTGCTCCCCTTCCGCCCAAAATGTGACAAGAATGATTCTCAATTCAGTGCCACAAGACTGAATTAATCTCATCCCCTCAAAATTAAGGGGAGAATTTCACAAAACCCCACATCCATTTACATTCAACCTCAAAGAACTTCCAAAGATATAAAAAAAAAGGGAATCTAAATAGAAAACCCATAATTTACACACATTTACCAATAAAACCCACCTAAAACTCCACCCCATTTTCAGGTTCATCTCGCAAAAACTTTCTCTGTGCTCAGGCACCGGAGTTTTATTTGGCCAAATTTTACCCGGAAACGCTATTCGCAATTCAAAGAGAAGCGCCACAGCAATTTAAATAGTTAATAGCCGGAAGCAAGGATTTTTCCCAATTTCTCTCTCTTTACACATTTTCTTATCTATTTTCAGCCCTTTAAAACGTACAACTCGACAGCTTAGAGATACAATAAGGAAAAGGGACGGTAGCTGAGAAAAAAAAAACTTCTATTTCGTTTAGGATATAGAAATTGAAATTACTTTTTGCTCAACCACTCTTTTTTGCCCTCCAATTTCATTGTAATATTTTATCGAATTTTATGCAGCGAAACCATTAGCAAGCCCGTCCACTTTGGCAGTATATTTCAACACATTATCACATTCGGAGAAATTTAAAATTGGCTCTCTCGAAAGCTTAATCAGAAAGGAAGGCCATCAGCTTCTTGACCTGATGTGTTCCTGAAGTTGCCAACGGGATAATTGGAGCGTAAAGATTTCTATAGTTCAATTTCTCTCAGCCATAACAAATGGGTAAATTGTAGATAAGAAATATCATGTAAATACTCCAATTCAAAGGGACTATGACAAAAGTATTATGTTATAAAACAAGTTATACAGCAGACTAAATGACTTAAGCTTTGAGGTCAGCATAAGCCATTGGTTATGTGGTTTATAAGTAAATCCCGAGGCGGTCCGACGACAAACACCTATCACCCAATGTGACACAACATCCTTTAGGTTTGTTCACTAATACCTAAAACCATTATAAACTTTTTGGGTTCACCCGAGCAACTTCTTAATTCCAACAGTGTAAATGATTCCGAGGAAATTGGATTCTATTCATAGGTGCAACCTTGGATGTACTTAGCTATCTATTTGGTCCTCTTATTGAGTTCATCACTAAATAATTGTGTGTAATTTTTTCCAGAGTGAAAAATGTGATTGCAAAATTATACAGTATTTTCAGAAATGCTTTATATTTGTAATTAAACATTTCCCGATACTATTAAATATACATAGAATGTTTTATCATTGACATTTCTCCTAAAGTTAAATTAATCGTTTAGTAAGTCAAAAGCTATTATTTTCAATGTTTCCGGGAGAATTAAAATCCCTCATTTCCGATATGCTGTAAAACACACACACACACACACACACGCCATTTGCTGGAAAACATCGAGAATGGGTGGAGAGCGATAGTCTGACAATGACACTGACATACATAGAAGGTTGTTTGCTTGTAATGCTACCCCATAAGCTTATGTGGAAGCAAGACGTTAGATGGAAGACAATTTATTGGTGAAATGCCAAATTGGGATGCGATGACATCGATATTAGACAATTCAGAGTGACCTAGTAAGAACCACACAACCGAACATGGAAAACACTGCACATGGGATGAGTTTGCAGAAAAAATTGATTTTCCAGGATATTTTATATATGCAATATGCTGAGCACATCAGCCATTACTTAATAAATGGCATTTCTCTATCACAGCCACGGGATAATTCAGTGTCGCATTTAACTTTCTTGCCAGATAATGTCGCCTAATGAATGTAATGTCACAAAAACTGACTGACAAACTCATTTCGAAGTCCTGGGACATGTTTTTACATTCCCTCAGCATACACAGTTTAGGAATTAGCATATAATGTAGCACAGAATGTGTTATCTGGAACATTACAATCAGTGGCGCAGCATTATACTCTTTCAAACTGTGATTCATCAACAGAAGAGGACTTCAAACGGCGACACCGAGAGTCATTCCCGAATGTTCATTAGGAATTCATGTAAAGCGCTTTCCAAAATTAATTTCGTGGAATCATGATATTGCTTCCCTTTAGTGCTGGAATATTGGGCTTTTGGGTATGGACATCCAGGGTTTTGTGACCGAGAGACGACCTGGAAATAACTCATTGAGGAAATTAATTGCCTATTATGCATACAATTTTAATGAAAATAAGTTTAGCGTCAGCAAATACACTTCCCCATCCCATTCACGATCTGGCCTCCAGTAATTAAATCTGTACTTCAATCATGGTGTAATACGCCATCTTTCTCTCTCTCTGTCTAAGTCCTTTGCCAACCCCTCATCCCGCCCCTAAACTGCAAAAGTCACAAGTTTGCACCCCAAAGCCCAGGTGCTCACAAAAGCCCGTTGCGAAGGTGCTGGGAAAAATTAATTAATTTCCTTCTCTTTCTCTCTTTCTGACTTTATTAATGAAAGAAAGTATGTAGAATCTTCGATGTGGTAGAGTAATATGTTTTATACATATTTATGTAATTTAATTGTGAGTGACGAAGGTTGCAAACCACCAAATAATTAATTTATTTGCAAAATGTGCTTTCTATTGTATGGCTTCTCGAGAGAGCCACGGAACCATGGAAAATTAACACTTCACCCGCCACCCACCCTCGCAACCCCAGGAACAATTTATACATAAACACCCGACTTGAGCTGGGATAGTCTTTGCAATCCATTAGCCTCTCTCACTTTTCCACCAAAAGGCACCACCCATGCACATGAATCTTCATCACTAACTAATATTAATAACACATATGCAGAACACCTCACATTGAAAATCCATAATATATGAGGGAAAACGCTACACACGTTGGCTTAAGTATCACTTCAACCCAAATATTACTCACCCACAACTCACAGCCATCGTCACCATTCTAACAAGTCACACTAATAATTGAGCATCAAGTCGCGCTTCTGAATTTCGCTCCTCCCATTCCATATTCATTCACTCTCAGTAATATCCATGTCTGATCACTTTGCCTGATACACTCGCTATACAGGATATGGCAGGATCTAAGTGAACTCCACAATGAAGCGCTCCGATAATGCTATTTCCATAACTTATCGTGCGCATCTTCGGATAAACTATTTTATATTCCGCCTCCGAAATTCACCAAGTTTCTTATGAAAGAGAAGCTCGACGAATACAGAAACTACAATTAGTGCTAGTGTTCAGTTCAAGAAGACGCTAAATTTATACATCTATCGATTGTTGCAAAAGAAATTGAACGTAGTTTCAGAGCAGTCAATACAGAATACTTCTTCTTTTCTACACTGGAAAATTTAAAATACTTTCCAGTACAATATACTTTTTCGCGGAAGAACTCCCAGTTTGCTCATCTGACTCTGCCAGTAAAAAAAATCAGAGCTCACAAAAGCACAAGCAGGAGCATAAAGAACAAAGACACTTCATGCAACACTACAGCTCGGTTTCAATGTAATATAAAATTCTTTGGCGAGTTCTTTCATTAAAAATTTATTCCACTCACATGGGTTAACTTAAGTTTTGAAATAACCTCTAAAAATTAAATAAACACTAATTTCAATGCAAAGTAAAACTTCTATAATAAACTACACTTCTCCACGGGGTGTTATGAAAAAAGTTATGCGAATCCTCGGATATGTTGTGAAAGCTGCGTCCTCAAGAGCCAACGACTTTTTGCGAAAAAAAAACTTTTAATACAAATTCACGACAAAATTCCGAGAGTCGCGTACATGAAAATTGAAGGAAAAATATAATTTAAATACATATCATGTTCACGAAGAAAGTGGGAATGACTAAAAGATTAAGACGCAATTTTCTTGCAGCTGTGCTGCTTTTTCGCAGCCCAAACGCGATACATTCATAATGACGTTCACGTGGATACAAACTGAGCATAAGCATGGGAGTAACGATATCTTAGAATGATTTCAATTAATTTTACCCCAAAATATGGTTAACTGGGTGTTCCCATTTTTCATCAGTCTCACCCTCAATTTATCAAAGAAAAATGTTTTCAAGTGTACAAATTAGAGATGATTACGGCATTCCTTTGAAATTCATTCAGGAATACACGAGTAATTAACTTGGAAGAAATAAAATATGCTTGAATGAATTTAATTTCTCTGTAATGTTCAATTTTTGCTTGTTCCCAACACAGTGTCATACAGGTTTGGATGATAATAGTACATTACACACACTGATAATATAGGTCTGCTTCAGAGAATTTTCCCCTGTTGTGCTCAAAAAGAGGAACACCCAGCCCAAGGGGGAGGGTGAAAATGAGGAATCGTGTTTTTCATTACCCCTGCTATGGAAAATACTGCCAGTAAGAAAATATTGCTTGAGGCCATTTCACAAAGAATGTTACAGAATGAAGGCAACAATAACAGGAGTGGAGGGCACCTCTAAGAGAAACTTTAAAACTAACTTCTCCAGAGGAATTTGTTGCTGGTAGAAAATCTTCCTAAGACATACTCTCAATGGAGAGCGCAAAACAATGTGGAGTGAAAAGCATCAAAAGACCCTCACCATGACCATGGAGAATGACGAAAGAAAATGAACAAGAATTCATCATCTTCGTTGGAAATTTTATGATTTCAAGTTAAGTAATTAATGAGGAAATTTTTCATTGTTACATTGCTCTCCCTCACGAAGATACACACACACACACACCGCAATAGATTTTCCCAACTTAACACACTTTTTCCCCTTAATAATTATTAAGTGGAGCATTATTATTTTGAAAAGAAATTTCTGCGTAAAGCTCTCTCTCTCTCATGAGCTTGTATCATAAGACAACATTTTTAATTATCCTGAATTTCATTCAGAATGCCATTAAGGATTTTCTCATTAAGCTCCAAAAAGGAAGCCACAAATCGGAAAATATGAATACCTAAGATTAAATTACGAAAGGCAGACCAGGCCATTGTTTTATGCAGGTTGTGCATGAAGTTAATAGCACTTCAACTGGGTTGAAAATTAAATGGACTAGGAGTGCATTTAAAGCGAGTGCACGGAGATGTATTTATATTTATAGGCAACAGTGTGACCAACACTAAAAGCATCCTTACATAATTAAACACATATGCCTACGTCACCGGGTCCCTGAGTGATTCTATCGCAAGCAGAGTATGGAAGAGTATATATGAAAAAATGTCTGTCGGCAGTAGATATTAAACTATTGCAATAATTCGGAATTTAGTGACAATTAAGCAATGTCTAGGGAAATTGAGTTTCAAAATAATTAAGTCCATTATAATTGTTGACATTATGAATACAAAATTATACTAAATTCAATTGTCGCTTTTCAATTACGACAGGATTAACATTTTAAATTTATCCACTGGGTTTTTCACGATGCCATTGAAATTTTCCGGCAAATAGGAAGTGCATTACATCCATATCCAGCCAAATGCACTGTGTACATTACGAACTTATAAGCCAAAATCCTTATGCGGTGCCCTTCTTAGGAAAATCACATTTTGATTCTCCCGGCAAACTGGAATAAATTCAAGAATTTTCCACCCAAAGACTCCCCTTCCTGTTGGCCCTTGATGCAAATGAGAATTGATTTTGAATCTTTCGAGCTTCATGCGAAAAGCTATGAAGCTCACACTCCATCGACGAGTGAATGAAGGCATTGCGGCGAATAAGAAACATAAATATAATTTTTACCAACACACCAAAAATCATGAATCAGGGGATCTTCATCTGAAAGTATATTACTTTGTGGTTTGCCTTTTCGCATTCTTATATAAATTGTGAATCCCATCTCCGCAATTTTCTATTGCCACAATTTCTTTCCGCATCTCTCTCTTTTTTTTATCTCATTCCAACTTTTTTTCCTCTTTCTCTCTCTCCATTTCTTTCCTCCTCTCGGACATATTTAATGCTGATGTATATAGCAACACATTTAGAGATGGAGAAGCAATAAATCAAGTTTGTTGGACATGGTGGAGCTTTATTATAAACATAGGAGTAATATATATGTCGGACAGAAGAATGGTTGGTCAAAAATGAAGCTCTTACAGTGTCGAGGGAGTAAGATTTCAGATGGGAGGAAGGACAACACGTTTCTCCCCCCCAAAAAGGGCCCTTTTCACCCAACAAAATTACAAAATCTTAGAACGCAAATCTTCAAATAATGCTAAATCATTCAGAAATTCTTATTCCACTCCCCCGCCCTATCACTTTCCTATTTTCCTCAATACACTCTTTTTTCCCCCGTCAGCATTGCGGAAAGCATCATGCCCAACCCAATAGCCGTCTCATAGCGCCCTCGAACCTTTCACCATAACATTGTAGATCACTATTTAGACAATAAATACCCTCTGTAATTTTGACTACATCACTTTCTGACGTACAAACAACGCTTCACATGATGCCACACTTTTCCCTATCCTTGTTATCATGCAATTTTCCATCCAATATATTACTGTCGTTTCTCATTTTCCAACCATTATTGAACAATTTGTCACTCTTACAATTGTTATGCGTTGCAAGTGGAAGTAGTACAGAGTCTCCACGAGACAATATCTCAAAGTGAATATATCATAACTCTTTGCCTTTACTGCACTCATCATCCCTAATGAAGGCGAATTTGTACTTGCTCAAAAATTCACAAAACGCCATTATTTCACAAGCACTTGCGAAGTTGCTGCAGATGACACTCCATAATTATGGCAGATCATATGCATGAGTAGGCGAAAATTTCTCTACTCAACATTCAACACATTGCGCTTTTAATTTTTAAACGTTCATCGTGTTCTGCATCATCTTAGATTGTGCATAATTATCTGTCTCCGCCACAAGACGAGACGAACAAAGGATGTAAGTTAAGCATAAAAGGTGGATCTTAAAATGTGTCGGAATTTTGCAGAATTTCTGCAGATATAAAAGAATAAAGTATCCCAATTTCCCAGTGAAATTAATATAAGCCTATAAACCTATGGTATGAACGGTAATATTTATGCTTCAGTTCTTCCATTCATGGAAATATATTGGACTTTAGGTATTCAGAAAATGTTCAATCAATCTCCACCAAGCATTCTGGCTCTGGTTAGATGAACGCAAGTATTCTCAATCAGCATTCATCAAGCCTTATATGCCTAGATGATGCGCGCAAAACTATCCAATTCGCAAGCACGTTATTTATGCTCTTGACAAGCAAAAGCTCAATCCGCCTATAAATTCAATATTTTGCCAGCGAAAATTTAATTATTCACACTATCGCGTGCGCCAAATACATCAAAAAAGATCACAAATTCAGTGCATTTTGTGGGAGAAATAGAAGATAATCTGTGCTGTATTCCTGTTCGTGAAATTCCACGGAATTGTGAGAATGTGAGAGTTCACTATCTCGAGGCTGGGCAAATGTAATATTCCATGGGATAAAACATTTTATACTTCCCCATGTGTGTGCGGATAATTCTATTCATTAATGTGATATGCGTGTCAGCAGCAGAAGTTTACTCTCCTCTACATACAAGACCTTTGCAAAGAGTAAATTCTAATTTACCCCATGTGGGGCGCTGTATCTCTCTTCCCCAAACTCAATGTCCCGCTCTCATATGTTTTCGGTCAAATACAAGGACCCGGGACTGGAGAATGTATAAAATTGCTCCTCTCTCTCTCTGCAGCATAATGGACCCACGGCATGCTCTATGTACATATTTATGTGCATAGTGACCCAACTCAAGGTGTATTTGAGCATTGTCTGTGTTGCGTTGGGCACAGAATGTCACATTTAAGAGCATAATTACATATAATTACAAAAAGAGTTTACTCTTGTAATTAAATGCCGTCTTTGTGTACTTTGACGCTTCGTGGCGGGGAAAAAAATCATCTGCACGTACAACACATTAATAGAGAGAAAAAATGCCAGATTTTGCGGAAGTAATTTAGAGGGGAGAAAAACCAATTAACACTCAAAAGAGATTCTTTTCACGACCCCTTTGCACACACTCCACTTTATGCTCCCAGCCAGAGAGACAAATGACACCGAAATTCTACACACTAGATAAAGGCTCGCAAAGCACATGCATTGACCACTTTCACAGACTTTCAGTTACATTCCACAATCCTCTGTCGCATTTACTTTCCCACTTTCAAAGACCTCCAGCTATATACAGTTCATTTGTCAATGAATCAACCCCCTGACTCCAACATCACACATTCCCCAGCCAATATAATTAACCAATAACGAATCACTGGACGATTGAATATGCATGACTTCACCACCAACTCAGCAATACCAATTGAGATTTTGAGATTAACGAAGAAAACTCCACAAAGAAGCACCGAAACCCCACAAAAATAGAGAAATTCATGACGAGATTTATCGATCTTATTATTACGGATTCCCTCCATTTCCGTTTTCGTTAATGTTAATAAATATCATATTAGCCCCCGAGTTCCGGTGGTCAAATTATTTCACTCTCATTTTATTCCCTTCTATCTCACCCGTCATACCGCCAAGCAACAAGTGAAGGAACATTAATCCCCAGGGGATTTCGATTGTGGACATGAAGATTTTCCAGAACACCATCACGTAGTCAGACACCCACAATTATTCACCTTCATAATCTGTGACTAATGATTTTTTTTCTTTTCAAATATCAAGTAGAAACTGTTATACGATGATGAAATATATGCATTCTCCGATGTGGTTAGAATATTTCTGCGCAAAATGAAATTACAACAATATGGTTGAAAACAGTGGAAAGTAATCCAAAGATTACGAAGCTTATATAGGCACAATTGTTAATGAAGAAGATGCTCTCTTCTGCGTTGCTCATTGAATTGTAGATTCTTTCGCACAGGGCGAAGCAAAAAGGTCATTTGTGAGTCAAAAGCATCAAATGAACACGAATATTTGAAGAATACTCCACAGTCATTACCATTTTTTACGATCCTAATGACCCTTTCTTCTGGATCTTCATCACCGCGCACCACTTGCAAAATGTTTAATTAAATATTTTAATAGACTCTCACTTTTTGCTTGACACTCTGCGACTTGGCAAATGTATTGCACAGAGAGAATCATATAAAACATAAACGCCGCGCTACAGTTATTCGTTTAGCATAACATTCGAAGACAGTGCAGTTGGCAAATTGGGTCATACCAAGTCTAACCATCCATTATGCCAAACGGTGGTTAAGCATCGCTTAAAATACCCGCCATATGTGTACTTATACAGTGACTGTGCGGTGTTGTACGGTAGAATGCACTTTTCGACCACGGCAGAGGCGGCAAAAAAGCAAATGGAACTTGTCTGGGAGATAAGTGTGTATCCCCCTATGAAAGATTTAAGCTTTTCCCCACTTTTTCCTCGACACTTCTTGCCAGAGTACCAAAGAAAGGCAGATGATGCAGTGAAAAAAGGCGACACAAGAGGAGACACAAAACAGACAAATAAAACTCCTCTCTTCTGTTGTACAACTTTCCACATCAGTCTTATTCTTGCCCCCCTCATATTCATCCACTCCTCCTCTTCCTTTCGCAGACATTCTACGCCTGACCCGTTCCTTTTGTATGGAAAACCTCCCTATTTTGCTCCTAGGAATATAAATGGGTAAGCGCGTCTCTCAATTTATAAACGTCATCCTCATGCACTGAAAACAAGAAACTCTTGTCTCAATTTTTTTCCCACTCTCACCCTCGCTCGTCCTTAGAGGGATTCCATCACAAAATATATATGAATATCTACTTTCAACATATTCACCGTGCGAACAGAATCTCTTATTATTTTATTCTTGCCTGCGGACAGAAAACATGTTTTCATCTGCAAAATCTTCTATAATTTCCTCAATTTTTCTATTACTTCAAGTCTCTTTTACACACTTTGTACATAATCGTGCTCATAAAAAATATCTTACGAGTGCTAAATTGGAAGGAAAAAATATTACCCCTCGAAAATATACCAATTCCTATACATTTGATCACAGAATTCAAGATTTTGCACAACAAGTGATAGATTATCTCCTCAATTTATAACTACTTATTAATAGTTTGCTTGTGGTATTCACAACACTCATTAATAAGTAAATGATATTATCTTCCTCAGTTTTCAATTTGTGGTATTTCAAAGTTTTGCCACAAAAATGGACTAAAAGGTAAAATTTCAACATTGTTAGTTCAAAAACATCATTATTTCGTTGCTGTATTAATTTAAAATACTATCTCTTGTCTTCAAGACTATCTAATTTCAAACCCTCGACAACTTTCGCAGTTAAATTTAATTAATAACAACATATACATTGCAAATTAATATTGTTTTACAACAGGTGACAAAAGATATATTAGATCTATTACACTCCATTTCAAGAGTTCTGAAGGAATTGCAACCGTATTGAATAACATTCTAAATGTTTTGCTATATTAAACCTCAGTGTGATATTCGCCAAATCCGAGTATTGATCGAATAGCGAGAAAACCAACTGAAATTTCGTGCATCTGAAGAGGTTCTCCCAAAAACGTATGCAATTTATACTCTTCTCGTTAATCCTCAAATAATGGCAAATCAGGGGGAATCAATAGGAAGTACGGAATGTGAAACCGTTCGAGTGTCTCAATTGAGCAGAATTTGAAAGGATGACTATTAGAGAGAGAGTATTAATAATGTACAAAAGCGATTGGTATTGAGATATTTGAGGTAAAACAGCACTAGAACGAGAAAGATTTCACAAGTGGATGAATTGGGAGAGGACACAACATTCGACGGGCGACATTGAATGATTTATGTACGTCCTAAAACTCAAGCGCACTCCACAAATGCCATGAAGGCTTCCAGCAACAATCCCTTTGCCATCTTAAGCCCCACCCAAACTACGTGCGGATGTACATTTGCAGCTGCAAACTGAATACTCTCAATTCAACTGTCAATTTCGCTATACAATTCAATTGGCACTAGGATTAATTAATATGCAGTCTCCGTTGAAATTTAATCCTTTCCCCAAAATTCAACAAACACAGAGTCCCATTGCAAAATTTAATTCATTATCACTTGGGCTTTTTGGGGTAACGCATTTTACCCTTTAGCCAAATTGAATGGATAAAATGAATTAAAATTCAAATGAAAATTTATACACATTTTAACTTTGTAAGAATTCTCACAGCTGACAATGATATACAATGCCATAATGAGCCTAATTGCATAATCTAGCACTAATTAAATATTTTACCACTTTTCAGAATTCAATTCAACAAGGTAACAATGCGCGCATACATCATTGAACAATTGCCTCATGGGATTTTTCAAAGTCCAATTGATTCCCGATCAAATTCGCCCATAGCTTTAAATGTCACTCACCAACTTTTCCACCCTCAAAGTCAATAAGACCAAAATCCGTGGAGGCTCAATTATTGAAAACTTTCCGTTCTTCCCTTCCTTCCTCTTTCCACTTCCTCGTGCCATTAAAGAGTCATGAAACTTACAGTCTCCACATGCACCCCATTCAACACCTGTTTGACCTTAGACCGACGTGGAAAATTTCCTGCCCGCTCTATTCACGGCATCCGTGTTCTATATTGAACGAACTGTGCGTGGTCTTAATAGTAATTTTCATCACATTTAATTGCAGAGCCTCAAAAAGTCAGGAATAAGAAAATTTTTCAGTCACACTCACAATGGTGATGAATGACGATAAAATATGTCACGTGATATTTCAATCAATAAAAAGTCTTATTTAATTTGAAGAAACACGCGTTTTTCAAACTTTGAGCATTCGGTATTAATTGATTGACCTCTCAACTGATCAACCACTAAATTATGTCATGAATTTTCACAACAATTCTCCGATTTTTTTTTCATTTGTGTGCTTTTCTAACACTCAAAGAAAATCGAATCTCAAGTTATGGAAATTTGACTAAGAAGGGAGAATTTCCTCATCACATGAAGAAATCCAGCTGTAAAAGTGTCTGCTCGAAAATTGTCACACGGCGAAAATTCCCAAATATGATCTGACTGAGCGATTATTGCATTCAATATTCCATGGGGTGTGTATTGAAAGGATATGGGGATGAAAGAGCGAGTTGAGAGGAGAAAAGCAATTGAATTTGAGAAAGATGCAATCCAGAATATCGATGAGGAGTGCAATTTTAGAGAAATCGTTTAGAATTCTGCTGCTGCAGTTCTCACTGGAGACCCGATTTTTCGATTTTGCAACACACACGATAATAATACTTTTGATTTACGTGCCACACAACAATCTCACGACCAAGAGATGTGAATTAACTATATATAGAAAAGGACTTCACGTCGAATTTGCGTGTGATTCTCACTGATCGCATCTAGTATGGAAAATTCTATTTTCTGGGAATGAGAAGACAAGAGCAATTCGCATGCAAGACACATCGTCAAACTATCCTATTGGGAAATTAAATCGGACATGGCAATTATGTGAGAGATAAAATATGTATGTAAAAGCCTAATGTAGCGTGCTTACGCCACACGTCATCCGAGGCATGTGGGAATTTAGGTGTGCGTATCACGTTTTACATTATGAAAATTTGTTTAAAGTCTTCTTCTCTTCGTCGTAATTTTCGTTTTTCACTAACTCTTCTTCTGCATTTCTCAAACTTTCATATAAATTATATGAACTTTAATTAAAAGCAATTTGCTGTTTCTTGGCAACATCTTCCAAAGATATTCCTTTTCTCCATTTCACGTTGAATTATATCACCTTTCAAGTGGCTTCGAGAGATAGGAACAATTCTTGGAAGTTTCCCAATATAAGAAACCACTGCGGAGCAAGTTTTCTCGTGCAACTAACGACTTATGAAATATCCTCTTTAGCAAATATTCTCAAACATCATCAAAGGTGTTGTTGTGTAAAGGTTTTATACTCAATTCTCAGTGTCACCATAACGAATGCTTCCTGACAAATTCAATGATTCCTCAAATGGCGTACAACATTTTGCACTCTTGCGCATTTATCGAAATCCTTGAAACTGTATATATTCTTGGGAGGGAGTTGAATTCAAAAGGAATTTCCCAGAAATCGTGCCAATGCGAGAGAACCCCGTCTTGGTTAAGATAACACTTTTTCATTAGATGTCCCAGCTGAGGTGCACTAATGAATTTTCAATAAATACCCCCTGAGAGAAAATTTACCCTTGCCAAGAGATCAATTGATAAGTCGTTTGGAACAAGTGATTCATTACTCACATTTCAATGGCTTTATTCCAATTGATAACGTAGCCACTCAGTGCAAACGATTCAATGTGCACGACGTGAATGTTGCCCTTCTCCGTGCCAACGTAGAGCCATTTGCTCGCAACAGCCAAATGGAGACATGTTATCCTGTTGAAAAAAAAGTAGAAGAGAATTAATGATGAACGCGCCATTGAAATATTATCAGATTTAATTGACATTGCGCATACCTTTCTCGCTGAAACTTTAAGCTTTGTACTACTTGAGGACTCTTTTGGCGAAAATTCCATAAATGTAGGGAGTCATCAGCAGTGGAAGTTACAAAAGCACCTTCGTTCACTAGGAATTCTATGTTAGTCACGGCACATGCAGAATCACCGTCGTGTCTCACATATACATCAACTCCTGGCTTGCCTAGTCTGTAGCGTCCCGACCAGCATAGTTGCACACGATGTAAGGAAAAACTGGTGCTTTTGGATTTTTCATGCTCACATTATCTCTCCATCAGGATTGAAGAGTGTATGAGAGGATAAAAGGTCACATAGAGAGAGAGAATACCTTCCTTAGAGGACGATCAACATTTTTTTTACGAGCAATTTAAGCGATGTCACCATGAAGTGCACACAATATTCTACACTCAGGCGAACAGCTCAGCAAAATCAAACATGGCCAAGATTTAGTTATGGAGGAGAGAATTTTTTTTCACTGCAGTGTTTCCCGCCACGATATGAAATCCATATTATTTCGATATTTCTGTCAACAATGTCACGAGGGCAATTTATACTTATCCCCGCGATCATAAAAATGAGAGTATCGGCTCAGCCGCATTGCTTCATTTTAAATTAAACTTTATTGTATACATATCACCAGCTATGGCTGGCCTTAATCGAAATGGAGAGTATTTGAGCTTCAATTTTACGACACACATATTCAGAAAGCTGTTGCAGAGGCACAATGAAACTTTGTTCACCACTCTTCTCGATATTCAGAATGGTCTATTTGTGACACAATAGAGTGGCGCTCCTTATTGAGAAAATGAAGTTGCGTTTATGTCGCATGGCAGAGCATTTCCTCTCTCTCTCTCTCTCTTTGTCTCCCTTCACAAACGAAACTTTCTTCCTCGCATTCTGCCACAATAACTACCCTCGCCCTCTTTATTGATACGTACAGTATGAATTTTATTATCACAGTCAATATTTTTCATCATGTTTGGCAAGTACATCATATAATTTTGATGCTGTTGTGCTAAGCTCTCACAATAAAACACCATCCAATTGTTAAGGAGAAGACACAACATTATTTCAACGACACACTGATGCCATTTGGACAGTCACTTCCCAATGTGAAGGGAAAACTTTCTTTACTATATGCATCACACTTCCATATAGAGTGTATTTAAATTAAATGAATTCCTCACATCTGCCATTGGAATAAGTGTCGAGAGGGAAAAAGCAAATGGTATTTTGCGACTCAAAGTTGCAGCAATTTTCCCTATAAATTAAACTTTTGTGCACTGTGCCTCGTGCATTTTTCGCCTGGTATACATATCAAGGAAATTCCACGCGCTGCTGAAAAAGCAATTCACAATTCAATTGTACTTCAATGAATGCGACAAAAAGGCAAAATGAGAAAACTTTTCTTTCGCCCATGCATGCCTAGTCAAAAGAGTCCACACCAAACACTCTTGCATTTGCCCGAGACGGGGAGAAAAAAGGACCAATGAAACTAAATGTGACACGTTATTCATGACTTTCTCAATTGATATCGAATGCGCGCAATCCTCCACAACAATTTATTGCATTTCCAGCCGAAGCACTTCGATATTGAGGGAAAACATTTTGTGAAATCTGATAAAAACTGTTGCCTACCACGAATTCCAAAGGAGGTATAATTTCATAGAAAATATTCCAATCGAGAATTCGATTATGCAAATTCGTAATATTTTTTTTCATCTCCACACCGACGAGATGTTTCCTATGCTGAACAGACATGCTAGAGGTACTTTTTCAACCTCTTTTGCAAAATATATTAATAAACATAATAAAATCCAGAATTCCCATTCCCGCCAGGAAAGCAACCGTTAGTCTCTACACGAAAGCACTTAGGCCATATTAATAATGTTATTCAACAAATGAGTCTTGTGTTTCCAATATCTGTTATCATTATGGAAGTAACACTCTGGAAAATGTCTCAAGTTTAATTCCATGCTTGTCCACAAATCACGCAGCAACGCTAAATCAGAAGACTTAAGAGAGCAAGACAAAGCAAAGGGAGGAAATTGCTCTATATCTCACTGTATGATTTCACTCCCCAGAAGCCTCAATAAATATATAATAACACTCCATTGTATATAATATTCACAAAGTTATTTAACCTCATCCCCATTTCGGTCTATTCTCATATCATCTCTCACTGTTCCTATAATTTCTTATAAATTCTCCATGAGAGAAATGTTGGGTGTATCAGCCACTTGTCTAGCATTCACCCAACGACCACAGATCATATGTATAGATTTCCCCTTGTCATCTTATACCATCATAGTATAGTGGGCTTACTTATATCATCTTAAGTACATGGTCAGAAGAGTGACAACACGATACATATTCCACTCAATAGCCCAACTCTGCCTCTCTCTGCTTATAATATCCTGCCACTGCTCCGATATTTCCATCCTCTCAGCCACTTTTACATATACACACACTTTCGAGACTCTTGTAGCACGTTATGTGAAGTGCCACTTGTAACTGTCGACAAATAATCGGAACTTTCAAGTGTCTATGAATAAAAGTGCAAAGAAATAAACTTTCACATGCTTCCAAAGCACTATAAACAGTACCAAAATAAACATCATCCCCCAGGCGACATCATTTTTTGCACATTAGTAATTTTCACATTCAAGAATGAAGAGGAGACTCCTCTTTTTTCCACTCTCTTCCACCTTCTCTCTGCTGGATGAAAGACAATTTCCACGCTTTCATGATTAAACAAGCCATAGAGAGAAGGATTGATGTATATTCCGCCTCTGACATGATGAGAATCAGAGGAAAAAAAAGAGGCGAAACTCTTTCCATACCACGCACCATGCAGAAAACCTAATATATGCAAAACTATTCTTCCATCTACAGATTTTGATTAAATTGTCCTTTTTCCACATCTACACAGAAATTGACACGCCATTGAAGCGTACAAAGGCATCTTGCAATCTCTTTTTCAGCATCTTCATGTGATGGACACACTGTGAGAGAAATTGATGGGATTTAATATTTCTCTTTGTTCCTCTCTTCGATCTTTCCCAAATGTGTAGCTCAACAGCCCGGAAAATTCAGAAAAAGACACGGTCAGTGTACAAATAAAGTCCAGGCAATATTTGAAATTCTGATTTGAAAATGCTTCACATGAAAAAAAATCGCATTTGACAGGAAATGAAAGTCTCATCGATTTTTCTTTCCAGAGTTATTCAATAACTCGATCCGAAAAATCTCCAAATTTTCCCAAGCATTGACAATTGATTTTACGGAATTGGCGCAACATAAAATATCCTCCTTAAGATGTATATATATATATACATACATGTATGTCGTAACTGCGAGCATTTTTGCGCATCACAGATTTCCCAGCTGCTTAGCAGTCACAGAATGATAAATTGTCAAGATCAAGTCAACCAATTTGTGAGAACATGTCGAGGTCACATTATTGATAATATCCACAACTGGAGAATTTCTCATCAATCACAAAATATTGTACATCTACTCATTCGCGTTTTTCCACCTCTCAAAAATTCAATCGGTCGCACAATAAGTTATTTTAAGCTTTTTACTAGTCGATGCAAAAAATATTTCAAATTGGCTCTTCAGGAATGTTTTCGCAGCGTTATGAGCATATTTTTGACATGCACCGCACACACACACACACGCGCGCGCGCTAACGCAGTGTGCATCACAAGAGGCAATGTCACAGAAATTTTACCAATTAATTTTTTTAATTAAAAAATTCCATCGATGGCGCTTATAAAATATTGATCGCGCCATAACAAAATATTAGTTTCGCATCAAAATTGCCCATCAGCGCGCGGATGAGGTAATATGCTTTTGATACGCACTTTCTCCCCCCATCAGCCCCACAATATTCAACCCCTTACACAATTTGGACAGAGAATCTGGAAAAATGTTCAATCACCGAAATGATTTGTCCACGTTGGTTGGATGTGGACAATAAAAAATGAGATTTGCACTGGCAATTTCCCACCAGAGGCTCGTAACTCTTATGAGTAGAACATCATTGTCCTTTTTCTTGTGCTCCTTCCAAACATCCTCTCAGTGCTCACATGTGTTGATGGAAGATATAAATTTATATAGTTTACTCAGGTGACACATGGTGAATCGCAACATAACTTTATCAAATTGCTGAAATCTCTCTCTCTTGTTTCTGATAAGACTATAAAACGCAAAGAATGGATTCTGGGGATTTCATCCTTATTAAAGTCTCGCATATCTCCAGACGACAAAGACATAAGGATTTACTGATGATTCTCCTCTGCCATATAAAGTGTGAGGACTTGGCTTTAGGCGAAATTTAGAGTTCTAACTTCATCTCAATACCCAAAATGCATGATATCGTTAGATGCGGAATCTTATTAAATAAATCTCAATGCAATTCAAGATTGTCCATGTTTGAAATCCATTCAAATGCTCAGCAATTTCAAGAGTTAAGCACTGGCTTTTGATTTCCAAAGCTAGCACAAATCATGTGCAAACTGGAGCACTAATAATGCTACACACCTAAAATACTATATCGTCTCCTCTCAAGTGTTGAGCTACAAGTTAAGCACATCACTACATCATGTCAGATGAGAGAAAGTTCTCTGGCAGGGGTGGGACTTCTGCATGTTGGAGCTTCTAATAATTTTGTCTGACGTCGAAACTCCATCTTCTTAGCTTATTTTACACTCTAATATACAAAACAATTGCATCACTTCCCAATTTGCACGCTAACTCATGGAATATAAAGGAGATTGCTGTGTACTACTTTGTAGCGTTGCCATGCCTTAGGAGGGAAACAATTTTCTAATATTCATATGTGATGTATACATGTGCGCGTAAATATGTAATGCTCTCATGGAAAATGTCTTTAAGCTTGTTCCCCACCGTTAACATGCTACAACAAGCAGATACCGCATACATATATTATTTTCCATAAATTTTTCTAATGAGATCATTTCCCAGATACCCCAATTTTCTGATGCCTTTCCTCCCCCTCCGCCCACTCATCGACCATTTTTCTTGTTCATTTTCATATATAGGCTTAGAAGATGAAATACCACGACTTTATACTGTGGCATCTTCACGATCCGGAAACGAAATTTCTATTCTCTCTCCCTTTACTCTCGATGGATTGCCAATTTTGGGATTCCTTCAACGACTCCCTTTTCTCTCTGTTGGTCTTTTGAGTGGGCTTTAACCATTAGAATTTACATACTCCACCCCATCGCTTCTGTATTGTAACATCATTCACCGCAGATCCAATCTCTAGAGTTTAACTTTCACGATACAAGGTAAACCATGAGTTATGATTGCCTCCATTCATGTGTGGGAGGCAAAAAATAATACTTTGATGAAATCACACACGATTTTTTGCCAAATCAGTGCCAAAATAGAGACCTAAAAAACATACCCTTGTCTTCGGTATATATTTAAATTGATTTTTTAAAATACTGCTGACAGTGTTTGTTGAAAAACACTCTTTTTATGGACCATCAATTTACACCTCATGAAATGGAGTAAGAGATATCAAAATAATATTAAACGAAACGGTATTTTTTTTTTCGCCAGCAATTACTGTTATTAATAATTCGTAATTGAAAATTTTATTACTTTGCCAAATGTGTGTAATAATCTTCAATTTATAATATCGATGAAAAAGCGAACACTCATACTTTCATAATTACGTATTTCACAGTCTTTCCAATATAATACTATGCTAATCATGCTGCCTCACGTCATGACGGGGTTTATCGTTTATGACACAGTATAAAATATGTGAACGGTATTCAAATATAATTGTAATTAAGCATAAAAATTAGTGTAAAAATATACCCAAGGAATATGGAATAAGAGCTCGTGTGGAAAATTTAATTTCAATTAGCAATGCTCGTTCATTTTATCCACCATTTCGTCACTTGTGTGAGCTGAAAAGCGCCTATATGTTGTTATATTAAATGACAAAACTCATACAAGGTTTTATTAATTTATGTACGGTCACGTAAAACAATTTCACTTCGTTTTATGTTCTATTTGGCCATTCCCGAGGATCACTTGGCTGCACAAAACTAATACCGTGTGTAAATAAATAAATAATATCTTTCATTTTTTTCCTACCCTTTTGCACACCCTGAGCAAATGTGTGTGTCTTGCACAAGATAGAGTTGAGGGCGTAAACGTGAGAAAGTCTTGTCACATTGGACGCCAAATGAAGGGATACAAAGGATACATTATAAAATGTTTGGCTCCACTTTCATGTGCGTTGTGTGCTTTGAAGACTCACTAACCCGCACATGTATGTGATGTAGCACCACATTGAGCGATATACAACTTCTAGTGTGTGAGTCGTAAAATGTAAACGACGACGGATCCTCCAGAACACAATTTTGCTCTTTTTCACCACTTTCGGCACTCATTGGGTGACCGTAGCACTTTCAATAGAGAAGTGGGTGGCTCCGACGCCCGCCCACTGTCGTCCGCGCTCACCAAACATCGCCAGAGCGCCACGGATAGTCATGCTAATGCACAGCGTTCTGAAACTGTTGTGGATGTGACGGAAAACGGGGCAAAATTACGATTTTGCGCCTCTTGTCATGCGACACCAAAGCGACCCAAACTAATGTCTCTCCCCAACTCTCCTCAACTGTTCTCCAGAGGAAAAATTCCTCAGCCATCCGCACTCTCTCTAGACAATACTTTCGCATACACTGGCACAATGTGAGAAATGTGAATTTGCACACTCTGCCCAGATAAAAAGGAAAAAAGCCCATTTTCACCCATGTCGATTCTGATGGTGAGATGGGGACGCAAATTAAAGTATAAAATGTCCTTTTGCAGCACAAAAGCTCGCTATTTGTATGGACTTTTTTGCTCGTTCTCAACCATCTCAGCTCAAGTGGAGAGTAATGGCTTATTTAACTTGTTAGGGTCACATCTAATTGCTCTCTTTGCTCCACAACAGGCGATGGCATTCACCATGGTCAGTGCATAGCGAAAATTTTCATCTGCGCCTGACGAAACACGTACACAATTGTGGAAGTTCAATTTGGAGCAATATATATTGCTATTATTTATTTAATATGTGCCTGGCATAGACAGAAAATATTAAAATTGTTACTAATATGAAATCAATAGGGAATTTCGAATTTCTACCATCCTTTGATGTTACAAATACGAGGAAAAGAGAGAAAAAGAGCGTTTTATGCATTCATAAAAGCAACATTAACCTTGTGAAATATTGGATATTGGATCGATAGTATGGAAATCTCTGTGAAAAACTTTATGGCAGTTGCACAGGTTTACTATATTGCCAAGTCATGACAAAAACTCCTTCTCACACATTTCAAGTTCTTCTCTAATGAAACACTTCTCATAGTTAATTTTATTTAACTGCTTGCATTTGCTCTTCCGTCATGCGAATTCAATACAGCGTTGATGTTTTTCTTTGCTCCATTTTAAGCTTAATTACTTCCCATTTATGCCAACAGAATGCAGATAATTTGTTCTTAAGGAAAATGGACATTTTGCTGGAATAAGTTGCCTGAAAAAGTCCAACTTTTGCTTATATATACGCACACGAAACGACTATACTTTCCCTTAATTTATCGTAAAAGCAAACATTGGCATTTTGCTTAATTTTCATCATCATCATAATTTCTTTTAAATCTTGTAATTCAATCAAAAATTTACGGCATGAATATTAATTTGACACTTTTCGGGAGAAATGGGTATGTACATAATGTGCCTCGCCACAGCGGAAATTCCACATAAGCGAAAACTGAGCTTATAAAGGTCTCCCGTCGCAATCCCATGGCGTTGGGCTTTCACTCGCTCTCTCTCCCTCTCTCTCACCCTTCAGGGCTGTAAAATAAAATTTGCATTTTTCTGCTAAAGTCAAATACTTGAACCTGCAACTTGGCTTTTTTGCATAGCCGGAGAATGTTTAGGAGCGAAGGAAAAAATGCCTCAACTGCTCTCCATACAATGAACTGGAGTTATTCTTTAGGGACATGGCGCCTTTTTCGCTGAATGAACGTAGCGAGATTTTACGATGGGGACGCGCGCTTCGGAAAAAACGCCCCATACGGAAATTGCTGAAATTAAGTGCCGAGCTAGAATGTGAGTGGGAAAAGAGGAAAAGTCCAGCCAAGGGACATTCTTCGAGAGTTTTCACTGTTTAAGCTGTCATGCCTGGGAGTAAATATTTGGTGGATTTTTTTTATTCTAGCGGAGAATTTAAAATGTTATTTGTTTTTCATATAAGAGGATTTTGAGCACTGAATTAAGTGCAAAATATGCTCCATTCTCACTATATTGCTGTGATGTATTTGCGCATATCTTCTACATAACTTCAAGGATTTCAAGTATCAATTAGGAAATCTATTGTCTCCAGGCTATACACGGTGATTTATCGGCGGAGGACACTGCAGAGGCACCAACTGGTGTCTGCGGGTAGGAAAAAAAGTCAGCTATGTGACGTCAAAATTAATGATGAGATTACATTGAAGATGAAGGAGAGGAATATCTTGGCTGTGCCGAGCGCTTCTGAGAATGAGGAAATAATGGGGGACATTTGATTGATGCGAATGAATATGCGAGATGGTCGAGGATACTTCCAAAACCAAATTATACATGTCAATGGGACTACGCAGTATAGAAAGCACAATTTTCCGGGGTGAAATTCTTATCTTAATAACTTTGTGGCCTCTCCAGCGTCACCCATTCCTTCCACCCTTCGCCACCGTCTCTATTATATAACGCCCAGGCGCATATTTTCATGAAACCGTTGCCATTGTCATCTAACGTCTTCCTCTCCTCTTCAGGAAGATAGAGAGCGAGGAAGAAAAAAAAAGTAGAGAGGGATCTTTTCAAAGTGAGACCTGTTACCGCCGCACCACGGCCAGGATGATATCGAGAAATTGTGTATGAAATTAGTTTGTGATTTTCCAGGGCCATTGTCAATGTGGGGCATGATTGGAGGAAAAATTACTTTAATTTCCCGTTCAATTTTGCACACTTTGATGCCCACCATCCCAATTGATAATGTGACCAACATTACATTATTCATCATCACACTTTTGCCTCAGCAATGACACCACTCTTGGCGGAGGGTGAAATTGGTGGGAAAGTCCACTCAGGCCAGAGTGTGACGCGCCAATTAAATATGAACAATGGCACAAGTTAAATTTCAGTGTCTTCAAAACGCCATCAAACCACTTCTCATTCATTCACAACAGCCATCGTGGATGCGAGTCGAGGGCATCTTCTCATACTTTTCTTTCTGTGCGCTTTTCGGGAGCTCTCCTGGATGTCTGGCTGGCGATGACACTGCCCAATTTTCATTCAAATTTTTTTTTCAATTGCACTCCACAACAAGAGCCCCCTCACACTTCAAATGGCGAGTGAGACATTGAAATTATTCCCATCTATATTTTACGCCATTTCGCTGAATGGAATATGAATTGGCGTCACACTGGCTGGGGTGAGAGTTGAGGAAAAAAGAGGTCCACTAATTGAGCTTTTTCACACACCACAAGAACAAATGCCCTGCGTTTTTCACCCTCCACACAAGCACACCAGTCCTCCCATAGATCTAATAGCAAAAATTTAATTAGTCCGTACGAAAAGTCATGGCTGTTGGGCAACTCATTCCTGTCATGACTTAATTAAAACCTAGTGTGTGTGAAATTGTCACAGAGACATATTTATACAAGGGTATTTTATTATTTGATGTATTTCCAATCAAATTGCTTAAATACCACACTCTGATTGCACATAATAACGATGCGGTGCTGATCCCTCAGCATTGCAGATATTAAACAATGTACACAACTAGAGAGAGAGTTATGGGAAATCAGTCGGACGGAGACCAGGGCCATTCCTGTCAAATCCCTGCGAAAGGAGTACATCTCTCCATTTCCTCATTTCATATTCATGCAAGTCGGACATACAAATTTACTGGAAAGACCACACGTTATATCAATTTCACGAAGAGATAAGATCCTGAATGTTTCTTGCAATCACTGTTAAACATTCAATAATCAGCTCATACAAATTTATTTACTCTCAAATCCGTATGAATTCACACAAATGTGAAAATTTATGATAAAGACTTGAATAAAGTCTTTCTATTGGGTAAAGTTAAATGAATTTCACGCTTTGACCATCGCTGAGCTCATCAAGAATGAGCAAAATAAAGAATTGAGATTGCAATCAAGCTTGACAACATAATTCCGCAAAA
The DNA here is from genome assembly GCF_947086385.1 of Phlebotomus argentipes. Classification (NCBI taxonomy): domain Eukaryota; kingdom Metazoa; phylum Arthropoda; class Insecta; order Diptera; family Psychodidae; genus Phlebotomus; species Phlebotomus argentipes. The sequence continues at coordinate 17,940,594 of NW_026776177.1, read as the reverse complement.
TATATATGCAAAATACCATGCAATCTGTTGATTACAAAGCCCACCATTAGACACGAAACATCTTTGCAATCGTCACACACTAAGAGGCACTCCAGATAATAAGGAGGCAGGAATCAAAGCGGATTTTCAGCTTTCGGGCTAATCCCCTTCCAATCTGATAATAATGGAAAATAAATATCACAGCGAAAAGTCTCAAGACTTCCATAGCCCAGCATCCGGAAGCTTTTGCAGGAGATTAACAGCGCCCTTATCTCATCCTAGGCCCAAATGGTGGATTTTCACTGTAAAAAAATATTCACCGGCCCCTTTGGGATTAGCACGCATCGGGGACTTTTCTAATAACTTGTCACTCACCATGCCTCAATTACTGCCATAAGAAACTGTCAGGCTCGCTTCTGAATAATGTGAATCCGGGAAAAAGTTTTTCCGCCTATCACGAAATCGTCTTCTCTCGGGACTTTTTTTCGCCTTGTAACAATTTTTCTTGCAATAAAAGCCAAAGAAAAATCAATGTCATAGTCTCCAATCACATTCCACACACCGTCAATAAGTAAAATATCAACACACATACACACAAGTAATTGTTTACTTAACGATGTGTTTGCCAAGCAATCCACAGTCAACCACCCACCCAAAAACACACCCCTCGCGCTCAGGCCCTATGTATTCTCTCTCGTACTTGATTCCTAAACCACAACAATAAACACATTGTAACATCGAAATGCTACACAATTTCACACGTTCTAACTGTCAATTCTACACACAAATGCCAAATTCTACTCTCAATGTTCGTTGTCACAGCGGAAAACCATGAGATTTTTCCTTGTCATGATGAATTGTGGTCAAAACCAAGTGATAATTTGTCTCGCATTGCTGAATTTTTGACCTAACAACTGTCAGTTCGGACATTTTTGGGATCGAGAAAGGCTTCAAGTCGGACCATGATTAATTTTTAAGGCTCCATGCAGAGATAATGACCACGTATGATAGAGCAGGTGTTTTCCGAAAACTCCCGCTTAATTTTAGATGAATTATTAATTTTGAGGCGATATAAAAACTCCTCAATCACCACAAAAAGGGTGTGAAAGAAAATCATTTCATCTCATTTGCAGTTTTCACGCACTCATGCCCATAATTTACTGCGGAATCAGAAGCAAAACTCCCTCGCCGAATGCGTATGATTATTGCGCGTACGGATTTTATACACGTCTTTATTGTAACATGAGCACATATGCGTTATAAATTCAATGATTTCGATAAAATTGGGAGGCGCAGTCATTTTATCAACCGATTGCGGTTCCATATTAGCTTAACTAACCAGAAAAAAGTGTGCGAATACGACTGACTGTATAAATTTCGTACTTTCTCAACTGGCGTGTCAGCTCCAAACGTAATATAGACAGAAATATGCAGCAGAGAGTATTGATTTATCGCACCGAGCAGAATAATAATTCAATTTTTGTGTCGATACGTGATTCGAATTTTCGACAAAGTGAAAGAATAGATTTGTGTTTTAGGAATACACACACACATATCCTTATTTTCTGCACTCCGTACTGTAATTCTTCACAAAGTCGCCATTTCAAGCCATTGTCTTCAGAGCATAGTGAGTTAATTTTGCTTTTAGACACAATGAAAACCGCATGCAATATGACGTTTTTCTCTGGATTTGTGCTAAATTTATGTCTCTTCACAAAAAGATTTTGTCAGCAAAATGAGAAGTAACACGGCAGAAATGGCGAATGTCTCGAAAAATGTCATTTACTCTAAATTAATGCAATCTCTTCGTTCTATCTACATTTTAAGGATACGATGTGACTTAATGTCTGTCACAAAATTCAACAATTCATCTCTGCTAGCATGAAACTTATATAACAACAAATACATAGTAAGGGTGAAATATAAGATTTACCTAAACTGATTCTCCGCAACTTTCTTACGGAGATTCCATAGTTGAAATAATATTAAATTTATATGCATGTAAGGACAAGACTCTCATTCCGGCAACTTTTACTGCCACTTCTTCAAAATTTCAGTGACATTTCCACCAACCATACAATTACATATATGATTTACATCTGCCCGAAGAGGTGGATTGTCAAGAATCTCACACAGTGTGCGATAAAACTTATATTTAACAATCAGAACCTCTTTTACATACTAAAATTTATTCTTCACGACATTCTCCTTTGCATTTCCACTTGCTTTTTCCACGTCTCTCAACCCCTATAATGTCTGGAATATTTTCCACAACGTCACATTGAATATTCTTATGGATCTGCTTTTAAATTTAACCACGAAAAATGTAATACAATAGCCAGATTTCACTCTATTTCACGGGATTCAGGCTTGAAAGGCATTACAATTTATCTCAGGACATGGTCAAAATAGAAATTCTCTCCCGACAATCGCTAAAGAAGTTAACCGTGCCAGAAAGTCTTTTCCACTTCAAATGGATAAATAAACAAGAGAAATGAAGTGAAACATTTGGCAAAGGCACACCCCGAAAAGGCCACTCTTGTGTTTGAAAACAAGGAGGAAAAGAAAAAGAACCAACAAAAACGGCCTTTCCTCCAACAGTTCTTTTTTCTCTCTTGCAAACTCTTTCTCATGAAGAATAATAAAAAGTGCAAAGTCAGAAAATTAAAAGTATTTTTTTTTCCTCTCTCGAATAGATACGAAATTGGGGTCAAATAAGAAAACACATGTTTGATCTTGATTCATTTTTTGGAATATTAGGTATTCAAACAATCTGTTGAGTTGGGTGGGAAAGAGTGAAAATTCAATTAGACACGATGTGTAGAAGGGTGAAATCCATCAAATCCCTTTATTATTCTTGACACATTTAATTGATTTATTGAAGAAGTGAGGAAAAAAAACTGATGATTCATTGATTTTCCCGACTCTTGGAATCCACATGACAGGGAAGCCCATTTCAAAGTGACTTTTCATATTCGCTTTTTCCACTTTCACCACCCCTTTTCACCCCATATCACAAGACTTATATAATTGAAGGCAACTACTTACAATAAGTCGAATGTTCTTGCTTTGATAGTCACTTCACGTACTGCTTGAAAATGACAAGACGGAGAGAAGAAAATGATTCACCCAGAGAAAATGCTCCTCCTCGTCTCCCAACATCTCTCAACTCACCCATTTCGGCATTCCAAGTGAAACTCGAAATATTTTCCGCATGGAGAATTATACAATAACATGAGTTTATAGCCCTTCACGATGAATACCCTTTTCTTCACCCTTTCGTCAATTTCTTTCACACCCACAGCATCTCTCTGTGAATCCTTAAACACAGAAGAGTGTCTGTTAACCCTTCACGCTTACGAGATCTTGTGTAGACAGAGCAGATTTACAACAAGTACGTCAAGCCTTGCTACACTCAAAATTATAAAGAAACACAACCAAACCCCGCGGCAAAGGCACAATTTCGTTGCAACACATATCATAATCGTGAAAAGGAGTCGGATTTTCAAGAGTTCACTATAACTGAAAAGATGTTTAAGAGTCCTTTAGAAAACAAATGGTCAGTTATTTGAGAAATATCAAATGAAATCATATTAATTCAGTTCTATTAAAGAGATAAAAATAAATATTGACTTGAACTTTGAACTTCAGTGCTTTTCAAAGTGGATATTTAAATCAAATTCTGTCCACAATTTACAAATTTACAAGACACCTTTAAATAGAATCCCTATCTTGGCCACAGTTCAACAATCCCAGGGTGGTTATTTGTCATGTAATTGTTCAATATTGTATGAATTTTCCACCACCTCAAGGCTGGTGCCCATCAATTAATCACACACAATTTCTGCTCGTACATTTCAATTACTCACCCTCGGACAATCTTTCAATCTAAACGATCTACGAAATAATGTGTGATTAAGTGAGGATTGAAATTCACCAAATAGATTTGGGGAATGAACTTATTACATTCCACTGTGCCTCAGGCAATTTTCGAATACTCATTCAAATTACTTTGTCTTTTAGGGAATTTACACTTGATCGTGAACACTTTGTGGTATTCCCAATAACATATTCCAGACTCGCGGTGCAAATACCATCGTCACTATAAGAAACTTTACTTGGCAGTGTCGCTTCATTGATTTCTTCATTTCAAAAGTGTGTATATATTTGAGTGGAAATTTCAGACATTCCAGAAAAGCTATTCTTAATTAACGTCCCCCAATTTCAATGTGAAATTCATCAAGGAAATGTTTTTACCACTTCCTCTTCTCTCTCTCTCTCTCTCTCTCTCTCTCTGTGACTTTTCACCTCTATTGAAGTATTGTATAATAATATAAAGTGGCAAATTGTAAAAGGATACATTCGCAACGCTCCAGTTTTATCTCCAATCACCAGCAATTTCTGCACAGGATCATAGGATAGGGCAGTCGGAGCATGAGGAAATCCATGGCGAAAAGTCTGCAAAAGAAATGACAAACAGGAAATGAATTATTAACTTTTTCAATTTTATGCAAATTAATTAAGAAACAAGATGAGAAAAATGTGAAAGTCCCTTCATTTCATGATTTTATCACTACAGGGCAAGAGTCTATTTCACAGGTTAACAGAGTTTACAAGTTACATTCAAACTATCAGAAGGCGCATAAGATGTTGCAACTTTTCATAAATAGTTTAAATGTAAAGCAGAAAGAGCAGAATTAAGTGGAGCTCTTGACTTATTAAGTTGCTACAAACTCATGTACCGATGTAATAACGTTCATAAATAGCACACAAACTTATAACCAGATGAAAAAAAAAGAATATTTGCTCATTTTGGCAGGAAGAAACCTAAATGAAAATTTAATTGCCTGCCAGCAAAAGTGATTCACAACAAGAGACACACATACACCTAATATCCCTTGAGGTAAACACTAAACAGGTTAGAGTTATTGTACCACCCCGCAGATAAATTCAACTTCACAACCTCACTTGTAATATTGCCCCAAATTCTACAAGTGAAACAAATAAAATCGCGTGGGGAAAAAGAAAAAATTAATTTACTTGGTTGATCAATTTTCATCACATGAAGTAACATCAAAGAATTCTGTGCCACAGGACTTTTTTATACAATTCACATCATTCGCACTCGGCACAGTTTAAAATGAAATGAAAACGTGGGCACATATATGCATAAGTAAATATGTATTCTACATATGTACATTCATATTTAGCTCATATATCATAAAAAATTCCTCTTGCTGAATCATTTTTTATGTGTTTAAGCGTCACAAAGAGCCAACAACGAGAGCAGTTCATGGACTTCAGAGCAGTAGTAAAAGTAAAAGCATGTTATTTTCGACATAATCATTATAGATATAAAGGGTTGCAATCCAGATGAAACGAGAATTGAAATACATACACATATCTTTAAGGCATTTTGCACGCCAATTACTTTTGAAGTGAACATTATAATTCCCGTACAACTTATCCACATCCACTCGCTTTTTAATCATTATTACGTATGCACTAAAAGTATCCCATTATTTTCTCGTTCCTCGTAATAGAACAACATTTTTAATTTTTCTATAACTGTGATAAAGCAATCGTAAAGCTTGTTGAAAAGCATAAGCAAGAGGAAGTTCCTTAAAAGCCCCTCCCACACAAATGCTCCGCCCCTTCCAATTGTCTGTCTGCTCACGTGCGAAAATTATCATTAATTTTACAGTTCTTTTAATAACTGTCATCATTTTGTGTCTTGCGCTCTTCAGTATAGATACAAAATACAAAGATTTAGATTGTTATACGGAAAAATTTATGCTATTCACGCTTGCAAAATATGCCTTTTCCAGGGCATTGCAATTTACGGTATTCCCGTCAACGAAGCGAATTTATTCCAAGTGTCCAATGGACAGGAAAACACCACGAAGAGGAAAGTGTCTCTTTTCTCTCCATGCGCCATAACCATTCCGTGTAGAAAAGCTACACGGAAATGTGCAAGCGTTGCTAAAATTTTGCTTCCTGATTCATACAGCGATGCAACTCACATATCACAGTAGAATTTCTCCAAGCTACTTTTCTCTATACACAATATTGTCGCTTGAAAGAGTCCCCAAATCATTTATCTACTTAAATTTCCAGCAGCAAAAAAAATGATATCGCTTCATCAGAAACAAACATATACATATTCATTCGAAATTCAGGTGAGAGCTTTTCGGAATACAACATGTGGCAGACTTTCGCCATATGCAGAACAGTATCAACCCTTTTGTCATGTAGAAGTCATAAAAATCTGATATTTGCGATATGAATAAAACCCATGAGATAAGGCAATGCCACACAGTAGAGAGATTTCATCCCAGTTAACCACTAACTTTTCTGCCTCTCTCGTTTCGACTTTTAATACCATAGACATGGGAGACCATTCGGATTCCTCAATGCTTCTCATAGAGTGGCAAAAATCTAGGTTAATATAATCATACACATGCAGGAAATGGAGTGACTTTACTCTGGAACACAGTACCCTTCTTATAAAGGGTTTGTCACCACTTTTCTAACCTTCAACCCACAGGTATACATGTGCTGCCAGCTTTTTCCAATATATATATATCTCTCTCTCAAAACGCCAAATATCTTTGGCAACCACACCATTCTTTCCACACAGGGAAGGCATAAGATTTTGATCCAAAAAGCCTCATAGCTTCCCCAGTCATGAATTCCTGTTCAGCTTATGTAACATGGCATAAAATACATGTATTCCCGCATGAGTGAGATGACAAGAATACACAATAATCGACATAAATCCTACACATCACATCACTCCAGGCAACCACTTCTGAAGAGAGTTGTAGGTACAAACTCATCGCAACATCCGTAACACTCTGAAACAAATCAGGAAATTTCCTTCACCTGTCACTCAATATCTCAAGTACATGTGCATAAGAGAAGCGGTAATTCATCAGAAGATAAAATAATTCCGGATCTCTAGAGTTAGACTATTGAAGATGAAATACGCTTTATATAGGTTAGTCTAAACTCCAATATAGTTTTCTCACTTGTTAGTTGATTTCATTGACATCATTTAGAGAATTACTTCACAATTCTGGGAAATTTTCTATAATAAGCATTTATAAAAGTGATTAGTGTAAGTTTCACAACTAATTTACCACCCATTATAGCTCATGAATCTGCTATTAGAGCGACCATGAATGTTGAAAACTGTCAAGTGGCAATCACTTTGCGATTGTAACTGCCGAATAGACAAGTTTATAGCAGTTTTATTTTAATCCTATTAAAGTTGATATTCCAATCATTTCCCATTTGGGAAAACGTTTCGATGCACGACGTCCAATCAATCCTATCGCTTCGCTCATTGCACAAAGTATGTTTCGATATGCCATTTAGATAGTGTAACATAGGCAGGATTTAATTACATTAGTAAAGAGAGGTATTTGAATTCCAATCAATTTAATTAATACGTGCATTTCTATGATTCTTATCCACCTATCAATTAGCAACCGCTACACATTATTTCCAATCATGCCAACATTTTGATTCTCAGTCGAAATTATTTACAAACCAGAAAGCAATTATTTAACCTAGGAATTTAGACATAATATAATGTGTTGATTAATTAAATTCCCATGTTATGGGTTTACAAACAATAAATGATTAATGTTGCAGAAATGCCGAAGATGAATTTCATCACCTGAAATAGCCGCGTGTGTCTTATGATAACTCAATTATGTATCAAATAAGACACACGTCAGCCATTCCAAATGCCAAATTAGCTCTCCTCTCGACTTTGCCGACAAAGCGGAAGTATGTGCAAAACAATAGAGAGTGCCCTTAATAATCCTCCACTTTTACTTCGCATCACCCAAAATCTTTCCCACATTACAATATTAAATTCTCCCGACAAAAGTCGGATTATACTCATATTCAGCACTGCGAAGTAGGTTACAAACATAAAATCTATAATCCATTTTGTGTTTGGCTTCTGCTTTCCATTCTACAATTCAGACTCGCGTATAAATCCCAGGGAACTGCAACCCTCTCGGAGGTGGTGTGTAATAATAGAACGTCACTGTGTTCACAAATCTTCATGAATTTTTCCCCACAGCAGGTTCAACAAATTACGCCTTTGGCTGGCTAAACTGGATTTCAAAGTATATGTCAATCGCTACCTTTCGCACAGACTCGTCAATCTCATATTTGCTGATAAAGTGTGTAAAATACAGAAAATCTGTTTATTTTTACCAATATTTACCATCAGCGCTTAATCAGAAATAACAGTGTAGTCGTTTATTTGCATAAATAAATTATTGTCCTGTGTGCTCATAAAATTGTGTCGAAAAGCACAAGGGTCATTAGTTTTTCAATGTACTCCACGCTCAGCCCAAAGATGCCCATATAATGAAATATTTGATAGGAAACAGCCACCATTTCAATAGGTCCTCCACTGTTACCTACTTGATTAATATCTCTCCAGCTCCAACAAGTATATCCGACGGGAAAATGGAGGGTTGTCCTATTGTTCCTATTTATTTACTATTTTATGTAAAGCTAACGCTTATGTGCGTACAAAAACCTCCTCCACATCATGTTAATTGCTTGACAGTGTATTATCTCTTTATGTGTGTCGCCTATTGTGGACCATCATCCTATTTCTCCAGTTACTTCACGCTGAATTAATTTTAGTTTACAGCAAATTTCCACCAAATACACACATTATCATTTAATAACAATTACCAGTGTTGGAGAAACTTACAAACTGATTTGTGCTTTGCCCCAATTTTAATTAAAAAATACCCCTTGCAACGCAGAGTATTGAGTGCTCGAACGCCATATATTCAAGAGATGTAAATTAATTTTTCCCACAAAAATTGCACCGAGCAGGAAAGTGGTTCAACCACTTTCCTACACTATACATATTTCCATGTCACTCCCCACCAACGAAGCGACTACCCACTATTTTGTATTCATTAAAGCTCCAACTGATGAAAACAAACAAAAACACCCCAAAATTCATATTCAACCCAGTCGCACCAGAAATCCATTGTTTGTGATTAGAAAAGATGGAGCATTTCGCAAGCCAAACCACCCATTTTACCCGTTCATCCCTGCGTCAACCCAACACTAATGTGAATACATGGCATGCTGGCAACCCAGCCAACACCCAAATACACTCTATTGATACAAGAAAGTTTGAACTTAACAAAGATCATTTCCTACTGAATGTCACATACAATAAGTATGTTGAATGCATGGCGCAAAACGACAACATTTTCATGCATTTTCACCAAAGGGCAGATATTATGCTCAGAAATGGCGGATAGCTTCACGGAAGTGTTAAAATATTTCGGATATTTGCATTGCAAAAACTTCCGTTTCAACTAATTGGGCCATTTTCTAAATAATTGACTTAAAAAGCTTGATTTTATTGCTTTTCTAGGTTATGTGATTAATTTAAAACCAATTCTGGTGGTTAAATAACCCCCAAAATCGTCAAATTTGTGTTCAATCTGGAAATATTTCTCATTTTCTGAGCAGATTTAAGAATTTGTGTTCAAAAAAAACTTCAAACTTCATTTTGGTTAAGAAATAGCCTCAAAAATGCGATTTCTGATCAGAAAAATATCTTTTTGGTCAGTTATTTCCGCGGTTTGAGTTTCAAAGTAGCAAATTTTACGACAATTTTTAGTAAAAAGATAGATATATTCACTCATTTTCAGCTTTCAGGAAGTGCTAAGAAGTGGTGTACAAACTTAAGGCATATTATTTCCCCCTTGATTTTCACACGGAGTAAACTATCCACAATCTCAAACTTCAATCTGAACTTTGAACTTCTTTCCGTGGCGTAAAGGGATATTCGACGCTTAAAATGTTGCAGTATATATAAACTCTTAAGGGAGAAGACTGAATTACAAACAATTTACAAACACGCTTTCAGTGTGTTTCTCATTTCAACCATTTCATATACTCCGTATGACTAATAGTCAGAACGTGAGTATTTACTTCAATCATCTCACGCATACGAAGTGCTTGAATTGCATCTGATGTGGAATTGAAATTAGTTTTATCACCTTTGATAAATTCAATTCTGCGATATTTCTTCATGTTACATTTTGTACATTTGCGGAAAGCTATAATATTAATACTAATTATAGCTAGAGTAATTTTAACCCCAATCCAATCAAACTTCTCAGCACAACTCATCATACTAATTAATGTTATACTTCTACCATTCACAAAGTGTAATTTCTTCCGCACTCTGGCCATTGTGTATTATTAAAGTTTCCTTTGTACCAGAAATCACGTGCTATAATCGCACTTTCTTGCACACAATTTGAGTGGAGAACATTCCTGCAAATGTACAAATGTTTATAGAAGTCGCAGTATAAGGAAAATTAGATTATACGCCAAGGCACTTTCCATTTAAGAAAAGTCAACACTATTCACTAATCTCGCTTCCGCCCACCCCTTCAGATAATGAGTATAAAGCATGAAAAGTATAGAATTGAGCGGAACTTGTGCCATATTGCACAATGGCTTCTCGAATTGTAAGACAACCGTGGAAGCTGAAATATGCAAATTCCATCATGAAAAAGTCTTTAATTTGTCCCCATGGGTTTTGTCTCTTTTCTCCGAATGGAAATTAAAATGATGTGCACTTCACGCTCAATTGAATTAACTTGTTTGCATACAGCAGAGAGCTCTCGCCTTCGCCATGTTAAATTCAATATACTACATATATTTTATCCCTCTCCGTCACCAAGATATGTAAATACATATCTTGGGGAGAGAAATTAAGCAAAGGCACAATCTTCCATGCCCTTCAGCATCTATATATGTGGACCCACTTCGGTCTCTCGCCTTACAGCGAATGTCTCTTCACCGCACTGAAAGAAAATTCCAACTAAAATCAAGCATACATTATTTCCCTCACATTTCACTCTCTCTCGCTCTGGCATTGCTTCCAATCTTCAAAGTCCCTCAGCATTCTTCACTTTTGTCAGAACTGTTAAGTGCGGACTTTTCACATGTAATCAAAATTGAATTTCCCCTCAGTGCACTTCCACGTCCGTTACAGTTGAACGTACTGAAGATTGCGTTAAATTAAATAAGTACAAAACACATTTTGCAAATAGAGTGAAAGCTTTTATAACCACACACATACACGCCACTAAGCTCCACCATTCTCCACCCAACACCCACGGATTCACTATACAGCGTTATTGTTATTGCAGAGCGAGAAAACGTGTTTTATCACATTAACTGCACACTCAAATACATCCCTCCAATCTACACCACGGCTATATTGCTGTTGATGTATTATTTGTTACAGCAAATAAATATAATCCAGTCCAATATATCATAGGCTTGTCATCTGCTGCTAAGATATGAAAAAATAATGGCAGAGGCTCCTATTTTGTATACTCCAGCATATGCACATTACATATTGCCTCCCAAAAATCATCTCCCGCGTACGCACACTTTGCACAGATGATTATTATTTATTCTCGAAACAGACCACATTTATAACAACCCCCCAGTCAACATTAAAGTAGAGCAGCGCAAACTGTGAAACATCCACACATTTTCCCTCCGCCACTCCACCATTTCGTCCCTCTCTCTCTCTTTCTCTCTCGCTAAAGAAAGGTGTTGGGATGATTTATCTCAATACATTGATCAAATAAAAGAAGCTGTCAACGGGAAAATTTAATTTAATACGTATATTTCTTATCAACATCTTTCGCCATGTAATGGATTTCGGTTGAGATATGATGAAAAAAAAAGAATCATGAATTAATTTTTCACTTCTTTGGCGAGCTAGCGTAAAAATTCAATATCCACACCCAAGATGATAAATATACACACAAAATGCGAGAGACGAATTGTGGAATATGAACAAGATTTAATTTACGGAAGCGGTTTTCGCTTTAGCGAAAAGCTCTCTCTCTCTCTCTCTCGATATGTTTTCGCACTTGTGTAGGTCTAAAAATGCCTCTTTTCGCCCGAATTGTCATAAATAATGCAAAATAGAAAGAAATTTGACATTCACATGAATACAATTCCTATTCAATTTGCATATTAGAATAATTCATATCCATCTGCACAATAAATTTGTATTCATCACAAACACACCAACATTAAATGTACTATATTTTACCTAAAAGTCTAAACTTTTCTGATGAGCAGCATCAAAAAAGTGGCCATAAAATGATAAAGAACACTTTTGCAGTGAACATTTTAAATGGGAAACACACATTTTGTCCATTTTCATTACCCTCTCCAATTCGCTATCACACTCATTCCGCTTTTCCCATTTGGAGCTCGTCTATTCGTTTACGATTTCATCCTTTTTCCTCTTCTCTGCCACGCTGCCGTGCTTCGCAAACAAAGAACCATAAAATTGAGACATTTTTGCCATTCGCTCAAAAATGATACAGGTTAATATTGCACATTTCTAACGAACAATGGCACAGTCTTTAGATAGTGCAAACTCCTGATAAGCGCCATAATAATTAAAAGCATATTGCAGCATTGCAGTTAAATTACATTTTTGACATTCTCTAGCCAATTTCTTATCTGTCTTCCTCGTTGCCTTACATAAGCTAACAACACATTTGCCCACAGAAATCGAAGACACAATGAATTTGCCTTCCAAGAGGCGAAATCTGCATGAATCATCGATAGATTATCGTTATTACCAAATTTCGAGACTACATGATTCACACACTTTGCAAGTTTAAGATTCACGCTATGGCCTTGGCAATTTAATATTGTTCCTCGCCAATGTGTTCTCCCCCACTCTTGACGCTGTCCCAACTTTTCTCTTAAAGCACAATAAACGGAGACGAATAAATTTTATCGACAGAGCAGTTTCTAATGGGATCTCTTCACTCTCGAAATAGGATTTTACGGATAATGTATTCAAAAATATTGCTTTGTTTTATGCGTGAAAGAGCCATGAAGCCCTTATAAATATTTTTTCTCTCTCCTTCAACTTTCCCTATGGCACTGAATACCAGAGATTCCTCCCGACATAAGACGAAAGAAATGGCTTTATAAAGGAATATATTGTTGAATTTCCATGAAAAAATATGCGCGAGCTGCCGTTTTTCATTCAAACACGAGAAGTTCAAGTTCCCAATTATTGACTCTTGGAGACAATATTCGTATTTTCTTTTCACTACATACATATATACACCTTTTTCAGTCCCGCATAGCACGCCATCGAAGTATAATATTACGCACAAGAGGCTGTGTCTATATTGGAAATTGTGCCATAAACATCATAGCACATTTTTATGGAAATCGCTGTACTCCACAGTATGATACTCGAGAATTTCTCATGCACACACATGTGTATTCATTGTGACTCCCAAAAGTGTAATCATCGACTTTTCCCCCCAAATTGTATATGCGCATACATTTTTCTGCGTACACCCCGAAAGCCACCAATGCCACCAATTGATAGTCTATAGATTGCTATTCAAGGACATGGCGATATATATTGAATATAAGGAATAAGCGTCCCTTTTTTTAATACCGCTTACGCCTCTTTAATCTTACACTTCGTATACATGTCATGGAGCTTAAATTGTGACGAAGAAAAGGAATAGACGAACCATCACGTTCAAGACGGATCAGGCTCTCAATCTATCCTTAAACTTTATACACATCCTCCCTCGTGGAATTGATAATAAAAGGATTATACCTGATAGAATTCCCGAAAATCCACTAAAACAGCCAAAACTCTATAAAAATACATATAAATAACCATCTGCGTGGATAATATATTCCTCAAAATAAGAGTACATTTTGAAGTTCCATTTCCGAAGTGTGCAATAATAACCTAACGATATTTTGCAAACTGTCAAGCCATGAAAATACAGAATTACAATATGAATGAATTTCTCGGCACAAATAAATGAAAACGGAAGGAAGGAAGTGCATACAGTCAGTTGAAAAATTCATAGAGTCATAAAAAGTTCACTGAAGCGTCAAAATCACAAATTGCAAAAGTTTTATGGATCTACCATACTCGTCGAGGACATTCTACTTTTTAATTTGATATAGAGAAGCAACTCTTTTACAATCCCCCGATGTCATCGACATGGGTTGCATTTTTCAAATCTCCAGCACACATTATTTTGCCGCATGATCTTCTCCCACTGTTTTAGCAGTAACTAGGTCAAATTCTAACCTACAAATCTTCCTACATCTCTTGAGTATTCCCCACAAATGAGGATCCTCTTATATGATAATTTATACCATTTCAGCTGAGATGAGAAAGTTCAAGTTGACATGCTAGACCACGAATCCGAATAAATGCTCTTTCCTCAGTTTTATTATTTCTCTCGCCACGCGGCAGCTCACTTAGTATACGGTCCAGAATGGAAAACTCCAACCGAAAACTTTTACCCGCCGAGACGTTCTCTTTTTTTCTCTTCCTGGGTATTTCCAATGTATATATACAAACACGGGCGGTTGAGGAATCATTCTCCATTTGATCTCCCTTCCCTTGGCAACATTTGAGACTTATGTGGAAAGTTTTCACCCACCAACAATCACCAAGTGAATCTGCGACAGAGAGACAAAAACTCCAAGTGGTATCGTGTGAATCGAATATGTTGGTGAAAACGGATATTATATGTATAGCGTGTCAAAGAATGTTTCCCCTGTTTACGGGGTGGTTCCTGTGTCTCCTCCACCATACCATAAGATATCACACACCCACAAAACATTTTCAACGAACGCACACAAAAAGACTGAATTTCTGTCATTTCCCACCCTCCCCCGTCGCACCCCCGCGCCCTCGCCAGTTCTCGGGCACACAGAGAGACAGAGCTATTGAAATGAACATCAGAGCTTTCTCCCATTACCACTCCTTTCACCATTTCATTTCCACTGGTGGCACAGCATTAAGCTCAGTGGCACACAGGAAAAGATAGTTTCCAGGGAAATATCTGCATGATTCTGAGCCACACATGTGTGGCGTTAGAACTAGTGAACCGCTTTTCAGCGCACTATCGTCGTACTTTTAATGGCAGCAACTCGTGATGGTAAATTCTGGTTCTTCCTCTGCACATAGAGAGAGAAAGCGTATAAACTAAGATATGTGTACCTGTGCTGAAGCCGCTTGTAGAACTTTTACACACAATTCCATATATGGAGCTGAAGGTATGTGTAACTTTCTCTATTTGTTATAGTTAATTGTTTAGTTCCATAAAACTACTCAATTAATATACATGCATTAGAAATAGGAACATATGTGCGAGCATAACTATGCTTAAACGTAATTGCATACTTATGTAAATTCATTGGACGAATAACTCAGTCTGCCCTCATTTGAGATGATTCATAAAATCTTTGTGATTCTCTGCATTCTTCGAATAGTAGGACAAGAAAATATCAATTGTGTGTGCGGAGAACTAGAATTCAGTGCATCCAGTGTTTATGCATAAGCCCTTTAGAGTTGTTATTCAGTATGAATATCAATTCAATAATTCCGGCCCTATTGACTCAATCCTCCTTGTCAATTCACTGAAATTCCGTGACCTATCAAAATATCAACATGAGCGTCCCAAACAAATTAATAACCAAACCGTCAATATGTATTACTGTAACATGGAAAATACACAGGGAAATTACGTTTCGCCTGTCTATTTACTAATCCTGTGTATGATCAACACGTCGTGTGCACTAAAAAGCTCTCCTTTTGCCGCTCAAGTATAAAACTTCCACTATCATCATGCATCATGTACAGTCGGTGTGTTACACAAACCGGCGATGGGATATTAGTGAAAGGGTGGCATAGGCACGTGATGGGATTTTCATTTGACGCCACTGTTATTGTCACTAATGGCCCTGGTATGTATCACATTCAGGGGCGAAAGGTGGACAAAATGGGCCGCTATTAGATAGATGATAGTGGTCTGTGCCGACGAGTATTTCACACATTGCATAGTTTGTCCCTAGCAATCGCCATCAGATAAACATTCATTAATTTTGCAACAAACAATGCGCGCCAACCAACAGTGCGGAATTCGTTTTTGGTGTTCACACGACCATTTGAAATTCGAATTTAAGTTACACACGCGAGCTTTACAACTTCAAAGGATTATTTTACTTCCATCGGTTTCAATTTGCAACATTATGTCCACATGACTACTACCAATATTTGCAGATGGTAAATTATTAACCTACCCCGAAATTCACTTACTCACATGATACAATTTATTAAAATAACAATACTAATGGCTTTGCATATTCTTTTTGCCAGCACTACACATTGAGGCTAATTGCATTTTACTAATAAATACAAATAGCCAAGCAAATTCGCTACGACCGCATTTCAAATAGCCACTCATTCGCCATACATACATATACATACGTATATATATATCGAGGCTGTTTGGAAAAGTGGACAAAAAGGTCGAAAAACCCCATCGGAAATTACAAAGACCAATAAAACCTACAAATTTGTTATTTATCAATGCAATGGCGATATTTAATGAATTTACATAATTTCACACATGCGTGCAATTAGGGAATATCCAAATGCAATTTGCCATATATTTTTTTTACCATTCCGCCCTCTGTACAAATTGCTCTCTCTCTCTCTGCCACTCATTGCAGACCCTCACCAACTTTCTCGCACAAGTTCACAAGCGTCCATTAGTGTTTTCAATATAGCACGGCAATTTATTTCGAGTCCCAACTGTCTCATATTGTTATTATGCAATTTATATTTCATTTCATTCCACACAATATCACATGTAATTCATGCTTCCAAACACTTTAACAAAACTCACGCAACGCGCGCGCCCTTAGATAAAATTTAACCATTAATTTTCAATAAATACCCATTCACTCTACTAAATGGCAATTCCCCAAATCTCTTGTAACACAAAATTTCCTGTCATTTGCAATTTGCATTTCCATTGTAAATCCATTTTACATCATTTAATATTCCATACACACACAACACAAATTTTCTAACGCCCCTTTCCCAAAAGCGTGAATCTCTCAAGTAAAGACAATTCAGACTGCATGTAAGCGTCTATTAAGGTTAATTTTATTATGCGACTACATCCAAAATGTTTACTAAATGTATGTATTTTATTGCTTTTCTAATGTGTCGCTTCTTCAAGTTTCCATGCCGACAACTTAACGAGCTTTTCCAGTTACTTCAGTCTACTTGCCTTTCGATCATGTTGCAGTTTACAATATACAAACTGGCTAACATATTACATTTCGTGCATATAAACAATGTACATATTTTCTATCAGTGGATTTAATTAAATTTTCATTAAAGACAAATACAAGTGATAAATTTTATTATACACAGCATTACAACCGCATTTGTACTGTCACACAGGAAAGCGACATGAAAATCCGCGATTAATTCAGTGGAAGTGAAAGAACATTTTCATTCATGTGCGAAATATGAACTTATACAATACTATATCGCCATAAGGCCAACACTTTTACCACTCATTAAACAAATAGCATAGCTGTTAATGTGTGATCTCATCCAGCACTGCATAACAAAGGAACTACTTTTCATTTTTCACTCGCACTCCATTTAGGATAACTATCTTAATTGCGCTCGCCTCCCAAATTCGCGAAGCCGGAATAATTGCCTGGAAACTTTATGTTTTATATGGTTGAAATTGATTTTTCCATCAAATCTGACACAGAGAAAAAGACCCAACTTTGTGAGGCAAAACCGCAAAATTGTTGAGTGTGAAAATCCTTGGAAGGAAAATTAATACCCAGAGAGACAGTCAGAAAAGCAATACGTTTGTAACTGGCACAATAAATTCCTCCTCGAAATGGCAAAAACTTAATGGTTTTGAGTAAGAACAATGACTTCATTAATTTCATGAAATTCCATGAATTTTCTTATTTCACTGGGTGAAATGTTATATTTCGATCTTATTCCTGTTTATATAAACTCTTTGCTTCCAGTCTAACATTCGGAGAAACTACCACTCGCAATAAGAGAAGAGCATGTGAAATTCCTTGCAGACGCCGTCATGCTGAGTGGATGGGAAATGGTGGAAGAGCGGTGGAAGCGCATGAAAAAGAAGAAACGTTTATATTTCTCCTCGTGAGGCACTTTCCTCATTTCAATGTAAATGAAAAACTACACTAATACACAATGCCAAGTCACATGGAATAAGAATCGCAGCAAGGAAATGTCTTTTCATATAAAGAAACCTCCATTATATATACATACATATGAATGTGCATATGCTTGGATTCTGCCTTCTGCCACTGGCTCACGAGTGCGCGAACCCAATGACGGATATTATGTGAAAAGGTATACGAGAAATTATAGAATGAAGGCATCCGTCAAGTAATAAAATACAGTGGAAGAAGATTTACAATTAAAAGTTCATGCATTTCCAAATATGACAAGAATCCACTTGCAATGTATAATAATCTTTGTTGAATTGGAACCTAATTGAAAGACGGAGTGGAATATTTATATAAGTACAATTACCAAGGTTAGGTCAAGGCTTAGTTGTTCATCTGCAATTGCGTCAAATCTGCAATTTGACGTGCAAACTACAGATTTGCATTCCAAGTGCAATTTTTATTATAACAGTTAAGAAGATTTGTAGGAAAAAAATGTGTAAAATATATATAGAAAAAGATTTTTGGTACTTTATCTCTCGCCGTTATTCTGAGAATCCCGAGAGCGACCCAAAAAAGTTTGACCGCGTGCAACTACTCTGGAAAATCACGAATACATATTCCACAGAAGGAACATAAAGTAATATGTATTTATGTAGTTTGCCAGAAAGTTTTCTCGACCATAGATATCTCAAAAATTAAGACTTTGCAACTGTATAAAATTTCCATAGAAAAATACGTTATTTACCACTTTTTATTTATATAACGCGCTGAATATAATATCACATGAGGCTTTTATCGATCTCACACTACACTTGGCGCACCTCTTCTCCAGTGACTCCACCGTCTAGTCTCCACAATCCTCATCGCCACACCGCCTCTGCACCACACTAAACCTCACACGGCAGTCTCTACCCTGACCTATAATAATCGCCATTTGTACTTCCCGTACACACGAATGTGGAAAATCTATGTTGAATGTTCTTATGAATTTTCCATTCGATATACCCAGGAAGACCATCCTCCTGGTCTTTAACATCACTTACTTATGATTCAACTGCTATCGATTAAAATACACCATCACTTGATTGAATGAAGCCAATGCAAAATGCACCAAAATCTCTGTTTTCCCGCAAATTATATGAGATTCTCGTGGTGTCCCATAAAATAGATCTAATTAAAAGTTCGTGCTGGAGAACTTGGGTGCTTCCACACAAGAATAAGAGGAGTAATTGGTCTTATCGGTATGTGACTTTCGAAGAAATTTCTAAGTAGCTTTTGTTGCTTTTACACTTTTCTTTTGCCTAAACTTTACTGGGCTGTTTTTGAAGTGCGGAGAACTGGTAATAAATTACTCGTATCAACATAATATACCTACGCTAATTGCCCAACTTGAACCTACGCAAAGGAGTGTGAGAATTCTAACAGCGTCTACATTTTGTTTGGTTCACTTTTGTATGGAAAGTAAGGGTTTGACGGAAGGAAAAAGTTGTGTCATAAAAGCTAAATTGAGGAAAAATCACCGACTACTGAACGTATACTCAATGCTCAACTTTCTAGCCATATAGTCAAGAACTAACCAGTCAGTGGGAAATTAGGGATATTAGAAGAAGAAAAATATGTGTGTGTGTGTATTTCCACAATGGAGAGAACCTTTTTCTCACAAAAGTTCCACCCACAAATTTAGACTTTCTCCCACTTAATACACCCTCTCGTTCATTCTTTTTATCCTTTTTAGCGGCATGTTTATTAATAATAATAACCACATTCATAAAGTTCACTCAAAATATAAATTGCGTGCCACTTGGTCATTCATACATTCTCATATTAAAATACATTACATACAAATGACTTTTTATATAGAAGGAAAATTTTATATGAAAATTTACAGTGAAACACCACATCCACGACACGTTTATTGGGAGGAGGAGCGAGAGAGCTTTTACTTTTCGTGCAAAACACTCTTATATGGCAGTCAACGGAGCTTTCTCTAAGAACAGCCACACTGACGGATAAAATTATTAATATTCCACTGTATTTGGACAAGTGAATAAAGATACATGCGAAATAAAATACCGATTTTGTTTTTATAAAAATTTTCACGCTATTTTTGCCAGATCGTTCAAGAGTTTTCAGTTTACTGAACAATTAAAATATGTTGCAATTGCAAAACCATATTTACTTTTGGCTTCCACTGTGTAAGCAAAATTTATGTGGTATCTTGTGATGCACGGTTGAAGTGAAAATTTTGTACAAAAGTGAGTTTTCGCTAATAAGCTCGGATTTGAGAAGCGTAATATTTTTCATAAAAAATTCTCTCCTTGTGACGAGAGAAGCTATAAAATGTAAATTAAATCAGAATAAAGTACTGAAAATATGCATATACCTGGCAATATACATAAATCTGAGATGAGCTTCGAGAGCAGTGGTAAAATCTTAATTCGTAACATAGTTGAAATTTTCCGTTTAAAATATCTTCAGAGACATTCTTTCTCATTTACCACCTCTCTTTGAGAAAATTTCCACCATGGCACACAGGTAAATGTTAAGACACACCAAATATTTATTATTACACAAAATGTACTACATATACTACTGAATAGCATCATGATGGTTCTATACGGGCTTAGAGTAGTGTTGTGGAAGCCGTGACACGCTTTCCAAATTCCTCACGAAAACACCCCAAGCACTCTTTTGCTCGATACGAGAAGCACACATTCTAAGCGGATGAGTGAGAGAGAATAAAATAGAAATTACTAAATATTTTAAATTTCACGTAAATTCTCAGAGCAAATATTTTCCAGCGAGGGCGCGAAATTCCACTCATTTCATCCTTCGTCATCGCAAACTGTATATTCGCATATAGTCTCTGCTGTGAGTGAAATAAGGTGTTTTTCACATCACTGATAACACAACTAGACAAAAACCTCTTCACTGGGACACTTGCGCTGATTCACGCTGTTTTCTCATAAGAATTTCTACTATAATTTGTCTCTGATTTTCACACATTTTCAGCAATCTGTGTCAATCTTCTGTGAAGTAACGGAATTGTATTAAATGAAAATTTCAAGTGTGACAAGTGATAAAAATGTGTTTTCCTCACACGTTTTCCTCCTCTTTTTCACCCACAAGATGTTTGTAAATATAGATATTTTGCTAGAAATTCCTCGCCGTTTTTTTTCTTCATTCTCCCTCTTTTTCATTCCACATAGTGAAATAACAACAAATGAAATCTTTCCCATTTTCTCCGTCACAAGCATCCAGTGAGAAAATATAACCAATATAGACAGTGTATATAATTTGAAAATTGCTCCTCTTCTCCACCAGCTCGGCAACTCCTTCATATATACGTACAAAGCACTCCTCTATAGAACCATGTCAGTGAAGAGACGCGAATGAAAGCGCTGGGAAATTAAATTCTTAATAAATATCACGAATACTGACTGAATGAAGGCAATCAGCTAGAAATTTCTCTTCACACACACTGAATGACTTGTGTCTGCATTATTGACAATATACCACCAAATAAAATCAATATCCCTTCGACCTGTTGAATTATATAATCACACATTTATACATACAGCCATTCAAGAAAAAAGTCTATGAATTGAATGCTTTTCCGTCATTTGGATTTCAAGAGTAATTTAATTTTCCCCTAAATAGACATCATCGTTTATTTCATCGCTCCATGAATAGCACAATAAAATGCACAAATGGTGTTCGAATAAAAAAAAATTCTCGTATATTTTTATTAAAATAAAACCCCCATGTAAAATTGTGAGAAATCTAATCACCCACATAATTAATCAACTTTGCAATTTTCAAAATTAATTTCAACAACTCCAAAACTTCCTTGTCGCGCTAAAATAAATAGTTTGTCATCGATAAAAAAAATTCTTGCACAACTTCAAAAATATTCCAAGCAATCGGCAAATATTAATTGGTGTATGAAATGGAGCCGCATGGCTTTTGAACCCCGAGCAAATATTTGAACAATGTTTATTTCAAAATTCTTATTAAGTATTTAAAATTCCAAACATCTGTTGGATGAAAAGTAAAGTTGAGGGTGTTTCGTAGAGTGCTCGAATTTAAATGGACATACCAAAGTTACGGCATCGTTAGATATAAAGAAAATACGTTCAATAAGAATCAATATAAAAAATCTATCTATAAAAATCCGTACATTATAGTGAAAATTTATATTGCAAACTGTGCCAAAATCATTTCTTCTCTAACAATGTGTTGGAGATACAATATCAATATGTTACGCAATTTATGAAAACAACCACTGATGGATCATATTAAACTATTATTTGCACACGTGAATATTATTGACTATCACCAAAATTTATTGAGATAATTTCATCAAATTGATATGGAGGAACTAATTGCAGGAATTTGCCACCAATATTTTACTATTTGATCTTCTGTCTCGTTAATTATGCCCAGAATTATACTTTGCCTCCATAGCAACATCCATATCGTCTTTAATTTGCGTGGTTTTGTCATCTTTACAGCCAAGATGACACGTTGGATGATAGTTGCTTGCAAAGTTTAATGAGAAAAGGTGTCTTTTTGACACAATTCCATTCCACGGGAACAGAGAGTAAAACGCCTCGATTAAATTTGTATGTACAAAGTATATGGATGTAAATGCAAACAATATTATATTAGGTTTGTTAGCTCTTCGAAGGAAAATTCATTGAATTGGACAATCAAAAATCTCTGCCGGATAACCCTCGCAAAAGTACAAAGTATTGTATTGGAAGAGATTGTTGATTCACCCAAGAAGAGATGTTACTGTATAAATAGAACATGTTGTATCACTCCGATCAGGTAAACCCCATTTTATACTCTCCCTCAGAATTTATCACAAATACTTTCCATCAATCTCCATCTTTCTGTTGTGCACAAGATAAATATGATGGAGACGATGGTGGGATTTCATCGTGACTGTCTTACCAGAGCAGATATAAATTTATACAATTTAATAAATTGAACCACTCTTCTGTTAAGTGAAGATACCACAAACGTGAGTTTATCTTGTTCAACATTTTTGTGGGCAAATTAAAGTTTAAAAAAATTCATTTTACGCCCTTTATGTCACACCAAACCCATCCTTTGTTTCTCTTTCTCTCTCTCTCTCTCTTCCCCTAACCAAATGTCCATCCAATAAATTGTATAGTCACAATTTAGTGTCGCAAAGCCACAAAAATGCGAAGAAAGGGAAATACAGCCAATATGGGTTATCCCAGATATGTACATATGCGGATGCTGTGGCGTTCGTTGAGGGAAAAAAGGCGAAATATAAAAGAAATGAACACTATAAAAAACGAATATATGTATGTGATTGCCTAATAAAAGAATACCCTTCATCTTCAATAATTCTTACATAGGATCACCTCCGTTTTTCAGGTCGTCTCCGCAAGCGTAGTGCGAAAAAAGGCAAAAGACACCTTCAAAAGTTTATCTTTCGGTGTCTCCAACCGCCTCAGCCACCTTTTTCAGCCAGACCGAAGGTGTTATATACAGTCATGTGCATGTATAACATGCAGGATAATATGGCAAACAAGAAGGTATAGTCTTCAAGCACATATATTTGGAATAGGTATATAAGACAGTCAGGGAAAACTACTCTCAAAGCTAACATGCCACCGCAATCATGTATAAATTGCATACAGTGCCTTCCATATAAATTAGATGCCTACAAACCCATTTTAGTGCAGAATTAATTACTATGGAATTAAATAAAACACCATATTGCACAATGGCGCGAAAGTAAAATCATATCACCTATCTCAATAATATATTTCAACTCTATTAAGTTCAGGTCCCCAGTAAATATAGGTGGCAATATAGGTGAACTCCTGTATAGAAATGGATAAAAAGTATAATATTAAAAGGGTAAAGTGTGAAAATTGTCCACAAAAGAAAAACGAGCGAAAATTCATCTCATCGCAAGGATATTCTCATCTCATGGTGTATCCTTTTCCACCCATACATACACACTAAGATAGAATATAACCCTAGTCGAACCGAATCATTTCAACAAGAAGTGAATTTATCGGTTCGATTTCTTCAACAACTCCAATCCTCATTCCTCTCCCCACTTATCTTTATCCAAAGTCTCAGGTCTCCATTTTACCACTAACACCACATGCTCTGTGTGCGAGGTTAAAAAAGTGAGAGACAGAAAAGGAAATTCGATTCTTTATCCCTACAAATTTCAACTCAACATTCTCCCCCTCACGCCACCAGCAATTTCCGATCATTCATCCCCGAAAATCTTTGGGGTGTGTGTTTGCAGAAAAAATCAATATTAACGATCAAAATTGCTTCATCAGTACCACAAATAGTTAGCATTGGAAGGTATTTCGCGCCTTACTGTCTCTCTTTTATACCACCAGTACATAACATTTCCGAAATCCACGCATCAACGCAAAATAGTAGCATAATCACCAAATTTGCGAATAGGAAGTGACAAAATCAATTTTTCCCTCTTATTCGCTGCTGTAGCATTTACTTCTTTTTTTTTCACCATCATCAATTTGAGTTCCAGGGCAAAAATGATGAGTAACACAATGAACCAACATTTCATATTTATCTGTTGATTTACTTACTCCATACCAAACGTGATTGAAAGCGTACGAGAGCTTCAGTATTGGAAAAAGATACATATTTATTTTGTAAATATACCAGAGGTCAATTTAATTATCATTTTGAGTTATTGGCTGTAAAACATACAAATATGTTAAATAACTAGAATATGTATAATTAGACAGAGACTCAACAAACAAACGGAGGGCTTTGTACCCTGCTTGCATACACTGGATGAATTTGGGTCAATTGGGAAAATTCCCCTGAAAAATCTCAACCAAATGGAAACACGATATAACTAGTTTCACGCTGGATTTTTTTGCTATACAACAAAAGATGACGAAAACGACTTACTCACAAAACTAGACAAAGAAGAATCACACATCTTCCGCATGATATTTCTCCAATTTGTCCCCACAACCTCGTATTGGAAGATATTATAACTCCTATTCCTCTCCTCCTCCACCTCTAATGTCTCCCAGTTCAGTAAATACCACTCGTATCGTTCATATAACCGTTGGAAAAGTTTAACTAAGGGGGTGATAAATGAAAGCACAATAGAGGATTTCATTTTATAGCGACTTTTCCAAGCACCCAATGATAAATCTAATAAGTTCTGTATGAAGTTAAAGCCCGTCGAAACGTGAACAACTTACGCTCAACATCGTAGAAGCAGATTGTTTATAATAATCGCAAAAATAGAGACTCAAGTATTTTCCCATATTGCTTTTCTATACACACACACACACACACACACATTCGCTTTTTAATTAAATTCCCCATCTCTCCGCTTTGGCTATACACAACCATGTCTTTTATGGAGGGTGTACAAGAAATAAATAACGTCTTATAACTTGGGAGGGTTTTGCCTCAGTCAATTGAATCATATTGATTCAATACTTCCTCTCTCCATGCCTAATTCCTTCTCCATCACCCACGTGTTGTCCCTTTTTATTCAGTCCTAATATGGATTTCCTGAAAAGTATATTAAATATATCGATATGTGGGTTATTTCACCATCGTATGACACAAAATTCTTGAGCACCCATAAACACGTGCAATCTAATTTAATCCCCCACAATATCCTGTCTTCGACATCCATATTTTCCTGCGGACGCATTTTATTATTAAGTTTGCTCAAGATGTGTTAAAGTCTTCCTGTTGCTTAAAATCTGCGACAGAGAGCAGAAAAAAATTAATCCCGTTAATTTCAACTTGAATGGCACATTTTCCAGCTTCTCATGTCGCACGCGTGACTATCAGATTCATTAAACCTCATTATAGATTAACGGACTCGTCTTTATTTAATTAAAATCTCAACATCCTAATCTCACTGGATTGCGTAGTTTCATTTCACCAATTTATTCAACTACATTTAATATGCGAATTCCCATCGCCATGGACGACCTAAGAAGGAGATGGAAAGGTGACGACTGAAAGAGGTTGCGAAGCCCTCAGCTTTGTCATCCCATCGCCACATTCTCTCGCCAAGGGGTGACAATAAAGGTGAATTTCTGATTTGCTTGTGGAATACACAACTATACTCGTACATATCCTCTCTACTTGACAAATTGGATAATGAAAATTGGACGAAATTGAACCGGGATGAGAAAATTTACCGGAAAATACTTTTACCAATCCCTCCTTTCAAACTGTGAAAACTCCCACAGAAATGATATATTCAGCATACATTTGACTTTTTTGACCTCCCATTCAATTCTGCTACATAGTAACTTATCTCCCCACCACAGTCACAATGTCAAGTGACACTAATGCATATGTATATGTACATAACATGCCAATAAAATCCTGAATATCTATCCAATGTCTTTTTCTCCTTGAAATGCAAATGAAATCTGCATTTTCGGTTCAATGCAATTTTCCATTCCGACATCCTTCTCTGTGTCATCGAGATTCCTTCGTCATGACAGCTAAATTGTAACCGTTTCAGCATATAATTTAAGGAGACAATACAAATCAAATTCACAGAGAAATACCTGATCCGTTAAATTATCAAATATTGAATGCATTTAGATTTTGAAATGATTTATACACCTTGACACAGAATCCTTCAGTTGCTCTTCACTCAATTCGGTCCATCTCGATTGCGCATTCGGGGGAAAAATCGATTGTAAAGCTTCACCTTCACTCTATTTTATATATATATAATGCCATTTGGAGATAACACGATTATTAAATAAATGATGTACAGTGCAACGGAAGATCCTAATTTTTATTACAGGCATTTTAATGGAGTTTTAAGTGACTAAATAAATAACCTAGGCTTCGCCAGCACATCACGCGGAGAGTAATTTTCTTTGAGTGCATAGCACAGCGCTGTCTAGTAAATCAATACCGCAGAGTAGATCACAAGGTGAGATATAAAATCATAAAATTACTTTTCACCGAATTACACCCGCTCTTAAACCTCAATCATCGTAATTTTCACGTAGGAAAATTTTATCATGTGTATAATATACACCACATCTCTTCCTTCCTCTCGTCAGAGGGTCTAATTTAATAAGAATTCCACCCCACGCTTCTCAAAAGCACCCTTACACTATATATATATATATATATATATATATATATATATACAGCGCATAAAGCTGTGTAAGTCTATAACCACTCTATTCTGCAGATAAATTCTTCGCAAAAAGAAAGGGATAAGAGTTAAAGCTCTCCAAGACATCATTCCCTTAGCTTTTCACCGTTTCATATTAGATCCAAAGACGCTTCTTCACTCCATTGTATTCAACCCTTCAAGTACAAACGATTAAGTGCACTGCGAGAGTGATCATCAACCTTCGCCGTACAAAGAGTCTCAACAGCGTCTAAGGATGCTCCACTATGTACAATTCAGCAATACACATTTTCACCATCACCAGGCTGCAAATGGGGAAAAAAAAGAAGCGAGAAAGTGTGAGGAAATATTGGATATACCAACATAATTTGGACTAATTCGGATCCTATAATCAAATTTCCTGAGTACATATTTAATTTGATGTAATTGTATCGATTTTATGTATTCCAAGCGCGCAAACAGGGTGGCAATACCTCATTAGATGAAATAATCTCATCCTTATTCAACTACACTCGTCCTGAACTTGTTCGATCCACTATATACTTATGAAATATTTATATGAAATCTGTTGAATAAATGATAAAGATGAATTGCACAAAACATTTCAAAGGATTTTTCAATTCACAACTCCTGATCAAATTAGTCTTTATGTTTCTTTTCACTTTGCAAACTTTTCTTATTTATAGCCAACGCACTTAGCATTAATGCGAAAGCGGAAAAATGTACAGTCAACAAACATATAGTCCATGAATCATACTTTGTTGGTCGATATAAATTTAGAAAACACTGTAACACCCTATATTTTACAACTCCTTACAGTCTTTCCCCTTTTTATGACCCCTCGAGAGGAAATGTGAATATATTAGGTGTAAACTGGAAATACAGTGAATGTGACATTAACATAGGTGTACAAAGAAATATGGAGATAAGAAATTAAATTATTTATTTGGTCATTATTATTATTTTGCAATTTTCCCCGCTTCGCCCAAACTTTCGCGTCACCCCCACACATTTCCTTCTTCATCGTCCCCGGCGATAATAACTTTATCAGCCAGCACACTTTTACTTCACTCTCTCTCTCTCTCGGCCTGCTGAGGTGAAAAGTTTCACTGCCTGTATTTTCCTGTTTTTCTTTTTCATCCCTCACCATCATCAATTCAGATGTTCGCGGAAAATTTTACGAGTTTCTCTCTTCGAAAGACGTCCCTCCCCCGCTTTCCGCCCAACCACAATAAAATACACTTTTATCTTCTTCTTCTTCGCAATAACGGGTATGAGAAAAACATGAGAAAATTTCCTCCTATTGTTCCTATGTTGCGCGCCTACTTTCATTTTAAAGTGAAAACGTGCTTCTAACATATTTCTTCTTGTTCTTCACTGCTTGTACCACTATTTTTGCCAGCCTCCTGTTCTCACCCCAACCCTCGAACATTTAAGCATATCTTCACATCCGCTCTTCCCTCTTAAGGCGAAAATACATTGGAAAAAATCACGCGAGAAACACACAAAAGACTGCAAAAGTGTAACTGATCGTTGTTAGAGACTTTCTGCTTCCATCCATGGAGAGTAAATTTGTGAAGTCACGCCCACTCAAGTGCCCCGCCCCCCTTTAACGACTTTTAGCATAAAGTTGGTTTGTTTGTATTAGCCAAACAGTATTTGTTTGGCGAATTTGCATTCCTTTCAATCACAATTTTAGTTGCACATTTTGCAAATTTACGAATTTCTTCATACATTTTCTCCCACTTTTTTTCCGTGTGCATTATTTTCTGTCCTGTTTAAGCAGAGAATACCAATTCTATCCATTCCCCCCAGCGAAAAAGTAACGTCCTGATATATGTTGTATGAATGTGTGAATTTCCATCCATTTCTCCACAGACATGCACGTTCATGATGACGGCACGAACTCCAAAATATTTTCCACCCAAACCAAAAATTCTCAGCTAACTTATCCAATAAAAATTTTTTCGCCTGCAACGAAAGAGTTATCTGCAAATTCATACAATCCACTCCATCTTCTCAGCTTAGAAACTATGCAGATTTCAACCCTAAAATCAATATGATTCATCATAGTGCATAACATGAAAACCAGGAAATGCAATTAATTACTTGCCCATCAAGTTGATTGCATTAAAATTTAGTGACTCAACGACTTCACTCTTGCAAATCAAATAATGAGAATATACTGTATTAGATATCGTTATTAAGTAAGTGCATGCTAATCAAGAAATTCAGAGAGAGAGAAAAGCAGCTGTTCTCTGCTTTGAAAACAAAACCATGATAACAGTGTAATATTTATTTTTCATATCATTCCCTCCTCCGCTCCTTCTCCACACTCACTTTTGCTATAATTTTGGTGTTTCACCTTCATTATTTCATGTGCGTGACGATTGAACTCCGCTACTCCTTATACATTAGAAATTACAAGGATTGCGCCAAGAGGCGGGGATACCAACATTTCTATCCTCACACAGATTTCACATACAATATTCACCAGCCATGGAAAGCCACAGAAAAGACTCCCAAGTCACACGGTCGGACCAGTATAAAATGGATTTAATTAATGTTGTGTGTGTTTAAGGACGGATTAAATATTCTAGCCGTGGAGTGTGGGAGCTTCGGGAAATGAGTATCAAAACTGCCCGAAAAGGGCTTTTGGACGTTCTCCAAAGAATAAAGGGTCACTGGGAATCTGAGGACTATGTGTAGCATACATTATTAAAGTCCTACATTGTCTAATGTCCAATTCTGCACGATTATTTATCATATCTGAAATTTGTGTTGGGAAAAAGAGCCTCTCTTTTCTCACTCCGCCTTCTAAATTTTATTATTACAAAATAGATTAAATTAAATTTATACAATAGTTCGCAGCACAGAGAGATAAGACACACAGAGCAGAATATTGGCGAAATCTGTATGAGAAGGTATATGTGTATAAGCCTCTAAGGGTTTCCGTCATAATTTGTTACGGGTTAATTTCCTCCGAAACAATCTACGCAAAATAATGTATGTGTGCTCCAAAGGGAGAAATTTATGTAAATATTCCATATAACAAAATATACAGTCAAACTCTCTGTGTGTATACAAGTTCAAAAAGCATATTTGCCTTTAGCCACATAGGAATTTTCCAAGTAAATTTCAACATTCACTTCTTTTCCTCCCCCTTTCTCGTCTCCACACACACTCACACACTCAACTTATCGTCTCCACACAGTCAATGTCTCTTCAATATTGCACCGAAGAAGAAAGAAAAAAAATATAGATGTGATATTATGTACATAAAGAAGGAAAAAGATCTAAAATACCGATCATATCATTTCGCTGTGAAGTACACATTTTTCCCGCATATATTTTTTTCCATCAAACGTGATGATTAAATAAAATAATCGGATGGGAAAAAGTTGTATTCCAGGGGAGAAAAACCATTTCACTTCACATATCTTTTGAGATATCAAATAAAAGAAGCATCATTATCAACACCTGTCGACTACTGAAACCTTCAACCTCTGCCCGCCTCTCGCCCCCCCCCCCGCCAATACACGCTCTACTCTATTATCGAGAAAAGCTCTTTTAGCTGTATTTATATGCAGAGGGTAAACACCAGACTTTCCCATTGAGAAACTTCGTCTCACTATTTTCCATCTCATCTAAGGAGCGCGTGTAAGAAAATTCTCCGACTAATTTACCGTATTTCACGATCTTAAAATCACACTCAGCGCTTCTTCGCGCCACAAGCAATCGCCCATGTTATATAGACGAAAACTTTTATCTGGGCGTCTCGAAACACCTCAGAATTGCTCAAAAAACCATAAAAACCCAGCAAGAATGCAAAATCCCCGGTTAAATGTCTGATTTAAATGCATAGAATGCAGATTGTGTCGGTATTTAAAACGCATAATAAACCACAATACTTTCTTATCACATGGAAATTGCAAACAAGTGCATAACTGATATCATAAAAAAACTGGAATCCATTGATAAAAGTGTGCAATGTGGCTAAAATTATGACTCATGCATTTTTTCGGCATAGCATCATAAAATTTTCGTGATATAAATTGTACTCTTTTTTTTTCAACAAAATACAATCCGTTGAAATTCTCTTGGCCTAATTTTGAAAAAATTTTATATGTTAGTCTTTTATCGTTGCTATCAATATATTGCGATAAACTTTATCAATTTCCTTTCGATTATCTAAATTTACAGATAGCACAATATTGAATATAATGTAGGGAAAAGCAGAGCCATAATGTGAACTTCAAACTTTTGACCAATTATGATGTTCTCTAGACTGTTTGAGTGTCACATTCCACTACATTTACTAGCATTAAACTGAGCATAAGATTTTTGAGCAATAATATTTGAGCACAGATTGTATTTCCACTTAAATCTTGTGTTAAAATGGTTCAATCCGAAAGTTATTGCCTTAATTTAGTAGTGATGAGCAGAATTTGGCTCACTAGAATTGGTTTTAATGCTTTTAAAGCGCACAAAAACTTCCCTGAGCAGAAGAAAGTTGTCAATTTTTGAACAATTAAGGGAACTTATTGTGCTATTTTTGCAATTTCTACAATTAAGTAGAAATACGACTTTGAGAATCTGTGTTCAAATCTTGTTGTTCAATTCAATGCTAGGAAACGTAGTGTTATAATTCTCTGAAAAACACACCATTTTCTATTTAAACTTGTATATTTATGTCCAAAACACATTTCTAAATCAATATTAATGCTACTCTCCAATTTCTCTATCTTTCAGAATATTCAATTTAACACATTTATAACAATAATTGCTCCAGAATTTTGAAATACGGTCCGAAGATTCCCGCTGGCAAATGCAATTTTAACTCTAATGGCACTTTTCATTTTCCCTCTTATGTTCTCCTCTGTCCAGATCTTGGGGGTATTAGTAAAAACGATATCAAATTGATTTCGTCTCCCTGTGCCAACGTAAAAAAAGGCACAGTGTGGCCAAATGGTCATCCAATGATTGCTGATTGAAGTGTCGTGTCATTGAGTGAGCTTCATCGGATTTTTCTCTCCATGTGTGTGGACCAACAGAGAAAAAAGGGGCGCTCCGTCAACCTAATGCCAATAATTTATTTCCACTCTCGGGCAAGGGGAGAGCTGAGAAATGAGGAGAAAAATCACTCTATCTCGCATCCCCAAATACCGTTGATGGTGAATTTTCGCATGAGCTCCCAATTCATTTCCTCTTCTCCTGTTTAAAAAATTAATGACCTTGCATCGCAGCCGAATACGTTTCTGGGCTGCCCTTCTGTTTTCGACTATGGAATTCCCTCTTATCTATTGGAATTCTGTGTGTGTGCGGCGATGTGGGAGGAGGGCGGAAAAATCGACCCGAGAACCTGTACATAATGCAGTGCAGATTGATACGGAATCGTGTGATAATTGCGCGAGAAGCCCATGATGAGTAATTATTCAATGAATTAATATAGACTCTGCTTTTTGTGTGGCTGGACTTTCACTTTTTCTCACACTTTCTCTGTGTGTTGGTTGTTTTTTATTTCGAGGGAAATATAGCGTGGATTTTGGATTTGAATGAGTGAAAAAGCAAATATTCGTACTCACCCGCTTGACCTGAAAGTGTTCAGGACGCAGCGTCTCCTGGATCTCCTGCTCGGGCTTGCTCTGCTGCTGCACCGTCGATCGAAACCCGTCGAGGACACCTTTGAACGTGAACTTCTTCATGGTGCCCGAGAGTCTGTGTGATGGACTAGGGGAAAATCGTCACTTGGATGCAGTCCAGTGTCTCTGTTCACTGTCCACGGGGGCCACACGGCTGCCCAGGCGGGTGACTGCCGAGGAAAATCGATTGCGCGCTGCTCCTCTCAGACGTGGCCAGGGCACAGCATACTATGGGCAGGAAGCTGTGTGCCTGCACAGCAGGTGCCAAACGGAAAGAACCAAGGAGAGAAAGGAGAGCGTGTGGTGTCCTGAAAAAGCACTGTTCACACGTGAAGGCGAGCGTCTGTTGTGGCCACTGCACAGGGAAGTCTCTCACTCCTGGTGACGGGCAACAACTGCTGATGGGCCGTCGCGGAAGTGGGACATGATAGGAGCGCTAGAGAATCACCACGAACACTGCAATGTCGGGCTGTGCGGGCTTTCCACTCGCCCCGAGAATTTTCCACACACACAAACACACACACGCAAGCACAGTGGCGGGAAAATGAGGGGCGGCTGACGGATACGGCAGTCCTGATCAATTTCGCCACTGGATCTGCGCCGGAGACAACCACCAGCTGCCTCACTCTCGCCCCCAATCCGCGCAGCGTGCGTCCGAGGGAGACCTCCTCAGCGCTCGACCCCAATTTTCGCCAAGCCACCAGCGCAACGCAAAATCTCTGCGCCTCCAATAAAAAGCCCTTTTTCCTGCTGCTTTTCCACCACCCCAATTCTCCTCGCCCCCCAATGTGACGTACACGGCCAATGCGCAGAATTTCCCAACGATACACCAAAGCTCCTCCGTGAGACGTTTTGGGCAATGGGCAGCCTCTTTTCCTGACCTTGCCACGGGATGGCTCCGACTGATTCCACACGGGGATACTCTCTAGCCCTTTTTCCACCACTCTGTCGCACTTCTTATCACTTTTTCACACTGATTTTCCGCGATTTTTTGCAACCAGACACATCACGACATCCACGAATGACAATCGGTTCAGCTGTCACTCACTTTTGAACGATTTCAGGTGCGGACGAGAGTTTCACGCGGGTTTCTTTCGCGTTTCTCATGCTGTGAAAATTTCACGCGCAGCTTTTCCGCATCAGAAACTTCCACATAGAGTAAACAATGCATAAGGAGGCGTGGCATCCACATAGGAAGGACTTTAAATCCCGTCCCGGGAGCTCCGGAAAATGATTAGTACAGTAAATAGCAAGCAATATTATTGCAATCCAAATAATCTATGTGGCAAAAACCATCATCAATGCATCCTTCAGTTCTATTTCTCCCATTTTTTCTCGGAAAATATTTCTCACAACGAAAATTTCATGAAATTTTCAAGTTGAAAGCTGTCAGTCAATGCAGCCAACATTCGCCAGTTGAAAGTTTATTTTCATCGCAACTTTGTCGGTCGGTGTTTTTACTGCTGACAAAAAGCGCCCCAAAATCACCATGTTCAGGACAATCCGGTCCAGTTTCCGTGCTTTCGGGACAATAGGTGTCCTGCAGAGTCGAAAGAGAACAAATCTGAGGTGAGACAGTGCCGATGAACGTGCAAAAAGGCACGTCTCGAGATAAGACTAATCTCAGGGGCTTTCTTGATAGATATCCCGTGGGATTTCTCGTGGGCACGGGCGTAGCGCTCTGGTGGACGACAAGGGATGCCCAGACGGAGCCTCGGAAGCAGAAGATCAATCCCAGCCACTTTATGGCCACTCCAGTGACGAATGTGAAGCACTTGGAGGACAATCCGGAGGACATGAAGATTCGGATGGAATTGCTAATAATGAAGATCCAGGCGGACTTCTGTCGCGCCCTGGAGGCTGAGGAGTTCGCGGGGAAGACATTCGTGGTGGACAAGTGGGAGAGGAATGAGGGTGGCGGTGGAATCACGTGTGTTCTGCAGGACGGAGAGGTTTTCGAGAAGGCCGGAGTGAACATTTCTGTGGTGTCTGGGAATCTGCCGCCGGGCGCTGTCCAGCAGATGCGCTCACGCGGGAAGAAGCTGTCCGACGGTCCACTGCCCTTCTTCGCGGCCGGCGTGAGTGCTGTCATCCATCCGCGCAATCCCATGGTGCCCACAGTGCACTTCAACTACCGCTACTTCGAGGTCACGGACTCCTCTGGACACAAGCAGTGGTGGTTCGGCGGCGGCACTGATCTCACGCCTTACTACCTGAACGAGGAGGACTCTGTGCACTTTCACAAGACGCTGAAGGACGCGTGCGACGAGCACGACGCCACGTACTATCCGCGCTTCAAGAAGTGGTGCGACGACTACTTTCACATTCCGCACCGGAAAGAATGCCGCGGCATCGGCGGCATTTTCTTCGACGACCTCGATGAGCCTTCGCAGTCGGACGCCTTCGCCTTCGTGTCCTCCTGTGCAAACTCCGTGATCCCGTCGTACTTGCCACTGGTGAGGAAGCACAAGAACGACTCTTATGGCGATCCGCAGCGAACCTGGCAACTCCTTCGACGCGGACGCTATGTGGAGTTCAACCTGATCTACGATCGCGGCACCAAGTTTGGTCTCCACACGCCGGGAGCCCGCTTCGAGAGCATCCTCATGTCCCTGCCGCTCACGGCCCGCTGGGAGTACATGCACGAGCCGAAAGCCTCATCGCCGGAAGCCAAGCTCACGGCCGTGCTGAAGAAGCCACGCGATTGGCTGCAAATTGAGCAGAAACCCTGATCCCAGCTGCCTCTCTCCATGAGCAGTTCTCTGTCCAACTGAACTGCTCCGCGGAGGGAGCGAAGCGCCCGTGCCAAGCGACAAGATTGTAAAGAGAATTTTTATACTTAAAACTTGTTACACTTTTCGAACCTACTTTGAGAGAAATCTAGGCTGATTGTTTTCCTCACAAAGTTTTAACAACATTGTTCCACATAATGAGCATATTTTTATTCATGTGTAATATTGTTATCTAGGATACAACATGAAGAATAAAGAGAACAAATTCTTACTATCCAATCAACTGCAGTGCCAGAGATTCAGCCTCGTTCAGTGACAAATCCTTCTTTGCTTTCTTCCTCACCGGCTTCTCTGGCTCACTCTCTGAACACTCTTGCCCCTCTTCCCTTCCATACACCTCATCGGGATTGGGCAGCCACGACAGATCAGGTTCATCGTCAGCAGAATCACTGCCAAAATCATCCTGCTCCTCTTCCTTCTCCTTCTGGCGCTTCTTCTTCTCCTTCTTGGCTTTGCGCCTCGCCTTCAGAATCTCCTTGTATCGCTCCTGATCGAACTTATCCTCTTCCCGCATGCCCGCCTTTGCCTTTTGCAGATCAATTCCGTCGAACGCTTCGCCAGACTCCTGGCCAATGTCCGTGTGACGAGTGTTAATCGTGGCCATTTGCTCTCCCTCCTCGTCGAATTTGATCTTCGTATTCACGGCAATCTTCCTCTTAAGCACCGTCTTCGCTGCTGACGCCTTGGAGATCACTTTGGGCTTATTCTTGGCCAGTGATGACGATGTGGAAGGTTCTTCGTGTCCTAAATCCAATTGAGGCTTCGCCTTCACAATGAATTCCTCCTCGTCTGAATCATTGAGTCCAAAATCAAGTTCCTCAGGCGCTGCGACAGGCTTACTTATGCCCATTCGCTTCCTGAAGCGATCCAGGAAGCGCACTCGAGGCGTCGTGACGAGTCCAAGTGACCTGGCAAAGCCATCAATGTCCAGAGAATCCACCTTGAAAATCTCCTTCTTCTTCATCAGCATCACACTCTTGATGTAGGCCAGAAAAGCCCTCTGGGCGGATTCCTTCAGCTCGTGGAACTTGGACAGAAGCACTTCGATCTTCGCGTGAGGCGAGAACATGAATTTGTCATCGATTGAGATGCTCTCGATGGAGATGTTCCTGCTTTTCAGCTCTGCCAAGATGCCTTCCTCCTCGCTTGGCAACACCACCAGAAGATTCTCGCCGTTGGCATTGAATCTTGCCGTCCGCCCAGCACGATGAATATACGCCACAGCGTCCTCCGGACAGTCCAGCTGCACCACCCAATTCACAGACGGGAAATCCAGACCGCGAGAGGCAATGTCCGTGGCCAGAAGCACAACTGCGCTCTTCTGCATGAAGTCATTGTACACTGCCACGCGTCGATCCTGACTCAGAGTTCCGTACAGCGCCAGAAGACTCACTCCCGGACGCAGTTTTGAGAAGATCTCGTGCACGTACTTCACCTGCTTGCAGCTGGCCAGAAACACGATGATCTTACTCCTCTTGTGGTGCTTCACGAACGACCACAGCATCGTGATCTTGTCCTTCAGCTCGCACACCAAGTAACTATGCGTCAAATTGTCCGGAGTGACTTTCACGGTGGCTTGCTGCTCATGGGGCGCCACATAGATGGGATCCACGAGGCTCAGTCTCGCCAAATCCTTCACTGAACGCGTCTGCGTGGCGGAAAAGAGCAGTGTCTGCCTCTCTTGGGGCAGATTCTCAACGATGGCATTCATTGTGGGCTCAAATCCCATGTCCAGACACCTGTCCGCCTCGTCCAGCACGAGAAGCTGCATAGAGTCGCAGTTGAATAGGGCCGTCTGGTCCATATGCTGCAGCAGACGTCCCGGAGTGCAGATGATGATGTTGCACTGATCCATTCGTGTTCGCTCGAACTTCAAGTTCTTCCCGCCAATAATCAGGCCAGCCGAGAAATCGTGGTGCGATCCAATTCTCTTCAGTGTCTCGAATATCTGGTATGCCAGCTCCCGCGTCGGTGTGATCACAATCGCCCCCACGCCGTCGTATCTTGTCCACTTCCTCACGAACAGTGTCTCCAAGATTGGCACGAGGAAAGCCAAGGTTTTTCCACTCCCTGTCACAGCTGCGCCCAACACATCCTTCCCCTGAAGTGCATGGGCTATCGAGAGCTTCTGGATCTCTGTTGGCGTCTCATATTTGCAGGATTTGAGCCCCTGAAGAGTCTTCCTGGACAGAGGCATGTCCTCGAATGAGGTTATGTCATTTGTGTTTATCGTTTCATAGCCACTCTTGAGGCTCTCAATCTCATCGTCCTCCTTCTGTGTTGCATTCTCCTTCTGCACAGGCTTTTTGGCAACCTTTTTCAACCGCTTCTTCTTGTCGTACTTCACGTTTTTCACCATTTTTCAGCCAAAATGCGAAGAGAGAGCGCACTCACAATAATGTAAACACACGTCTGCCCAATTGACAGCTACAGATGGCGTTCGCGTGTTTCTTGTCCCAAATGGTGTTTCACTCTTGTTTCGGTACGGTTTCATTCGTTTCTTGATGTTTCTTCATGTTTTTTTTTAAGGAATATCTCAGAGATCTCAGATTAGAAAGATCATTTGCATGTGAATTAATCAGAATATTTAGCATAATATGTTCACGAGCAGTGCAAAAAAAAACATGTCCCAGAATTCCCAGAAAAGCGACTGTTCAGCCGGGTGGCAATTTCGCACATGGACCAAACGTCAAGTGTGAACAATGTTGTACGTCACGTAGAAAGAGTCCGCGAGTGTTTTTATCAAAAATATCACTGAATAAAATGACAAATTGTTTACATCGGCAGCGGCAGTGATCAAACTACCCAGAAATGAAGTTAATCAGCAGGAATGTAGACAAGGGCGGCAGTGGGTGAGTAGAGAATCGCAAGGCATGCGATTGAGGTTATGTTTTGAGGTGATTTCACACTTTTCCCAATTTCCAGGGCTGTCGTGCTGATGCCAGAGGAGTCGGAGGACATGTGGCATGCCTACAATCTGATTTCCGAGGGCGACAATGTCAAGTGCACAACGATCCGGAAGGTGCAAAATGAGACCGCCACCGGCTCCTCGAGCAGCAATCGCGTCCGGACGACACTCACGATCACGGTGGAGAGCATAGACTTCGACACGCAGGCGTGCGTGCTGAGGCTGAAGGGGCGCAACGTGGAGGAGAACCCGTATGTGAAAATGGGCGCCTATCACACGCTGGATCTCGCGCTGAACCGCAAATTCACGTTGGCGAAGCCCGAGTGGGACACGATCTCGCTGGAGCGCATCGACATGGCGTGCGACGTGACCCAGAGCGCTGACGTGGCCGCGGTGATCATGCAGGAGGGCCTGGCGCACGTGTGCCTCATCACGTCCAGCATGACACTGGTGCGCAGCAAGATCGAGGTGGGCATTCCGCGGAAGCGCAAGGGATACGTGCAGCAGCACGAGAAGGGCCTGGCCAAGTTCTACGAGGCCGTGATGCAGGGCATCCTGCGGCACGTGAACTTCAACGTGGTGAAGTGCGTGCTGGTGGCGTCGCCGGGCTTCGTGAAGGATCAATTCTACGACTACATGTTCCAGCAGGCTGTGAAGACGGACAACAAGGCGCTGCTGGACAACAAGAGCATCTTCATGCTGGTGCACGCATCGTCTGGCTTCAAACATTCCCTCAAGGAGGTGCTGCAGGATCCGGCAGTGGCGGCCAAGATGAGCGACACCAAAGCCGCTGGCGAAGTGAAGGTGCTGGAGCAATTCTACACGACGCTGCAGTGCGAACCGGCGAAGGCGTTCTACGGCAAGAAACACGTCACGTCCGCTGTGGAGGCGCAATGTGTCCAAACGCTCCTCATCTCAGACAATCTCTTCAGGTGAGTGGAAATATTTCAAAGCTTTGCCAACATAATGACTCAATCAACGAAGACACAATCAGTTCAATTGAAATCAATTGAAAGGTGTAAAAAATGATTGGAATTGACCAATATTATCAATTTAATGGAAGATAACAGAGAGTTTAGAGATGAATTAGGGAAATTATAAGGTGACTTCAAATGGCTCTGCTGAAGAATGGTGATTTTGACTTTTGGTAGTTTTTGATTCACCCGTAGAAATGCAAATTTTGTCACCTGTTTCACCAGCTAAGAGATCACAAATCACTTGAAATCAATCAATTATTCAATTCAATGTACAGTTGAGTAATTTATACGCTGAATGAGGCGAATTAGCAATTCTTATTCAATACCGTCATCGTATAAAGGCTGCACTCAAGTCTATATCTTATGAAACACTTTCAGCACTTGTGATCATCCATCATTGAGATCTGCTCACCGGTTTTGCTCTCTTCCTCAATTTCTCTTTATTGTACTCTCCGGTGTTTGTGAGTAAATAAAAAACAAGGCTTTCAAAATTTAATTTCTATAAATTGAGAAGTGGCCTAAAATAGTCTCGCGCCTCTCTTGAGTGGTCACAGCTGAAGTGGCGGCAGGATGAATCTGTCGAGTTGATTTCTGCCAAAAATGTCTGGATCATACTTTCGGCGGTACTGAAGACGATTGTCGCCGTATGTTGGCGGTCGCGGTGTGTGGTTGTGGCTGCAAAAAGTGGTGAATAAAAGGGTCAATGAAGTATGCAGATGTGAATGAGAATGGACCACTCTTTTTGGGTGGCTTCTCAATGAAACATTTTACTTAAGTGGAGCAGAAAATCAAGTTCATGATCATTTGGTGGGCACTTTATTGCTTCAAGTTGCTGTTTTTTTTTCACTCTACTCTTTGGCATGAGAATTGCGTCGTTATGCATGAACTGGTTTTTCATCTTGCGAAGCACATAGAGAGATTTTGTGTTCTTTTCTTCATTCCACATAATTATTTATTGGATAAAATGGTTTGTGTGCCATATAAGAGACTTTGTTGCCAAGGGGAAGATAATATGCTTTTAATCTGTACGTCATTTCGTAACACTTCCAAATATGCCTGAAACTTCCAACACTTGAAAGTTTTAGACTGTTTGCACACTTATCGTCAAAATAGAACAAAATCTTAGTATCCATTCTGACTATAACCTCAAAATTCTTCTTAAAAATCTTTAACGACTCTGTTTTGAAACTTTCTAGATCACAAAACCAACTCTTATGATTTGCCAATGAACTCAAAATTTCTGATTCAGCGTCAAAATCATCCAGACAGTGTTCTGAATAACCATTTTCCAAGTACAAATTACTCGTTTTGAGGTTATGTTCCAGATCAGCTCGATTTACAGTGTTTCTTGTCATTAAAAATTCAGAAAAGCATGTTTATTGTATAATAATGCTTAATTCTGACAATAACTAGCCAAAGAATATTGCAAGTTTTTGAACACTTTCCCATAACTTCCGTGGAGCTGTACACCACTTCTGATCGTATTATCTCACCCTTGTCTGTTACCTGTTGATATTTGCTGGAGTTGATATTTGGTGTGGTGTGGGAGGCTTTATATGTTGATTGTGGGCGCTCTGGCGGTC
The DNA here is from genome assembly GCF_947086385.1 of Phlebotomus argentipes. NCBI lineage: Eukaryota > Metazoa > Arthropoda > Insecta > Diptera > Psychodidae > Phlebotomus > Phlebotomus argentipes. The sequence goes on along the minus strand of NW_026776177.1, from coordinate 17,899,403 downwards.
TTTATCGGTGGTGAATGTGTTGTTGATTACGCTATCGCACTTCTTGCCACGTCTGTTCAAGAGCACATTTCTGGAATCTGGCGCCTTTACGACTTTGCACAGATTACAGCCTTTCTGGCTACCATTGAGAATATTTGGCAATCCATTTGAGTCTATTTTGTAATCTTCCACAAGAGTTGGTGGCATGTTTGTGTGCCGATTTTCTTTATTTTGTAGAAATACTTTGTGTGCAACACACTTTTCCACTGAATATTCAACAGTCACTAATCGGCATTCTTTTTATGGCTTTTTGCCACTTGATAGGCACTTCACTGTATCAATTCCATAAGACATGCTGAGACTCTCTAGAAACACATTCCAAGTAGCAATTTAGCTTGACATCAGAGTCACACACACACACTTTACTTGAGAGATTATGGGAAAAATGCGGGAGAACAATTAAATGATTGTTGCTCTCACGAGGAATTCCAGTGAGTGAATAAAAGTGTCTCAACTCTTGGGCACAGAGAGACAATGAAGAGATACACGGAAAAGAACTCACGCGTTGGCACAAAATGTAAGAGGTTTAGCGCTGAACTGAGAGAGAGAGAGAGAAAAGCGCGGATCGTGTGTGTTGTGGCCGTTGTGGCACGGTTTCTGGTGAAGAACTGAGAGAAGGAGATTCAAGCGAGTGGCGACAAGGCGCTCAGCGTGCAGGTCAGGGGCCCCAAACATGTATGACACAGCGAGATGTGTGTTCAAAATCTACTTGTACACGCGGAACTGCATTCGAGGGCTTTCACTTTTATCACACCCACATTCACATGACTCTTTATCGATATACATTTTGTTGCCTTCTTATCAACATTCTGAGGAAGAGCTTTGAATTTTGTGGTGAATAAAACAAAAATGTGTGTGAGAGAGAGAGAGAGAGAAAAGTTGTTGTTGTTGCCAGACAAGTCACGCAAAGTGATGAAATGTTATTCACAGAAACATTTTATTCATTGTTTTTATGCTGCATTTACTTGAACTTGACGCTGTGTTGCTTGCTAAAAAGGTCTCGATCGGTGCGATGTTTCCTATTTACGAAGAAATGCAGGGCATTAATGTGTTGCATAAGTCATATTTTGGCGGTCGTACGAGAAATTCCTCTGCGTTCAATGGTGCAACCACTGCCTGTAAAGCCTGAATGATCATTTGCGGTGTTTAGAACCGTAGACGGGGAGTTTGTGAGAAAATTCCTGTCTCTCTGTTTTATTATGAAGTGCTAAATATAGCCCTACGCTGAGGCCCAGCACAAGACGTATGCCAAAAAGTGTGGCATGGAGAGACTCTACAAATGATTTACGTTCTTAGAACCAATTTTTGTGGACATTATAATAAGAAAATGCTGTAATTTTCACGACTTGCTGTTGAAAGATCAATTAGGACTCCTATTTTACACTTCATAAAAAGACTGTGAATAGGATTTTTTTTATTGTGAAAGGAAGAAGTGGAAGAAAAGCATTAAACGGAGGCTAAAAACACACGAAAATCAAGTTGAAAAGTCCAAATCAAGGCGCGTTTGTCATGTAATTGTCTTTTAGACATGCCAAATTCATGATTTAATGTGGTTTTCCCAGCCAATATTATAGTTATAATATGAATTTAGAGAAAAATAGGCAGTGTCCTAACTTAATTTTCGCTACTGTATTTCAGCAGCCATAATCTTGACCACTTTTTCCCCCCTTTCTTCTTCCCAACAGATGCCAAGACTTCAACCAGCGCAAAGAGTACGTTCACCTTGTCGACGCCGTCCGGGATTCTGGTGGCGAAGTGAAGATATTCTCCAGCATGCACGTGTCCGGAGAGCGTGAGTGTTTTTCTCCTCTCGCGAGCTTTAAATCTTTTTGGCTGAACAATTTCTTCCATTGCAGAACTGGCACAGCTGACAGGAATAGCGGCAATTCTGCGCTTTGCCATGCCTGAACTCGAGGATGACAGCGATGAGGACAAGAGTGACTCAGATTGATGCCCATTTCCGCCAGAACGACGCGCGTCCCCCGATTGCCTTTCACCTCTCCATTTTGATAATAGCGAGAAAGAGATAATGTTTGTTGAGAGGAAGCGATTTCGCATCGCGTTCTCATTTTAATTTATTTGTTTTCCTATTTTTTACACTCAGGTAGTGAGTCTGAGACGCAGAGCGTGCGAAGAGCATAACAATGTACATATTTAGGGATAATAAACATTAAGAATCAACCTGCAATTTTGCGCTTCTTCTTCTGCTGCTTCTTCTCTGTGTCGATGCGCTGGCGCTTGTTCTCCAGAATGCGACGCTCCTTGTTCTTCGTCAGCTTGTCCTTGAGCAGCTTCCGGAAGAGATTGCGATGACGCGGCTTCACCATTCGCGCATGCAGTCTCTGCTCCTGGATTTCCTGCTTCTTCACCTGCTCAGCGTCCTCCTTGTGCACTTCGCCAGTCTTCACCGTCATCTTTTGCTTCTACCGAGCGAAGAGAAACACATTGATGAGACAATTTGACGGTTAAATACACTTTTCAACTCACCAGTTCCTCTTTCCGCTTCTCCTTTGCCTTCCCCGAGTCCTCCTCGTCATCCTCCGCCTCAGCTTCCTTCCTCTCCTGCCAGTACGCCTTCTCCAGCTGAGCGTCAGTGGACTTCTCCGACTTGTTCTGCTCATTCCTGCTCTTCAGCTTCTTCCCCTTCGGCTTCGTCTCCTTGGGCTCCTCTTCGGCCGACTCCTCCTCCTCCTCTTCCTCCTCTGAATCACTCAGCTTCTCTTCCTCGCTCATTTCCTGATCCTCCGTGAGCGCCTTTTGCTCTGGCGGCACGTATGAATTGTCAGCTTCTTCGGCTGTGAAGGGTGACAAGTGCGGAGGCAATTCCACGCCCAGGAAGTACAAATTCGTGGGCAAGAGCGTGCGTCGATTGACACAGTCGAAGATCCACTGTGGCTGAATGTAGTCCCGGGAGATGTACTGCTTGCCCATGTTGGGTCTGTCGGCGATTTGGTGAGTGATACTCTCGTCTGACTCATCGAAGCTGGCTCCGGGGAAGAGCACCTTGTCCCAGGACACAGTGCCACCGAAGCAGCGGATGATGAAAACCAGAGGCTCTCGCGGAACCTCGCGATTGATGAAGAATTTGAGGCCCTCGAACAGATTCTTCAGTCGTTTCTCCTCAATAGCCTCCGCACGGATCTTGTCCATTTTGTCAGACTGCTCAGATGTCGACGCCAGCAAGTCCATGTCGATATCCTCTTCGGCAGCGTCCGCCTCCGTGGCGACTGTCTTCAGGATGTCCATGTTGAGCGCCGCGATGCGCTCAGACACGAAGGCGGCCTCGCTCTTGGCGCTCTCCTCAGACAGTTCCGTGACACTGGAGGGCATCTGGGGCGGATAGTGGAGATTGAGACCGTGGTAGAGGCGGAAGTTCACAAAGCCAAGCATTATTGAGTAGAACTCCACGAAGATCGACATCACCTTGAAGTCCACCTCTTCCTTGGGCTGCGGCTTGAATGGGTAGTAGTGCGGAATGATCCACGTCACCATCTGGCCCTTGATGCTGGCCTGGAAGTAGTATCCCTTGATGGAGATGAACACCTTCCGGAGCGCCTTGGCTGCGATTATCGCGTGCATAAACTCCACTGTGAGTCGCCGGCAGAGGCTCGATTGGCTGCGCGGCACGAACTTCAGCGAGGGAAACGTGCTGAACAGGAAGAGGAGCGTCAGACAATCGTCCAGATCCTTGACAGCGTCGATGAACGTGGGATAGCGCTCCTTAACGATGTGGTCAATCTTGAGTTCAGGATAGCGGTCAAGACGTCTCCGCAGCTTCTGGAAGTCCTTGAGAGCGCGATCTCGGTCTGCCTGGCGATTGAAGATCTTGTACTTCCGGAGTGTCCACACAATTGGCTCGTGTAGTAAGAAACGAATGTCCTTGGCGTGGTAGAGAATCTTGATGTCCGAGGCGCCACGCTGAGCCTTCCGCCGGTTCTTTGGCTCCCTCGGATAAATCCCCTTGATGATGCAAAGCCGACGGAAGTCATTCAAGCTGAGCTGCAGTTTGTTTAGCGCCTGTCTGCGGGTCACGTAGTGCGTCGCGGTGCCGGTATCATACTGAAAAGCGATAAAGGAGGAACGAAGAATAGTGTAAACATAACCTCTATTGCCACAATTCTCGTCAAATCCGCACAAAACATTGATTTCCGCTACTCTTCAAATTATTCATACCTTCTTAAGTCTCCTCATTGCGATTACACCTTAAATGTTGCCTACGATATTGCGAAAACTGGAGAAATTGCCAAGGGTTGAGCACACACGCGAGAAAACATAAACACGTGAAGTGCGATGACAGAGTCAAGGCTGCCAACTTGGCGCCAAAAGTGAAAACATCGCGCAGTCTATGTTTCATGATTTCACGACGATTTTATGAAAATTCATAAAAGTAACTGCTCAGTTAAGATCAATTTTCTTTAGAATACCTTAATTCTTTTCTAAACAAGTTCTAATTTATGATAATTTACATATACTTCCCAAAAATACCCATAGAACCTCATTTTTTCTTAAAATTTCGCAAATAAACAGTTTCAAAGGCGTAAGAATCTTCAAACAAAGCTTATCAGTGAACAAATGTGTATTATTCAATAAGAATAAATCATTCTTATCATGTGGGAATTGGGAATGAATCGAAGAAACACTTCTGTTTCTTCTATTAATAGACATTTCCCGTACTTTTCCATCACAATATTTTTTCTGCCCAATACACTAAAAATACACATAACTCAGAATTCTCCTCATTCATCATTTCAATTTGTCTGGGGCGGCAGGAATTTCAGTGGTGCGCCTGCATAATCGGCATGCATAGAGGCTATTTTTCCCGGAAATTGGGTCAGCATATTTGTGTCACGACAGCCGATGGAATTTCGCATCTCACCATCGTGTTACTGTGTCATTTGGAGTTAATTAATTGCCCCTGCGCGTGTCGCATTGTGGTGCAAAAAGCCACCCAAGGATGGAAATATGGGCGGGCCGCGGCCGAGCCGTGTCGAAATCTAAAATAATTAGTTCCTATTGAGGAAAGCAGCCGCCTCATCTTCAGCCCATTCATGTCAGTGTCGGTGGAAATTGCGCTGAGCCATGTGGAGTAAATGGATGCCAAATTTTATGCTTATAAATAACATGATTTGTCGTATTAGTTTGCCACCACCAAAACCTCCAATTGTATTGCCCGCGTTCACCCAAATATTTCCCACTTGGGAATTTCTCGGGTGAATAGCGACTTCCGCGTGAGTCTGTATTAAAATACAGTGAAGAAAAACCGCTTTGCACAAGAAATACAGAAGAACTTCTTATACTTCGCCACCCAAGAGAAAAGAAGGAGCTTTTAATTTGTTTGAAGACGTTTTTATGTCCATTCTTATTGTCACACGTTTTATTGGTTGGCTAGAGAGGGAATTAATTTTACGATAGCTCCACAAGAGGGTTCTAAAATTAGGATATGAGGGGTTAATTTCAGGTTAACTTGTACAAATGGTACAAATTGCAAATAGTTCTTGCTTGAAAGGTTGTTTCCGCCCATTCTCAAGCCCCGCCTACTTTTTTTCCGCTGGAAACATTGATTATTTTTCCCGCCATTCCCAAACTTTATATATGGAATCCTATTATGGTAATTTGGAGCATTAAATTGGAGACTCTCTAAGACCGGGACACGAGGAAGGTGAGCCGCATGACGAGCGTAGTGAAATTTGTCGAGAATGTGTGTTGGGAAATTATGCAAAATTGTGCGGTGATGACGCTGAAGGTTTTTTCTTGGCGCTCGCACCGACCAAGGAGCTGGCTTTCATGCCTCACATCAGTCTTGCCCGTTCCGTCACTCGGACCCGTCGTAAATCTCGCCATCGCGTTTAATCGATCTCGTGACCCAGTGCGCGCTGTTGGCTTTGCTATGGAGCCCGAGTACGCCGCTCTCACGGCGGCCCTAGTGCGCCACTTGGGCCCATTTCACTCCGACGGCTCGCCATGGAGCCTGGGCGCGTCCGGGTTCGGTGGCAGGGGCCTCTTCGCCTCGCGCGACATCAGCACAGACGAGGTGATCTTCGAGGATCGGCCCATCATCGTGGGCCCGCGTGCTGGCCGCGACGAACAGGTCACGTGCGTCGTGTGCCACGAGCACGTGCCGCGGAGTGAAATGTGCCCCGGGGGCTGTGGCCTGCCCGTGTGTCACGCGAGTGCCGCCTGCGCCCAAGACGAGACTCACGCCCGAGAGTGCAAACTCTTGGCCTCGTGGCAGCCGCTCAAGACAGCCACGGTGTCTGACAACGTCCTCCGAGCGCTCACATCCGTGCGGAGCCTCCTCCTGGCTCCGGACCCGCTCGCGCTCCTCAACAGTCTGCAGGCGAGTGTCCTAGGCATCCCAAGGAGGGCTGTTACAGTTTAATTGTGTGCAGTAATACGCCCTAAACGCCGTGCCATTGAGTGATGAAGATTTGCATAGAATCGCGTGGTCGATCCTTATCGCACCGCGCAGCGCTTTTCCCGCCAATTAAAGCCATTGATTTATGATATTGAAATGTTGTGCTTGTAAACAATCCTTTGTGATCTTGAGTTTATAAAACAAACTTCTTAAATGTATTGCTGCAAGTGTCAATGCAATGCTCAATTCATACTATGTTTCTTGTTGCAACACAGAATAATTTAAATAGACAATCCGATTCATGACACACATTCAGTAAATCTGGTGATAGTTGTAAAAATGTTCCTAAAATATAGATCAATTCCCATTCAAATTGAGGGATGTTGAAGATGTGTTACAATAGTTTAAATAAGTGTTTTGAATTTCAAGTCACACATGTAAGCCTTTAAATGGCGATTGTGTTATTCCACCACTTGTGTTAAAAAAAACATTGATAATTCTGGTTTAAACGTGTTAAACCAGTTTGTACCGGTTGTTAAAGTGTGTAAAAAGCAGAGTGTCAGATCTGAAGCTGCAGAATAATTCGCAAAGATGGATCAATAATTAATAATTCTGACAAATTTCACTATTTCTCTTCTCTTACACAATGTAGAATCACTTAAAATTCTTAAACACTGTTTTAATGGAAATAGCAAGGGCTGTTTCTCGTGTTTTATGTGTTTGAATTTTAACATTCCGGTGTTTGACTGGGAATCGCTCCAATATTTTGTATTTCAGGCCAATCATTGCCACCAAACTGAGACGGAGATCAATCGAGCTGTGGCGGAATTCGGCAATTTCCCGCATGATCAGCCAGAGATTCTGCGGCAACTCTTCGCCACGTCGGCCGTCCTGAACACCAACGCCTTCGAGACGAAGCTGGTGTCGGAGTACGAGGACAGGAAAAGCCTCCGAGGTTCGGGCAGAGGTGACGTGCACCGTGGCACCCATATTTCCTGACATATTATATCTCCCTCCTTCTGTCTTTCGTTTCAACTCCCTTCTTCGGCGTCACTGCATGCCCAGGACTTTATCCGCTGGCGTGCATGATGAACCACCAGTGCATCCCCAATGTGAGATATTGCTTCGATGCGAAGCACACGATGCGCGTCCAGGCCACGAAGCCCATTCGGCGCGGCGAGGAGATCTTCACGTCCTACATCCAGATCTTCTGGGGCACCTACTCGCGCCGGGTGCACCTGGCCGCCACGAAGGACTTCATGTGCAGCTGCTCGCGATGCGCCGATCCCACAGTAAAAGCCACTGACACGGCGAGAAGATTAAGCCTCACGCTTTAATGTCATCTCTGCTATTAATTCAGTGGCTATTTTAGATCTCATTCATCGCCACATAACACAATTTATCATCACCCCGAAGAATGTAATTCCCCAAATAATGCTCATTGCAGTCACTTGTTATTAGCATAACACTTATCGCGCAGCACCTGATTTCTGGTTAAACAAAAAAATCCCGATCCACAAAAAAGGAATATGTATTTTTTGTCCAATTCGCAACTGATTCACAAGCACATGTGCCATTGTGTATAAATAAATTCATTAATTTGACATTATGTAATGCTGCAATAAGTGCAATGCCAGCAATAAAGTGTTGTGCGGACTCTCATAATCATTTTCATGCGCAAACACACGCTTTTGTCAGTCAACAAACAAGTGCAATGCTTGAAGACTATTAACTTTCATAATGAAATTTAAAAATAGCCTAAATAGCATTATATTTTGAGATGAGGCTTAATTTTCAACTATCAAACTTCTTTTCAAGGTTCACCGAACTGCTGTATAAACGAGAATTGCCCAGCTTCAGTGTGTTTTGCGCGCAAAGTACCAAATTCTGGAAGTCATTGTCAGTGAATCTAATTTTTCCCTGATTTTCTCTCTTCGCAGGAGGGCGGCGCGTATTTATCAGCCCTGAAGTGTCCCAAAGACTCCTGCGAAGGGCGTCTGTTGCCACTGCAACCACTGGTTCTGGGATCTTCGTGGTCCTGCGACGTCTGCAGCACGGAAATGAACAATAAGAAGGTGTCGCGAGTGCAGGATGTTCTCTCGGCTCTGATCATCACGAAGATCAGGAAATCTGATCCCAGAATTGTGCTGGACTTCCTCAAAACGTGCATCAACAACATCATGCCGGATTCCAATCAATTCATTGTGGAGCTGAAACTGTTCGTCATATGGAATTTGGGCAATGACGGGAAACATGGTGAAAATACCTCGCCAATTCATCTCAAGCAGCAGATATTGGGTCAGAAAGCCAATGCGATTGCTGCTTGAGGGTGAATTAGCAAATTAGACAAAGTTTCTACTTCTTGCCTCTTTAACTGAAATTGATTTTTACAGCTCAATTCACTAAACTCTATCTGTAATTATGTGTATTTGTGTTTGGCAAACAGATTATACTTTGGAGGAGTTCCAGGCCAAGGAGAAGTTCTGCCTGGAGCTGATGGGATTGTTGGAGCAAATGGGCGCCGGCGAGTGTACAATAAAAGCTCTCATCTACTTTGAGCTTTACAAGTGTCGTGAGCAATTAGTCAAATTGCAACGTCAGGAGGATGAGGTGTGATTTTGTTCCCTATCCTTGTTTGTGTTCTCAAATTGCCAGAAAGTTGCCAACAGATAATTATTAATCTCAATGCAATTACTCGTGTACTGTCCACAATCACTCTCACCGTAAATGTTACACTTCTTTGCCACTCGTGCTCTAAATTTACCCACGATGATTGTCACATTGTATTGTAGGGAAAGAGACAGAGGACAAATTAATTTAGAGACTCCGTGTGATTTTTTTTATTTTGCCAAGACATATTTTTACACAGATGCAATCATCCATTAAATTCCTTTAACAGCACGAATGTGCGCCTAAGTATGCATTCGGGGCTAGAATTTGCGAAATACCCGCTAAATTATGACTCCAAATGCCTTTTGGGTGGCTTTTATGATAAAGCGAAAGCTCCAGAGATTGAACTCAGCGCCATGTTATGGCTATCAATACCAAATTCCCTTCTACTGCTGTTCACACGAGGGAATCATATTTACGAAAGCGCACAATGGAAACGTTTTAATTATTTGAGCTTTTAATGCTTTAGCTTACTCTCTCTCTCTCTTTCGCACTTTCTGTCTCACAATAAACTTTCACATTTTCCTCCTTCACATTGTGATGTGCCGAATGTTTCGTTGCCATAAATAAACCAATAAAATCAATTGATTTAGTTGAATTGTATTGTCTTTTACTGTGTATTGTGTGATCTGCGTGCAAATACATAAATGACCATTTTATGTTCCACATATTCAGGTAGAAACAGAGTTAGAAACTCGATAGATATGTCGTGAATTTGTGTGAAATTCAGACAAGTGTTGACTCAGCAAAGTACATATTTACAGGATGTTTACAAACATACACAAATAAGACACTCACAAATTTATCAATCGATTGTCTGACTATTTTTACTTCATTATCTCAATTTGATAATTATAGCTCAATCAGTGTAGTCAAAAATTGGCTAAAACAGCATACTTTTGAGAAGTTATCATCAAGGTATAGTATTGCCTAGTCTATACACTCTCTTACCAAACTATCTTCCTTCGAATTAAAAGAAAAAAAAAGGAATTCAAGAGTGACTAGCTTTTCCGCCAAATTTCAATAATCATACTCAATAGATTCTCATTTTATCAAACACATTTTTCTTCAAATTTCCGCACAACCCAACGAAGTTCTCAGTATCCAAAACCACAAGCCGCAACCCAAATTAATACTCAAAGTTTCACAATAAGCATCTTGCACGTGAATATGTGTATCTTATCATCCTCTGAACTGTTCTCTGTTTCACACCAACTCTGTGCCTGTGCTGAATGTGTCGATTTTGGGAAATTAATTTTGGGGCTTTGTAACTTTCTCTCTCTCTTTCCTTGTGGAAATATTTGTAGGAGCAGGAGGCAAAGTATCGGGTTTTGAATCGCAAACTCCTCGATAGAAGTTGGTCAATGCTGAAGTGGAGCGTTGGAGCACCGCCGGAACTTCGACAACTCATGCAGCGAATATGCGCTGCAGAATGCGAGGATCGAGAGAAATCGAGCCTCAATGGGAGTCATCACTGAAATTAATTCAACCTCTGTATACCTGAGGAGACTTTCTTATTCCTCCCAAGAGCACCCAAACTTTCTTCCCAGAATGCAACCCGAATCCGCTTATCTCTGTAGTATTATCTGGTAACTTTATTAGACATTATACATTTACCTAATAGTTTATATATACAATTTTTACATTCAAGTAGTAAAATGTACATTAACATGTCGAAAGTTGTGTGACGGACGTGAAATAGTACAAAATTTTCGATAGAACATGCTTGTTAAACCGTAGGTTCGCTAGATATTATAGATTGTTAGACTTCTTGTCATATATTTTACTACAAATATAAAAAGACGCTTACACTCTCACGAGATATGTATTTCCACATATTCTTCCTCCTGCATTGAAAATTATTATCAAGAATAAATTGACTTACAATCCTAGCTAAAAAGTTGTATTTTGGTCGCGCAAACGGGCATTGTAATGATAATTTCTGTCTCTCAAAAATGTCTTGCAAGAAAGCAACTGTGGCCGCGTGCAACATCTCCGCATGCTTGAGGAAAATATATATGGTTTCCGTGTAAAAATCTTCCGTCAGTGACCGTACAATAAGAGAGAAAATAGTTCGTGATGATTTGTGCCAGAAAATGCGCATTTGTATATAGAGACAATATGATTGAAATCTCATCATATATAAGAATAGAACGTAAGAGTGCTTTCTCCCTTGCTGCTTTTTCTCATCATATCCACTAATGAGGAAGACTCTGTTAACTGACAGCGCTAAATTGGCAAGGATTGTGAGGTGGAGAAGTCTTCCCTACAGTGTGCCACTGTTGAAGCACGATGAGCGCCTCTTCCTGAGGTACCGCTGAAGTGGTGGAATGCCAAACAGAATGAGCCCGCTGACAGCAATCGTTACTCCCGCCATGAGAAATGCTGGAGTGTATGTTTGGGTAACGTCATACAGCCAACCTGATCGAGTGCAGAAGAAAAATATGCATCAATTTCACATCTGAGGGTCATTGACAGCTCTAATATCATCATCAATCTCGGGTTCCAATAGTGACTATTGAGACGAATCGCTATATTTTGCGAAATACCACTCCACAAATTTGTAATACAAAGTGATCGGTTGATTGGAAGCCATGCTCACTGATAAAGTCACTCATAGTAGCTGCGATCTTATCAGTTGGGCAAGTGTGTGGCTTCCATAAATACATCAGAGGAGTGAGAAAAAAATGTGGCACATCAGTAATTATTTCCCACAGATATTTTCTCACCCAGTTTTTCACTATCTCGCGCGATTCTGCTGTTGACGAAACCACGCGAGGTACAATTTACTCACCAGCAAGTGGAGGTCCCACGAGTGATGCAATGCCTTGGAAGAGCAGCAAAAGTCCAAATGCGTTAGTCAACTTTGTGAGGCCGAGTAAGTCAACCAGAATCACGGATGTTAATCCCACGTAGGCACCAATTGTGAATCCAAACACTACCGAGTAAACGCTCAGCCAAAAGAAGTCCAGACAGAAGATTGATAAGGCAGTTGCTGAAAGGAAGCACCAAAGCATTGAAAGTCCAATTATCACACTATATTTTATAGCTCTAAACTTACCGACTCCGCAAATAGTAAGACACAGATTGTAGACCAACAGTCGATTCACCCACGGTTTGTCAGAGAAATAGCCCAGGATGATCCTCCCTACCGTGTTGGCCACACCGATGATGGCCAGCAGATAGCTAGTCTCCTCCTTGGTTAGGCCCTGCTCCTCTCCTTGCGGCGCCAGGAAGACGTACGGCACGTAGAAACCGATGCTAGTGCAGAAGTTAGACACGACGAAGAGGATAAATACGGCATCGCGCATGATGGAGAAGTTGAGCATTTCGCGGAATGTGTCTCTCGTTTCCTTGGAGCACGGCACGCATCCGCACAGAGTGAACTCCTCAGGAGTTTCCTGGGCGGCTGGCGTTGCCTCTCGCCTGAGAGAACCATATCGATCGGACTCGGTGATCGTCAATTCGCCGCGCGAGCGGTATTGCGGGATATTCAGCAAGGAGCCCTGATAGAGGATGTCTGGCCGGTACATCGTTCCACTGCCGATGGAGCGATTGCTGGCCCTGAGGGAAGCATCAGCTGCAGAAGACGTTAGTAAGGGTTGACTGGAAGTCTGTCTGATCCCGTTCTCCACATTCCCATTGGGATCTCGCCGTGTCACGGTGTCCTGTGTGATCTCCTGGCCGATGCTCACTGATCGCTGGATAGGAGACTCATTGTCCTCGGGCAGAGGCAGTCTATTGTCTGACACAAGTCTCAGTCTGTTGCTGGAAGTAGATCCACCCTGTTTGCTGCTCGAGGCCAGATTCTTGAGCGGCGTCTCCTCATCTGTGCTCTTCCGCTTCTTCTTCTTCGGCGCCTCGAGAGGCCTGAACATCGCGCCAAAGATCATGCAGTTGAGAACAATGCCGGAGATGATCAGCATCGCTCCTCGCCACCCGTAGTTCCCGATCAGGGACTCCGTGAGTGGGGCGAATATGAAGGTGCCCAGTCCAGAGCCACATACGGCAATGCCCGTGGCCAGAGAGCGATACTTCTCGAAATACATCGTCACGCTGACGATTGCCGGCAGGTAGATCAGCCCGAAGCCCATGCCACAGCCCAGCCCAACAGTGATGATGAGCGTGAGGACATTCTGTGCGAACACACTGGCAATTAGGGAGATGCCAGCCAAGAGAGAGCCCGCAATTGTGACAGCCCGGCATCCGTATCGATTAACAAAGGACGATGAGATTGGACCTGGAATGAGAGGGGAAAGTTTGTCAATAAAAAGTAGATCTCTCTCCCCCTAAGAGATTAATAAGTCTTTGTCACACGCGCTGAATTTTCAAGAAAGTACCACAGAAAGTGCTTTTAGCTATTACGAGGAAACTTTTTAAATTAGCACCTGAGAGGAAATTCGACAGGTGCACCAGACAAAGGTGTTAACACAATAACAAAGTGACATGAAAAGAGCACTCAGTGTCGAAATTAGGAGGCTGAGATTTCTCACCCAACTCTCATCAAGTCAATATGATCGGAAATGGGGGAAAAATGATGGGAATGTGAATCATGAAATGCTCATCACGAAAGCTGCACTCGCTTATGTTATCCCGTGCGGCTGCTTATCAACGTCCTTTCTCATCGTGTGATAAATTCTTTGCGGTTCTCACAGGTGCCCAGAGCGGAATTCAATTGTGTGAACATCGATTAAATTCACCAACAATTTATTCCATGCAATTTATCTCCATAGATCAGAAATTTCCTCTCTCGTCCTATCGTCCATGTGAGGATTTATATTGTATCCTATGTACATACGTAGAGTATTTGATGTCATACCTGAACATAGGGTGACTCCAACCAAAATGGACACAATCCATGCCGTGTAGCTCTTGTCTTCCCCAAAGTACGTCAGGAATTCCACATAGAACATGCCGAAGGAGTAGGTCATGCCATCAGCTAGAATCAGAATCAATTTATCCACAATATTAAAGACTGAGCAATGGGAAGTGTCTCATATTCAACATGGAATTGGGGATGGAGGAATTTGAGAGTTTTCTCCTCGTGTTCGAGCACTTCATGCGAGATTTCTCAACTTTTTCTTCCCTACGACATATAACGCCTTCACATTTGGAATTTGGAGATTAATTTTATCACAGTGTGTGTCATCCAGAGATAACTTGTTGTACATGGTCGTTGAGATATTAAATGTAATGCCTCTGAAGAAATGTGAGTGCTTGCATTGCATTTATGAGTCGGTGCTCTTCACTGTCACATGAAATCATCATATTAATCCATCATAGGAATGGGGATATAAGGGGTGATCCCAGGGAAGTCGCGCTGATGAGGTTATCTCCTGTCTCCTGCGGGATAATAGCTAATAACCCCTGAGAGTTTAATGATGAGTGAATGACGGCATATTAATGATACGAATCTCTGCATTAGCCATTCGCATCCGCTTAGGCGTTTACGAGTCCGTCTTATCAGAGGGACAGTGTGGGCTCTTGAAACATGCGCGATGTCTTGTTTATTATCACTATAGACACTTTATGGCCCAAATATCACAGCGAATTACTTGACTCTGTGATGTTACGAACTGATGAGGGATTGACGAATGATTAATAATCTTGTTGCTGTACAAGTTTGGCAAATATGCTCTTGATTCCACACAGACACTCTGTGTGACATCATAGTGGAATTGATTAATTAATTCATGCCATAAACTTCGAGGTATTAATATTTGTCTTGCTCTTGCGTATACCTTGTTATAATATATACACTTTACACATATAGATTTGCCATCTTGATTCAATTATTCCAACACCCTGTAATGGAAGCACACATTCTCAACACTTTGAGTTTGAGTAAAGGTGTTGTTTGGTTAAGGACTTCATCATGCAGTGACGAAAGTGCATGTGACGGAGTGTCGAGAGCAATTATGCATTATCTTAATCACTGGGATAATAATTTTCATAGAATGTTTCCATAATTGCCACAGTTTAAAGGGATGATCATCTAATCTTTTTCAGACTGCAAAATCATGTCATTAGTGATCAAAGGCTGTGAAATTATTTGTTGACAAATATCACGTGTTGTTATCACGGAGAGAAATATGGTAAAAAATAACTTTATGGCTCAGTGACCGAAAAACCCCGAAAATACAGAGCATATCACTTATTCAGAATTACCAAAAGGCCAACAATCCACACATCGAGTGCTTCTGAATTGTTCAATAAAGCGATGATTATTATGTTTCGCCTGTTTCGCTGTGTGATTCTTTTGACAAAGTCCAAAAAAATTGAACTGCAAGAGTAACCAAACACGGCGATGCGTGTTGTTTTTTAAAATAGAGTAAAATTTCAATTTGTTTTTAAATCACCGCTTTTTACCACAAAGAGAAAATTTTGCATGCAAATTCCATACAATACAATTGCAATGTTATAATTTCGGAATAGTTTGAATGAGTAAATATATTAAAACTTATTAAATTAATTTTGTAGACACAAACCATCATATTTCATGGACACAAAATATGTGTTTTTATTCACAAATTTGCTCGACATGGAAATTGTATCAATGTCAAGGAGAAGAACAAAGCATAATGCACATCATATGTGGATTTATGCCATTTGATTGTGTATTGCATTCCTCAGACAAGTATCTTTCGCATACAAGAACATTTATGAGGTGCCGTGAGTGATTGATTGCTTTGTAGTTTACTAGGATTAAGGGTGAAGGTCCACTAGAGTTGAAGAGGCAGCTTTAAATCATTACGATTGCCCTGCAGCTGCCGCACGCTAAAACTGTTCGACAAGCTGATAAATAAATTTGTAGATTAACTGAGTATATAAATGCTCTAATAACAAAATTCCTCCATTGGTATTAATCTAATCAATTTGCTACTGGCTTTTGAGCATTGAAGATTTAGTTTTAAGATGATTATTTCATACTTTTGACACTGAATTTTGGCATTTAGTATAGAAACAGTGATATTTACTGTTGGCACTGAAACCGTGTTGATGAGAATGTCTTCATTTTGTACATTATTATTAAATTGATTTTCTACGCCCGTATTCAATTTTGTAAATTAAAATTCTAATTGAATGGAATATTGATAAATATGCAAATATATTAATCGCATTATGGTGTTGGCGAAATGGTGCACTCCATGTCAATAAAATCATTTTTATAGTCACCTCATTAATGCATCAGAATTTGCCCACGTAGCTTAATTATACTCATAATGGAAAATTAAATTTTTCTCTCAACTGTTCGCGAGAGTCACAGCGATATATTTGGAAGTTAACAGGATTTACATAAATAGAGCCCTCAATCAAGTTCCACCGTCAAATCGAATTGATATCGAAATGCCACGTGCTCCACTTTGGGCGGCGCATCGGCTGGCACGGGGTTGAGGGGAGAGGGAGGCGAGTGCGGGGGGTGGTGTGGGTGGATAAAATTGTAAAGTACTTACTGACGATGTGAATGGCGAAAGAGGCAAAGGCCACCATCCATCTACAAAGATTATGTCATTGTTGCTGTGTGAGAATTCAAGAGAGGCTCCGCGAGACACTCACCCCCAGCCGCCGTCCGGAGGCGCCGGCAGCTGCGCCTCCTCCTCGCCACCGTCCGTGGCGTCCCTGCGTGGGGCTGCTGGTCCATGGGTCATCCTCGCGACGCGGCACGGCGATCAATGCGTTGGCACGTGGAGTCGCTGAGCGAGCGGACAGTTGTGGCGAATCTATCGCAACGTGATCGTGCTGACATGAAAAACAGGCGCTTTGCCCGACTTTTCGCACCGATTTATCACACACAATTAAATATTATTGAATTAACCTCGAGTCATTTTCCGCTTTTGAGCAATTCGACGGGTTGCGTGATAAGAAAGCCGCCCCGCGAGACTTTATCTATCGAAAATGTTAAATTGACGAAATCATGCGAACGCGATGTTTGTCTCCTCGCGCACACTTGCCACCTTCATCTGAGCGAACTGCGGCCAAGTCGAGAGTGTTGGGAAATTGCGGTGGGAAAAAGGCGCAATATCGCGGTCTAAACACTTTATCAGCTGATTGGAATCTCGTCGTCTTTCGCCAACTCTCTTCAATATAGTGCAAAACGGCGGGGGAAAATGTGCGCAAGCAGGGTCACATTTATATTTAGTCAGACACTAACACAATACTTATTGGCACTGAAAACGCGCGCGGAATTTATGCCGTACGATTCGACATTGATATAACAAAGCTCCACTGCACCGCGATGTCCGTCCGTTCAACTTCATTCACCTACAAAGAGAAAATGACTTGAGTTTGGTTGTGGAAGCCGAATTGAAGTGTCTGGGCTTTTCTTTCGCGCGCCAGCCAAGCCTACACTCAGGCATGTGTGTTCGTAAGACCAACACTGCGAAAAATATTGATAAATTTTCCGTCTCAATGTGTGTAAACACTATAAATAATAATGTAATCTTTATTCCCCGCCATATACACAACACTCAGTGTATAGACAGCGAAATCTTTTTATCGCCCAACACAAATATAGCATGTGATAATGACTTTTTGATCTCCACGAGTGCACAAACTGTGTCTGTGAGAACTTTTCGATATACACAATTTTCGGATGTGGAGAAAGAAAGAGTGCGAAAAGTGTTGAGTCACTGGGTGGAGAATTCCTCCTACACTTTGTATTTGTTGTGCGCCGGGATCAGTGGGGACGCCTGGTAGTTTCCACTATCCACTAAAATCCACACATATTTTTGGGCTATTCTGACGCGGTGTAATCGGCGTACTAAAAAATTAATTATTCACAATTTTGGAGCTTTTGCGCGTTCACGTGCATTGATAATAAAAGCAGCACAATAAACGCGTGGGGAGACGAAAAAGTTTGCGTGGTTGCGTCCTATTTATAATCACAGTGGGAGATCATTTATTGTCGATGTTCGCATGAGTATTTTAATGTAATTAGAATGGCTGAGGAATTGACCGCGAAATTTTTTCACCGCATACATAAATTAAAGCTGAAATGCTAAAGCGATTAAACCACGATGTTCTAACTCTATGACCGGCTAAAGCCAGTTTCTATACATTCACTGAAAACTGTGTCACATTTTTTTATTGTCTCTGTGAAATTATTTAATCCAAGTCGGAATAGAAAATGTGACTCTTGAATATTTATTTACTTTACCCACAAAGAAGTGCAAGAGTTTAATTCTGAATTGCGAGTGTTTCTCAGCTATCAAGCCAATGTTTATACATAGATAAATTTTGAAATATTTTCTCTGTGTGGCTTGAAGAAAAGTGTTTGCTAGAGTCAAACAAAGGGGAATTAATTTTTTTCGCATGCGACAATTATAGTATCGGCAACAGTGTGACTTTTCCGGGCCAAAGTCTGCGTGTTATTAAATTTCCCTCGAGTCTTTCACGAGAGGTGATGATTTGCATAAAAAATTACAGTGAAAATTTGTACACCCAGTGTTTATTTTCACGAGAAAGCCATACTGCTTGCGGTGCTCGTTTCAACAAAAGCAAGAGCATGTCTTGATGATAGATGAAATTTAGGAGGAAAACCACAAGAGTTCTCCTAATGAAATTCCCACCGTTATACACAAAATATCTCAGGATTTTCACCATCTCTCTATACTATATATGCTCCGGTTATTTCAATTTATACTCTGTTTATCTTGCCTTATGCTTTATCGCAATTCAAACAATTGGCGACGCTGTTGTTTATCGAAAAGGTCGCACACATGCTCCGAACTCCCTCTGGAAATGATAATTATCCGGACTCTGAGACTACTGGCAAAAAAATATACTTCAATCTCTTTATCTGCAGAGTGGGAGGCGGTGTTTTCAGTTTTCATGAAAAACTTTTGCTCTTTCTCTCCATTAAGAAAAGTCATAAAAGTGTTGAACTTTTAAAGACTACACAACGCACCGCTTTCAGTCTTCACAAAAGGACTCTTTTTGCTCCACGAGGAGTGTGGGTGACACGGTCAGGCATTCACCTCCATTCTCTCAGCTATTCACCTAGAATTTCCATCAGACCGGAGAGCCACTCGTGGCTTCGTGAGAATGGCCAGAATTGCGAATGCCTCACAATGAAATGTACAATTCACTTCCATTTGACACACTCTTGCTTTCACACTGCAACTCTCAAGCCCGGAGGAGAGTATATTTCTAGCCACAGGAGTACTTCAGTGAGCTATTGCCCAAGAGAGACTGAGAACGGAGTGTGGATCTAAGAATATTTTTTCGGTAGAGTAATTAAAGCAGTCAGCATAGCGACTACCGGAGAGAAGCCGCGCGATATCGACTGTGATCGTCCGAAAAACACGCCAGAATAGCGCACCATTGTGCGTGTTAAAAATATTCATACAGCAGGAGAAGTCACGATAAAAAAGCAGAAGAGAGAGAGAGGGAGAAGAAATCAAGGAATGAGAGTGAGAGTTAAAATTGGCGACAACAATCGGGCACACTGAAATGTACATTCCACCAAAGAAAAGCCAAAGAGTCGCAATGCAAAGGAGTTTCTGTGACCATTTCTGAGAGGCAAAAGTGTAATTTATTGGCAAGTTTTTCCCTCGACTTATTTTCTCATAAGAATGCGGTTTGAGCGAGAAAATCAATATAAATTTTTCCCTCACAAAAGAGCCGCATAATTGGGTTAACTTCACAGAATTTTATCGCGTATATGCATGTTGAGAAATGATGAATATGTCATTCGCATTCAAATAGCATGAAATTATCTCAGTGTTTACATTTCTTTCACTCTCAGCTGTGCGGCCTTTATCTCCATTTTTAATGAGATACAAATTAATTAGTCGGAATTTGCATAGACATTTTTTCCCCATTTATACATAGAATAAATTAAGGATTTGAAATTTTGCTCAGAAGCTGAACTGTGACGGGAAGATTTCTAGCAAATTAATAAGCAATATAAAGATCAATATTGAATTTGTAAGAAGTTTGTTTAACATGAAATATTGACAGTGAGTCTTTCTGTGCTGAAGAATCTTCTCAGTCAATTTCTTGCGGCTTTCATTTCGCTGTATTCACTGCTCTTGTGTTTCTCTTCTAAGAAAAGTTTACGCGAATAATTCTACAGCAAAATGATGAGAGTTAGTCTGCAGAGATTTAAAAAAATAAAACTGTCTATCTTCATCGCTGAAAGTTTCATTTTCTTGCACGTAAGATTGGAAGTCTCATCATATCAGTTGATGTGTTGCTTTTATGTATTTTTATCGGCTTCACGCGAGAAAAGTGTTGCAACAGAGGCGAAAACCATTTAATGCACGAAGTTGGATCGTTATTTACTATATTGCATCACCATTCTCTGGTCTTAATTGATTCTGTCAACATCAATAAATACGACCAAAACAATTCCAATAGCCGATGATGTACTTGAGTGTCGCCAATCAAAAATCAAGTGCGTGAACATGGAGAGAATTGGTGAGATAAGATATAATTAAAGAAAAGATCTCACTGTGTCAATGTATTTCTGGGTTGGCTCAATCGATATCGCAATGCTTCAGTCGCTCTCTGCGACACTCAATGCAGTAAATTCACAATTTCAGAATCGTCTTTCACTTGATCGGGCCAAAAATTGGATTTAATTGATTTTAAACACAAAACCCATCCATTTAAATTGCCATAGAAAGGGAACACATTAATCGTCAGCACGTTTCAAACATTGCGACGCGTGCACTGTTTTATACTAATATTTGTTACAAGCAATTACCATCGAAGCTTTAACTGATGGTGACGTTCAGATTGCCATATGGAGGCCAATTTGACGTGCTCAGTGAAAAGTCTGGGAAATGTTTTGCGGTGGAATACTCTGGGGTGGCATTCCTATCTCCCAAAATTCCCCGGAGACAAATCTGTCGGTATTATTTGCCACCCAGGATGAGCATTAACTGCCATTCTAGGCGTTTAGCTAAGCGCTTGAACATGTGACGAATACAGGGTAATTTACGGCTTAATGCAACTCAGTGAATCAACCATGGATTCGATGGAGCTCTGCTCTCACCCACGCAACGCACCCAAACTCCGCAAATTGAGCGCAAAGAGACAACTTTTCGGGGATTTAAAACGCCAAAAGTAATCAATAAATACACTAAATACTTCTTTCCCGTCGCGATTTCGCTCACTCTGTCCCAATTTTGCTGCGATGTTCACGGGAGTATAAAATTTCTTTGTTGAGCCACGGGCGGAAAACTCGAGGTGAATGATATAGCAATTTGCGTGTGAAATGAAAATTATTCGTTTTTGAGAAGGAAGCAGTTTGTAATGGTAATTGATCTGTTAAAGGTCTAGTGAAGAGTTTCACAATAAAATTGTTGGATCAAATTGAAAGCCCTAATTGCTTAAGTATAAGCTCTGCAATACAGTTAAATCCAATTATTAGAAATATAAGCAAATTGACACAAAGACAAATTTCATATTTGACTAATATTGAGTTGTTTTCCATTGTTAGGCGAGGGTCTAACACAACAAATACTTATTTATCAGTTATATCTTGTCCCTCTATCTGGAATACTGGAGAGATGGCGGAAGAGAAACGATAATTAGTTCCAAGTTTCGTATATTATTTCCTCTTTGATGCCAATATTCTGAGATTTTCCGCTTCGATTGGCAATAAATTTGCTCATGGCTGGAGACTTGTGCTGATGTCGCAGCGAAGAGTGACTTTTGCCCCGGAGAGGGTGAAATGTGAGGCGTTGGATCACATCAAAAATATCTGACTGTCTCTACTTGACTCGTGTGAAATTCACATCCCAGATGATACAAAGGGAAGACGTCTAGTCGATATTTATTTGTGATTTGTTCGGAGACATTTAACAGATGACTGGAGTGGAAGGGAAGTCACCCACGTCTGCCCAACTCTGTGGTGCACCATCAATCCTCTCCCAGTGCTTCGTGTGCCACGTCAAGGGCTTTGGCTAAAGATTTATATTGACTTGATCAATGAGTGACGGATAGATATTTTATTGGTTGGCCCTCTATTTAGCATTGGAATGCTGCCTGTGCGTGGATACAGACAGCATCATGTTTATTTGTCCTTGTATCG
Source organism: Phlebotomus argentipes (assembly GCF_947086385.1). Classification (NCBI taxonomy): domain Eukaryota; kingdom Metazoa; phylum Arthropoda; class Insecta; order Diptera; family Psychodidae; genus Phlebotomus; species Phlebotomus argentipes. Next base: position 17,877,297 of record NW_026776177.1, on the reverse strand, counting down.
CTCCCAGGGCGGAAAGGGTTGAGCTTATCGTGGGAAATTGACCGGAGGGAGATGGACATTTGCCGGGGAGATATTTGCAATCTGCAACTTTTATTTGCAGTCTGTGTTGATGCGGAGTGTTTTACATTTTGCCAATTCCACATCGCCCGCAAATTCACTAGACACTGATATCTGTGCTCTCCTCTATGCTGCGTATATGCTTTATAATCATCAAATATTAGTCACGGAAATTTAGTGCACATTATTTCCACTTGTGCGACATTCAATATTGACACTCATGCACAAAAGCTCCCTATGTCGAGCATCTATTTTGCACTCATCTCTATTGCCATTACACTTTAATTTGAGTTACAAACTTTGCATTATGGATATTAATGCGCTTAAGTGCAATATTTGAGTTTGCCAGAAACCAAATTAAGCACGAGTTTTTATACATTTTTAACATTTCCCGCTGTACTTAAATGGAAAAAGAGAACTTTGAACATTCCTCTGCCATTGGCATGATTTCTATAACTCAATATAAGACCAAATCTCAATCTCTTGAGTGAGAATTGCTCTTGATTGCTATTCCTATAGACTCTGAATTGAGAAGTAAGTGCATAGAAACTGCTCTGCAGAGATGCTTTCGGATAAAATGGGAGTGTTGCTCTCCTTTAGGATTCCCAAACAAAATTTTCAGGGAAATAAATAGAGCAAACATCCCTTTGGCTCTAACCCCGCACGTACAATATCAAAATGTAAGCAAATCTTGTAATTTCATTTGAAACTTATGCAAATATGTGCTATAGTTTCGTGCGATGGAAACTTTGCAACATCAAAGACTTTCCTGCTGAGAGCTAAAGATAAATGGTTTTATGATTTGGTGGATTTTCTCTCTCTCTCTCTCTTTTCTCTTTATTTCATCCCAACTTCAACCATGCGAGAGATTTTGAATTTCATTAGAGAAATTCTCTACCCCGGGATAAAAAATATATATGCAGGGAAAAGGAAAAGAAGCGAGATGAGGGAAGTTGATAAGAATTCCGTGTATGTGTACAATATGTTAAGGAGAATTTGCAAAAGAGCCCATAGTCTTGGGGGGATAAAGGAAAAGCCGCATTCTTTCTTTCTCCCATGACAGTGGGTGGCTGGGAGAAAGGATGTAAAGGGACATTACTAAGCTTTGGCGCAGCTAAACCCATGAGCGAGCTGGAAGTTCTGCGAGATGTTCGAAATGCGATTCTCAATTAAACAACAATTTAACAATAATTTTATTTACCTTTGCACAAATTAAAATTTCACATTTTCTTCTGAAAGGAATATTATCGGGACTATTCCTTTGTTAAGTCTCACGCGGTCTTAGAATTTCCCAACGTATGATTTATGATTCCCAAAGAGGAGATATTATTAAAGAGTTAAAATCTTTCGAATATTTGCATGACAAAAGCTTCTTTCTGAACAAATTGAGGCATTTCCTAAATAATAATGCTTAGAAAGCTCAATGTTATTGCTTTTTTAGATAATTTAATTGATTTTCCAGGGTTGAAAGGATTAAAATTAATTGAATAAGAATTTCTAAGGTGGATTCATAATGAAATTAAAACCGAAATTGCTCATGAACTAATTCTGGAACATTAAAATCATTTCTTACAATCTGAAATCAAAACATTTGAATAGGTTAAGTTCCTTGAGACGAAAGAATCTTGATTAGATTATAATATGTAAGAAATTATCTTGCGAAATAGTTGAAGAAGTCTAAAAAGCGATGAAAAATGGATTCAGAAGTGACTAAAGTGTGAAAGATTGTGCACAGAGGCTGCGGAAGTGATCCTGAATTCCCAATTTCGTGATTTTGTCAAAGATTAGGATCACATTTAAGCGCTTGTAGATAACAAATAAAACTTTCAAGAAGGTGAATGAAATAAATTCATATAATTTCGAAAATTTCCAGCAATTCTTTGTGTGACGAGAAGTTTGTATGACTAGCAGTGGAACGGATATAAACTTTCAAGAGTGTGTCGAGTGTGTTATATCCCTGGCGAAGAAGGAATAATGCAGACAAGTAGCGCATCTTTTGAATACTTAAACTTCTCACTGGCAAGGAGAGCAGGAAAAACGTAATCTCGTGCATTCTGTTTACAAAGAGCTTATAAATAAAGATGTGAGCTTTCATCATTCACCAGCAACATTGTGTGTCGTGAATACGTTTATTCACATTTTCTCCACCCAAGTACAACTTGACACCGCACGTTTTATGTCATCTCCTCAAGATAGACTCAGACCTACGTGCGTTCCCGGGGAGCTTGCCTGAGCAAACACCGGATGATGCGGAATCTGGGGTGCATCTATCTCTGCAAAAATGCGATAGTGTCAATGGAGAGCAATGCAGCTGCAGAACTGGGTCACGGTCGATCGATAGTGACATAGCTGGGGCGGCGAATGATAAATGCTGCGCTTGTTTTCCGTTTAAGATTTCAGTATTTATTCCGCCTTGAAATCGCCACACTGGAACCTTTTTCACCACACAGTCAAAGAAAGAGCACAGCCAATGCGATACTGTGCAGGAAAATCCCCAAATTTATACAGAACATAGAGGAATTTCGAATGGCAACAGACACACTCCGTCCATGCCAACGTTAAGCCGAAATTATCGATTTCCCGGGATTTGCGTGCAAAACATCTCAGAGCATTTCCACTGTGTTTTCCCCGGAATAGCATACCCAGAACTGTTACATTCATTAAACCCTCTCTCTCTGTGTCACTTTTACTGCCATTTACCTGCATCCATTGGTGTTTTTCCATCGTCAAACATTCGCTCTCACCCGCAAACTGACGGCACGACAAAAAAGCTCCACTGAGCTCCACTTTTGGCCAGAAAATTCATCCAAATTGTGTGCAAAAACTGTCAATGCGACTGCATGGAGTGTGTGCGGAGCAGAAAGAAGGCAAAATGATAAATAAAATACCGGAAAAGCCGCGTGCTCCCCTTGTGGGGGCCACGATGCACTAAAACTGAAACCTCGCGGTGTTTTCTGCACTTGATGGACTTGTCAAAAATACATCTACATTGTAACCACGCCAATGATTTTCACCCCAAAAGGAGGGCGATACGCGTCAAAGTGCAGGGCACTCAGTGAGTCAAACAGAGATGACTCTATAGTGGGCTTCGAATACACTACCGATGCCCTTTTCACTTCCATGCGCTTTGGCATCTTTCTCCTTTCTTTGTGTTTGTTTTTGCTCTGAGCCTAAGTGAGAATTCTTGGGATATTTTTCAGACATTCCACAAAATTAAACTTCACTGGAATAGATAGATTAGCTAATTTATTTTACATGCACAATGAGTATTTTTTATTTGAGAAAAAAATATATTGTAAAAAGTAAGTAAAATCACCCGGATACGTTTAATATTCGAGTGGTGTAATTTTCCTTAGCGCCCGGTACATAATTTCAGTGTAGAATTGCGCAGAAGAATCTGCACGAGACCTTGTTTGGAGTTATGCAAAAAGGGGTGAATTTCTCTGCTATGCTGCACCGCAAGCATCCTTGCACGAGATGAAAGTCTGGGAAAAAGCATAAAAAATTCACAGAATTTGTGGTTCATGTCGAACAGCACAGAAACGTGGGGTGAAAGTCTCAATCTTCATGCGCTCCCAATTGCCAAATGCCTCGCAGTATTTGATTCATTTTTCACCAATGCTCTTTGCCAAAGAGAAAAGCGAGACAGGCACAGAGTCTCCACTGTAAAGTGGAGCATGAAAGTTTCATTGCAGCGAAGGTCTTCATAAATTTATCCGTCTCGCACGTATAGTTTTTCCATTAGGAAAATTGAAAATCAATATTAAATGTATTTTATGTTCGATTAAAATTTCGTTGAAACAAGGAAAATTGTTATTCTTTTTTATCTGTTTGGCGGGGAAGGAAAGTTACAAACAACACTCTTTCTGCGCCTGTGCATGAGCAGAGGCGAGACACACCAGAACGCGTTGTTCAGCGGTGAGCTTTCAGTCGCGCGAAAGCTCCGTCACAACGGTCGCTTTTACTGTCCGGTGAAGACGTTCTCGTGACTGTGTCTTGTTCTCCGGCTCTGAAACCCGTGGCAAACGCTGCTCAGCTCCTGTCATTCGGTTGACATTGGTTCTCCTGGCGGAAGTGAACACGTTCTGTCGACACTGTCGATTGGCAACGATGGAAAGCGTCATTTGGTGGATTTTACTGATTTTTGGCTCCAACCTGAATAGCGAGGCTCTCGTAGAAGGTCGCGCGGTGAGTAGCAATTTGAGGGTATTTATTGGGACACCGAAGATCGCGGTGACATCGTCCTATAGCCTGGTCGAGATATCAAAACAACCGTAAAATCATATTCAATTAATTTACATAAATTACAGGATATTGGGTCTAAATTAAACACAATAAATTATATGAACAATACATTAACAGTGGCGTGTGGGCTCGTGCGGTGGCAATGTGCACTCTGGGTAGGGAATGTATTTAAATTTATTAACGGGCAATCGTTAACCGATAAATTCATTGCATGCGCGTTTTTACCACGCTCAACGCCACGCTTTGTGTCCTCCGAATCTGCAACATAATTATTTTTCTGTTTCCCACCCCCAAATTGGTTAAATCCGCAGCCTCCGCAGCATTAATCATGTGTGACGCACATAATACACAAATTTTATTTTCAATATTCACCCTCAGCGTTTGATATGGGGAAAAAAATGTCCATATAGTAAAATGTGTCAAAAAAGTGTCTATGCAGGGCAACAGCCCAGAGTGGCAAAGACAGAAGAAAATGCAGACATGCGAAAAGGGGTTGCGAACAGCCTATGTACATCGGGTGTAGAACATGATTTAATATTTCAAAGCTCATATATCAATCTCGAAAATTTGTGATTTATTTATTCAAACACGCACCGAATGCAAAAGCCTTTTAGTTTTAATATTTTATAAGGGTTAAGGGATTGCCATACCACTTGCTCCCACATCGTGTCGAATAACGCCCGGTCTTGAGGAGGGAAAAAAGACGTTAAAGTGTTCTCAATAGAAAATTCCTCACTCTCAGTCGCCCTCCCACGTCCCTGGCGATTTAGTTCAGAGTCAGAGGGAAGTAAGAGTGAAAGAAGTCAGCCTTTTCCACGTATCAAACCGCGCGAACTTGGGGGAGAAGACGGGAAAAACATTATATGAAAATATCCCTCCTCATACCCATTTCATTTTATTGCCACGTGAGACGCAACGTACATTCGGAATTCAGTATATAACCCAGCGTTATGATCTCTTTTAGATCGGAAATGAAAAAAGCGAAAGTCCCGCAGTCTTATTCAATTTTCGCGACAATTCGACGAGAAGCTCCAGTTGAGAGATTGCGAAACCAAATATAATATTCTGCGCTGGATTTATATTGCATATTGAATTTTGCGAGATGTCTCGAAATCTTATAAAAATTCTCCTCTTCTAAAAACTCCTGCATCAAATGTGGGTCTTGAGTATTATTGGGAGTGTAGCTTACATATTTAAGCAAAAGTCTTTGGCAAAATTTAATCATGGAGAACCTACAGCTCAAACTTCTGCGATATGCTTGGAGGAAAATATTCCATTTGTGAGTTAAAAACTAATTGTATCCTCCGAGAAGTTCTCTAGGGATCAGGATAATGATACCGTCGGCAAAATGAGCAAATTGCAATGGGTTCTTAATACTTCTTGTCGAGGAAATGCATTCAGTTTTAATTAAATAGAGAACCAATTTGAGAGAGGAATCATTGAAAATTCTCGAATATAAGCAATGTCAGATCGAAAGCAAGATTTTAAATTACAATGATTAATTCTGCACTGTTTTATGTAATAAAATTGAAAGAATCGCTGCTATTTTCAATGCTCCAGTCTTCACAATATCGCTAAACTTTCTCCATATCAATATCTTTCAATGATTTTGCCACTGCAAAATGCTACTTGGCACCGAGAAAGAGAGATGCAATCGATATCGTGAAACCTCACAAATATTAAATATTATTATTCTCTTCTGCGCGCGGAGCAAAACCAAAATTGCTCCTTGCCTCGGTGGAAGCTTGGCGTGCCATTCTCTTCTGCAAAGAAGTTAATGTGTTTAAAATGAAAACATTACTATCCCGACCCTGGCCTGACTCTCGTGGGGTCGGCACGGATGCTGCGAAATCTTTTCTTCCCTCCAACTTGATATTGTTTCAGAAGGCGCTGAAGTACAAAAAGCTCCCACTCATTGTTGAAACTAATGACTCTGACCATTAACATTTCACTGTAATTGCAAACTTTTTAAAATGCTAGTGTAAACAAATGACGCAGCAGGTTCCCAATGAGCCAGCCTCGCACCTATTGAATGAAATGGCGATATAAGTGGAGAAATGCCATGTAGGGTTGAATTTCCGTACAGTTGGTGGTCATTATAAATTATTAATGACAAAACTTTCCTTCCTTTCTGTTTGTCGACACAAAATGTTGATATCTATTGTATATAAATAATATAAATTCGCTGCTGGAAAAAGGAGGATCGATTTTTTTCACTCGGGAAATGATGTTGTAGCCTTTGAGACAAAAACCCCCTAGAGCTGAAATGATGCTTTCGCCGAAAGTTAGAAACAGCAAAAACATCTAACTTTCTTTCGCATTTCAACTTTTGACTGCGAAGGTGAAATGCAAATTATTTTTCAGCATGAGTGAAGGAGTATTTTTACATAGATGAACTACATCTGTCGAATCTGTTTAGCTTTCATATTAATGGGCGGAGAGCGAGAATGGAAAACGCAAGCCAAATTGTGCTTACGCTTCGGAAAAGGGACGAAGATCACGGCACGAGGCAGGAAAATTGTCCTTAAAAGTCCCTAAACTGCCTAAATCATCAGAAACATGAATGATAATGATACTGGTGGTGAGAGTGGGGATGAAATACGTGAGATAACAGCACTGTGAGACAATGGGGATGGGCTGCGGCTGCCTCCCGATATTTTGGGTATATTTATGAAATTTTCCTATCACGATAGCACTCTTCATCAATCATGTGATTTCACTGCTACACATCGTATTATGGCGAAAAATTTTCCGCCTAATCATCGTGAGGCAGACTGATGTGTGGGAAAATTTGAATCACGCTTTAATCCTCATGCTCTTTTTCAATATTACACACCCTTAATTAAATTTCAGCCTCTCTTTCATTCTCCAGTCAGTTTGCCAAGGAGAAGCTCAAAAGCCCGTGCGAGAGACTTTATAAAATCTCATGGAAAAGAAAACACAACACGCGACTTACTTCAAGATCATTCTATTATATTTGTAATTGTGTTTTAATGATTCACTTTCCTCTCCTGTTATGCATTCTGGGACTTGGGAATTCACCAAGAAGAAAGAGCCAGCAATTTCAAGGAGTTTTATAAAATAATAAGAAAGGAATACATGAAGCGTGAAAGCTTTGTGTGGTTTAAAAATATTGCGTTGTGAAACTGGGGAGAAAAGTTTCGTATTACTTTGTCTTGTAGACCAGAAATTACATTTCGGTCGCTTTCTTCCGCTTTTGTCGTGAAAATTTGGGGGATTGAATTCACTTTTAAACAGTTAATCAGAGAGTTAGGAACAGTTGACTGCGCCCTTTACAAAAAAAAGAGTTAATACATTTTTTCAGCTGAATAAAATACGTAAATACATTTTTGAACATGATTTCGGTGAAAAAATCTATAAGTAATTCCCATAATCCTCTATAAATTGCCATTTTTGTACATTATACGTTTGAGGTTGCATTTGCAACTTTTTAATCCGTACATTAAAAGTATTTTGTAAAAATCAATATTTCCAGGAAATTGCGGTCTTTTTTCCCTATTTTGTACGATTCAATTTCCTCTTTGAGTGTGAATTATGCCAATGGAATCGAAGCAAATACCTAATATTATCGAGTCAAGGGAATCCTTCAAATTACAATTCATATATAATAAATAATATATGAATTGTACCAATTGGAATTCGATTAATCAACTATCAGGAATTAATGTTCGTCTCCAATAATTACCAAATGAATGAGAGATGATGCGTATTTTATAATTATATCAATATTTCATGATCCTTTCACAATTATAAATTAAAGTCCGTGACATGAGCATTTTGCCAATAATAATTTCGTTTCAATATTCATATGTAAATTGATGATTTCAAGGGGAAATCGTAAATTATTCTTGTCCCGTGATTCATCCAATATTACATCTAGTATTGGCAATTTCATACAAAATACCCTCTCAAATATTTATTTACCACCTGAAAAAATACCCCTCATTCATTGTTGAGCTGACTTCATTTTCATCTACCTGTCCATCCCAATTTTCCTCAACCTTTCGCCCAGGTTTGCCGTCTGACAAACCTTTTCTATGTGCCAATGCGTACATCATCATCAAATTAGCACTGATGTATTTTTGTCCACATTCAACCAACATAAAATAGCTATTTCTAATTGACTTTATCCATTAAATGGGCAAATATTGACCCTCACAGTCGGGCTTTTTTCATTCAATCCCTCTTCTCTCCATGCTTTTCTATTTACATACCACAGTTGCAAACACACAAAGCCCGCCAACCACCGCCGCTGACCATCCCCATGCAACCCTCACGGGCGGACCCTTAGCAGCGGCCACACGTGAATTTGTTGCTATTTGCCCTGATGAATTCTCACTACATATTCATGAATCTCAAGTGAATTCAATATCGCAACCGTTGACGCTAATTCGCCTCTTGCGAAGCCATTTGCTGTGTGCGCTAAAATCTATCGGGATCAATCGATTAAATGCGGAGAGCTGAGATATTCTCACCCCGGGAAAAGCCTCTCTGTCTTGTGGTGAATATCATTCCCGCATTACCATATTTTCCGCATCAGTTTGCCGGCATTATCTGCGAATGCTTCTCGCGATGGTCATCATTTCTTCCCATATTCATTTTGTCACGAAGAAAAGCAATTTAATACCAGAGTGTCCAAAGATTATGCACAAAGTTCTGCCGTTTTTCCTCTTATCTCGCCTCAACTCTTTCTATTTTTCCCAACAGTTCAGTGTGAGTGAGAGAGCTTTTAAGCTCTCTGCCAGGAATTATAATTTCAATTTTTCTTCTCTTCTCCCGGAAGAAAAAATTCATTCAGCTGAAATTGATTCCTATTTGCATTCATAAAATTTGATTCCATTGAAATTGCAAATCTGCCAGACATCACAATATTTTCTTGAAATTACTACATTGCAAAATGCTAATGTGATATGTTATGCTATGCTATATATGATATGTTAAACCCCAATTCGCCAAATGTAGTGAATTTAGACATTCTCTTGTACAATTCATTGCAGAAAATTTGCGTTATTGCGTGAATAATGACATGAAAGCTCATTGAGAACAAAATATACTTTTTGCCTAACTCACCATCATGTTTTACTCGTTACATTTACGTGTAACGTTGCAGTCAATTTGTCATTTTTTATGACGTGGAAAATTTTTATCCTTTCTCCCAACACAATGAACATCTTTATGTGTCCCATTAAGCAATAATGGGACAAAGTGCCTAACATCTAAGAGTGCACCTCGAGTGCAGCAGAGCTTTTAGATGTTCTTCCTCGCGATATTGCTTGAAAATATTGTACTGAGTTCACAATTGAATGTTTGTATTGCAAATTCTGGCGTTGTTTGTAAGCTTCTGATGGCAGATTTTGTTGCCATGCACACGTATTATCCCTCGGAGGTTTTTGGGTTATCTTTCATTTTGAATGCGAATTCATCGTTGTAGTCGAATTTCTGGTGAAACACCCCAGCCTCTCGACAAGAACATCCCCTCATTTTGCATACTTTCTCTTTGTCCCGAATTCTTGTTGATGCCGAATGAAGCGTACCCAAAGTTGTATAGTGATTGTGTATAAATATTTAATAAGACTTCTTATGAATTCATCCTTCAATCCCATATCCTCGGAGGCAATTCTCGTGAACCGGAGAGGAACATATTACATCACTTTAATCACTGTATCGGACAGAGAATGTTGGCAACTGGCAAGATTTATTCAAAGTAATAAACCTCATGGTTGTATTATGTGGCTGGTATTATGTGCTTCTGAGGCGCAACGAATTTGAAACTTTATACGTTCATTTATATTTCTACACATTGTACATTTATGGGGAGTAACTTTCATTTCTGATGGTTATTCTACACCGACAACACAACCGTATTACATACATAATAAACTACTTACGGCGCTGGAAAAAGCAAAGCTCCACCAAAACCATTGATATAAGCAACTCCACATGTGTTTCATGCGATATTTGAATTTTTCGCTTCCTGCATAGCAAATGAAGACTTTCAGCATATTGCAACCGGTGAATCCTTCCCTCCTTCTTACACCTGGAACTTTTCAGCCGCGCGTTATTGAAAATTCCAGCGGCTCGTGTTAGAGCAGAAATTCCATTGCACTGTAGAGCCGCATGAATTTCCCGCTCTCCGCAAACAATTTATCACATCACAAATATCCCATGAATACTGAAATTAATAATAACAGAGCTTTGGTTAAATACACCCTCTCAAATGACTCAAAGCTTAATAAACAGCAGTCGCAGTGATCGGTCTATTGGCTGGAACAAATTTCGTCTAATGGAGTGGGTGAAATGGCTGAAAATACAAAATAAATCCCCAGCCTAATGCCCAAATAATACCTATATTGGGATATCAAGGGATGAGGGCTTCTCTGAAATAAATAATTGACAATTTACCAGCACAAATATGAGACATGATTGTTCTGTGTGCAGAATTCTTCGCATTTTATCAAATTAATTGACACATTGTTTATTGATTAATTGCAACGTTTGGGCCTTTTGTTCATTTCCACGTGAAATATATTTCTGATTAAGCAAATAAATTCAATAAATTGAATTGAAATGGCAACTATAATTATGGTGTATAAAATGTTTGAGAATTAATACGAATGGTACACAAAAATATTATTTATACAGTATCAAATTGCTAAAATTTTATAAACTGAGCATCCACACAGCATTCCTTTCTCCTTTCAAATTGAGAAAATTGTTGTGAAAGCAATGTCTTTGTTCATAACAAACACTTTAAACTTACCTCAAAGTGAAAAGTCTTCTCACAGAAGCACTTTCAGGATTGTCTGAATTTTGCGCAAAAAATATTGTGTTACACAACAGTTGAAAGTTATCGTCTTTTTCTACTTCTACGATAATGAAGGGGAAAGAGTGGAGAATGCGAATCCTTCGCGACTACCTGAAGGCTACGCAATGTTACATAGAAGCTCACATGCAGCGAAACAACAATTCCCTCTGCCTGAGTACATATGGTACAGCTTACATTTATGTACATTGTGAAACGTGCATGGAAAATTCATGTGACTCGTCTCCGGATGCTCAGCACGGGTCCGACGGAGATGTAGATCAGGCCGTGCCATTCGCGTGCTCGCAACCCTTGAACAGTGGCCCGGCAGTTGGTTTGCGGAAGACCGTGACGAAGAGTGGCGGAATACGACAATACGTGGATCCCATCGCATTAAATCAAACACAGCAGAAAGATGAAAGCACACAGCCAAGGTGCCACCAGGCATTCTCTCTAAGCAGGATGAAAATAACACAGTCCGCTGACTAAACAGCTCTATATTTTGCCAGGCTTTCATCAACAACCGCTCAACTATGAAATACGCACTGAGAGAGTTTGAGCGGCTAATGGTTCATCAATAGAATCTGTGATTATCAATGAAATCTTCAATTATTCGAATTAGACAGCAAATTGACTTTGGTTTATACTTTTTGTAAATTCCAACCAAAGAGTTGCACTGGAACCCACAAAGATGGGAGAATAATTGAAGATTCTATCAAGATTTCCCTCCGCCTTGATCAAATCCACAGAGGTAAGTCAGAAAAACCCTCAGTAGACTAGGCATGAGATCTCTAGAGCTGACCTAGAGACGAAGAAGACGAATTTCTAGCAGAAGCACTGTCCAAAGCCGTGATCTTTAAGGGAAATATCGTATAATGTTTGAAATGCATTCATATGAACCACTTTCGGTGACTTCGATATTGCCCAAGATATTGTGTTGGGCACTGTCTTAAAATGTTCTTCCTGAAGCATGTGTTTACCTCTTCAGTCGGCGCTGCCATAAAATACAGGGTGAATCAATAATGGAGAGCTTAATGGTGGGAATGAACACATGTGTAGGGGTTGGGGAGACACGGGGCAATGAAGAGGGTGAGGCGCTGGAGGGATCAGATAATTTTAAGAATATTCATTTCCCCTAAATATGCTTCCGATTAATAAAGATGACGTAAATACTGAAATTGTCCATTTATTTTGTATGTAGATAGAAATCTCATTTCAAACACTTGAGGGGAATTTAATTAAAATTATGATAATGCTTCAGTGCTCTCCATGTATAATCATGAGCCTCGTGGATCCCGGCCGGGAAAGGTGCAAAAAAGCCTGAAGAAGCTCAGTAATTAGAGGGTAGTGAGTGGATGAGTCCCGAGGGAAGGGCGCTCGTGTGAAGCATGGCCGTGGTGAAATGGGTAGATAGTGCGGTCAGTAGCAGGAGTTGACGCTGACAGTTGATTTGAGATAATTGTACATTTGAGATAACAATCAGAGTATGAAAATCATCCATTCTCCAACGTACACATACTGTTGAGATTGTGGTAAGTGGTTTTACTGGACCGGAGCTGCTCCTCTGCACTCTTATGCGGGGTGTTGCCTTGAGGAAATGGTTGCGGACCACACACTTTCCAACTTTGCACTCACAAAGTCTCCAGGCCGCCCTCCGCAACATAACTATGAAGCCTTGTCAACTTTATTAAACTCCTCTGTCCACAATTTGCCAACTCTTCTCAACTCACTCACATGCACTTCCACCATTGCTATCTGTACTGTACATGTGCACATATGCTCCATCCTCCCTTTGTCGAAAACCGCTGCAATGTGTGACCGAAGGTATGCTCGAAAGGGGAGCGAAAAATGCAATCCAATCATATAGTTGAACTTGCATATTTTGCATCATAGAAATTCCCCTGTGATTTGTTTCTGTTATTAAACTTTTATAATGTCATAGTAGATGGAAAACACCGTGTGGAATCGTAATTTTTTAAGGTTCTGTCAGACAATGTGAAAGTCTATAAGCAGATTTATTAGCATATAACATTTCAGTACTCATAAAGGCTGCGAAGATTAATTTATTGGAAATAATTTGCCTCGTGATACTTGAATAGTTTATAATAACCGAAAATTCAGTCGCACATTGTCGAACACTGTATGCAGATTAGTGCTTTGAATTGTACTAATATGACCGTATAATTCCATGGCAAGCTCATTGTCGATACCTATCAATTCAGAAATGAGGAATAAAGTAAACAGAAGTTTGAAATTACATACACATATTGATGTATTTTATTATGTATGTATTGCCTTGAGTGTTTCTCTAATGATCACCTTTCATCTTCGTATGAATATTACACATATACTCAGTCAAAGTCAACATCTTAAGGCTTTTTCACAGATGATTGCCATTTTGTAAATGCGTAACACTCCTTCATCAGTCAAGGCGAAGGATGCAAAAAAAGGTATTTCTTCAGATGAAGGTATTCCCTCAAAAGTCACTCTGTGCTATCTAGCACTCCTTTATCCACACAGCGAGAGATATTTTGTCAGTGAGTAGCAGAAAAAGCACATGGAAGAAGTTGTTATGTAAGAGAGATGGAAACGTTGTTCAATTTTTTGTGTGTTAATCTGCAGGAAAGCATCTGTGCTTCAAATATTAGACCAGTTTTTACCGCCAAGAACTTGGGAATTTGCTCAGTGCGATGGCGGGAAAAGGTGAGAGGGAGAGCGGAAATCGGTACACTTAAGCATTTTGATAGATAGTTAATGAGATCTCTTTACAGGCATGGGTAGATGTAAATGCCTTTTTCCATTTTCCCAATTCCCATCTCCTCACGCCGTCCATCTGAGAGCGCTATAAATCAATATCGAGGATAATATATTCACTGCTTAGGAGCTGCTAATAGTCTTTTTCTTCCGCCGCCCACCTTTCCTTCCGTCAACCACGAAGAGGCTCAATACCGCGAGGGGAAGGAAAAGTTTTTACCTCATGAGGCAAATATGAATTATTCAAATTTATAAATAAATTTCCAAAAGTCTTTGAATACCTTCAGCCATATTTCATCCGATGAAATTTAACTTCCATAAATTAAACGTTCTATGTAATATAATTCTATGCAAACTATATAGATTCTTGAGAATTTTCTGGTTTGCATTATGCATACTTGAGGTGAAATTAAATCAAGTTCCTCCTCCACATTTTGCCAGAACTCCAATACTAATGAGAATTCCTTCTGGCGAGTGTGTAATTTTAAAATATCTGCCCTCGTCGTAATTTTATGGCATGCGTTAAATAAACCCATGATGAAAGAAATGGGAGAGAATGGACTATTTTGGGGCTTTAATGAAGCATCCCCCAGAGCGACGTATATGTAACTAAGCACCAGTAATCTTTAATCAGTGCTGCGCTGATGCTAAATTGTGGATTGAATTGTGGAAATATAATAACTGCTTTTGGCAATGTGTTGATTGAATGATGAATAGGATTTTGCAAAACAATTCTCCGCGTTATTTGAATCAAAGCAGAACACAGTTTTTATTAATTACCTACTCGAAAGAATACATAATTCTCTTGTGAATAGAATTTGAGCATGTAAACTCACTAAATCAATAATGTTTCTTTCCGTAAAGAATGACATAACTTAATTTAAACTAAACTGTTGCATATTAAATTCAAAAGAGAATTGCGAACACATTCGCAGTGCACGTGCAAATGAGACTTGTGCAAATTGACGTCTTAATTAAAATTTACAGCAAAAATCCCTTCGCTGGAGGGTTTTATAAGCAAATATATTAATATTTCACATGAGTTCTGCTTCTGCACCTTCACAGCAGACGCTCAAATGCTATTGGATATTGCAAATCTCTTTGAACTGTTTTTCCCACTAAAGAACATGATAAGTCTTCGTAGCTCTTATAATCGCATTATCGGCTCTCACAACTTAGAGTTTGCGGAAAATAAATTAACTTTGCAAATTTAACCAATTTGTGTACAACACACATGCTTGTAATACGTCATGCGAGGAATTAAAAGAGCTTTCGTTTAACCACGTGAAACTTTGCTTGCATGAGAGGAGTTTTGCAGTTGTTGGCTATGCATAAATATACGAAATATCATATTAATGGATTGTCGTTTCTGGCGGAAAGGAATTTATATAGACACACGAAAATCAGATTTTTTCCTTCGAACCCCGCAATAACACTCCACTTTCACTGAAGTGAAACTATTGAATTGTCTCCCTTGTCGGGCTTTATTTTTATCAAGTTGCAACCACACAAAGTGAGCATACTTTGAATCCTTTCCCGCATGTGAGCTCAACTATTGAATTTCTATTTCAAGCAGAGCGACAAAATAATATATAGCACACATACATCATTGTCAGACACAGAATCTAGATTTTGGATTATAACACACACAGTTATATATTTTATTTCCATAAATTTGCTCTCTTTCCACGCCTCCAAATCCTTTTATACAATGCACATCCACTCATGCGGGGACATTTGTAAAATGCGGGCGTACCGCACATGGAAATTGCATCGCTTGAATGATTACCTAAAAAGCCACAATTTTCTCTATCTATTCGGCGATTATTATATTTTTTTGTTAACATATGATAATTCTTTTGCCACGTCCCAAAATGCATTGTCACGCATTAACAAGGGCAGATTTTGCATTGTGATGAGATTCATGTGTGGAAAATCTCATTAAAATTCTGTCCACTCTATCCCCAATATTGCACCGGGAACATGCCATTCAAATGACACACAATTTAGATTCAAACCAGCACGTTCAAAAATTCGCTAAACACATTAAATTCTCACCGCATTTTTATACATAATGAAATTACTATACTGATTCTGCATGGAAGTTGATTCAATGGGATTATACAAATTTTATTTTGAAATTCCCGGCATATTTGTGACTATAACAAGTGAGTGTGGCTGCTCAGAGAGCACTACAGTGATAGGCATCTCTCAGTTATAGGGTTGCATCTCACCGAGAAACGGATCGGTATCCATTACATGAGCATACTGAAATTTCTCAGGGCACACAGGCCAAGAAAGTGATCACAATCCAACTGTTTGTTCTTTGCCACCCTCCAAATGCCGTCGAAAGGCGTCTGGCAAGAGCAGAGGGAATTTTCAGTGAGGCAAGAAAAAAATCACCATAAATTCCTTCTCATGTCTTTCCAACTTCTTGTATGTTCCTGATGGTTGTTTGGTGGAAAAGAAGAGATATTTTCTGAATCGGTCTATCTGCTCTGGGGCTGCTACATTACTCCGTCTCTCCTTGGCAAACACATACACGAGAAATCGAAATCGTTACATTTTTCTTTCCTTCTCCTGGCGAATGTCACAGTCAGAAGCGATTCACAACTAATCCTCGTTTCGTTTCCTCCCCCATAAGGCAATGGTGCACAGCACCGTATTAGGAATTTTCACCATATCACACTTCCGTTTACCTCACCCAGAGATCAACGAGAAGAATTGCAGTGTGTGTTTTGTGTTATACTTTCACCACTCCTTCATATTTGCACATAGAGAAATTTTCTCAATTTTACGATGTGTTGATTTAAATCTTAGTTGTGCCAAGTGGCAACGAAGGCTAATATCAAGGGAAGATAATATATCTCAAATCTGTACATCACTTCCTGACACTTACAGCACTTCAAATTCTTAGACTGTTTGCAAACTCATTCTCAAATGATAATCAATTGCTGTAAGAATCCCGTGTAAAAAGCATTTTTGGTCATTTTTTCCGACCATAACCTCAAAATATCACTTATATACATTTCGCTGCGTAAATTGACCAGCTTTATTGCTTCTATTTGTGCTGTGATGCCTTGCAAACATACTTCGCCACTGTCGAACTCACCGCCTCACC
This sequence comes from Phlebotomus argentipes, assembly GCF_947086385.1. Classification (NCBI taxonomy): domain Eukaryota; kingdom Metazoa; phylum Arthropoda; class Insecta; order Diptera; family Psychodidae; genus Phlebotomus; species Phlebotomus argentipes. Next base: position 17,860,297 of record NW_026776177.1, on the reverse strand, counting down.
TGCAATGAATGCTGTTTAAGAAAATCTCTAGAGAAGAAACAAATTTTCCCAGTGTTTACTTCGGTGTTTTCGCTCGGGACTACAGTAAAGCATATAAAGTCCTCTTCATGCCAGTGTTGATTAAATCATTCGCCAACCCTTGATTTCTAGTATTCACACTCTAACTGTTGTTCAGCCAACAAACAACTGAAGGCGGCACGGGGGAAATGCAGCTTGAGGTTGCTTGATATCTTACGATACACTTTCTCACATTGTCAAGGAAAAAGTCTTGTTATTGACTTTTCCCCATAGTAATTGGGTGAGAGTTCGATGGATATAAAGCCGAGAGAGGATAAGTGAAATAAAAATGAAGCAAAGAAATGGACTAAATTAAATGCTTCTTTCGGTCCTAAATCGGATTTGGATCCTAAAAGCACGAATAGCGTAAATAGGCGAGTATTTTTGTTTCTCCACTGATAGAATTTTATAGCTTCTTATGTACATGAGCATAAGAGAGCCCATGTTTCCTATGCCATCAGCAGAAAACACCAAATGATGGCGCGGGGGTGGAAACAGCATTGGAACTTGTATAAAAATGATGGTGCTAAGGAATTGATTTAATTGCTCCGCCGAGTGGATTTATTTCCAACCATTTTCTCTCCCTGGCAGAGGATTTATGGTGGATATTACCGGAACGACAAGGGTGTGATTGAACAATAAACTCTTTTTCCTTTCGTTATCCAAAATTCCTCCTTTTGGGTTTGCCGTGCGCCTCACACCAATAAATCGCTATTGATTAATTTTGAATCGACCAATTAATTGCTCAAGACGCAATTGCTTTCTGAGTCAATAAATATACATTTCTCTATACCCTTTGGCCATTCACCATAAGAGAGAATGGGGGGGAAAAAACTTTTCTCAACTTGCCAAACGAAATGTAATTTGAAAGTTTCATTTTAATTTGATCTACCATTTTCGATAAGATAAGAGGGGAGCGCTATTTACCCTTCGTCTGGGTGGCAAATAGAAGAAAAAAGAAGCAGAGCTCCAAGGCGAGGCGAATTATTTTCAATATTGCAAATTGAATGAAGTAGAAGAGAAAGAATCGATACGAAAGACTCGTGATGATGCGAGTAAAGGCATAATAGGGCATTTTATTTAATTTCACGTTGAAAGCTTCTCATGGTCCAGTGACTAGCCTAGGGCTATACAGACGATAAAGCTCTAATACGTTAGCAATACCATTCGAGGAGCTCCTCTCTCTATGTCTACATAATCCATTGATTTTTACCAACACTATATGGCTGAGCCTAAATGCTGCATGTGTAAATTTTCGTATAACCTCCAAAATTGCCCCCGATTCTTGATAAATTATATCTATCGACACTCTTAAATATTGCTGAGCTTTTTTCACACCCCAAATTGTCTGTTGCCATTATTCAGGTTAAGCTTTTCACATTTATAATAATATTTCTACCACGATAATGCCTGGGTGTCATATACATTTTGTGTGCGGCATGAAATTGTAATCTCATCACTGTATAGACTCTGAATGGCTGAAAATTGGGGTTCCTGTTCGATTTTAGGAATCATGTTGGAGGAAAAATGACGAACATCTCCCATTCTCATAGTTGTTTTGGTGGGATTTGGGTGTGTGTCTGGTGGTGTTTCTCACAGCCTGGATATCCACTATAAGATGGGGATTTATGAGTGAGTAAGTACAGGCGCTGCTGTAATTGATCTCATGTGAGATTTTGACATGTAAGCTCTCTCGGACAATTTGGTGATAATAATTCCACTCTCACCCAGGAAAATCTGGAGAAATGCCGAAAATGTCCCATTAGATATTGTTAAGCTCTAAGTGAAAAATAGTATCACAGCATTTTGCAGAAGAAGAAGTCATGGATTACGGGAATAGAAGGTCAAGCAGAAAAGAGCAAATATCGCTATGCTTCAAGAGCTTTTAGGATATACTCTGGCGCTGCACAATATTTGGAAATTTCAACACAGATTAAATTAAAAGCGATATAAGCACTAAGAAAACTTAGACATCACTAACAGAATATTCAAAACTTCCATGTGATTGTAAACTTTGTTCTCAAAGAGTGGCAAAAGTTTAATTCACACTCTATTTGAAGCATCAAAGCATGAAAACGATTCATTATCACGAATCTGACAAATTCTGGGAAACTCCACAGGGAACGCGCTGAAATTCTCTAATTTACTAATTGGGTTTTTCCGGTGTTTCAAATTAAAAACACAAAGATCCATTCCGCTGCAATCTTAGTTATGACAGTTTCCATATTAAAAATCGGTTCTTGAATCTCCCTGTGTCAACATTATACCAACTTTAATATGCAATTTCTCACATTCAATTTGAGTTACGTTCTGAGTCACTGATTTTCTGATTCTGTTTGCTATCCTTTTACACACATTGTTCCTTTTACACACCGAGAGCAATATCTCTATTCACGTGTGAGATCCATCATGAGAGACACAGCGCCACTGTTGACAGACAGCCAAGGGGTTGAGCAAAATGATGTGATTTATGTATTAAGCAAACACGTCAACAAATGAATTTTGCACATAAGGTAAACAAATAGAGAAGTTATGAGTGGAAATTTTCAGAAAATCGAGAAGGGAATTCGGTATTATAATCCACGTTGAAGTTGCACATAATGACAAGACAGATATTTGAGACAACAGACAAATTATTATGATTAATTGCCACCAAGGAGTGAGGAGAGTGAGTTGAAGGAGGGACACGAGAAGCGTGAGGAAAATATGGAATGAATGATAAGAATTTTACGTGAGCACAGATTTTGTGGAAATATATTTTCCCCACTTTGGACGTTACAGTGATTTCACTTTGAAATGTCCACTTGTGCAGCACTGTAACTTTTGTTCAAATATTTAGATTTAGAGGCAATTGAAATTTTTTTTCTGCAAAATCTCAAATGACACAAACAATAGGCTGACTATTTTTCTCTCGCACAGCACCTAAATTCAGCATATCTGGCATCCGCCATATCATTTTCCCAGCAGTGTGATGCTCTGCAAGGAAAACACATGGTTTTGTAATGAAATGCCACCCTGTGGAGATTCTGACGGAGCGTTGAGAAAGTTGCCGAGGGTGGGTTAAAGTGAATTCTTCGGGGGTGGGTGAAGGAACTTCTTCTGAAACCATAACAGTGGCAGTGAACACACCACATTCATTCATATGTGGACCAAAGTCTTCGCCTCCCCCCGCCCCCACCCTGCCTTTGTCATGAGACGAGGGAAACCCGAACCATTCAACATCATAAATAATTTAAGCCCCAGCTCTAAAATATTCATGCCTCGCAGTGGCATAAGGACTTTGTTGTTCTATTTTATTGGCAATAAAGCGTAGGGTGAACACTATAGACATACACCAAGGCTACAAGGAGGCAATCAGAAGCCCACGTGATACTATACACAACCCCTTCTCGATGTACATAAATGATGGGTGAATTTTGCCAAAGAAACTCCCACAATTCCCCCCCCAGAAGTGTTTGATTTAGAAGCTCTCTCACCCGCAATTTTGTCACTGGTGTTTGGTTTTGATTGAGTGCCCACACCCGCTCTCACGCATCTTCCTCACGATGTCCCTCGAGATGGGCGCCAATTTGAATAATTCCCCTCGTGGAAAAATTGCACATAATATACTTTCCAATTTCTGAAGCCATTAACTCTTCCCAAAATATAGGCGACGCGCCTATTGAAACTTTTCCTCACTCTCTGGCACGTTTTCTAAAAGCATTTTGGAGATGCTGCTGAGCGGGAGGAAAAAATGAACATGTCTCGGTGGCAAATAAATTCCACTTGAGAGGTGTTTTAGGAAAATGGTGTGTTTCCAAAAATACCTTTTTTCTCTCTCTCTGGAAAGTTGTGAGATGTTCCTAGTCAGCTTACAACTTTTCTTGCTTTCGAGAAGTGAATAAAAAAGCGCGAGTGAAGACATGAGAAACTGTATGAAAAGTATTTAAAAGTGTAGTTAATCTCAAGTTTCCCTGACACTCCAAAGAGGTGAAATGAAAGAGAGCGAAGCAGTGGGGAAATGCGAGTGTATTTAATTCCAAAGCACCCCCATAAAAAAAGCGGCTCGAGTGACACCCCGACTTATCCCCAGTGGAGGCATACATTTGATATCATCATTTGGATCTATTTTCCGGGGTTTTTTTTCATCACTCGCGCTCAGGAAATAGAATAAATTGAGTTTTTTACAGCAAGACTGAACACGCCGCCATTGCGGTTGAGGCTCCATAAATCAAGAGCCAGTTGCGAATTTGCATATCTCAACTGATACAAATGCAAAATGGCAAAGGGATTCCCGAGCCGTTATATTGAGATTTTAGAAGAACACTTCTGTTCACATCACTTCGGCTCCAATAAATAAATCTAATGGAAAAGTTGAAGGGAGAAGAAAGTTTTCATGAATAGCAATTCAAACGCGATATTGATCACTCAGATACCATTTTATTAATTGACTTTCGCCTATACAGGAGAATATAAATCTTAAAGTGCGAGAGTTTTCTTGGGAATAAATTCAGAGAAATTCCTCATTTACATAAATCGTATAGAACTATTTGGAAAACTTCTTTCAATTTTCATTACATTAGCCTAATTAAAGGCCAGACAGACATGGGGATTCTTGCAATTGAAAGATTGATGGCATTATTTGCAGAGAAGTGAAACTTTTGCTGCCATCGCTACATTATTAATCTTCATGTATTCTAAGTCCCTCATTCAGCTTCTTGACAAATTGGATCAACAAGACATTCCAACGGAAAATGCTTTTTGCCTCAATACATGGGTGAAGTATGAGTTTCTTGTTTTCAAACGTGCCACAGACTTTTCTCTAAAGTGTTGTAAATTGCACTGGACATTGAACTTCAAGATGTATTCAGGAAAGTTTGTGAAAAGCCAGTGGGAGCGTTTCACTGGATGATTTTATGTGTTCCCCGTGAACAATCCCAGTCTCATGCAAGTCATTATGAAGTCAAGAAAATGAGGAAATGGGCCACAAGTCAGAGGAAAGTGGAATACAAAGCAGCACAGCGCGATCTAAGGGGCGAATAACTGACCGATTGACATCGGTTAATTTGGCGATTATCGCGATTTTACTGGAAAATTCGTGAATATTGCGATCATTTTTTCGAATTTGTTCAAATAGGCACGACTTTTGTTAGTTTGAATAGTTTTTCTATATGGAAAATTTTTTTCATGTCTTTTAGATACTGAAAAACACCCCTTAAATCAGAGGAAAGATCCTGAAAATGAATAAAATAGTATGAATATTCAATCCTTTCGGGAAAAAGAGCGATTATTACGATTTATCAGGGAAAAACTCGATTATTTCAATATTTTACATATTTACATGTGATATTGGGTCAGTTGTTCACCCCTTGGCGGTAACCCTTCACAGCGTGTTTGTGCAAAAGTTGTCCATTCGGTGGCCTGTGAAGCCCTTCAGCCATACTGTGCGCCCTCCAATGGGGCACAATTGAAGGGGTTTGTCACATCTCTGTCACATTAAGTAGCTATTTCACTTTTTCCAAAGGACGCCACCAAAACTCTCGGATTCTTTTCAGATCCTTCTCGCCCCATTAAATTCGTTTATACAATTTGTAAAATTCAGGGTTCGTGTGCGTTGTCTGGATTTGTCAACGAACACTCGCTAAAACGGAGCACACGTGGGGCGAAGGGAGTTGGGAGTTGGGGGTGAGTTGCGCCATGGAGCTTCAAGGAAGGTTTGTGAATTGCTTGCCGATTAGGGATGAACATCGTTCTATTTATTGAGAAATCATGTGCTGGTTTTGATGAGAAGGGAATATTAAGTAAAATTGGCACGTTGAAGTATTGCCATCGAGAGGATTCAATTGCCAACCCGACAAACCACTTCAGCACAACTCGTGTAATTTAAAAAAAGATGTGCTTATGGGCTTATGTCTCCCACAAAGTCTCACTTCTGACAGATTATTCACCCAAAGCCAGACGGTGCAGAGAAATGTTGCGATCGAGGGTATTTTTCTGCCAGCAAAGGTTTTCTGCCAGCGACAAAGGGTTGATATAATTCAATCCAGACAAAGGGATAAATTTCAATTACTCTCGCTTGGACTATACTCGTATGTTTTCGTGATTCCTTGAGTTTTTTGCCCTTTCCCACTCCCAATACACCTCATGGCGTGTCTTTTTTCCGCCACTGTGGTTATCGAACACTTTCACGTGATGCTTGTTTGTTCTGTTTGCCTTCCAGTGGAAGGATAAACTTTTCCCGATGAGGGAAACAATAAGTCGGTCGCTCTCTTGCTCTTGGGAGAGCATATTGACAATCTAACAAATTGACAAACTTTTTGGCGAGTGTGAGAAGGGTGTGCACCCCATCACGAAAGCCTCAGAGTATAAATTTTTCATCACAAAAGTGAATTTGCTTCTGAGCTGCGATGCCAAGTGGGAACTCTTGAGCCATTGCCGAAAATTCTGACTTCCGCCAACCACTCCTTGCCATATTGTTCAGTGAAAGCTGCAAAATTTGGCTCAGGCTCGCACTCCAAAATCACACACAATTTATCGCTGGTGTCTATGGAGAGCATAAATTATGGAAAGTGCATCTCATTGCACTCTCTGCCATTTTCTTCCCCATCCTGACGAAAGATTTTACCGACGTGCTTACTGAATTTGTCTTTTGAAACTCAAATGAGTCAATAAATTCAAACTATCCATACTTGTGATTAAATTCAACACAACAAACACATATTTTGCTGTGCTTATAAAGTAATTCTCCCATTCAGAAAGTGAATCATGATGCAATTTTCATTCTGTGAACTCGAAGTATGTGAAGAGAAGCGTGGATAGCCACAGAAAATTCATCAGTTCCACAGATTTACTCTCGTATTTTCTCTGGCATTTATCCACAATGGAATCACTGTGAGAAAAAAAGGATAACCATGCGAACCATTGAAAGAGGAATTGTTAAGTTTCCTGCTACTCAGACTAAACAATAAACATTAAACTTTCAAGGACTGCAGAGCCTTTTTTCTATCACTTTTATTTCAAATATATTAAATTGTGCTTAAAGTAATGATGCACGGCGCAAAATTGTGTCGAACAAAAGTTTTTAATTTCCAAACCACATGAAACGATTTTTCGAGAGCCGAAATTAACATTGGATGAATATTAAAATTCGCTTTCAATTAAATTCTCGTAGAGAAATACTGAGTGTAATAGTATGTTTATTTTTTATGCTCTCAATGCGAAGGGAATGAGCGTGAGTGTAATTCACGGAGTGAGAGCGACTCAATTACGGTCGTTTAAGCACATTTCGCATTTTCCATTATTTTTTAAATTCAAAATAATAAGCTCTTGCAAGCAGATGCCGACAGGGAGTCCGCAGAGAAGCAGGCATCCCAAGAGGCAGTAAAAGGAAGATACATTCATCATTTCTTGAAATGTAGGGATTGCAGGTAGCGTTTTTATGTCTCCTCCCGCAGAGGAAAGCGCGGAGCTTTTTTAATATTGGCTGTTGATGAGATTCCTTGAAGAGCATAAATCTCATTCCTCTCTATTTTCAATCAACCCGGAGGGAAAAGTGAGAATTTAGCGTTGCAAAAAATAAATTGCATGCACAAGAACACGCCTGAAGAAGCTCCACTTCTTGCTGACGCTCCTGAATCAATTTTCACATAGAAGAGCGCTGAAAATATTCACGTGGAAAAATAAGATTGCGAGATCCATCTAAAATTACAAACATCTCGAAATTTGAATATTCACTGCATCCACGGAGCAATATGTTCCCATTCACAGACAATATACACTTGGATGCTGAAAGTACATAAGAAATCGTTGAAAATACAGAAACCAGGTTAAAATGTCACTTAGAGAGAATTTCTTTCTGAATCCGCCATAAATTGGTAGTGAAGCGCCCAGAGTGTGGAGAATTTTAAACGCTACTAAATCTATTCCAAACCATTTCATTGATGTGCATATAAAATAAATGCTAATATAGAAAATTGCCCCGGGTATAAAAGCTTCAATTAATGAGAGAATATAAATTTTTCTGGATAGATGCCATCGTGTTGTGTGTCGCTTTAAGAGCTTTTCCGAAGATCCACTTGAACATTCTCTCCGTTCCATTCTCTCTCTGCCCGCCGTCAGATTCGTTGAAATACAATGTGCTATCCGTATAACGCCATTGAAATGGGATGTAACGAGGGCGGGAAGTGTAGTGGAGAGAGGGTGGAAGGTGAAGGAATCCATAAAAATCATATTGAATTTGTTCCACAGGTTCCGAATGCTCCTCGTATAAATGTTATAATATATTCTTGGTAACTGATGGGGTGGAGGATTTGACTTTTCATATAAACTGCAAAAGATACTTTTGAGACGTCTCCTTTTCGTGCTTTTTTTTTACAACCACCACTTCACTTTGCTATGTGTGCCGAGGGTATGTGTTACTTCATTTCAATAAATGGGTGGCCAGCATAGAGATTTTGGCGTGTACGTCATCGAAATTCAATTTATTCAGAGATAAACATTTTTATACGTAAAGCACACACCATCGACTATCAAAACCACGTACGTGCACTACCTAGACTCCCCTTTTTGGCCACCCCCGGAAGGAGAGTGCCTAAGTGTTGAGATAACATAGTTTCACCCCGAAAAGATGAAATTTATGTGATGGCTCTCAGGCCCAGAGAAAAAGCTCCTCCACCCGATACATCACCGCCCCTTTTGACTACCCGCCACCCAATCGGAAGGTTCTCAACCGAACCACAGACCCTTTCTCGATATTATCAAATTTTCACGCCAGTTTATGGCCACTAGGGAAGTTTTATCTAATTGCAAAGTTCACCTGCTGGATAATTTTAATGGATAGTCAGTGGGCAACCCTGAAGTCAATTAGTTAATTTAACTTGCTTCGCTCAAATTGGTCTGTTGTTTGACTGACTCTGCATGGGGCGAATGGAATATTACTTAATCGATTAAATGGAGCAATAGATCAACAATGAAGACACAAACCGGCCACATTGATAAACCCTCGTGTCGGAAAGCAAGAGCTCCGAACACTGAATGTGCATCAAATTCCCTCTTCTTATTGATTTTTGAGAATTGAAAGTAAACACGTAGAAATGTGAGTTTTCACCGAACGGATCAACATTTCACGTTCTTCTCAATAATGTATATAGGATTACTGAAATTTCCACATTGAAATAGAGTTAAGAAATAGTGAACACTAAAAAAATATTAAATGATTGTGGATTTGACACAAATGTGATAAAACAAATTATAAGAAGCACTTGATTCTCCTTATGTATTTTTGCCAAAGAAACTGATTGACTTTAAAGGTAAAGTTGTAACCCAAAATCGTAAAGCTTTTATGAACTGAACTCCAAAATCTGTAAAGTTGCAATGATCACTAAATTAATTTTTATTTCTCAATCAATATCCCATGGAAATATATGTAAATGTGTGGTTAAAAGTTTCCACCTCATTTGCCCTCAGAAAACAACAGTCAAAGATCACATGATTTCGCCTCGGGATTGAGTGGTTTCGGCTCTGTTGAGGCCACATTTTGGGAAACACAGAAGTCATGTCATCACATTTTCGTCCTCTCTTTTATGTACACTTCACAATATGTATGTATTTTTGGCCAACGTAAAATATATATGTGTGAAGTGCCGTAGAAGAGTGATAAATTTGAATTTAAAAGGAAGAAATGAGTGGCTTTTCGGCTTTTAGTTGCCACTAGGGGTAGGTCATTTCGGCTCAGGGCTTTCTTTCAACTTTTTTTCCTTCCTCGCTTTGGGACCAAGTTTGGAACTCTCTCGCACACAGTCGTGTGTAGTACATGACAATAAATATTAAATTATATGGCTAAGAAGAGGGTGAAAAAAGGGTGAGAGCATGAAAATGTTGTATTTTGAAGTCCCCAAAATTTGTTTATTCAGTTCAAGAGTTCACTCTCTTGCGGTGCTGAACTGCGAATAGGAGGCGCACGTGTAGGGTGTGTATCTATTCTGGCCCCGATTTCATTTGCATGCACATAAATATTTCTCTCTTATCCAATATATTTCACGGAGTGCGAATTTTCGTTCTCATAAACTTCCAGGCGAAGGAAGTGTAAAAGAGAGGTGTGAAATATATCCGTATAAACTGAAAATTAGATATAGAGCATGGCTTGTAAAGGAAGTGGGAGGAAATTAAGTGGAAATGATGTGATTAATTAACATCTTGCTGGGGAATTTTAGATATACTGGCGAAGGTAAACACTGCATCTCATATAACTCCGCATTTAAATTCCAAATTTTCCCATTCTTCATTGCAAATTCATGGAAAATATACTGTGAGGGTTTTCCTACCCATTCAATAAGTTTGTGAACAAAACATAGGAAAAAGAAAGCCAGATGGTGGAACTTCTTGTCCGTCCTATCGAGTTCCATCTTTTGGGAAAACTTGAACGCCAAGTTATGGGAACATAATTCAGGTCATTGCATCTTTTGTTGAACTTTTGAAATGAAATTCTTGATATATTCCAATGTCTCTGAACTTTCTGGCCACTTTCATTCTCTCTCTCTCTCTCTCTCTCTCCATAGCGTCCGACTGAGAAGTCGAGAGGAGAAGCATAAGTGTCTGTTGAATGACAAATTGATTCGCATGAAGTGAGAGAGAACAAGAAGAATTTATTTTTCCAATTTCTCCGCCAACATTGCTGACTTTTCTCACTGACCTGCAAGACTTGCCTCTTTGTGAAACTCACACTGCAATTGTGACAAACTATTGTCACAAGACAATTAATTACAGAGACAGATTTCCATACCTTTCAGGAGGTTTGGCAGAAATTACGTCTTCCTGTATTCCACCCAAGATTCTATTCGCTCCTTTGTTTCTCCTTTCACTCAATGAAATAGTCTATCGGCTGAGGATTGTGTGATGGGCGGCCATAAAAAATGCATATCACTCACTTTTAGTGCTTCATGGCAAAAATGGAATAAATGGTGAGAATAAAAGTGCATGTGACATGAGTTAAGGACCTCTATTTTAGCCCCGATGGCACATGCTGAAATGCATATGAATTCATATAGATATTCCTCATGCATAATGTATTGGGAAAAAATATTTTTTCTGCACACGCGGAAAGAAAATGAAATATTAAATGCACTCGCAAGTTCACAAGTGCACGGATGTAAAGGTTGAGGCCCGTCATATACAGGCCCGATGACCCAGTTTCTCCAGCAATGCGAAATAATGACGCGAGATTTACACCACACATAACATCCTGTGAAATGGCATTTTTCTGTATTTATGTTGTCTGGGCTTCTTGTATTTTTTCCGTATTCTCTTCTCATCCCCAAAAATAACTCAGAATTGTGTGGATTAACAAAGTTTCTTCGCGTGCATATACAACAAAAAAAAAGATTCACACTTTCCGTTCTACAAACTGTGCAGTTGAGTAAGTTCTTTCCAGAAACTCTCCGGAGTACTTGAAAAAATCTATGCGCTAGATTGTGGGAGAGCGAGTGAGCAAGATGACATGCACAGCAAAGGATAGGATTATGCAAATTTTTTTTTCCCTCCCAATGCCCATTGTCTGGAATGGGTGTTGCATGGGAGGCAGGGACAAGTAAACTTCCATACTTCCGTCCCTGCTCCACGCAGCCAGCCAAACAGGACCTATTCACTCTGGCGCCCACCCCGTCGGCCACCCACTATTTCCTCTGTTATTTGTGTGGGAACTCCTGCAGAATGGTTGGAAAATGACACGGAATGCCGGGTGAGAAAAAAGGGGTGTGTGTCATAGAGTAGTTGAGGAAAATACCCAGATTTTCATTACCATAATTGAAAACGGAAGAAAGCCGGATGCATTGGGGATGTATTTATTTGACAGAAAAGTCTTTTGTCTTGTCACATTTTACTAATGAGACAAAAATAAACACAGCCAGAGAGAACATGATTTTTGTGTTCTTATGCACAAAACTTTTCCATTTACAATTTTCCCACCATTATTTCAATGGGGTGCTTCGCTATGCGGGAAAATGTAATATCCACGAATATATATATTTGATTTCATGCAGTTGAAAACTTTTGCAAAAAAAAGTACATTTGTAATAAAAGGGTGTCAATGTGTCGTAATGGAATTTGGCTGCAGCGCCTTGTTTATTTTATTGACCAGTTTCAAATACCCATCATTTTTGGTGGGTATTTAAATGACGATTAATCACTTCAAAAGCATGAATTTATGCATCGCTCTTTGTTTGTACAATCATACATATTTTGAGTGGAAAAGAAAATTTTTGATGATTTGAATTTACGTTTGATTTTGATTGAGGTAGAATGCAATTATGCTACTGCTACTGCCATTTTCGAGATCAAAGCGCATAAAATGCCATCAATTGAGAGAATATGGAATAAATAACGTAGTTCAAAGGAAATATATTTAATAGATTAGAGCATTGCATTGGCCACCGTTCTGAAATAATGAGAAATTTCACTGAAATTGACACAATTCCACAATAAATTTGTGCTCCTCGCTGAGAATTTGGCAGAAATTAGCTTCATTCAAACAAATTACGTAAATAGCTCTGCCAGACTAAAGCTCCCATTAGGAAATCACTGTTCGCGTCATTAATGGAACATCTCACGCCTGTCAATACTGCCAAGTACAATAAATGCGAGGTGAAAAGGCGCGAATATTGCTTCATTTCACAGAAAATTTTACTGGAAAATGGCAACATATAATAAAATATATAATAATAAAGCGAAAAGTAAGCCGTGGACATTTTCCATTCATCGTGTCAGTTCGGATTCAGGAGCAACGTCACATCGCTACAGTAGACTAATCAGACGTGGCATTAGGCTAAACAATCTTAAAGCGTATTACTTTTTCCGGAAAAGAAACTTGTCATCACCCAAATACATTTTTCCCCATTATGCCAGCTCCATCTTCGCCCCGCAAACATGGGTGGGATCATTTCATTTTGGAGTTAAACGAAAATCACGAGACTGTAAAATAAATTCTTCGGGATGTCTTGCGAGGGTATCACAGAGTACCGTAATATACGCCAAGTTATGGGACAACCCACGTTCCATATTGCCTGCAGGAATATCTCGCAAATTAATGGGCAAAATCGAATTAAATATGAGATGTTATTATTAAATATAAATATTCTCGCATCTTTATGCGCCGGCATTTGACGGCTTTTTGGATCTTTTTTAGTCCATTCGAAAACTCCACCTTCAGGCCTTCCGTCGATTCGCGGAGTCTTCGTCAATCTAACCTTGGGTTCACACTCAATATACTTAGCATTTTATCAGCAGTAGCACAGCATCGGAGTCGGGGGTAATCGTTGCGATGACCCTACATGAAAGGAGTTAAATTAATTAGCTCCGGCTGACGATTATAGGATTGCTATATCGAGGAGAAGCAATAAATTTTATGCGAAAGTATCATGAAATTTTACGATGTTGATCACCAATAACGTTTTTATTCACTCAATTTCCCTCCTGTTCAGCTCTGCTCATTTTATTTTTGCTACCTTTAGCGATAAAAATTTATGTGATATTGCTCTGAATAGATGTTTCTGCCCAGGAGCTAAAATGTTGCTCGAATTAATGGACTTGTGTACATTTATGCGAATTCATGCTGTACTGCGGGGCGTCACCTCTTCGTCGGATGCGGAGAGCTCATATGATTTTCCGGTGGCGCAACAAACACAAAAATTCCCCCCCCGATTAGGCTCAAGTACTCCCTCCAGTACATTAAAAAAGGCACAAAAGGAGGGAAACCACCTCAAAAAGCGATGCGTCCTTTTATGATTTCATCCTCACATGAGAGAGTATCACTGGGACCCGTGAAAAGCACAGCAAAATACATAAGGAGATAAGATAAGACATGAAATATATAGTATTTTTTGCCATTTCTCCCCCAACGGATGGCAACATTCGGGATTTCCTGTGGCAATATTTAGTTCTTTCCCCTCACTGAGTGCCAGAAATCGTTTTCCCACTCGGAAAACTGAGCTTTGTAAGTAGTTTTCTAATTCGCCTATCGACAGCGTCCGTGGAGGCGCCTGGTGGCTTCCACCGCCCGTGGACAATTTATGATTTCACGTCACATTGCTATAAATGTAAATGAAATTTCAGTGCAGAGACACAAATGGCGGCGTCATACATTGTCATCAACACAATTTCCGGTGTGAACACGAAATAGTGAAGCAATTTAGAAAAAAAAATTGACGAATTACACCCAAAATTCACTATCACGTCACTGACAAACGATGCATCCATATATGAAATATCATGTACACATATGTACAAGCATATTTATTCAAATCTCCTGGATGTTGACACTTTCCTGCGCTCATCATCAGGCATAAGTCAGCATTTTATCCTGTCCACAAGACTTCATGACATTTTTATTACGTACATTGCAAATTCATCTCAATCTGTCACTCAGTACAAGCTTAGCTGTCAGTGTGCAACAACCGAAATTTCGTGTACGATTAAGCAAAGTAAGTTGTGAAAAGAGGAGATGAACTCTCATCTCTAGCGCTGAATCACTAATTCTCTCATGTTTGTTGTATCGAACTTCGTGACAACCTTTAATGAGTGTGTGCAAATGATTGATGCTCTGCCCGAAGGAGTAACGCTATTGCACTTTCAAAACCTTTGATCTCCCAAAATTCCAAAGCCATTCAGTGTAATCAGAAACACTTTCCGATGGCATAGCAGGATGGAAAATGTGACTAAGTGCTGTGTAAAGTCATTATCGGGATTTATGCGTTTCAAGTAGAATGATTTCGGCAGAAGAGTGAAATGTTTATGAAAATTTTCAGCCAAGGTGTTTATTTGAGCATTAGGGGGTGTGTGTATAAATGGATTTGTGATATTAAAAGAAGTGAATAATGGGGTGTGCTCGTGTTACTCTTCTCTGTACTGGAAAATCCCAGCCACGGAATAAATACATATTATTCCACCACGATGAAGAGTGAAACTCGTCTCATTTACATCCTTCGTGATCCACTCATTTGACTTCCGGATTAGTTATTTTAACACTATATATTGCATTATAAAATATTTATGGTGGCCACCGTTAAAGCGAATACTCTTCGGGGCTTAAAGAAAATGTTTCCTCTTCTTCCCCACACCGCGTGCATGGCAATTTCAAAAGCTGACGATATTTACTTTGTACGCTGCCAAACAAAAGACGAGGAAGGGAGAGTGCCTTTAGGGCAATTGCTCCTTATAAGGAGCAGCAACATAAGTTGCTTCTTTCCACCGCCGCTCCTCCATCACATCCCCCACCCACAGGACCCGCCGCCCCGGCGTGGGAGAGATATAAGGTGCGGAAACTTTATGTAATGCCCTGTGTATGACGATCTCCGCCATACAAACTCCCATGCTAGTTTCGAGCACATATAGACAAACACCGGCGAAGGACTACAGCAGCTCGCAGAAAGAGCGTCTGATGGTGCTTAAGAGGTTGTAAATATTTACACAGCGCAGTGGTATCATCGACATTGCTGGAGAAATTTACAGAACACAGCACACCCTTCAGCCACGCCGGGGCGCTCATCCTCATTTGGGCGCTTGTGAAAAGTTTTCTCGTTTATTTGAAAATATGAGAATCAATTTTTCAACTAATTGCAAACCTCTCGCGCAAACTTTCCAAACTCGTTTCACCCACATATCCCCAAGTGTCCTCGTGTGCTGGAATGCATTCACCTCGTCAATATCCCTCATGCTGTATGTGTTGCAAATTTAATGTAAAATGTCTGTCCCCACGGCACAATTTCGACATCATATAACTCACAATTTTGTGGTGGAAAAAGGGTTATTCCGAGGGAAATAAAACAACCATTTCTTTTCTTCTTCGAAGCGAATGTCTCAAAAACTGTGTGCACAGAATCAAATATTCAGAAACACCCTAAAAACAAACATAAGCGCGTCTTTTTGTCAATGTTATGACTAAGACTGTTTCCCCATAAAACATTGCATTTCTCTTCTCCTGCACAAATTCCACTCCGCAAAGCACACAAAGCATTCAAATGATAGAGGTGGCTTGTCGCATAGACATGCAGTAAGTCTCTAACATCGGCTGCATCCAAAATTCATTACCAATTCCTCAGTCTGTCACACCCTCGGCCATCTAATGCCTACATTTGCTGCCATCGTCCATCCCTCATGTCGTCCCGATGCGCCGTGCACGGCATTGTCCTGAAATCAACCTTCCAAAATGAAAATATATACGGCCGAGTGACAGTTCAGGTCAAATGTATGCCCAGCCAGCCAATAGTTACCACTTTCCTCGTCCATAAATAATGGTTCTCTTGTAACTATAAATTTCCATCTAAAGTAACCAATGCACTGAAATGGAGCTTTTTAGACTTCACTTGCATGCTGCTGCAGGGACAGCATGGACCTTGCCAAGAGCTGGGGAATATGCAGTCCCACACCATGAGTGACACCATTAAAATTGCTTAGCATTCATGAGATATGCAGCGCCATATTTCTCATATATGTAGACTATCTAAAAAGTTGATGGGTTAGTCATGTAACAAGGGGGAGATATTATGGGCAGAAGTGGTGTACAGCTCTTTGGAGAGCCGTTTCTAAACGAATTGATACATTTTTTGGGGCAAGAACATAATTTTCTTTCAATTTGCACTCTGGAAAAAATCTATCAAAATATCTTTCTTGATTGAGAACTTTTAAATCTCATAATCAAAATTGTTAATTTAGTTTTATGGCTGATAAAATCAAGACAAGAAATTAGCAATTTATCACGAATAGCAGAATTTTCCTTGTGATTTCTTCTATGATTCTCGTAAGACGATGAAGAATGCCTTTAAGTCCTGAAGAAGTTTAAGAAATGTGCCAGGAAGTGGTGTACAGATTTTAGCCATATTATCTCCCCCTTGTCATCTGATTAGCCATTGTATTTACACGATGGGGCAGAAGATGTCAAGTATATTTTCTATTTAAACACGAATCAGTCTAAAAGTTGGGTGAAGGAGAAATTTTGAGGGGAATAATTAAATTTCTTCAATTACACTCTTAATTAAAATCGCTTAGATTAATTGAGTTTCACCAAGTATCGCAGATGTTGAAAAGAAATTGCGCTACGAGGAAATTTACTATATGTGGCTAAGTTGCAGCGAAATTGGGGAAAAGTTGGACCATCTTGATTAAATTGTTATCAGAAGAAGAGTATATAGCCAATGGTATTCTAAGCCAAAATCTTTCTTGCCCCCCTCCTGACTTTTAATTAATCAATTGCATTCCGACAGCTGTTGTGCGCTATATAAAGTTTGTGTGAGAATTGCTAGTAACATCACCCTTGAGCACGAAGCTTTTCCTGACTTACGCCATTTGAAGTGTGTTGCGCGCTCTGGATCATGAGGAATATGATTTGAGTCGTGAGGTATATTATTCAACAGTTTTAATCAAATTATATTACGCTATTTCCTGCGCGATGCCAAAACTTGTGTGTGCAGTGTGTGCTCGTGTCAGAGACACTGAGTCTCACTCTTGGCGGAGTGGAATTCTGCTCATCATTAGTCCCTTAATGGAGCTGAGTTGAGAGCTCCTGTGCAGATCCCTGCGAGGACGTACTAATACACTCCCCTGCATATCGGGGGCTTCAAATCGGAGTTGTGCTGGGTGGCGGGAAGACGGAAAAGGGCGTGGAATTGCAAGAGACACGAGAGACAGGCTATAGTACAATGTGTACACGAGACGGTGGAAAATTAATCAAGTAAATTAATAATATGCCATCGTCTTGTTTACTCGTTTCCAGGTAAATATTAGCAACACTTGGACATTGCCTCAGGAGGGATTCTCCGTGTTCTACCGCTTCTTCCGGGATAAAATCTCCTGGTTCGAGGCAGATGCAGTTTGTCAATTTCACCATGCCAATCTTGTCACAGGTAAGCGGCACACTATGAATTTATATAACACTTTTAATTAGATGGTAAATTGAATAATTAAAAGGAGGTGGCAGAGCACCATCATCCAACCATCCTAACTTTATTGCGACCGGCGAGAATAATTATGAACAAAGTTTAACTTTTATCATGCGAGGTTGTTTCATTTACACGACACAAGTGGCTTTGCCAACCACCCGGCCAACCAGAGAGTGGATGACGTGGCCTAAGGATCATGGTTAGAAAATCTGTCACATTCTGGCTATGAAATTGAATTGGAGCTCACATATTCGCATAATTACTTGCATTCGCGGATAAATGCCAATAATCCCGTTCCGCTTCTGTGCGAATTCAATTCATAATAGAAAGAGTATTTTAATGTAATCTCCTAAATGAATGGTTACTATTTACCAAAACCAACTTGTTGGCATTATTAAGTATTCAAAATAATACCCCCTCCAATCTAATGACATTTGCACAGCTCGCACAGGACATCGAAATGTTTATTGCTGAAATGTTTAATTTTGCATCCCATTAATTCTCATTATTATTAACGATGCAAAATACAGCTCATTTAATAAAATGCACCACAATAACACATCAATGCCCCCCATTCAAATAACAACTAAGCTTAATCTCGTGTGATCTACAGAATTTATAATTCACAAAAGCGAACATTTGTTCACAATTTGCAATTAAAGTTCTGCAGGGTTGCGAAGGATACTGTGACGAGAGAATATAGCAGCACAGCATCCCCATCTTGCTTCGTTGTTATTGCAAAGAAAAGACTTCGACGAAGCAATCTCATCAATGTCAATTAAATTTGATTCTCCTTCTTATGGAAATTAGCATTTAATTACATGATCTTTCCACGTGCCGTGACTGTCATCGTATTCTCACTCCATGGGATATTGACAGAGAAAAATGTCCAAGAAATATTCTTTTGGAGACAAAATATTGTATTTAGTATGCTATCAGAGTTCATATAAACCTCTATTCTGCGCCTTCTTTGAGTTGTTGCGAAATAATTGCTATCAATTTTCGATAGAAATTTATAAGCTGAGAGAAACATTACAATTTAGAAACATTGTATACTATTAGTTTTATTATAACATGCACTTAGAGCGACTAAGAAAGCTACCCTAGATGCTGTATCTTTGGCAATTTTCCCATCATTTCCCAAAGTACTTTCACGAGCGTGTAGGTGCCTATAGCGAAAATTTGAACATATTTCAGAGCGAAATTGACTTTCTGAACTTGAAGCAGACTGAGTCAATAAATCCAAGAGATAAATAGTGTGATAAATTGGTGGAAAATCCACTGCATGTACTGGTACTTTGAGCACTGAGTCCGCCCCCTTTGCCAGCTTTCCTCCTCAGGAGTTCTTAGTCAATTCTCAGTGCTCAATTATTATCATCATCTCGGTGGCGCAGTGCAAAGCCTCTATAAATCTCAAAACGATATGTCACCGACATGCGACTGGAGCAAATAAAAGGAAGATAGAGAGAGAGAGAGGGGTAGAGACTGTGGGGTGCTGGGGAAATATGCTGAAAACACCACTTAAAACATCTTTTCATGGTGGAACAACTCCAAGAACATTTCTCCATCAATATTTATACCCTCATATCGTATTCCATGTGACAGTGGCGTGTGTATGTGCGAGTATGTTTTGTGAGAGTTGTATCCAATTCGGATATGGTCATTAAATGGTGCCGGCGCCAGTTGGAGGACTATCAAAATCAACAATAAAACGTTGAAATCAGTTTCAGAGCGCAACACATACGATACTGACGACAAACTTTAATATTTCCACCCTTCTGTTTGCCTAAAACATACTATCGAGTGATTTTCAGAGAGAGAGAGTTGTATTTAAGTCGAGTTTGACGTCCGTTAAATGGCGAATCTATTTAGGGAAAAACAAGATTACTCGAGGAAGATCAACAATATTCTATACTTCCGCAAGATGAGTATTGTTTCCTTTTCTCCCCCCCCCCCCCCGCAAAACTTCTTCAATCTGCACAGTGAAGAGAGGGAATGGCTTCTTCCCAACGCTGCTCACCTATATTTTTTTTGCCTCCGTCAGCCAAGGAGATTCCTGAAAGAGATGAAAAACCCAAACATGACGCCATATTTCACTTTTTCCTCTGTTTTTCATTGCAAAATTACAACCACTGCTCATGGTACAAGCGTAATGATTGCAGCTTCTCTAGAATTTCTTGTATAAATAACTTTTAAATCTAATTTACGAGTAAGTTTTCAGTGTAAATAAACCGACACGGCGTCACTAAGAGCAACATTTTCTCACACTTTGCCCTGTCTTGCTGCTGGGCGGGGTGCATTTTTGCCCATTTTCGCCCAAAAAAGAAATAAAAGCGATGCAAAAGGAAAAGAAATGGTGCATAAGAGAAGGCAATAAAAATAAACTAGCATGCATGGTCTTTCAGCTACGAAGAATTGCGCTGGAACAACTAACATTCGGTCCCAGAACTTAGAATAATATTTCTTCAGAGTGATTCATAGCTTGAAATAAAGGAGCTTTTGTGGTAGATTTCTTCTTATAACGAACTGCTACTAAATCACTATTTTATCATTGATTTCTAAATGATGTTGCAAGTTGAAAAAGCTACAGATTTTTGTTTTATTTCTCTTCAAACATTTTGACACTTCAAAAGCAATAATGAAATTTTGTTGAATGTTATTCGAAATGCCGCGGAAATAAATATCCCAACACTTCATCTGCACAATACATATCCATTCTTACAAGGCGAGAAACTTTTCAATTAATTCTCGTCAAGCAGCCACCATTCTGGGGAGAAGAAAACTTTTAACTCCTTCAAAAAAAAGTGAGAGAAAACCCTTTTTGCCAAATATCCCACCACCAGCGTCCGATTCACTTCTCACACGTAAGGAAAGACGAATACATCTTACAGGTATACAGGAAAACTGAAAACAAGTGAGAAAGAATGGTTGAAAGGACCTTTAATATATTTGAATGCATTCTAAAGTTTTACCCTTTGCACGATTCTTGTCGAACAGTGGAAAGAAGATAGTGAAAATGGGTTTTTGTACTCTTTAATTGCCAAACATCTTGATTTCGTTCCGGTAACCGCAAAAATTCACCTCTAATTAGTACATATGTGTGTCAAATATACACTTATCATTGTCTGCCAATGTTATTTAGAACGAAAGTGGGTCAATTTGTGCATATTTCGAGATTTATGTTCACTACTTTCCATGTATTCGTAGAACATATAAAAATATATTGCAAAATCGGACACATTTGTCGTCTGTGTGATATGTTTTCCAATCTAAAACCGCTAATACACGAAAATAACACGTCTATAAATTAAAGTTGGTGAGTTCAATCCATAAATTTCCACGGGGAACCGCGTTGCAATCTGAAAACTTTGGGAGAAACTTTAACTACCGTATTTATTATGTGGAACACTTAATACAAGATGGGTGGGAAACAAGTGTGAATGAGGGTGGCAGACAGTTGAGAAATTGAGAGCAAAAGATAAAGTAGGCGGGAAGAGCAGGAGATCAAATTTCACTCGGAAAATCAATTAAGGAGGAAATTTATGACGTTAAAATGTCTATTTCCGGTGGCCAGAAGCGGCTGTCTGCCAAGGCGTAAATTTAAATGAGAATTAATTGTCACAATTATTCCATAATAACTCAATTACTTGTAATGTCTGTTGAATTTCCACTTGGATACTACTTTTCGGAAGTCTTTATGTTGAGACTTTCTAGCTTTTCCCCCACATTTGAAGAAAGCCATCAAATGTAAAGCGAGAAGAGGCGGATATTTGTTTTGCATGCTCATTTAATCATTCTTCAGCGCTTTAATATGTTTCTTTTTTGTAAGATCCAAGAGGATTTGAGTGTGTGTTCATATTTTTCCAACATTTTTCTCTCAGTGCCCGCAACGGTTGAGATCGTGGGCGGATTTCAGGTAGTTTCAGAACATATCTGTCTATAAATTTCCACCGAAGGGGGTTCTGCCAGCGAAGGAGTGGAATATTATGGCAATAAGGAAACTTCGTTTTGCACTATCCCCATTCAGGGGACGATGTTGTATTCTCGGCACAAGATAAATCGATTCTTTAGGTTTTCTCCCAATACTTAGGGCAAATAGCGCTGAGTGTGAGGCGCAAAATTGCTCAAAGCATTATTACATATAACAAGTTGAAGTGGCTGCCACCAGCATCGCACATTTCCCTTATGCTACACATGTTTCACAATTTCTTATTGGTAATTGAATGAGAACCTTTCTGTTTTTCATACGGCACTTCCTCACAATTTTCCATGCTGATGACGAAGAGGGAGATTTTCGTACGTGGAGAAGAAAGAAAGCGTGAACAGATACTACATTTGGTTAGTGTCTACTCTCAAGTGTTGTGTACATGTTCCATTCAGGGACTTGTGCTGGAATTGAGATTAGATTGGCAGTGAGAAACTATGGGATATTTAGCTTAGTGTACAAACGATCCTGGAAAACATATACTTATTAACATAAATTAGATGCAGTGGACAGAAAGGATGTTGAATCTGTGAACAAATTTAATCAGATTACAGACCGGTAGACACACAAATATTGCCCAGAAGATTACTTGTGAAGGATGCGGAAGAAGAGTGGTGAAAAATCAACAATATCAGAAAGTTGAGTAAGACTTGCTTACAGACTCACAGAAGCTATAATTCCTCAAGAGAGTACTCAAAATGTACGCCAATAACACCTTTGATTTTCTGAGAAAATCAAATATAGCGAATTCTTGAAGATTTCGCAGTTAATTGCTTTTTAACCGAATCTCATTCAACACTTTCAGTCTATTTAGCATTAGCAAAGGAGTTGAAAAGTTTCCTGCATAAAAAGCAATTACCATAACCATTTCTTTAACGATAACAACTTCTTCCTCACCCCGCTTGTCCACCATTTAATTACTATCGTCTCATTCATTAATTCCATTACATAACAAACACATATTTGGATATATAAGTGAGAAAGTCAAAGGATATCTGGCAGTGTGAGTGAGCGGACGAAGGAGAGGAGAATGGATTGTGTACGGGATTTCTAAATTGAACCTCATTTTGTCTTATTATTATCAGAAATCGTCCCTCTCCTCGGGCCCGGAGCTCCATCAACTCCATCCTGATTAGCCACCATCGCCACCCCATTGGCCATCGAGCCGAGCACGAAAGTTAAGATGAAATGACGGTGGATTGGAAGGGTGTTCTTGCACATAACTCGGGGAAGAAATGTGGATTTATAGATTCGCCTTTCGCCAAGTGAAACGCCATGGACTCTCCCTTACTTCTTTGGCTCTCGAAGCGAATATCTTCGAGTTATATGTAGATATTTAATACAACAGTCACGATTTCTGTTGAACGATTCTAATTGACTTAATTGAAGCGCAACAACGTATGAATGGTGTCGATTTATTCTTACACACATACATAGCAGGACCTTCATTGTTTCACTTGTACATTCGCTCTCGTGATTTAAGGATGAATGCCGCAAATTATTGGAATGAACATCAATATCATCGGAATTCAAATTCTGCCACACAATCAATTACGGCTCTTCCCATTTTCGCATGGCTGTGGTGATGTTCTCTTGCAAAGTGGCTCGAGAGTGCTTGGAATGACAATAGTCGGCATGTCTCAAACCACATTTTTACCCACGCATTGGAAGATCGAACCGTGTCTCGGAGAATTACATACAAATGGGATTTACTGTTCAGTGAGCGATTGCACTAATTAGGCCAAATGGAAAACCAAATGACCAAATCCCACAGCCGAATTTATGCCATGAATTGTGTATTTTTGCTTTGAATAGGGTTCTCAAATGCACATATTTTTAAATATTCACAGCAGCTGTGAAAATACAGAAATGTGGTGTATGTAGATTCACGTTTTGGCAGTTAATATGACCCTGTTTTAATGCATAGACATTCCGGAACTGTTATGTGTGTTTTTCCGAGGTGAACCCATTCAGTCGGGGTATATTTGAAAATATGAACGAGGTTAAAGTTTATTGTAGTTAAATGTGAGTGAGTTTCAGTACAAATTGTGGCAACAGACAAAGGGGCTTTTTCCCTTCACGCGTGTAAAAGTTAAAACTCGGAATAATATATACTGTAATTGTGTGAAAAGAAAACCACTGACCCCAAACATTTCTGGTGACAACAGCCCGAAAACGGCAGCAGAGGATAAAGTAAGTTGATTAAGGACGAGGAGAGATTTAGGGGAGTTAAAATGTGCCAAAATGACACGATACGCTCTTATCGTTGCGGTGTGGATGGCAAAAACGAGATTGTGGCATCGCGAAATAATGAAGTTGGTGAAATTTTCAGGACGCACGCCGTTTTTCCACCGTCGTCCATTCACTGCCATTTGTTCCCCTCTTGGCGTCGCTCCACCGTCACGCACAATGAATAGGACCCGAAGTGGGCGTCGTTTCAGGGGGTTTGGGGGAGAGCACGGGCGAAGGAAGAGAGAAATTATACAAGTCATATTGAGGAAATATGTTTATTCGTATCTTTCGACCATTAGAGCACACTTTCTTGCGGTCGACACACATATCGAGAAACGCCAAGCCCCACAATAAAGCCCTATCTTCCGTCCAACACGACGCAGAGCCAAGGGTTCCCGTGTTCCGCAAAGGACACTCTTCCGCATCCCAGACACACACTGTATAAATTTGTGCTGACTCTCCTCCACTCACAAATGAAGGGTTGCCACTCGCCATGACTTAATGTCGGCCAGGATGGCCACACACTGGGGATTCCTCAGCACAGCCCAGGCCGAGCGACTGTCCTCCCATGTGGCACTCAATTTTCTATTGTATTATATTCCCACCAGTACTATTTGATATAAAAATGCCACGGAAATTGGGTATTTTGTGGTTCCACTTTTTATTACACTCACTTCTTCGCATAGTCACCCCATTCTCATGGCATCAGTCGTCGACACCGCACTTAGTCAACTTGATGGAAACCTTAATTTTTCCATGGGTGGAAATGTTGGGGAAAACTTTTACACTTTTTCTCCTTCATTTTTCCCGCCACCGCAGCCGGATGGGCGGCAATAGAGCAAAAACACCCCCTCCACAGGGTCCTGGATGCGCATAGAAAATCTGACAGTGTGGTATTAGGGAAGCTAGGCAATTTGTGACAAGGAAATCACGTCAATTTTTTCTATACAGACACGCCAAGTGGGAGGAAATATGATTAAGGAGGCAGAAGGAATCCTGACTCGGTAGATCTCTTATTTAGGACTCTTGTCTGGGGAAAGAGCACACCATGAAGAGCATCCTTTGAGGCTTCTCACGCTGACAAAGAGCACTTTCCTCCCATTGAAATGGCATGAGGTAGTGGAATAAATTTTTGTTCTATCGCATTCTATATTTAAGTGAATAATGTGGAAAATGATACAATGATTAATCTATGAAACTGTTTTGTTCCTACTTGAAACCTACTAAATTCCTCCCACAATCAGGAGACTGATTACACAACCTTGTAATACATATTTACCTTACTCAACTCAATACTTCTCAAGATTCTTCTCGTAATTTCCTACACTTAATTGCGATCAATTGTGGTGTTCATCTTGGTTTCCTATGTACACTTCACACCTGAAGTATGAAATGAGAAAAGAAGCCTTTTCCATGGACTTAAGACGAGGGTAATTTACATGGCTTCTAAGAAATAAAGGTCAATTGATTTCTAGCATCTCTTCCGTCTTGACAAAATATACCCAATAGTGAAGAGTAAGCCATATAATCAAAATCCATTCCATGGCTTATAAATTTTATAGTACAAAATGATTCGTTCCAGGATTTCAAATCGTATTCTTTACAATTCTGCACGTAAATCTTCCAAGAAAAGTTCCTTTTACTGCAAAATAATTGTGGGTCTTCTGGGAGAAAATTAACGTCTACGATTCCTCAGCAGAGTAGCATTTCTTGCACATTTGGCGAGGAAATGAAATGGAGAAGAGGGTTTTTATTGGTTTCTCTGATTTTGAGTGCAGCATAAATCAATATAATCACATTGAGAGGTACGAAGACTGATGATTGTCAGCATTTCATCATATATCCCTTTGTGTGCCTTGTGCAATATTGCAGCGTGAAGGCGACTCTCTGTACCTTTCAAGTAAGGACACTGGGTGATATATATGTAATAAAGCCAAAAGGTAGAAGCGAGGCTCCTTCGCTTTATCGAAATTTACAAAGAATATTAAATTTTCTTCGCTCCTCAGCACATAATATTAGATTGAGATAATTTCTGAAGTGGTATTTGCACAAAGGACGCGAGGATGCGTGAAAGGACATATAGAGGCAATTCAACTTTTATCCAAAAGCATAGTCAATAAAACTCAGCACCGCTGTTGGGAGGGAACAGAATCCGGCAGGTATTTCTGGAGGCGTACCGGAATAGGGAAGGCATGTGAGAGAGTATTTTTTTGTGTTGCCAATTTAGAATATACGGCAAGGTTGATTCCCACAGTGGTTGGAATACCGAAATGAAATCCCATTGTTATCGATTTATTTTACACATTTTTTATCCGCCCTCCCCTAGGAAAGGGGGTGGAATTGTAGTGGGAACACGTATATGAATATATGGGCTTGGAAAAATAGAGTAAAATCAGTGTTGTAAATTGTTCATTCTCTCTCTCTCTCTTCCTGCTCTTTGCCAACACTGGCACACACTTCACGTGCACATTTATTTTTTCATCATCGACTGTCATCCATGATGAATTTATTTGTGGAAAAGCTATCAAAATTTATGACATTTTACAGCGACGGAGGCGAAGGCTGGCGGGTGGGGCGCCCTCATGCGTTATTGTTACGCACAATGCGAATTGTTGAAAGTTACGGATGAAGAAATTTGAAAGGAAGGAAAAAGATGTGGGAGCGGAGGTTATACACGCGTGGTAAATTAAAGCTTTTTCTCTCTCTCACGATAAATATTCCACAGCCACCAAGTGCCTAATGATACACACACGGAGACGTGGCTTGATAATAAAGACGAACATTTCCTGCCTTGAAATTAATAAAAGCGGCCCCTCTGCATTAAACTGCGGGACAAAAATGCGGAGAATGTTCGCATGCCCTCCGCATGATCCTCCCCTCTCTAATATATGGATTTTTCACCAGCAGAAAAGGTGAAAATGTCTCCGCAAAATTGGCTTGTCTGCATGGAAATTCAATTAGACGACATGTCGCTGAAATTTTAATACTGTAAGCAATACATCTGCATGAATTCGCATAAATTACACATTTCATTCTTCATTTCCCCATTTCAAAAGACACTTTGAATAATTCTGTCAAATATATTTTTAAAACCCACCATCGCAGATGATGAATTTACCAAGAATCACAGAATTTATTAACTCAATTTTGCTTTTCAATTTATTGCAAGTGGAGAAATATTTTCTCCACACTAATTTGATAGTGTGAATTGCATTTGCCAACTGTTTGTCATATTCCAGAATAAATAAATAGAGCGTTTACGTGTGATTGACACTTCCATTGATTTCTCTCCATTCGCTTTAGCAATAATATTGGAAAGCCCGCACATCGAATTGCAACCTTCGTCAATCCACTTTTCCCCTCAGCTGAAATGGTGGCTTTGAGTGCAGAAAAAAGATTTAAGGCGAATTGAATGGCATTTCATCTGTCTGTGATTATGCAAGTGCAGCGGAATACTGAGTGTTTCATGTCCTTAAAAGGATTTTTGCTCTCCATCTCCGCATTCCCATTTCGATACTCCGAATGCGCAATATATTGCTAGAAATCCTCTCCCTCCGACTCTATCTCCATAATGGATGCCATACGAAAGTGTGTTTTGATCACAAATCTGTTTACCGAAATGCCACCCCGCGTGCCAGCGCCAACGTCAAAGCGCAATAAACGAAACTTTGTGTATGGAAATCTTCTGCCCGGGGAGAATGCGGGATTACTCTATTACTCAGCATTGATTTTCAATAAAAAGCCAAACGAAATCGCTCTCAACGCGAAATTTATCACCGCACGTAGTTTTTAATATAGACATTCTTGTCTTGCTATATCATTCGCAGTTGACAACGGGATCCAGTTCGATGCTGCGCGAGCCTTCCTCAAGGAGCTCGATGTGACTGAACCGGTGTGGATTGGACTGATGCGCCCGCAGAACTCCGAGAGATTTGTCTGGACGTAAGTATATTGGGAGATAAATTCAAAAAGTGTTATATATCTGGGGAAAAATAGTGAATGCAGGGGTGAAGCATAGAAAAAAGACATCATAAATCTTGGGAGCATGGAAAAAATGGGGGTTTGGAGAAAATGATGGGAAAATATGGAACACGTTTTGTAGATTTCCAATAAGCGAAAATGAATTCAGCTAATAAATTTTGGCATTCACGTTCGCTCCTATTCTCCTCTTTTGCCACAAGGAGGACGCAAAAGGGGCACAAAAAGCCATCATGACTGCATTTGGAATCCACTCTTTCCCACTATATTTCATTGCATGCCACTCGCAATTCAGAATTTTTACCATTATTTTACAAATACCACACACGACCACCCTTTAGGCGCTGAGGAAAATCAATTTCCTCCACTGTATTTGCGAAGAGAAACAGATAAATATTCAACTGACTGTGGAATGAGAGTTTTCAGGTGGAAAAATGCTTTAGGGACATTTTTCGTAGTCACAATGATTTTTGCTTCGGCTACATGATTCTATCTTTGTGTAGATAACTGGAAGTGAGATCTATTTCTGTGCACATCATTTTGATAGGGACGACATTTGAATCTGTAGCAAAACAGAGTAGATAACACACTAGATTGAAGTTACTATTGTACCCCATTTGTAGCTCAGGGAAGACCTAAATTAAGCCATGAATTAAGAGTATTGTCCGCGACCTTTAGTAGTAGTTGCAACTTTGCAGATTTCGTATTTCAGATCGTAAAAGCTGGGAATTCGCTATGTAACTTTACAATTTTCATAGCTTACATTGGCAACCGCCGGGTGGCGCTAGAGTAAAGTGTTGAAGAAACTCGAACGAAATGAGATGCAAGACAAAGTTGGGAGTTCACTTTCGCAAATATTATAAATTGCAATTGAATTTATAGTTGCAACGACCTCTTAGTTAGTATGCATTAGTAAATCCTGCCCCAAATTCATCTTGATCTAGTGTGCATACAGTTTTGTTAATGACAAACACACGTCAGTTTGTGAAATCTCCAGCGCAAGGATTTGAAGTGGTTTCGTCTCATTTTGTCCTTATAAATAAAGCAGGCGAGGCGAAACCTTGAGAGAATAGAGAATTCACGGAACCCATCAGCAGTGTCTCTTCAGAGACATCGTCTTTGTCGACTATCTCGCAGATATATCTGAACTTTTGGTGGTTGGGAGAGACTCCACAAGACAAGGAGGCTTTCCAATTGGGATTTGGGACAAAATTACTTGCCAAAAAGGGATTGGAAAGTTCTCGGTATCACATGGATTTGGTGCGACTTAGTTTTGTATATCTGCATCATTCCCATTTTTGCCAGTCACTTTTCTTCATGCCTTATGACATTCTAATGGCTTTGGCAATTTTGTACAGTCAGAAGAGGGCAGTTAGGCATACCAATTAGTTGGATGGGATTGTCCTATTATTCTCTCTTCACTGATGATAAATGAAAGGAATAAAAGTTACCTCCTCAATGGTGGATAATTTGATGCTTTGAGCATGAAAGGCAAATCAACATGGGAAGGATGTAATCGCGGAGGATTTAATTCATGGCTTGTGGCAATATTTTGGCCTATAAAGAGAGCACTTTCATTTATGATGGTGTCATGCATCAGCGAGACACAGCATTCAACTGGGGTGATTAAGCCCACTTGGAGGATTTAGTTTCGTGCTAAAGTGTAAGGAAACTTGTGCACAATGACATGCTGACCTTGTTTGTTCTGTGCAAGATTTAGGTCAATTTGCAAATTACATTCATAAATACAACTGTCTACAGTGGGTGGAGGACACTTGAATGCCCTGCAGGGACGGCATCTTCTCACAGTGGCAACTAAAGTGTCACAAAACAATCGAAATAAAGCTGGTTTAGTGTGGCTTTCCTATTTATACCCACCCGACGAGAAATCCTTGCACAATAAGCGTTACATTATGTAGCATTTGTAGGAGCATGAACACGGTGATGGGGTGGAGAGCGCCTTCCCAGTCTCACCGAGAGCTAATGCCAGTGGATGCCACTAGATGGTGGCGGGGGAGCGTGTGAGCCTGGATGGAATTTCGGGGCTGGAGAGCGTTGAATTTGCACGTGTTTCCCAGGCAAGGCGATACACATCGATTGAAAATGATTGTGTATTTATCGGGGGGTGGGGCGTGAGCATAGTCTATTGGAATTCCGGTGAATTGTGCTGAATTGGATAAACCTTCCGTATCAATAAATTTGTACACATTTCAGCAAATATTGATCTCATCGCAACACTGTCGAGGGTGGGATCTGAGGGGGTGAGTGGCATAAGAGTCATCTAATCGTCCCCATATAGTGGTCCTCATGTCGATTTTGGATGCGGTGAGGGATGCGAATTGAATCTTCGTTGCGAGAGATAGTTTGGACGACAGCATTTCGGACACTACTAATTGCTCCACCGCTGCACATTTTACCATTATGGTCTGAGTGCTGCCTTAATTGCACTGGAGAAATTCATTAGATTAAAATCTCATCTCACATTTAAATTATTTATTGTGCAGAGCGACGCAGAGTAAACAATTCCGCCCATGGGCAGGGGGAATAATGTGTATTTGCACGAGTAAAAGTCAAAATCCAATTTCACAAATACAATTTATTATTTATTCATTTCACTTATGGATATGAGACCCGCCCCAACTCTCAGCCATATTAATATGTGCGGATGGATGTACCATGAATGGGTGTTATATTCCAATTGGGGATACACGCTTACGGAGGAAAATCCAAATGGCATCTCTCGCAGGAGACAAGGATTGGGGGCCTCTCGGTGTGCTCCACATACAAAACAACAACCAAGCAGTGAACCGCCCGAGCTAATCCAATCAATTTGTTCAGTCAAGCTTCTTTTCAATTTTCCATATACTTTGTGCCCATCAAGTGCTTCGTGAAGGGATGTATTGCTGCAGATCACTCACACTCGTTGCCGATGTGTCGCATGGCATACATAGCGAGCGAAGGAAAAATCGAGACGAGATATCGAATAAATTTTCAGTTGACTGACGATGGAAATGACGCTGTCGAATGGTTGGCAAAGGGTGAGGGAAGGTAATAAATAAAATTTCGAATTAGAAACATTTCACGTGATTTGCTACCAATTGCTACTATCATGATCCAATTTCATAGCGACAGCCACGCTGTAACTGGATTCAAAAAAGCTCTCGAGCAGAAACGATATAAATTGCCAGTAGTTTGCTGGCTGAAACGCCATATCAAAGGATCCGTATAATTTTTTGATTTATTCTCCGCAAGAAATATGCTCTGTCGTACAAAGTGTGCATTTCTCATGTGGTATAAAGTGTCCTGCAGCAGCAATTAGGTGAGTTCTAGGACAGATATTATAGGGGAAATTAATACTCAAACTAAATGTTGATGGAACAAACGTGAACTCTTGCAAAACATAATGCTGACGAAGAAACACAGCACAGCCTGTGCTGCGGCCGTAGAGAGGTTATCCCATTATGCTATCTTGCTGCCAACTCCCTCATATTGGCTTTTAATTTGCGCTTCCCGGACACTCACACTCGGTGCGCCCGAAGGTTGGATGGCTTGAATGGGAAATTTGGACGTGAGTTGCTCCAATTATTGACGGCTTCTTGCCTCAGCCAAGTCTCTAAATAGACAAAGTGTGTGTATAGTGCTCTCCATCGTGCCATACACCATTCCAGGGGAGTTAATGGTGATGTCACTCTAGGCAGAATGGAAGAAGACCGCGCTAAACCACCCAAGCCATTTAAGGGGTGTAAATTACTATATGAAGAGCATTTTATATGCATCCGCACAATACAGAATGCCTATAATCATTTCTCTAACGCCAGATGGAACTGCTGTACCAGCGATTAATAGAGAGAGAGAGAGACTTTACGATCTGGGAAAATGTGCCACACCGAAGAGGTGTTCATGCAATTATCCGAAATCCGGAATTACTGAATTATTCTCCAAAGCAGCATTCACTTTTGCAATTATAGCCGCTCACCCAAATGTGCCGTGAGCTCATAAAGAAAGACATTATACGCCACCAATTATTTACTCCAAAAGAAAAAAAAACTAATTGGAAGATCGTGAAGAATTGCTCAAATTCAGAAATAATATCAAACGAGCATCACAATTCCGGGAGCACTGTGCTCCTTGGACTCCGCACAGAGTTGCCTCAAGGGCAAAAAAATGCTAAAATGATGCTAAACATGTCACATCCACGGTGTATTAGTGTGAAATGTAATTCATTGCCATCAGATCCAGAAGGTATCCCATCAACTTCCCACCCTCCGAGACGTCGTGTCATTCTTTCGCAGTGGCGATGATCTTCACCTTATTTAAGGGAAAGTTTAAATCTCACTTGGCCCATCCCCTGCGGCGCCCGCCCCCGCCATCCCGCAACATCTTCCGGCTGACGGGGGGAGCAATCAACATAAAACATCCTTCGGCATCGTCAGCTGTGTCGCACACCAAACAGTCTGGGCGAGGGCGTGAGAGGGAGAGACGCCATGCAAAAGAGAAGGTAATGCGAGTGTGTGTTGAATATATCTTCCTGGCAAATGGAGACTCAACTGGAGGATGGCAGGAAAACTATATGTGATTTTTATATAATTTAGTATGCTGCCTCCGTATACAATGTGACAGTGGGTGGAAGGAGTAATTCGTTGCCTCTACCACGACGTCCCGGAAAAAAATGTCAAAAGCAAAGTATATCCATCATCATGGAAATCTCTGTAATATGTGAAGGAAAAAGTTTTTCCGTTTGAAATTTTCCCTCGCATGCCCTTCCACCCCAACTCGTCCACAGTCACACATTTTTTTCTGCACTGTCTGCTGATTTTGTATAAATGTTATGGGCAAATATTGAAATTCTCACATGGGGGAAACTTTAGGGACATTTCAGCACTTTCCGTCGTCATCATGCCCATAACACGAGCACACACACACACAGGCTCCTCAATTGGTTTATTTCCAAAGGATTTTCTTGAAAAAGGAAAAAGAAATAGTCCGGGAAACCAACAATTAATTTCGCTTATCCGATAAAAGGATAAATGGCAACTGGGGGATAATCATGATATTCCGTAACAGTTGTATGCCAATCTCAGGGGCGTCATCAGCAATATTGTTAATTAAATATGTATAAAATTTAATTTATACAAGCCCGGGTAGTTTCATGAGAATATTGCATATGCTAATTTCGCACTCCACGTGTCAGAAATAATGAATAATCGGTCATTATGGCACTCAAGCGAATTTTTAATTTGCTGATAATTGAATCAAACATTTCGCATTTAATTATCAAATATAATAAGCTCATGCGTCTGAAAAGCGTGAATAATATTATAAATTTCATCTCTAAAAAGAGTTTTCCACTTGAAAACTTAAAGTTTCTAAGGACTTTGAAAGCACAAGTTTTGTTCACTTTGAAACCCTTATCGGCTATTTGAGTTGTTCCCTTATGTTCTCACGGAAAAAGTCCTCGAGAGCCTCCTGCAGTACGAGACATTAGAATTTTATGTTCGCTCGATCCTAAAATTTTCAAACTCAATTATCAGTCGCCAAGTCATATTGCAAGTTTAAACCGACCACATAAGGTTGATTATCGTAAGAATTACAAGTAATTTAAAACTTTTTGGTATAGCATAGAAGTTTTCCCAATGTAATACAATCATGGTGAAATCCTCAGTGCTGGAGGCTCTGTGTGGACAGATCCAAACCCCCAAACATTGAAGCGAAAAGTAGAGGGTAAAAGCTCGGAGCGCAATAGAGAGGTTAACTTGTGGGATTAAAAGGATTTGCCTGGTTTAATGATAAAAATCAATTCTCCATGTGAGACAATTCCTCAGGGATCTTCCCACGTTTCAACTTCTCATGTCTGGCGCAAATTAGTGAAGCTGAAAGACTTCAGTTTCGGTTTGTCCCAAAACTATACACATGAGCCGTCTCATATCGCCCATCCTTCGGACTATGGGGGCTTTCGGAGAGAAGTTTAAAGCCCTGAAACAGACAATTTGCTCCTTGATAGACGCTATGGACAATGGATGTATCGTAAAATATTTAGGGGAGAATGGTTATGAGGTTGATGGTTTGTCACTGTTGATGGTGTAGGGGAATTTGGAAGGTAATTTGCACCCCTTTTCCCCCCCTGCTAGACAGCGTTAAAGAGCAGTGGCTGTTGAGAGCTGAATTCTTGACTCTGTCTTTGCTGCCTCTGTGGACCGACTCTCCGCAATTGTGACATTGTGTTCTGTATGATGTGGGCGGAAGGTGTGGGTGGGGCCGTAGAATTAAAATGTAGACTGTGGGGCTACAAGAGAGGAAAGCCACAAACCACCAGTACCATTTATCACAATGTCGTTTTGGATTTTCAATTATACTTCCCTTGTACACATCTCACCACTTTATACCTTCTGGATTGCGATGGAGTGGGTCCGAGTCTCAAAACGGCGGAGCGAAAAAGCGAATAAACCACATCCTATGGGAAACACCCAATCTCATGCCCTTTGTCATATTAGATCACAATATAGAAATTTATCCGATGAGTGGATGGGATATTTTGCCATAGTCGGCCACAGAGAACGCACAATATTCCCGTAATCGTTGCTAATGTTGATGATGGGGTGTCATTTCGCATGATGACAATGGAATGAAGCTCGACCGTTGATGAAACACCAACCGACATCATTCAAAATATCACATTACGTGCAGGGAAAATTGGGATTGCGGGTCCTTTGGCGTCAAATTAGAGTGAAAACAAAATTATTATGGAATCAAAACGAAGGGTTCCCTAATATGTACCCCCGCAACTCATCCAATTAGGCACGAAATCTCAACTACTTATGCCAAAGCATGATTTTCACATTGTAATCTTCGCTCTAAGTAAATGTACTGAGTGAGACTAATGACTGTAATAAATCTATTAGGTAAATATAGAAGGGGCTTAAGCGCTGCTAAATTAAAAATTAACACTCAACCAATTCCGCAAAAAGCCGAACAAAGTAAATTCCGGCTGCATGAGCTGCATAATGAATTCTGTGACACCTCAATTGCTCCACTCTTTAAAGCAGTGTCGCGTGCTAAATGAATTCGATTTAATTTATCACAAGTGGGTGGTGACTCAAGAGCCGTATCACGTTCGATGTAATTTACGGCGGAAAATGTATTTCCTGTATACTCTCGAGTCCACTGAAACAAGACGCAGAGTGAAGCGAAGAGGGTTTCCTTTCACTGATGGGGACGAAAGAGGTTCACCCCCAGCAGCGTGAGACAATTTATATTGTCCCGAACCCACTTCGCGGGGGTGGAAAACAATTAAAATGCGATGCTGCAGTTACTGTCGATTGGATTTTAATGGAGAAACGAATCAGCGGAATTAATTAAAACCACTCCTTATTTGCGCGCAATTTCATCTGCGCGACTCAAAAATATGTGATGTATAAAAATTCACACCAATTCACTCTCGTATGAACGCTTTTTTGAGGACACTCGGGCGCAATCATAGTAATTAAGCATGAATGTTGGGAGTTTACTATTTATCTTGCAGAATAATTAAATATCCTCGATGTTCCTCTCTTGATTGCTCATCCGTAAGACCTTCGCAGATTGAACTTCTCCTTCGGTCTCAAAGTAGATTCAGACTACAGACTGCGATATTAGTTATAAATTCTACGCTCATTGCACATACAGTAGAAACCCAATTTCTTTATACATTTCCACGATTGCGAGGGTGTAGTTTAATGCGAGTACGAGTATCACTTGAGTGCAATTTCTCCGCACATGTGACGTGGAATGTAATAAAAGTCGTATGAAATATTTAGAAAATTGTGGCAATGCATAATTTTCAATTTATATTCTGTGGGATTTTTTCAATCTGCCTCGTCCATCGTCCTTAGGGATGAAAAATATGTGTCTCAGCATGTCTTGGCCGTCCTCCTATGGCGCTCCGGCTCCGGCCGATCCACCGCAGATATTCCGCACTTAGTGTGGTGCAAAGTGAATTAGGCTGTGGCCACAGTCACATAAAAGCCGTACCCAACTGGTCCCCCAATTCATTCGCCATGTCTTGCCATGGCTGGCAAATGATGGCCTTCGGTGGCTTGTGGAATGCACAATTGTGCCGTTCCGATTCCCCAAACCCGCCGGCACACCTCACCATTTCTGGGGCGGGCGAATGCAAAGATATGTGATTTTGTGAATTTCAATTCCACGGCTCCGATGGTGAAGCAGATGCAAATCTACTGCCGCCGTATCCATGAGAATCTAGCGTGTGAGCTCAGCAATGGAGTATTTGTGCAATATCATATGTTTGCGGTTGGATTTACCCCTACATATATTCCCAGGGTGAATTTCCCAATCCCAAGAAATGGTCTCGTGCAGGGACACGCCAGAGGGAGGTTAACTCTGCACACTTGATCAAAATTGAAGGGAGATTCCCGGAGAGCATCAAGTCCAATAACATAGAATGTTATTGCTAATGTACACAAAGGTGTGAGAAATCCATACGGAGCACACTCTGGTGGTCCGCAGAAATATACATAAGTATAACTTTTACTCGCAAAACCCCTGTTTGATTTCCATCCACTTTGCATTCCCGCACCAAATAGCATCGTCACTTTTACATCATGTATCGCAAAGAGCAGCGCATCATATCACAATAACCCATTCCATCCCATTTCGCCGTCATCTCAGGCGGCGCACATCCAAAGTACCATAATTCACCTAATCTTCCTAAGGGATACGTCGAGGCCGACAGTTCGGATTTGGTTGACTTAATTGTTTACACACATTTGGTGTAATACATATTTTATAATCATCCCATTTATTTCCCTTTTCATCCTCCATCATAATATCTCCCTATCAAGCCATGAGCTTGTTTGGGGTGTTTTGCACTGGCTTTCGTCGTAGCTCAAGATTACCTTTCACACACGAGTGTGCGAGTGTGGGTGGGGGTGGCTAAAAGGAGGAAATATCCTTCGTATGAATACACAAGAGCCTCCACTTGAGCCCTAATTTATTTCGGAAGGATTATTTAGTTTCACCTTTCGCACAACAAATTGATAACTACTGCCAGGCTGTTTCTTGAGGGAAAAGAAAGGCTCGCCGCTAATCCATCAATTTGAGCGTGTGAACGACGTGTTACTATGGATTAATGTAGCAACATGAATATTTCATAGAATTCCCATGGAAATGAATAAATTAGCACGTGTTACCCTATTGGAAACCTTTCTCCATTTAATTCAGGCAGAAAGAAGCCAACAATCCTCCGAAACCCACATCACAATCTGAGGCGGATTAGGAGTCCGAAAATAGTTTTATACGAAATCGATTAGGTGGAATTGAAGGGGAAAAAATTATTAAATTAAGAAAATACAAATAATAAATTAGGTTATTATCTTAAATATTCAAATTTCAATAGTATTTTCTCAATTTGAAGCTTCATATTTATGTTTGTCAATCAGAGGTTCAAAGAGCGAAAGTTTCGGATAAATATGCAAATATCACACTAACTAATGGACCAAAGTTCTCAATATATCCTAAAATATGCTGAACTCTATGCAATTGATAGTGTGAAATGTAATCAGTGTGTAATCGATAGTCATAAATAGTTTGTGAACAATCATGAATATTGACAGAGAAACATTCTGTGTAAAATATCTATGAATAATGAAAACGAATTTAGTTCTGTCGATTACTATCGCCAAAATTGGGTATATTTTCAATTTCCCCATGCAAAATACGCCTAAATCCTCCAAATGGAAATTTCAATTTGAAGACTTTGGGAGATTGATATTGGGAGAGTATTGCTCTGTACAATATTCAAAAACGTGTGCAATAAATTTCGTTGCAGAAATGCAAAGCCACTCGCACCAATTTCCGGCTACTGGGCGGAATCCTTGCCAGCCATAGACTCGCCACTCTGTGCAGTTATTGATCCACTTCGAGACTTTCGATGGCATGCCCTGCGATGTGGTGGCCCAGAGACTGCAGCATTTTTGTGCGAACTAAGCGGTAAGTTTTCATGTGGTTCTCCCGATGGGGCAAACAAGGAAAAACACACCTTTTCTGCAGTACGGCTTGAAAATGGTGGGGAAAAACAGGAGCCTGCAGGGCAATAGACCAATTGACAAGCATCTCGAGCTGTTGCCACTCGTCCAGAGCGAAGCATTTAATTAAAATTGAGCCATTTCTGATAGTGGCAAAACTCCAGCAATTTGCCGAGGGGATAATTTAATAATGCTTCTCACCAGTTGTTTCTTTCGGAAAACCCCGAAAAGATGAAAATTTAATTTGCTCCAGAAATAATACGTGGCTACACAATAATTCATTTCAGTATCTAATAAAGTTTCGGGCTATTCATGTTCACGAGTGTGGACACACTTGATAAAGGCACTTTCGGAGTGTCTAAATTAAAATACACACCTATGATGATGACACTGAAGCGAGTCATTTTTAATTACGATGTGAACACACAAAAACCTCACTATACGTGTGGCCACAATCAAGATTTTAAAGTTTCATGCAATTTTTTTTTCAAACTATTTCCCCTCTGAAATGCTTGATTTAATGGCAACTTTGCCCATTCGCCACACCGCGCAGAAACTCTCTCTCTTTCTCTCCCTTATCAAATGTGTCAAAGCGACCTCCTCCTCGCCAAGATATCCTGTTTCTCGTGCTGAAAAATGCATTCTTGCAGTGCCGAGCTGGGCGTCCGATTGCGCAATCACAGCCATGCCATCGCTCACGATCCAGTACATGTCGGACAGTGGCACGGTCCAATTATCCCGTGACTGCGGCGACGAGGGAGGACGTCACATGACGTGCAAAGGAAAGCAGGTGAGCGACCGTTAATTACAGCGCCTCACACAATGGCCAACCCGCAGAGAACCGCCATGAGGTGTTTAATTTCGCGTCTACGCCACTAGCTGATGGTCAACTAGCGGGAGCTGATTTTCCAATTCATTACCATCGGACGGGAGGGTCGTGAAGTCAAAATATTTCGTTAATCGACGTCAAGCAGCATGAGCCGTTTTTTCTAGGTCGAATCATGAGTTTTGATGAAAGTCGCGTAAAAATGAATTTAGGTGCATTTATTGAGTGGGTGGCAAAGCTCTATAATCATGCATAAATCATTCAGATTCGGAAATCATACATGCCATTGTGGGCTGAACAATATCATGTGCTTGAATCATTGGCAGTTATTAGACGTATTAATTCTCAGCACACTATAACCAAGGGGAAAGCCACTAATCGATTTTTGAAGGAAAATTGCAAAAAAAATTAATATTTTCGCCAAAAAATTAAAATTATCAAATTATTTTTTCTGAAATATTGAATAAACTGTCGTTTTCTCATGCTGCAATTTTAATAATAATGGGTTAATTTGGAGATTTAAACGCCCCTAAATAATCTATACACCAATATTTTTTCCGACCAAACTGTGGGAAAAATAATCGAATATTAAATATATTATAATTTTAATAAAGTAGTCGGAAAATAATCAAAACATTCAAAGAATAATCAAATATTTAAATATTTTGTGACATTATAAAAAATTGTATGAAAAATGAAAAAAAAAATGTATTGAATAAGCAGAAAATTAATAGTCTGAAATCGCTAGTGAATTTCCCCCTGACTATGACTATGATTTTCAGGATAGGGACACAATACTGAAGCAATTAATATGTACGGACGAGAATGCTGTGGAAATGTCCGTGAATAATCTAATTATGCCCGACGATAATGTCTCAGCCGCAAAGTCGATTAATCATGAGGTGACTTCGGCTAAGGAGATGGAGAATGCAGAGTCAGATAACACGGAGGACAACAATATCGACTTGGCGCTGAGCAGACTCGATTCAGCCACGGGAAATGACAATAATCTCGTAAAGATTACCCTTGAG
This sequence comes from Phlebotomus argentipes, assembly GCF_947086385.1. Lineage (NCBI taxonomy): Eukaryota > Metazoa > Arthropoda > Insecta > Diptera > Psychodidae > Phlebotomus > Phlebotomus argentipes. Next base: position 17,820,266 of record NW_026776177.1, on the reverse strand, counting down.
GACTTGATGGTCGGCGACCAGCCAATTGATGAGCCTCAGACACTGCTCACGGATGAAGTGACCAAGACGCCGTCGCAGAAGAAGGTGTTGCCAATGGAGAAGAAGCCCTTCACCGGCAAGAGGATGCGCGGCAGAAATCCTCTGGATGACATGATGATGGGTGATCAGGCTGTTGCCGATGCAACCACTCCGGAAGTCTTGCCGCACGTGAAGAAGATGCTTCAGCAGGACCTCAAGCTCAAGGATCTGCCCGCTGTGGAGGACACCAGTCTTCCGCCAGAGTCTTCGGACGTCACTGAGAAAATCATCGCTCCCTCTACCTTCATTCCCGCCACGGAGACCAGCGAGTCTGCGGACACAGTGATACTCTCCACCACCACAATGGCCACCTCTGTTGAACCCCACAAGGACACCACAGAGCTTCCGGCGAATGAAACCACCACTGAGCATGAAGCGCTCGTCACCGTTTCCATCACGAACGACATCGTGCCGCCGGTTGGAGGACAGGCGAGCTCAACGGACGAGGGCACAGGGAAGAACATCATTCATCCGCTGCACATCTCGTCAGACTCCTCGAAGCAAGCCAGTGGCTTCGTGAAGCCTCACCGGAAGGACGACTCGCCACAGGTCTCGCCCGATGACCACTTCATCCCGCCCATGCTGCTCGTGAAGGCTAAGTTCACGGCCACGTCCACGAGGTCACACTTGGAAGTGGCCACAGAGTCGCCCAACAGCACGCTGAACTCCTCCGACGGCAGCCAAACGGACAAGGCGGCAGAGGAGGTCCCGACTCCTGCCAGGGACAATGCAACAGACACGGAGAGCAGGGATGAGACATCGACTGTTGGTAAGCTCACTCTCCTTTCCCTCCATTCCACATCAGCCAATTGGGATTACGCGAATGAGCTGAGAAATGAGGAAAAAAAATTGTCTCTTTTCTGAAAATCGCAGGTTTTATTCAAATTCCACATTGCGAAAAATCATCGCGAAATTCAATTATCCAAAAGCTGCGAGTCATATCTTTAAATTTCGCCCCGAAGTTATATGATTTAGGACTTGTCATAATTGAGGGAAAATCCTCTGTTGATTGCGTGAGGAAAATGCTCATGGATGTCTGCACGCTCGCTCTCTTTCTCTCTGTTTCCAGGTGAGTTGCCATCCTCATCACCCACGGTGTCCCCGCCCGTGAACAATGGCGCAATCACCGACAAGGCGGAATTAATTCAGGAAGTCACCACATCTGCCCCATCCTCGAGGCAGCCACCGTCTGACACCAGCGAGGGTGGGAAGGGCGCAACCGCCGAGGACGCAACCTCGCAGGCTGACAAATCGTCTTCCGCGGCGGAGCTGGAGACTACGCTCTCGCCGTCCAGCAGCAGCTTCCTCCTGGCCCAGCGGCGTCTCGACTACGAGAACAGCTTTTCCAACATCGAAAACTACCAACCCTACCGGCCCAACCGTCGGCGATCGCTCACGAAGCCCGACTCCGTGTCGTACTTGAAGAAGATCCTCGGCTAAGGCCGCGCGGGCGGGTGTAAAAACTGTCAGGTGACAAACGGGAACCGGAAGGGCGGTTCGGGTGGCGAAAGAGCACATGATAAGTCCCGAGGTGGAGAAAAGAGCAACCCATAATTGTAGGAAATTCAATAAACTTTGTCAATTTCTCCGCAATCGATTTATCTCGTGGTCTTCGCTCGATTTTTTAGAACAACGCAACATTTCTATATTTATCAGGAAATAACACACAAACACACATACAAAATAGCGACACGGAAAAAAATTGCCAAAGTTGTAAGGAAATACTAATTACGTAATTAATTGAAAGAGAAAACGGAGACACTAATTAATGGTGATGGGCAAATAAAATATTAAAATACATTTTAGACAAAAAAAAATACCGCGGCTTTCACCCTCTTGTTGGCCGGAAAAGAGAGAACATTTTCCTCGCACGAAAGGAGAGACAGACAGTGGCACATTTTGCAGAGTTTCTTCGAATTTTGGGTTTTTGGAAAAAGGAAAATTGGGTTCTCAGAAAGTGATCAATTCTCCAAGAGAAGTTTAGTGAATGTGTTTGAAGCTTTCGAAGAGACATAAATTGCGTTTCATTTTATGCTTTCAATCCGTAGATGATTTTATGCTGGGCTGAGGGATTGAGAGAAGAACTTTGGTATAAAATACCAAGGGTTGGTCAACTCGATGTGCCACTGCGACTCTCCTTGAGTGAACCATCAGTGACGGGAGAAATTGTATTAAGTGAAAGTATATATTAAGAGTAAAACATGGGGATGAAATAATATAAAAGTATGATTAATTGTATTTAGACGGATAGCTTTCTATATAGATTTCAGTGGGACGTAAATCAACCCTCTTATTAGAATAAATACTCCCTGGTCCTCCTTTCGTGACAAGTGGAAGAGAACAACTAAATGGGAAAACTCAGAATGACAAAAAAATCCAGCGCGGATGAACTGGGGGTGTTTGGGGAGGTATTTTATGTAAAAACTTTCCCTTCTTGCCTTTTGTTCAAGCCAGATAGGCGATGTTTTTTTGTTAATAAAATCGTCAAAACAACATTTCCGCAAAATCACACACAGTTAGCGCGCTTTTCACTCCTCTTCCCATCACTTTTCCCCTCCTTAACCCATTGCGTGTCACGTCAAAGTGCACAATTGCGGGAAATCTGAGTGGCCGCCGAAGGCCAGTAATGGGTTAACAGCGCCCAAGAGACAATGGATGAGAAACATGCGGATTGCGGAGTGAGAATCTCGACCAACAGATTTCCAACTCTGATATGCCATTTTTTTTTACTCTCCGCGCTCTTGTCATCCCTCCTCATAATCTCTTCAGCCAATTGGTTTTTCCCGCCCTTGTCTTAAGGTTTCTCCTTCTCTCTTCTTTCTTTCTTTTTTTGAGGAATGACATAAAGAACGGAATGATGTGACATGATAAAATAAAATAAAAACGTGGAAACTTTATGACCAGCAAACACAGAAGAAAGTTTTCTGCTCATTAGTCTGGGCAAAACTTTTCCCACTCTTTCCCTCTCTTTCCTCTCACTCTCCTGAGATTGATACAAATTTTTGGGGGTCGCGCAGGAAAAATGAAATTTTCCGTTTCTCTCTCCCGAAAAAAAAATATCAAGAGCCACGAGAAGAGCACAAAACTTCCCTCAATTCTTTGCCAACGGAAAAAGAAAAACTTCACATTTTTCCCCGGCTCAAATACACAATTTCTCAGACACGTGCGTAGATTCTATATAAGAGAAAGGGAGGAAATTGGAAGGAAGAAGCTTGAGGCATTCCTGAAGGGATGGATAAATAGTGAGAAATGCATAACATAGAATAAATATACAAGAGAAGAAAAATGACAAGTAATTAACAGAAAAAAAACCATAAATTATATTGCCTAAAAGTAAGAAGCACTTCGTAATTTAGACTTGACTTTCTAATTAACACATTTAAATTTAAAGAAAAGAAAAATTGCATGGAAAAGCAAGGGAGATGAAAAATGAATTGTAGTGTAATAATAGTGCAGAGAAACCCGAGAAATATAGGATAATATACAAACTTCCATCATCAAAGTACTTACTTATAGTTCGAAGTTTTGCATTAGAATTGCAAAAGAGGACGTTTTTTGTGAAGTGAGTTTAATTTTAGACTTGATGTGTCATTTCCCACATGATTTAGAGTTAATTTATGCATTTCCAATGGCTAGTCATACAAGAAGCTCCTCTATTTATACAATTCTACTCACCAAAGTATGATAATTTGAAGAGTGGAGCAAATATAATATTTAACTCAACTCTCTCTGTCTCTTTGGCAGTGTTGATTCAACTGTGCAGTGGAAAATCCTTAATTTAATAATATTATCTCTTAGAAAGAAGGACCATTCCATGAATTAGTCGCCATCATTTGCCATTGTGAGTGATTTTATTCCTTTTATTGAATGTACAAAAGCAAATTTCATGAACAAAATGAAAATTTTATCAGATTTTATGTATTCCATCACAAAAGGATATTTTTCAACACATTAAGAAGAAACACGAAGAAAGAAAATCCACACACAATAAGCGTTCTATTTGGTAAATTTTAGAGAGAGTGTGTAAAAAGCGAACAAGTCGCGTTCATTTCAAAAGAATTCGTTGGACGAAGAGAATGAGAATGAATTTATTATTAATGAATAAAGAGACGTTTTATTAAATTAAATCATGTGTTCAATTTGGGCACCAAGTAGGCGCATAATTTCTCTTCTCCGCTGCATTTTGTTCCATCTTTTCTCTTACAGAAGAAGTCGTCCAGTCGCAATTTCCACTATCATTTTCTGCCTGAAGTACGGCATGTCGTTTTGCGTGAACGTGATTTCACTGTTTCTCGTGATATATTCGGCGAACATGCAGCTGAAAACGCCACAGTCGCTGCCGTTCATCTGCCTGGGCGCATTGGCGATGCACTCCTTCTGCCATCCGCTCATGTCGAATGGCCTCTGCTTCTTGTCCAGCGACTCACTCTTCAAGTACTGCTCCAGCGCGTCCAGGATCCGCATGTTCGGCTGCCCCATCGAGTCGTAGTAGCGAATCGTCTTGTTCTTCAGATGTATGATTGCCATGCACCAGTGCACGTTGCTCACGTGCACCGGCACTGGGATAACATCGTGCTCGAAGATGTCCACCTTTCGTGTCCACCGCTTCACGCCACTGTGTCCAGCTTGGAGGAGGCGCACGGCGAAGAAGGTGTTCATCGCGTACACCTTGGGCAGCTTCACTCCCTTGGTACTCCGCTCAGTCAGCAGGTTCATGTAGAAGTTTATCACTTCGTCATTCAACCAAGCATCGCCCACGAGTGTGCAGAGATCCTGCCTCCTGATATTTAGATTGAATTTCGACACAATCACCTGAAAATACAGCAGAAAATTAACCATCTGCACACATTCACCGAATGGACAAACACACGCACCTCTGAGAGATGACCTCTGTGGGTAACAGTTCGCACAAGCTGCAGCTGCTCCTGCGTCAACTCGGGCAGCACAAACTCCTCCTCGTCCTCTGAGATCTCATGGACAATGGGTGTGTGCGATATCGCGATGTTATTCAACTTCTTGAGGAAGACGTCCGTTTCAGCCTCCCTCCGGATTTTCTCAAACTGTTTCGACCTGAAAGAACTGATTATAGTCGGAATTTCTCTAGTCAAAACACAAAAACGCTTCACTCACAGCAACTCCACTTCGTGGATCTTCTTCTTCATCTCCCTGTTCGTCGCCACGCACTTCTCATTTTGATTGGGCAGCCAATCATCCTGAAAGTACGGACTGCTCTTCACCCTCAACAGCATCGAATTCACCGGCTCAATCTCTGGCACCGACACACTACTCGTGGACTCTGACGAGCTCAATGTGATAGGTTTGGAGTTGATGGGCAGAACCGGAGTCTTCTTGCTACTATTGGTGCTCTCCTGCAGAACCGTTGGCGTCTTTGGCAGGGACTTTGGTAAGCACATCGGCACTTCATCGTCAGAGAACTCCAAATCCGCGAGATCAATTGTGTCCACAATCTTCAGCTTGGGCTGCTTCGCATTCAGCACCACAGGACGAGACTTCAAACTCGAGGGCATCAGTTTCTCCAGCAAGTCTTTGTATTTCTTCTTCTCCGAGAGATTATACGAGTCCTTCAGCACCGACTTCACCATCCTCTCACTCCTGGAGTATCTCTGAAAGAGGCACAACGACGGATTAGTCGGTGGCATCGCAATGTGGAGGCGATCCTTACGTTCTCCTTGGAAATGCCCGGTGACTTTCGCATACGCGTCAGCGAGAAGCGACTGTGAAGCGATGGCCTGGGCAGAGGCGACGGATTGCTGGAGAACCGCGAGTGCTTCTCAATGGGTCTGATTCTGTTCAAACTGGAGCGCGGTATGAGCGGAGGGATGGGCTTCGACGAGCTCATAGGCGACTTGCGCTCATCCGAGATCGTGATTGGAAGAGTAGAGAAGGCAAAGTTGCTGAAATTGCTGCTCTTGAGCGTGGGAACGAAGGTCACATCCTCATCATCTGATATCTCAATTTCCACATTAGGATTGATGACGAGTGCCTGGTCGGTAAACCTCCTCCTGCTCTGCTCCATGCACTCCAGGTCAATACTGCTGACATTAGGGGTGGAATAGTCCGTGCGCAAGGGAAGCTTCTTGAATCTCTGGCTTCGGTCGCTCGTGAACGTCTGTCCCTCTCCAACATACTTGCTCAGTATTGACATCGTCGACGATCGCTTCGTGGAGTGCAAAAGCTGGTGAGAATTCCCTGGTGGACAGAAAAGTATTTGATCAGCAATTTATGTCATCTCCCAAAATACACTCCCGGACTCACCGCGTTCCAGCGTTCTGCCGAAATCAAGGCTTCCGTCGCTCATTCGTGAATACTTGAGTATCTCCTGATCATCGTCTCGCTCCTCAGACCTGCAATAAATACGTCTAGCTGTAAACTTTCTGGTCAGAAAGCTGTAAAATGCGCTTCTCCAATTACCTTCTCTTGTTGCTCCAATCGTGTTGTGTCCTATTGACACCAAACGCCTTCAAAATCCGATCTATAACTCCACCCGAGGACATTTCACCACTGGAAACTACTTTATTAGACCCCAAACTCAATTTCCACTACACTTTCACCATTGAATTCGGGATATTTCCCACCGAAAAACACAATTTGCCTTCAGGCTTGTACGCGTGCCGCAATTCCACAGTCCGGCTGTCGCGAAGCTACCAGTGTTGGCCACTTGTGGCGCTGGTTTGCATAGTTGCTCAGTGTTGCTCAGCTTTGGGCGATAGAGAAAAGTCTGGAATTTTGGGGTTTTGGAGAGAAAAAGGCACTTCTGCAGGACTTCTCGAGTTAGAAATGGCAGATTCTACGGAAGAGGCTGTTCCCGCCGGCTGGGAGAAGAGATTGAGCCGCTCCACAGGTGAGTGTGGGCGGAAAAGTGTGTGGAAAATCGATGGAGGGACGCCGAAATTGACAGCCGGTAAATGCTAATTCGCAGGGATGCACTACTACCTCAATGTCCACACGAAGGAGTCCCAGTGGGACCTGCCCACGGCTCCTGCAGAGGCCGCCTCGTCACAGGGCCCCAGCCAGATCCAGTGTTCACACCTCCTGGTCAAGCATAGCAAGAGTCGGCGGCCGAGCTCGTGGCGCCAGGAGAACATCACGCGCTCCAAAGAGGAAGCCCAGAAGGTCCTCGAGGGCTACCTCAAGCAAATCCAGTCGGGCGATGCGTCACTCCCCGACCTGGCGCAGAAGTTCTCCGACTGCAGCTCCGCCAAGAGGGCAGGAGATCTCGGCGTCTTCGGCCGAGGCGTCATGCAGAAGGCTTTCGAGGAGGCCGCGTTTGCCCTGAAAGTGGGCGAATTGTCCGGCATCGTGGACACCGACTCTGGCCTCCATGTCATCCTGAGAACACTCTAAAACACTTGGCATTTTCTTCAGAAGTTCGCGTTCTATTGAATCTTTTCCAACAACATTTTCGCCCCCGGGGATTTGTGAGTCGCAATCACGTCCCGGCACTTCTGCAGCATCCCAGTCAACTTCTCAGCCTCCGGAGCGCTCTTCAGCAGATCCACCAGCAGGAAGCAACCTCGGTTGATAGGCAACCACTTTTCCAGCTGCAAAAGAAAGCAGTACGATGAGCATTTTCCAGTTGCTGCGATCCTCTGGAGAGCCTGGGATATAAATTGAAAATATAGAGTTAAAGTCATGCAACTCACCGTGTCTTCTGTGAGATTTTCCAGCACAGTCGCGGCAAAAGATGGATTTTTCAGCAATTTCTTCAGCACAATGTGTAGTCCGGCGTCTTCCACTCCCACTTTGGGGGCTTCTTCAGCTTCCTGCACTGGAGGCTTCTCCAAGGGATTTTTCACCTTCTTGAATTTCTTCTTGGGCTTCAGCTCATCCACTTCCTCCTCCCCATCCTCAGGTTCTGGCTTCGGCTGTGGCATCAGCATCCAACAGGGATCACTTATCACCTTCGCGATGCCTTGAAATGCCTCAGCAGTCTTCTCATCCTCCTTGGCCAGCAGAATAGTCGCCATTGTGCGCGCAATGTGGCCGTTTGACAGCCAAAAGGCACTGTTACTGATCACAGCAGCCACCAAATCTGCATGAGTGGCTTCGAGAATCTCAGCTTGACGAATGTTGGCATCCTTCTTGGAGTACTTCAGACCCTCGTTGAGCGCCGTGGTGAAGGAAGGATGGAAATTACTGGTATCTCCTGGCTGAATCACCCACTCGACAACCTTCCGGCCGCCCTCGTGTTGCACCAGCGCCTCCACTTTCTCCACAATCGTGTCCAGCAGCATCTTCTTCAGCATTTTCGTGTCGTCAATTGTGTGCAGCACGGCCAGGATGAGGAAGTACCCAAACTCGTGCACGCACACCTTCTCCACATGTTCCCGGAGGTGTTTCAGCGCTGAGCGGCGCTCCTTGGCTGTGCCATACCAGAAACACAGTGTCGCCGCCTTTGTGCCCTCACGCGTGCTGGCTAGCGACGCCAAGAGACCCGTGAAGGCAGTGGCCATCTCCAGTCTGTCCTCCTCGGAGCACTCAGCGAGATACTCCACCAGAACTCCGTGGAAGAGGCTGTTGTCCACCAGTTTCTTGTTCACCGCCTTCATTATGTGCTGCTTCAAGTTCCCCAGCACGATGTTCTTCATGTGCGACGCATCCTTGAACGTGTCCACCAGACACTTCACCGTGGAGTCCTTGTCCTTCCTGTACAGATCGCTGTAGAACTCCTGCCGCATGCACGACTTCTGCTGCGCCGTAGCCCAAGTGATATAGATGGAGTCCACGATTGTGTGCCCAAAGGAGTGACTGCAGAGTTTCACGTAATTCCCATACAGAGCCTCAATGAGACGCAGTCTAGTCGCAGCAGAGCCATGCTTCAGCATCGCCAGGACACAGAAGTGGGCGTATTTGGACATTGCCATGGCTGGAAGACTCTCAGTCAACTTCCCAAAGATCTCTGCGCGGATTTCCGGCGAGGCAACTTTCAAGAGACACTGGACAACGCGGGCTGTGTCATGAGCCAGCACCATTTTGCTGTATCTGTCGCCGGTCTTCAGCATATTGTGCAGCTTCGCAGCAATCTCTGCTCTTCCCTTTGTAGTTTTGCTGCAAATACGGGCAATTAATACACCAAACAATCGACTACAAAAGCCACAATCTCTCACCATTTCAATTCCTCATAGATCTTCTTCGCCTCACTCATGATCTCCATGATGTCCTTGTTCTTCTGCTTCTCCTTCCTCTTGACCTTCAGCTCCTTCTTCTGCTGCTTGTAGACCTTCCAGTCCTTCTTCTGGTGCACAAAGCGCTGGCCATGCGGCGCTCTGGCCCCGCCACCTTGAAACCTCCCCGCATTGAAGGGCTTCCTCTGCTGTCTCTCCTCCGTCTCCGCATCCTTCCGTGGCCTCTTCTTCTGCACCTCCTCTCCCGCATCACCTTTCCGCTTTTCCGACTTGACTGAAGTCATTTTTCACACCAGTTTTTCCTCAACATAAACAAACCCCAAATCCGCCAACCACGTGTGTAGTTTGACAGCTCCGGAACCATGTCCCTATGGCGAAAATCCGTGGAATATCCAATGGATAACCATGGACGATTTCCATGCTATCCGCGTAATAGCATCCATGGAAAATTCCTCGGAACTCCGTGGATCAACAAGGAAAATCCTTGGAATTCAGCATGGAAGATTCCATGCTGAATTCCATAGGAATTTAGCTAGGATGATTTTCCATGGATTATTTCCCACATTGCTTCCAAATTTTCCATGGTGACTTTTCCCATATATGGAAGATTTCCATTGCGATTCCATTGACCAATCCAAGGACGATTACAAGGAATACCATGGAGGAAATTCCAATGTGTGAAATTTCTCCCAGAAATTCCCGGCGCTCCGCCCCAAAATATTCAAAAAAAGACTCATTTATATTTGGATTTGTATTTATTAAATATTAACTATCAAGCTTACAAATGTGTATCAAATTTTTATGACGCGTTGCATTGGTGGCTGCTATGCCGCTTCCCAGGGACTGCTACTCTTCTAGACGACTGGTACCGCGGTCGCCGGATGTCGAGATGCTCTTTGATGTCCTCTCGCACCGGTCCGGATATGTTTGAAAAATGCTGGAAAATAGAATACACTAATTACTGATCGTATATTTGCATGGTATTCTCTCCATGGTATTCCTTGTAATCGTCCTTGGATTGGTCAATGGAATCGCAATGGAAATCTTCCATATATGGGAAAAGTCACCATGGAAAATTTGGAAGCAATGTGGGAAATAATCCATGGAAAATCATCCTAGCTAAATTCCTATGGAATTCAGCATGGAATCTTCCATGCTGAATTCCAAGGATTTTCCTTGCTGATCCACGGAGTTCCGAGGGATTTTCCATGGATGAATTTCTAGCATGGAAATCTTCCATGGTTATTTATAGGATGTTCCATGGATTTTCGCCATAGGAATTTGAGAACATGAAGAACATTTTTTACCTTGTCATGAGTCACACTCTGTCGGATAAGTAGATCCTCCGGTAACCGCTTTTCCGCATCCTATTTTCCTGTAAAAAAGACATGTTCAGTATAGAAAACAGGATATATCTCTTATGTTTCGGTAATTCCATACTTACATTGGTTGTTTCTCCTACTTTGACGTTGTCCGGAAACCTCGAGTCTTCTCTGACTGTGGGGTCCCTGTGCCGTCTCCATCGCATACATTCAGCACTTTTCCTGGAAATATCACCAAACTTAGAGTGTTTACCATTAAAAACTTAACGTTTTAGTACTGAAAAGTACAGAAAAATACTTACGCGTTCTTTCCTATGAGAAGAATTTCACAAGACTGACGTAATCGCGTGGGGACGCGCAAAGAGCGAATTATTCCGTGGAAAACCCATGGATATTCCGCGGATTTATCACCATGGAAAATATTCCATTCTAATATCCATGGATGCCAAAAAGGAATATATATGGAATTATTCCATGGTATCTTGCTTGGAATAAAGTGGAATTTATCCATGGAGGATAGCTTGGAATTCCGAGGATTTTATTCCTATTATAGGAAGAAAAGTGGAAGATATTCCATGGACGATTTCGGATCGTGGAATCCGTTCTCCATAGGGTGTGTGACAGCTGTCATCCGGAAATCGGCGTTTCAGAAATTTCTAGAGTCTCGGTGTGTGTGATTGCAACAAAAGACTGGGGTTTTTCGTGGAAATTGGCAAGAAAAGACGCGATAGAAGTGCAGCAGTCGCATTGTCCTCGAAGCTTGGGAGTCCACCAACACGCTGAGTTGAGAATTTACTGGGAAAATGGAGGAGGTGAGTGGCAAAAGTGGGGTGAATGTTTGAGTGGGAGATCTAACCTGCAATATTGGAGTGACTTCTGTAAAACTCTGGTGCGTTTCTTGCAGCAAATCAATGCGCTGAAGGAGAAGGGAAATGCCGCCCTTGCTGCTGGGAATCACGATGAGGCCATCGCGGCGTACACGGAGGCGCTGAAGCTGAATGACCAGAACCATGTAATATACAGTAATCGATCGGCGGCGTTTGTGAAGGCCGGCAAGTTCCAGGAAGCCCTGCAGGACGCCCAGAAGACTGTGAGCCTCAACCCCACGTGGGCGAAGGGGTACTCGCGTCTGGGCACGGCGCTCAGCTTCCTGGATCGCGTCATGGAGGCGTACGAGGCGTACAATAAGGGGCTGCAGTTCGATCCGAACAATGCGGCTCTCCTCACTGGCCTGGATGAGATGAAGAAGCGCCTCCTCAGCGAGCTGACCAGTGAGGTGCCCATGGACGTGGACCCGCCCAAGCCGCCGCCGCCGAAGCCCACGCCCAAGGCGGAGCCGAAGAAGGAGGAGGAGGATCTGCCGGAGCACAAGCGCCTTGCCAAGCGAGAGAAGGAGCAGGGCAACGAGGCGTACAAGAAGCGGGACTTTGACAGAGCCGTGCAGCACTACGAGGCGGCCATCCAGCACGACTCCACGGACATAACGTTCTACAACAATCTGGCGGCAGTTTACTTCGAGAAGCGCGACTATCACAAGTGCATCGCCGAGTGCGAGAAGGGAATCGCCATCGGGCGGGAGAACAGGGCGGACTTCAAGCTCATCGCCAAGGCCTTCAGTCGCATCGGGAATGCGTACAGGAAGCTGGAGGACTGGAAGTCGGCCAAGACGTACTATGAGAAGTCCATGTCTGAGCACAGAACGCCCGAGGTGAAGACGCTGCTCAGTGAGATCGAGCGGAAGATCAAGGAGGAGGAGCGCAAGGCTTACATCGATCCGGAGAAGGCGGAGGAGGAGAAGGAGAAGGGCAACGAAGCCTTCAAGCGGGCCGAGTACAGTGTCGCCGTGAAGCACTACACAGAGGCCATCAAGAGGAACCCCGAGGATCCCAAGCTGTACAGCAACCGGGCGGCGTGCTACACGAAGCTGGCCGCCTTCGATCTGGGCCTCAAAGACTGTGACATGTGCGTGAAGCTGGACGATAAGTTCATCAAGGGGTGGATCCGAAAGGGCAAAATCCTGCAGGTGAGTTTGCTGAAGTCCTTGGCGAAGTGGGAGGCCAGAGATGACTGCTTCTTTCCTCTCATCCGCAGGGCATGCAGCAGCAGTCGAAGGCGCTTCAGGCATATCAGAAGGCACTGGAACTGGACCCGTCGAATGCTGAGGCTCTCGAGGGCTATCGCACCTGCACCATGGCTGTCAATTCGAATCCCGAGGAGGTGTTGAGAAAAGCCATGTCCGATCCGGAGGTACAACAGATCCTGCAGGATCCAGCCATGCGCCTCATCTTGGACCAAATGCAAGAGGACCCGAAAGCTGTGCAGGAGTAAGAATTATCCTCGCATTCGACGCCAGTTGCAAATCTCTAAATGCCTCTCTCTCTCTCTCTTTCGCAGGCATCTCAAGAATCCAGCTATTGCCAGCAAAATCCAGAAGCTTCTCGAGTGCGGCATCATCAAGATTCACTAAACTACTGCGCTGACAAAAAAGTGTGTGCGTTTGAGAAAGGAGAGAAATTGATGAGAAATATTCCTTAACTTTAGTTTACATGGGATTACAGATATCGGAATTCGATCTAATTAAACTACACTGCATTGATCGAAATACAGATAATTTTATCAAAAAAAAAGCAGTGATTTTTTATTGACTACCTGGACAACGGCTGCGGAATTCGAAGAAAGTAGGTCAAACGGGCGGAAAACGACGAACGCACGGCCGATTGCAGCCAACTTCATGACTATTTTGCCTCCATCTTGGATTTTACTTTCTCTGCTCGCCTTGCAAAGCCAATCAACGCGAATTCATGCGAATAGTCTGACGATGCTAAGGACATGTCTGCGGACGAGGAGAAATTGCTTTGTTGTTCTGCCAAATTACCAGTGAATTGAGTGAATTTCGTACGGTACTTTGGGAAAATGCATGAATGGGATTTCCCGAATAACATGAATTTGGCTTGTGCAGCGACGGGCGCCTGAATTGGAAAGAGTCTTGTCCGATGAGTGAAAAGTCAACGGGCGACAGAACGAATTGTGGCGACGCAGTTTTTAGCGGGCAGTGGTGGAAAAGTGCAGAAAAAGAGAAAGAAGTGCGATGAGTGGATTGTGCGTGCGATTTGGTTGAAAATTCAATGTGAAAAATGCAGTATGGGCGATCAATTTGGCCATCGACGGGAAGTTGAATCGGTGGACGAGAAAGGCCAGCAGTTGAGCGATGCGTCCGTGGAGAGTGGCGAGAGTTTGTTGAGTGTGACATACGAAAAGATAGACTTTATTGTGCTGCCCATATCGATAATTGTGGGCACCTTCCTCGGTGTCTTGCTGGTCATCTCTGTCCTCCTGCTCATCCTGCGCTGGTACTGGAACTGGGGCACCAGCGCCAAGTACACCAAGCTCACCTCACCGCTCGTGATGGACACCCAGACCAAAAATAGTGCTGATGTAAACAACACGGAAAGTAGGACACCAGTCACAGCCGCATCGCCATCACCCACCTCCTCGGCCTCCTCCACCACTTCCACCTCCTCCACCATCCTGCTCACCTTCCCGCCGCCCCTGGCCAGCGTCACGGTGACCAAGACGGTGCTGCCGGCGCCCCAGACCGTCAGCCAGTCGCCCAAGCTGCTGCCCGAGACGCCGCCGCCCGCCGGCGGGCCCCTCACGCCACAGTCCCCGCGCGGCGACTGGCTGCACAGCTTGCAGGCCGAGCTGCAGCACGTGCAGCCGCGCCGTCAGGGCAGTCCGTCGGAGAACAAGGAGAACACCGCGCCCAACTCGCCCCTGGTGGCGTCCGCCAACTACAAGCACGGCAACTACTTCCGCTTCCCGGAAGTGGACGTGTGGTCGCCCGCCGCGAAGACCGCTCCCCGCCTGGCGGACAGCGCCCAGAACAGCCCGGAAGTGGTCACGACACCGCGCGACACGCTGCCCGTGGACGACATGGCCCGCAATTCGCCCACGGCGCGACGCGCGCGCCTCAAGTCCATCTCGCTGGACTCGGAGAGCGCGCGCCTGGTGGAGGAGAATCTCAATGTGGCGATGGAAGAGCTGGACCTGGAAGCCACGCAGTCGCCCACCGGTTGCAAGCGCAACAAGCACCAACTCAAGATTGACATTGACAGTGAGAATCTCACGGATGTGGAGCGGCAGCCGCCCACGCCCAAGACGCCGACCCTCACGCAGACCCGCCAGAAGGCCATCTCCCTGGACTCGGAGCCGCCGGGAGGCGTGTGCAAGAGCAAATCCCAGGCCTCCATGACCACCAGCACCACGGCGTCCGCGTCCGTGCCCACGACGCCCAAGCGACAACAGCAGACGATGAGCATCCACCAGCCGCAGCGCGGTAAGTCGCGCAGCACGTCAGATCACCTCGGCTCGAATCTCCAGCGCCTGAAGAGCGTCACGCTCAGTGTGTCCAACAACAACCTCAAGACCCTGCCCGAAGTTATGCCCCTGAGTGACTTCGGGGGATCGCCGCAACCCGCCCCAGCTCAGCCGCCGGCCAAGGTAAGTTCCGGACACTCGCCAGTCAATCACTTGCCTGTCACGCGATGTCCTCTTCCGCAGGTTCGCTCGAGTTTACTGCAGCGTCGCGGCTCCAATCACAGTCTCACGCTCAACCTGGCAGGATCTGTGGGCGATCTGGCTTCCAACACGAGCCTCACTGGCTCCATGACCACCAATGCCCAGCCGTCGGGGAAGAAGGGACTCCTGCAGCGGCGCGGAAGCAACGCCAGTCTCACGCTCACGATCCAGTGCTCAGATTCCGGACTGAGTCGCTTCAACAGTCACGGATCTCTCAATGCAGCCTCGCAGTCGCGCAAGGGACTGCTCAGCGTGTCCAACAGTAGCTTGCGGGGCTCCGCCTGCAGTCTGGCACGGCTCAAGGGCAGTGCAGGTGCGGGAGAACTGAGTGTGGCCGGATCTGGTCCGGCGCACCACCGCAAGTTCCTCAGTTCTGAGAATCTCCTGCAGCGTGCCACACACCAGACGGAGAGTCTGGAGTTGGAAGTGGACGACGAAGGTGGCGATGAGTCAGTGATTCGACAGATCACCACGAAGCCTCTCAGTCCTCAATCCACGTCTGAAGACTTCAAGATCTACCTGGCCAACATACAATTCCTCCAGAATGCCTCCAATCTGCTCCACATGGACGATATCCGGGAGTTTGATGGGTGCTTCGAGGAGATGAGCGACAAGCAGATGGATCGGGAGGAATGTGTGATGAAGCAGCGGCGGAAAATCCGACAGATTCATCAGGAGTTCTGGGATTTGCCGACAAATCATCAAGAGAAGCCAATGGTGTTTGGGTCACAGCACAAGAATCGCTACAAAACCATCCTGCCCAATGAGCACTCGCGCGTGATCCTGCAGCCGGAGGATCCGGAGTCTCTGCAGGAGCCTTACATCAATGCCAACTACATAAAGGTATGTTTATTTGAACTACACTCATGCGAGTGCAGTGATTTCATGGTTTCCGCGACTTTTGTGTTTATTTGGGAAGTGAAAGATGAAAATGCAAAATTTTCTGTTTATTGATTCTCTCTCTTTTTCCCGCAAGATGTGTATAATTTCATCTTTGTGATTTCAATGCACATATTTTATCAAAATAATCATAGTCTGTAAAATTTCCCACTTATCGTGATTTCCTGACTGTTTTTCCAATGTGGGAAAAACCCTTGTGGCTAATCTTGTGGCTATAGGAATTAGTAATTTGATAATGCGTTGCTTCGTCTAATATGAAATCCCCTGATTTACAAATTGTGTTTACGAAAGAAGGTAATATTATTTTTGCTACTCATTGTTTTCCTTCTGAATAAGCAAGAAATGCATATTTTTGCTATGCTTCATGGCTCTAATTAAGGTATGAGATCATCAGAATTCTTGAATGCGATCGTTGTGCAATAAAATATGTTGTGAAAGTGTGCTTTGATGACATCCTTTCTCTCTCTCTCTCTTTTGCCATTCAAGGGACCAGATGGCACGCATAACGCCTACATCGCCACGCAGGGCCCCATGCCGAACACCATCTACGAATTCTGGCTGATGGTGATGCAGAATGTGCGTCGGTGTGGCGAGAGTGCGGCGGACCAGAAGATCGCCATGCTGACGGAGTTTGTGGAGAGTGGCAGGACTAAGTGTGCAGTGTATTTCCCTACGGAAGTGAAGCAAGTGCTGGTGTTCGCGAATGGGGCGGATGATGTCCTGTCGGCTCACGCGCCGAATGACGGATTGGCCCAAGTGGGTGGCGACTCGATGTGGCTGAAGGCGTATCTGGACATGCTGGAGGAGGACGAGGAGGAGGAGAGGAGTGACGACAGGTGCATCCACAAGTATGCGTTCGTGATAGAGAACACGGGAGTGGTGCAGAAGAAGGGATATTCGGTGAGGCGACTGTGCGTGCGGCATTTCGACAATGACGGTAAGCCCTTTGCCTTCAATGTGCTGCACTATTGGTTTCCCGACTGGCCGGATCATCGGTCGCCTGAGGATTTGGGTGTGGTGCTGGACTTCGCGTTGGATCTGCTGAGTGGCGATGCGGGTGGATCTAAGGTGCCGCTGCCCGTGCTGCACTGCTCCGCCGGCATAGGGCGGACGGGCTGCATGGCGGGCATTCTGAATGCCGTGCGACAGATCGACTCTGCTCCAGTGAATCCCAGTGTGGACATCCTGGGCATTGTGTGCAATTTGAGACTGCAGCGTGGCGGAATGGTGCAGAATTCCGAACAGTATGAACTCATCTATCGGGTAGTGTGTCTCTATCAGAAGCGCAAAGATTCCATGACTCATCCACCGCAGGTACCCTTCCTCCTCTGTGACACACTCGACATCTAAGACCACACGAATCGAGGCAGATTCTCACATGGTGTGTAAGTTTCTGTTTTTTCTTTATTCAAATCTGGAAATGATCAAATTGATGGTAATACCGCGTCATTTGTGTGAACATTCTTTAGCGTCAATCCTGCGCAATCTTGCCAACACCCGCAGAGCTTCACTGCTGTTGGAACCCCTTTTCTAGTGAATGACCCTCGCCTGTGCAGGCTTTGAACATTTTTATTATTTAATCACTGTTAGTATAAAATGTATTTACTAATTGTCTCTCTCTCTCTCTGAATGTGTTTTATTGGTTGATTTTGCATTGAAATCGGATGATATCGATATGGAGTAACAAAGTTAACAAAGAATACCACCCGAACATGTTGTTAAAGTATGTATTTCCGGATTCACTAGAGAATTTCCAGCAGTTTTTCATGGCTTTAAATATGATGATCTTGATGATGGTTCTCGAAAGAAAATATCCCCAGTTGACATGACTATTATAGTGTTTAGTATGAATCAGCCATCAATTTGATAGATTTTCTGGTCTCTCTAGCATTCACTTCGACATCCCAAGAAATTATACTCTCATGCAGAATAATAAATATTTCATGTCATAACTTAAATGGAAGAGGTTTTTAAAAAAAAGGGAATAATCACAGGAGAAGAAAAGAAGAACTTGTGTGTATGTGTTGAATGTTGAAGATGTCTCAATGTATGAATGTTTCATCAAATTCTCGTGGCAAAAAAAAAGTAAAAGCAAAAAGTGGAAAAGAAATATAGTGAAATAAAATCATTAAAAAAAATCACATCTAATTGTAATAAATGTAAAATGAAAGGTATCATGTAATTAAATTAAATATTGGAATTGCATTGCATTCGACGTTAGAATCTATTATAATAATACATTTAAAAAAAAAGAAAAGGAAAAGATAACTTAATATATGAGAAAAGGAAAACACATTTACTAAATAAATACTTAAAACAAAGAGTGTAATTGGAATTCCATGTGGAATATATTTATTAGGTAAAATGAAAGGAAGAAAAGTATGGAGAGTAACAAGAAAAAACAACACTTTTTTGTAAACTTCAACCAGGAATACGCTTCTATTTGAGAAAAAAAGGAAAGCTTTTTTTAAATATCGCTTTATATGTGGAATATGAAATGTATTTGTTTAATTTATGTAAAAATATATATTTAAAGAGAGTTGGAATCGGTTTTAATATCTTTTCCGTCAACGACAGTCTCTTAGAATTAAGAGAGTGGCAGCGCCGAAAGCAGTTTTTAGTACTGTTGCGAAGAGGAGAGCTTTTTGGTGAGCTTTTTAGAACACTTTTGAACTGAAATTGCGGTTGAAGCGCCACCGAAAGCTTGTGAAAGTGAGCAAATAGTGGAAATCTGTTGGAAATTGTGTACGATTTATCGATATTATCACTAATCACGGGCCATGTTTCATCTCTTATTCAATTAAGGCACGCAATTATTTGTTCTCTTAACCGTAATGCTGAGGATCTGCAATTTCCATTCCATAGTGATTCTTGGCGTTGGATTTGATAATGTTCCAACTGTTGGTTGATTAGGAGTTCAATTTTGCAGCTAATTGCAGAGCTGTTGGATCATATTTGAAAGTGTTTTAATCATAATTTTTCGATTTTGTGCGATAGCCGCAACACGATGCTCGGGCCGGTGTATGAATTTGCTGAGATACAAGATAGGCAGCAGAACTGAATTAGATGTTTGATGGAAGTTTCGCTCTGCAGAACACATGTTTAAATTAGTCTATGATCAAAATGAAAAATCTACTTAGAGTGTATTTAATAGAATTCGTCGACCCTGTGTAAATGAATTTCTTTCTCTCTCTCACTCTCCCTTCTTCTTGGCTTGATTTGAGGATGGCAAAGAGATAGAGTGAGAGGGAGGAAGAAAAATGGGCATCTTAATGGAGGTAAAAATCCTGTTACAATTTCTCGCTCTGGAGTTCACTAAAATCATAAGATACTGGAGTGTATGATATAAAGAAGCTTATGACCATGCAACCATCAAATGAGTAAAGTCTAATTGCCGGAAAAGTCAGGTGGAGGAATTCATCCAAGCGTAGAATTTAATTCTTATTTGCTCACTCTTTTTTTTCCACTTCTTCTTCTCCTCAGATCTCTTTTGTGAACTTATAGACGTGAACCGAAAATTGTACTTCCTTCTGAAAAGATGACGCGGAATGTGTCAGAAAAGTGGAATTTTTCTAAACTATTCACATCGCTCTCTGTGCGCCTTGTGAAGTGTGCGCACCTGAAATGTAAATTATTGTCTCTTTGGGCTCTGCCATAGGAAGAGAAAATGTGTGCCTTTGGAAGTTGAACATTTTCTCGCTAGAAAGATGAACACATTGGTCTCTTAGGGCGATTACAAAAGAGGAAGAAACATTGGTGCTAATGCCACGATCCAGGAGGAAACGATAATTCTACTTCGGTTCATAGATAAATCTCTTGCAAACTAGTTTAGTGCGCGCAGATTCAAATTACACATCAATTTGTGTATGCGGCAGAAACACATTGTAGGTTTGCTAATATCGAAGCCACCAGAGTTGGTTTCCGTGCCCTTTTCAGCGATTGATATCGCGCGCCACAAGTTCAGCCAATAGTTCACGACAATTTCCCCATTTAAGCACCGTGATTCGCATTGTGCCCATCCAATTTGATGGGCTCCAAAGTGTTACTCTCTCGCCACCTGGCTACGGGCGAAACACCTGCGGACGACGGAATATTGGAATTAGAGTCATCGCGTTTGCACGGTGGATATAGGAGTTAATTTCTATTTTCTGCTTCTCCTCATATTTACCTCGTGTAATCACACATTTTCAGAAGATGCACTTTTGAGCTGCCACCCTTTTTGTTCTACCGGAACGAGAAACTCTGCAAGCGCACTCATGCATCAACGGTAGGCAGACAGAATTTGCTGCTCTCTTGAAAAATTTCAGGGTGAATCGGTGAAATGAAAGAAGGCATTCGTGGGTGAAAATGAAAATAAATGTGTAGCGATGTTGAGCGAATGGGCGGAGCATCAAAAGGGGCGTGTCAATAGTAAAACGGATAAACAATCAAGTTTAGAACTGTTGTTAAATAAACGGTCAAAACGCGTCTATTTGCAGCAAATCCACAGAGCCAAATAAGCACTGGGTTGAAAGTACTCTGTTTTCTGGGTCATTGCGAAAATTGTGCTTCTCAAATTTCAATAACTCGACTAAAATTGGCACCATTGGCAACTTTGTGAGGCTTTGCCATAGAGAATCTATCCCACGATGATGGCTTTACACACGCGTGTACAATCGCGAGTGCACTCCAAAATGCAGCACACCTCATTGATTAGACTGCGCTTCGCGGTGGTGCGAAAAATGCCGTGATTGCAGTTAAATGAATGGGAGGCTATTGTTGAGTATCTGGCACATTAGGGTTCATTCATAATTGAGCGTTCCCTTTTCCATATGCCGAACAAAAGAACTAAATATGTAAAAACAGCAGACAAGAGCATACAATTAATAGTCTTCACATATTTTGCATTGCTTCAAATTATATTTATATACCCCGGCAAGACTCAATTACAATTTATCTCCGGTCGTCAATTTAACTTCAGGAGATAATCTATTGATGGAATGCACTGTAATTAGATGAGCTGGCGGTAATAAGTACTTTTTGTTGCCACTTTCAAATCATAAAAAGGGAGTCTAAATGTGAGACAAAATATCACTATTATATGATCATTTGGAGAAGTGATAAATACTTCAATTCACGAGTGAAATTAATTGTACAAATACACCAGCAGATTTCCTATTTCATTTATTCCTTTGAGTGCTTTGAGATACTTTTGGTCACCATACAGAGTTTAAGATTAATTCTCTCTCTCTCTCTTTGTGATCTCATTGCTCGCGAGAGGAGTGAATTACGGTGGATCAAGGATTGTGCTTTTTTGCGTCTTCATGAGATCTCCATTGGCGTCTTCAGCAAACTCCTAAATAATAGACATGTGAGCATAAATAATTCCTCCGACATAATACATCATTAACAATTTAGATATAGATCACAATTTTCCCACACTGCACAGATTATTTGATATATTGTGGCTTTAATGTATAGCCACAAGTATAGGAAAATTACACTTTTACACTGATAATGCTGTAAATTATTTACACACTGAGAAACTCTTTCTGTTTGGCCCATCGCCTTCCCATTCCATTTACCGTCTGGCCTGATGGCTGTGAGAGTGTTTGGGAAGGCTCTGGTGAGTGGAGGGAAAAAAAGAAGCAATAATGATAATAAAATTACGTGGTAAGTACAACAATAATAGAAAGAGGAGATGCGGAGGGCAAAAAAGAACGCTGAGAGAGCATTTTCTGGCATCGCAGTGCTGAAGAATCACACAGGTGCAATGGCCCTTGGGCGTTCTGTTGCTCTCTCGCGCTTCGGCAATTGTGCTTCTGGACACCAAGAGTTACCCCAGCCACAAGAAGTCGAGTCATACGTCAAGAGAGACTGGAAAAGGGAATGCCAACGGCTAGCGCACTGAGAGAAAACATCCTCACGAACAGCAGTGCCTCATATCAGCGGCCCAGCGATCACGCTTAGCTGAGAATTTCGCCGTGCTCGAAGATCTGCTCGCAAAAGCGCTTATTTTAGCTCAAAGTGATTAGCATCACTCGCTATCGCAGCGGGAATTAGTGAAAATATTGTTACGACAGTCAAGATCATAAATATCGCATGATAAAAATGCGTGACAGTCAAATATATAGTGCGTTAAAACAACACATGAGCAAATTATACAAATTGCGGAACGCAAATTCTCTTAGAGTTAATGAATTTTTATGACATTATGTACTCTTAGGCCTCTTTTCGGCCTTTCAACATGTTTTTTATGTCACCCGAAGAACTATAAGACACAGTTAAAGGAATGTTCATTGAATGTACTGAGAAAAATGCTTTTATCTGCTAAATACTGTGCAGGAAGTGGACGAAAGTGATGAAAAAATTATTAAAATTGTGTTCTAGAGAGATGATAAATCTGCTAAATTTTATGGTCATATATGAGCGCCTGTATGAGCATGTTTTGTCCACAGTTTTATAAATTGTCTGAGCGCTTTGTCATATATAGGACTGCTGGATTGTGAGCACTTTTAAATCAGTAAATCAGCTGAAAAACATCCTGATTTTAGGTCAATGTGTTCGCTGGGCATTTCCAGTAAGTTGTTTTAAAACCGTGCGATCACACAATCAATCCTTTTTCTGAAAATAAGTGGCATAGAATAGATTCTAAATCTGTGAAATGCAGAAAGAACTAATCTAACTCCATGATTTAATTGAATTAGCCTAAGTTTAAAGTAGGATTTAGCATTCAGGAGTCGTTTTTGATTGATTGAAGATGTGATTTTGAATAGAAATTTCGGGTGTCTGGAGAAGTGCAACATGCTCAGTGGCGCTTTTTCCGTGTGCTGTGCTGCGAAGAGAGCACAGTTTACCAGGAGTTGGCATAGAAGACATTCTTACCTCTTTTTTCTCCTACCCAATCCTGAGTAATGTGGAAGGGAAGTAGCGATTGATGGCAAAAAGTCACTCTATGTTTTTATTTATGGCATTTCTTTCACTTGCGCAGGTAAAGCATCGCGTCGCACTCACACGAGCGCGGCCACCATGTGGTGGAGGCCCGCGATCGTGGTAGGAGATCCGGGCCAGGAGGATGGGAGGAGGGGCGGACGGGCTACACATATGCAAGGTGTTTTGTTGTGGATCGGATGGAAGTGGATGGCGAGTCATTGATAATGGTGGTGGGGAGTAGACTTTCCGGACAGGTACTCGTGTATTTTTCAGCGGTGTGTTTTACAATTCTCCAGGTAGTCTCGGCCGGGGAGTGAACAGAGTCAATCCATTGTGAATCAACAAGTCAGTTGAGTATTGACTTTCAAGTGGTCAGCACGTTTTTTTCACCATCTCTGCGCCGAATCCACAGAATCAAGAATTCTCTCCAAAACTGATCTTCAAGTCTGCGCACAAGTGGCTGAATCGTCTTGCATTTCAATCTGCTTTTCTCGCTGCAGAAATTCATTGATTGTGCTTTCCAAATGGTGCAAGAAGTTTTTTTTTTATTCTCTGTACTTTAATACAAAATTTTTTCGGTGTGTCACAACTTGCAAAAAAATATTGGCGTATAGCATTTATTCAACACCGTCAAACAGTTCACCACGACGCATCCATATTGTGCCACGACGTCCAATAGACTTGCCATCTGTTCCACAAAGACAGGTAATTGTGCAATACACCTCAGAACGCTTTTTTGCCGTTTTCTTGGCCACGTTCAAAAGCACTTCGTGTGTCCACCCAAATTCGTCTCTCTTGTAAGTCAGCTTTTCCGCGCTTCTCGCGGACAAAAAGGCACCTCCAGCAAGGCATGGACAAAGGAATCTTTTCTCTCCTCTATTTGGACAAAACACACAATGACGATGTGCCAATTAATCCGCCATAAGTCTAATTTTCACGGTGAGAGAATGAATTATTCCTCATGCAGCAGAAGCGAATGAATATACAGAAAGTTAATCAAAAGTACAAATCTCACTATAGTTTTCTCCAATATTCTCGAGTTGATGGAACTGAAAAGGTATTTCCTATCGCAATTGTTGTTTGTGTTCAAATCACACAACTTGCAATTGCACTTATGATTCTCTTCACTGGCATTCTACTCTGCTTGGATTTGTGTTGAGGGGAAAATTAGTTGATTGTATAATGAAGCACACTCGCGACTTAACATGCGTTCTTTTTTTTTTGAAGTTGTACACATTTTGCTCACTGGTGCAATTAAAAGAAAATCACATTTTCACCTCCAGCATTGCATAAGAATTTACGACGACTGAAAATCAGTGCTAACATTTGAGAGAACAAAAAAGAAGTTTCTTTCAATAGTTTTACTGGCTAATTTCATTTTTTTCTGCCTTGCTCCATTGCCAATGTAGAATTTTTATTAGTGCCAGAAACACGGTAAACAGCCGTGTTGTGCGTGTGTTAATATACAAAAGTCACAATCGCTGACTCTAAAATGTACGGTTCTGTGGCACAATTGTAAGAATTTTCCAAGTCGAAAAGCCCCGTGTTGACTGTGTGTCTGTGCGCAGGTGAAGTTTCACTCTGAAAAATGATAAAAATCCATTTCATTTGCCGTGTTTCTCTATCCTTGGTTTCTCAGCTATTCCAGCAATTTCGCGAATTTTGCCATATAGTTCACTTCGCAGCGAACTTTTACAGAAATTCACATAACCATTAATCATCGCGAGACGCTCAAGTCAAAACATGCCATAAATTAAGTTCTCATTTTTGATTCTAGATTATTTCACTGATCCTTTCGATGGAGAAATCAATTTTTGACACGTGAAATATATGTAGAGTTTCAAATGACTTTTTAATCAATTGCAAACCAATAGAAACTCACGATAAAAGTAATATTTTACTGCTCGTTTCTCTGACATGTAATTTCCATGGGAAAAATACAGTGCTTAGTTTTCCCATCAAGTTTTCTAGAATCTTCCATCTCGTAAATTTACCGTGACTTAAACTGCAAATGCATATTTCTTAAGTGGAAATGATATTTGGCATGGAATTGGAAAATTTGAATTTTGAGATAGGAAGAAAAAGAGACTTTTGCCGCTTTCTGTGCCGTTTGTCTTTGGAAATCTCCAAGTATATTCATAGTAAACAATAATCAGAAATATCAAATACAATACATGTAGCTCATGTCGCTATCGAGTGAAAAAATCAAGCAACAATAGTTGAGGAAAGGCAAGCGCGATCGTTCGGCGCATGTTAGAATGTCACTGGCCGCGTGATGATCATGAAACTGGGCATTATGAGACTGGGAGAAACACCTTGGAAAGGTGGATTAGTTGGGATGGTTAAAAATTCTCCACTTCCTCTTGTCTCGCGGAGAGAAAAAGCCACACATTAACGACTTTCAATCCGATTTCCGTCATGTTCAATTCGATGTGCCTCTCTCATGTGATGTACGAAAAGTGTGGCTCCGTCGCACCTTTTCTTGCAAAACCTAAATTGCCTGCCTTCGATCAAGAGACTCTCTTTGAGTGTATGGATAGAACTTATCGGAGACTTTCAATCTCACGGCATTTTCAGAGCTTTTTCACTTAAGTCGCGCGGGGACTTCTTCGACAACTCCGACTCTCTGTGCAATTCCTCGGCGATCGAATCACGATCGGACATAATAAGAGGCCATGGCGACTGATGCAGTTGTCTATCTTCCTGGAGGATCGCCGAAGTGGGATTGAATTGAAGAGACGCGCTGAGAGACGTGAAAAAGTGCCCTCATCTATTGTATTTGTGTGCGAGAAGAGATGTGTCGTCAGTGAAATTGTGGCCAATCTGTCAGATACATAAATCCCAGACTTATAACTCCTCACGGTCGACGAACCTGACCAAGACACAGGCCAAGACATGGCTGGGAGTCGAAACGGAGTGCTTGAGAGTTGGTAGCACGAGAAAATGCCATTTTTTCTCCACTTCCCATGCCAAGTCTCTCACTCTGCAACACTCTCACGAGGAGAGAACAAAGCGAGTGTCATAGCGCAATTTGATTTCTTGTTTCTGATATTTCACAAAACTGGGCGAGATGTCAAGTTCCTGACCTTTTTTCTCTCACACTGCCACTTCCCGGGAATTGATGACTCTCCGTCGTTTCTGCTCCCAAAACACCGCCCAGAACTGCGGAGAAGATTGAGCAAACCACAAAATCTGTGAATTTCTTCTGCAACAATGAAGTAACTGTCCTAAAGTCACTGCCTTTCACCTCATCTACCTCTTCTCAATTTTCCCACCGTAAAAAGCACACAGTGTGCTGCACAAAAGTGTTCCGAAAGTCTCTCCCAAATTGCGATTTGGCCACCGCGAGTCGGACGGTTTTTTGAGGGATGATGTGTGGCACGTTAGAAGAAATCATCAGAGTGAATGGCGGAGAGGGAGAGAACGGAGAAAAATGACGGAAAAGAGAGAGAGACAGAGAGAGAGAGGGAGAGAAAAAACGTATATAATTCCTCGACAGGTTTCTCCAAGTCGCCGGTTCTATACTCGCATCCGGTATTGAATAACCACGAAAAATAAGAGCAAGAGTAAAAAAGATCCCAGGACTATAACAAACATTGCTACCAGCGCAATAAAATCTCACAAGGTACCAACTTGTATGTCGATGACGTATTAAATCATATTACCTTCTATCTTGTAATTACTGGCATGCACATAGGCGACGGGCATGGGATATCGTATCCGCGGGAGCACTCTGCTGCCCATGGAGGCAAAGTGAGAGGCAATTCATTATCGGAAGTGCTACTTGTTTTATTGCACTTCTTTATGGCGCAGCTCCACCTCCCATTCATACACAATATGATTCAATACATCATACTTTTTGCCCATTTCGCGCCCATATCTGAGATGTGACGCTGCACAAAAGGGACGCCACCGACACTCGCAGCGCTATCGCGATCACCCACCAGATCACAAGAACGCCAAGGAGGCTGCAATGTGCCCTTAATCGGTACACCACTTCCGAATATGCCTGACGCTTGGACGCTCCTTTCTAGATCATAAAATAATCAGTTATGATTTGCCAGTGAACTCAAAATTGCTGATTCTGAGTCAAAATCGTCCAGAAAGTTTTCTAAAAACCATTTTCCAAGTCAAAATGACTATTTTTGAGGTTATGTTCGACTTCAACACAATTTGCTGTGTTTATTAGAATAAAAAGTTCAGAATTATTGCATGAAAATGCCTAATTCTGTAATCTCTTGGATTTGAGCATAAGAATTGGTGTGCTAAATTGTGAATTATTCACTAAATCTGTTCTTGTGTCATTGCATAACCTAGAAAAGGATTATTATGATTGTTTATACGTAAAAGTCATAAGATATCTAAAGAATTGGGATAATTTGGCAGTAGAAGAAACACTCAGAAAGAAAATATTGTAAGTTTTCGAACACTTCCACTTCCCAACAACTTCCGTTGAGCTGTACACCACTTCTGACTGCATTGTCTTCCCCTTGATCAGAGGTGAGCGCGCGCTCCACTTTAAATTTATCACGAATTGTTCTTAGTCACTTCGCCTGAATTCTAAGTGCTCTCTCTCCTTTTCGTGCTGTGCCACGCTCTGTCGTGTGTAAATTGAGGAGCTAGGGCAGAGAGATTGCATGAAAAAATCGCTGTCAACACAATATATTGACACACGTTGCACTACGGGAATTTCAATGTGCAATCTTTTTTGCACACTCAGGTGTCTCTCACCACCTCAGTAGGTAAATATAGAGTTACCAAAGACAGATACATCTATGGGAGCGAAAAAAAACCCGCTGGAGAAGTGATTTTTGTTTGATTCTTGCCAATCAGAGGTCGTTGTTCGCCACTGAATTTCATAAACATTTATTTTCCATCTACTTATATTGGCAGACGATTTACAATCGTGTTTTCCTGCGTTATTTCGCGCGTAAAGATTTGTTTCTTTTTCTCACTCTTCTGACGAGCTAGGAAATTCTTCTTTTTTTTCAAGTATTCTAGTATTCTTTAGAAAATTTTCAATGTATTTTCACATGTGATATCGCGTATGATATTCTTTGCAAACTTCTTTTGCTGCTCACTCTTTGTGTTTGTGTGTTTGAATAGCTGTGAAACTGTGTGTTTTCTCAGCGATTGACACAAGAAAAAGCTTTTTTCTTAATTGATCATATGTTCGGATCATCTCTCGATTGCGACAATCAACAAATCACATGACGTGTGATTTGTTCAGTTCTAAGAATTTATCAATCGTTCCAGTTTGATCTCAAATCCACACATTGAAGAAAGTGTAATGCGTTTGAAACTCCAACTTTCTTCGACGTATTTCTAATTATCGTGCAATTAAGAAAAATGCGTCAAAAAATTACACGATCAGCAATAACCTCGCCTTATATGAGTGTCATTTAACACCTGGAAATTACCTCGCGGCCGACCTGAAGTATGGGCGCAGAAGAAGAGAGTTTGAGAGTGACTGGCGAAGTGGGAGAAAGAAAAAAAGATGATTTATTGATATGTGTCCATATTTACTGCACGCAGTGAGATCATGAGCCATGTATAGAAGGAATATTTAGGAAAGCCCCTCCAAACCAGCTCTGCGGCATCCCATTCTCTCCATCGTATTTATATATTACATTTTTGTGGATGTAAAAAGTATTTATTTATTTTGCCTTGGCGGCACTCTCAGCACGCCTCTCTTGCGGCATCCCAAAAGAGAGAGAGACGATCTTGAGCGGAAGGTATTTCATCATTCGCACCATAAATTCTCCCCATAATACTATAAAACACTTGACCAAAAATTGAGAAATATATGAATGAATTTTTACGCATTTTGCTCCCCCGCGCTCCCGCCGAAGACCATAATAAAAAGTGGATGACGATAAAAATAGTGGGAAATCAACAAATGAAATGGATATGAATACAAAATGCTGGAAGAAACTCGTTCTGCCCGTTGAAACATTGATGTGTTAATAAAGTCATGTTCGAATTGATTTTAGATTACATAATGGGACTATTTTCTCACTCGCACCTCTTCTTCGCAAGTTTTCAATTTAGTGAATGAATTAAGCACGCAATGATAAAGCCCACACGTTGCAATTTGCCCACATATATCCATGCGAGCAACCCTCATATGCGCTCTTATCGCGCGACAACGCGCATCGCCGTTCGATTTCGCAGGTGCTACTCGAGTGGCCTGTTGCTGCTCTCTTCTGGCCAAATGCGGCCACATACTGGTGGCTATCGTGCAGTCTGAGGGCGAAATTACTATGGGCTCTTCCTGTGGGGGCGAACACTTCTCTCGCCACACAAGAGGAACGAAAGACTTCAATGCTCTCGCGAGATGCACTGCGGAGTCATCAAGCCATAACAATGATTGTGAAATGCTCTAATTCCCATTTAATGACCTTGAAATCTGAAAAGGGTTGATAATCGAGATCATCGGCATTGTAAACGAAATGCTAACTCGAGCATTCAATGAAAACTCTAAATGCAACACACTTAAGTTCAATTTGAAGTGCAACAAAGTCTCTTATTTCACCAATTTTCTAAATAACTACAATTTCACCGTCACAATGTCTACAATAAGCTCTAGGATAAATACAGAATATTATTGTCAGATAGTGTTCAATAAGCTTAATCATTTGTTTCGCTGCCAGACTTAATACAAATCGCATGTTTATCAAGGCGAAGACCAATTTCCCCGTCACAAAATCAATTGTCTCTAAGAAATGACTTAGAAGAAGTGAAGACAGAATATTATTCCACTTAAACTGATCGCAGAGCGAATACTTTCATCAACCTTTCCCAATATTTCGAATACGTTTCTCCGATTCACGCAAGAGAGTGGCTTTGGCGTCTAATATCTCTTGGATACAGTTGGCTGGTAACTGTTTCCTCCGCATCCAACAATCTCCTAAGCCGACAACGTAGCGCTACCATAAGATCGTAGTCTCTCATTATCGGCGACACTGTGTCAATATTAATAAACGATGAAAAAGTCGGGGGGCGCGAGAGATTTATTAATATGATGGTAATAAATGTAAGAGGAGTGTAAAAGGTTGGTAATGTGTCACTCTGTGGCAGATTAATCAAAACTCTGTGCAACACATGCACGTGGTGAGCGAAATCTACTCGAATTTATGAATAACTTGTCGATGAATGTGTGGCTGAAGTGCACCTGATTTTGCGAGCTTCGAAAAGAAGCTAATGTCACGCGGAGATCTGATCGAATAGATACAAATTGTCTTGGCCAAAGTGTGCACAAAATCCACGGATAGCCGCTGAAACACCTGGATCGATGCACTTTATACATATAGAGTCGCCTCTTGAGCTCAAGCAGGTTTTCTCTATTTATTTAACACCATTAAAACCTGTAAATGGTGCACTAGTTAATAGAGTCAGGTGCAAAAAAGAGTCAACGATGCCACTTTGAAATCATATATCACAATTTTTCTCTCAATAAAATTTATTAGAGCTCTTTTTTTGCTCCCCAATGCAACAACTCCATCGCACTCTGCACATTTTCCTTCTATGGTGCAATTTATCAGGCGAACTTCCTCAGCATCTCACATGCTTATCTTCGACAAGGGGCCACTTGTGGTGTGGGTCAAAAAAGATGTACTAACATTGTACTTGTGGCGGAATCCTTCAGATTGCAAGCCAAGCACCGTTTCTCTTAACAGTATTTCAATTTTAAGAACCCCACCAATATTGAGATTTCTTACAACAGTTGCTCTGTGACGCCGAAGAACGTTAAAATGTTTTGAGTGGTGGCATTTAAATTATCTCTCTTTCTCTCTCTCATCTTTAGTCATTTTCTCCCGTGCAAAAAAAGCAATCTCTCCAAAGAACTCTCTTTCTGTTGGCGGAAAGAGCCGCACTTCTCTCTGAGTGTAATTTAGAGAAATATATATAGGTTTTATTTCCCCATCACTCGGCATCTCTAAAATATTACGGTAACTTGCAATAATTTAGTTCTAAGTACAATGCTTTTCGCTTCCATCGCGAAAAAGAATTGTGTGCTCCACGGCTAATCTCGGGGGATGCATTTATCGAACAAATTGTTTACATCTTATCGTGTGCTTCTCAGCCTGTATGTAGAGACATTTGCAGATCGTATGCAAAAACGTCTCTCCGCGACTCAAGTGTGCCTCTACACAATGTAATATTATGCTGTACGTGGAAATAAATAAATACAACATAATAATTTCGGACGAATCGTGATTGCGGATAGCCAGAAAGCGCACCGGCGTTCTGTTGTGAGGTATCTGAATTGTAGCCTCTTCTACGAGGTCGCCGAGGTCAGGTTCATTGGCATTGCCCATGCCACACTAAGCGTGTATGCACGTTTCAATCTGCTCGTATGTGTCTCGGTGCGACTCCTCCGGTTGATCCATCACACATCACAGATATTAGGTAATTACAATGCGGAAACCAAATATATATGCACAGCCATACAATTTATATGGTTCTGCACATATAGTGCTCTTTTCCGCCACGGCACAGCTTTGCATCTCATCAGTTTCAATCTTGGCCAATTGTGCGGCGTTTTCCAGCTTCATTGCAATTGGCAAACACTTGCACTTTTGCAAAAGAATCACCTTTTTGTCGAAGAGCGACTCAGAAGATCAGTTAGAATTTATTACACCTCATTTCAATCAAGCTCTAAAACCAGCGAATGAATATTTTATATTATGTGAACTTCAATATTCAATACGGTGGATAAATTTAGCAAGCATGAACGAGGAGTAAATAAATAAATCGCGTTCCTAGCAAATAATTCTTCTAGTGATACATTAGCCATTCTATGGGTTGATTGTGTGTAGATGTGGGAGCAAATGTGAATCATTTACATCTGTGAAAAGCCCGAGGAGGAGAATCTTCTTGGCTGGCTACACGGTATTTTCTTTGCGGAAATTGCTGGTGCTGAGTGGAAAAAAAGTGCGGCTCGCAGATAGATAAAATGGTGTTCACGGTTGAGGGCTCTCGAGTCATTGTACCTTAATTCTAATTTGATTTTTTCCTCCCAGTTGTATCTCCGTTCCTTTTTCTTTTCACCATTGCACACGCGGGGAGTTACAATTCATGTGGATGCCCATTCCATCAGTGCCATCAAAATGTGGTGTATTCTTGCGGCATGACTCGAATAAAAAGTTTACTTACACTCTCCGGCCTGAGCACCAGGCATTCCAGCGACCGAGACCGTGCTGGAGTGATTTGGTGAGAGGGGAAAGGAGAGATTAAGGAGAAAATAGTCCGTGGTCACGTCGCGGAAGAAGAGCCATGTTCTCCCCATAGACACGGCCACCATACCAACGGCTCTCAATAATAAACCATGACTTGGCGGTGGAACTCAAGAGCTGGGTGTTGATTCGGGGGAAGAAGAGGAACACTTGGAGCACTTCTTTGTGAGGGGGAACTCAGAGAGTTCCCCCTCAATTTGTTACCACTGCTTCGTGCGGTGGAGTGGATACATTTCGCCGAGTGATTGTGGATTGCAAATTCAATCACAACTTGATGGAATCCAGCCAATTTGGGAGGTTCGCGCGGAGAGACAAAAGGTGGAACATCAACCCCAATATCGTGTTGATATTAATGAGAATATGGATCCTAATGCCGAGTGATCGCATCTGATGATCACGGATGGAGCGATGGACTCTCCTGTGGTGGATTACAATTTCTGAGTGGCTTTTTGCCCCGTCCACTCACCATCGACCCAGCGGAATTGGATTGTGCGAGTCTCACTGTGCACACTGCGCAGAGATAATGACAGTAATCAGCGATTTTCCCGGCACAGGGAATGGCACTGGAAGAATTCACGGGCTTTTTGATACACTCGCCCGTGTTCTCTTAGTGGCATCACTGGTGCAGGGAAGTTCAACATTGCTTCCGAGAACGCCGCATTATTGTGTATTACCAGACATTTACAACCATTTTCTTGCAGGACATCATAGATGAGAACCTTTTACGTCCTGCAATTAACAGTGTGAAAGGACATAATTGCTATTTTCGGACGCCTGACGTCAATACAACACGCCCAGTTTTATTTCAAATGATTGTTAAGATCCCAGCGATCACATTTAGCTGAGAATTTCGCCGTGCTCGAAGATCTGCTCACAAAAGCACTTGGTTTATGTCAAAATTATTAGCATAACTCGCGATCATAGTGGTGATTACTGAAAATATTGTTACAACAATCAAGATCATAAATCTCGGATAATGGAAATGCGTGGCAGTCAAATATATAGTTCGCTAAAATAGCCCCCGAGAAAATAATACAAATTGCAACGCGCGAATTCTCTAAGAGTTAATTAATTTTTATGACATTATATACTCTAAGGCCTCTTTTCGGCTTTTCAACATGTTTTTATCTCACCCGAAGAACTATAAAACACAGTTAAAGGGATGCTCATTGAATGTGCTGAGAAAAGTGCTTTGATTTGCTCAATACTGTGCAGAAAGTGGTCGAAAGTCATGAAAAACAATTATTAAAATTGAGCTCTAAAAAGGTGATAAATCTGCTCAATTTTGTGGTCAAATATGAGCATATGTATGAGCAAGTTTTGATCAATTTTTCATAAATTGTCCGAGTTCTTTTTCATATGGGAACTGCTGGATTGTGAGCACTTTTGTTCAGCAGTAAATTAGGTGAAAAACATGCTGATTTTAGGTCAATTTGTTCGCTGGGACGCGTAAAAAGTAGAATTCTAAATCGTTTTCTCAATTTGCAGGCCACTTTGAAGATTCTAGAGAGTTTTTTTTGCCAAAACTACCTCAATAATCCGATTCTTCTGTGAGTTTCTTGTTCCCGCTCTGAATCTTTCAGAGAGACGCAATATTGCCATTCCCATGAGACTGACCGATCCTCATCAGTTCCAATAGACACTCAATTGAATCGAGTGTGTAAAACAGCAGTGCAACTAATCGATGGTGAATTAAAGCGTGACAAATCTTCTGCTGTGGCATTTCAACAAATCAATGGATCGCTCTGGAATTCCTCGAGGCTTTTTTTTTTCTTCGCCACCTCTGGATTCCACACCAAATGAATTCAATCAATCCGAGAGGAGTTGATTTGAGAGGGATAAATAGCCACACACGCATCCCGAAAAGTCTTTCATCACCCATCGACCAAAGAGTGGTGCTGAAGAGTGTTTGTAATTTTACCTAATTTGTTTTATACACGATTTTCTCACTAACATACGGTGGAAATGATTAAATTCGGTAGTTTTGGGATGAATTAGAGGCGCTGAATTTGTACGAAATTGTATCTCATCAAATGTAATAGCAACAATTAAAGCAGGAAATCATGAGGTATTTGACCCTTTTGCCTTCTCTGGCGAGGGTAAAACGCCTCTCTATCGCACCAGACATTCATAAAAAATTCATATGCTGGAAATTCTCCATTCAAACGACGAGAATTCCGTGACAATTGAAAGAATTCTTTTTCCAGGATTTTTATACTTATAGAGCACGACGACTCTCTCAAAAATATACTGCTGGTCTGGAAGAAAAAAATGAGTGAGAGAGAGAGAGAGAAGTGAAAAAAGCAACAGGCACCTTTATAGAAGGGGAAAAATGTGGAAAAAGACTGTAATACATAATTTAATGTGCAGCCATTGGAACGATTTTCAAGGTAAAAATGAATTATAATGATTGTACACACCAGCCAACGATTTTATTCGCATGGTGACGTCGGTGCACACCCAAGACTCAGGCTTAACACTTCGCGGTTCAGACTATGAGACTAATTACTCTAAAAAAAAGAGTTTGAGATTACAATTACACATTGAGCTCAAGTTAAGAGACTAGAACGAAACTCTCACTGAGTTCTCTGGGCGCTTTGGCTGAACAGATATTGCAAGCGAATGTGTTGTCAGAACTGGGAAGATTGTGAAGCTACAAATGCTGATGGTTTACTTGCGAATCCCGACGTCCACCGGCGATGGTTCTCTACTGTACATCTCATAATTACCTCACTTCTTTGCGATTGAGCAAGAGTGAGTAAATGCTACAATAGAGATCAGCAACATCTGGAAAGCGTAGTCAAATTCCCCGTCCAATCTTCATAGAAATAAAGATAATCTCCCTCGTGGTCGCTGATGATGAAGAATTCTGAACCGTGATGTACTGCTCAGTGATGTACAGCAACGAGATCAAGGAAGGCGCAAGATTTTCGCAAGAATAATGCTAATCATGAATGCGTTTACTCTCCACACCTTCGATACATCATTGCTGAAGATGAGATAAGTGAAAATTACACATGAAACATTTCTATTAACGTGTGGCATTTGGACGATTTGGCGGAGTACAATTACAGAGTCTCTCTCGAGAGTTGCCATGGTCATGAACATACTAATGATTGCCACGGTTTATGCCATGGAACAGGTGTTTAATTCATTATCAATTGCTCATAATCTTCACACTGCAAATCACTGACTCACTTCGGTGCCAACAAAACAACCTTTTACTGGTCACAAAGTTATTAAATTCCATCCAAATGCTTCACATCAAATTGAGATTTATTTGCTGTTGCGTCGCAAACCATTTCAGCTTTTTACGGATATTTTATGTGAAAATTAAACCATGATCACTTACAGTGTGTGCCAGATTGTGGAGAATCATGAAAAATTGAACATAAATCTACAGCTCATGATTCTTGAACTTTGCGATGTAATTTTCTAGCGGAGTCTTCGCTTTCCATCTGCAGTGCATTTGATTAACTTTTAATAGAGGTTAGCCCAAAAGTCAACCTGCTAATAAATTTTGCTTTGTTAATCACGATGGTTTCGATATGCCAATATAGATACTTATCCAACACACTAAGAAGGCACGCAGCTCACTGAGAATTTAGAATATTCGCAAGACTTTGCAAGAATTTATCAGAACGACATTCGTAGACATTTCTCATTGTCGATATTTGCAATAGTCAACATAGTTCTCGCGTCAGCGACCTTTTAATTATCTCTCCAAGAGTTCGTCTTTCAAAATAATATGATTATTAGCAATTCCTGGAAATTCAGTGAGTGTGACGATGAGGAAAGTTATAACTGCTGTTTCTACTTTAAACTGGGCGCACTAACAAGTATAAGATTGTTGTGATTAGATAAATATTCACACTCTTGCTTTATCACAACCATATCGTGTGCCATCTAGGAAATTATTCATGCTCACTTCTTTGCACTAAATAATTGCTGATGTGATAAATTATTCCTCCACAATCTCACTCGATGTTATCACAATATTTTCTACATTAATTAAGATTTTTGTCTAGCAAGAAAAATGCGAATTTCGTCACGGACTGAGGATTTCATATTGTAAAATATTAGGCGTAATTAAAAACATTCTGTATTATCTGGAATTAAAAATTGAGCACTAGAAAAGAAAACCTTTTTATCAAAACTTGACACTCTCGATTAAACCAAACACACTAAAAGCCATTTTCGGGTGTTTTTGCAAGAAGCCATTTTTTCTACATATATGGAAAAATATCATTACCCAGAAAATTACGCTTAAAATTGGCCATTGTATTCGCGGCTCGTTGTCGATCATTACTATGCCTATTTTTGGCGTTGTCTCATTGTTCTGTAGGTACAAACAAAACACTTTGCGGACAAAAAACAAACCCCTGAAGTTTCGAGCACAGCAGGTGGAAAAGTGACACTATCCTTAGTGGATTCTCAGCCAGAATTGTACTTCCATCGCAGGACGATTGATTGCAATTACTTCTCAACTGTCTGGCGGAATTTTCCGCAATATTTCAGTTGGGGTTGAGGTGAAGTACAATTTCGTGTAGACAGAGGCTCACATTGTATCTGATTTGGAGTGCCGTGGAAAGTGTATACAAAAAGTGGATTGCGTGATTGTTTTATTTCCACCATCTCTCTTGCCGGGTGAGATGCGATCATCGCGCAGTGTGGATTCAAAGGACTGGAAGAGGAGAAAGAACCTTGAATTGAGCGGAAACGCGGTAGTGACGCGTCGGTGCTCTTGTCACGCATGAGATATCACAAATATTAAATGGTGATGTACATTCATGAGTGGAGTCAGGTAGAATACAATATAATGGATGGGAGAAAAAAGCGAGAGGTGGGCAACGACTTTCGGATCCTCGTTGCCACGCGGCTCCCCCAGAAATTCTCCAGAAATGGAGTTGCAGATAGTACTGAAAAGGGGGCTGAACGTTCCCCTTTTCCTGTCCAGCCAAACATCTCGTGAGTCTCTGAAGTGCAGAGTCCCGATTATCATCGCCCAGACTAATAACTCTAAACGCCATGACGACTTCGCGGACGAGGGGATCTTCGCAGTGATGTAGTAAACAGGAAGGAAGAAGGTGAACTTACTGCGATCAGTGGAAGACCTTCTTAGAATTCCTAGAAGTTATACTGCAAATAAGCAATTGCACCATAATGCGGTGATCCAATAAGAGAACTTTCTACACTACTGAATCTCCTGTTGAAGATGAACTGCAATTTGCACAAGATAACGACCTCAAAGTCCTCCGGAAGACTAATTAATCAATTATGCTCCCTATCTGTCTGCAAAGCACCCCTAGAATACCTCACTAGTCGCCTCGGTTGGCATTAATTTATAATAAATGCACGGACACTGCGTGAATTAACCTCTCCAAAGTTTGCCTTTTAATTATTAGCTGCTCTCCATCATATTCACCGGTGTTATGCGCTCAAACAGGTGGCATGAGTTCATATTATTCAGAAATACAAACATAATATTACTAATGTGATGATTTTTTGTTGTGTTCTTGGTACTAACTGAGCGAGAGACTGCGGGAAAATCAGCGAACCGAAACGTTGGGAATTTGAAATTGTTGTTTTTTTTCGTGGAGTAACATTTTATGTTTATTCCGCACTGAGAGAAGAAAATACGTGTGTGTGTTCACTTTATTCAATTAATTGGTTCACATAGTCTGGGATTCTCTTAAATATCAGGATGGGAACATATTCAGAAGGAGTCCAAAAGTCCCACGATTGTAGAGTGTAAAAAAATGGGAGGGGAAATTTTAAGTATATTCAACCGCCAAATGAAGATCCTGGTCAGTGTCTTTCACACTGTGCAAGAACAACTGTGCATATTTGTTTATTTCTTCGCACACATGTGCATCTCGAGAAAATTGCATACAAATAGTCTGTATTGCCTAAGCAATTTTCAGCGAAATTGCACGCTCAATCGTCAAACAGAAAAGTTATTGGAATGCGAACTTTCAATGCTTCGTCAATTCGTCATGACTTAGAGGTCAATCTAAGGTCACCATTGAGGCGTCTGTGACTGTTCGTAGGTCAGGCTTGCTGTACAAAGTTCCCACAGGGACCTCACGCAGCCTTTTCGCCACTCATAACGCCACAGCATGGCTTGGCGGCATGCGAATGGACGGAGACACCTTGTGAAATGCCTAATGAGTTCTTTAATTCCCTCTGGTTGCCAAAAGGAAAGCAGCGATATTTATTGTCAGTCGCAGAGTGCTTGTTTTCCTCACATGATGAGTGATTTTGTATAGAAGGTATTTCACGTTATTCAAATAAACACCGCTAAGAGAGTTCTTGTGGTGGATCTTCGCGTGTGTGAATATTTGCAACACTTCTTGCAATTTATTCATAAATCATCAGAGTGGATGGAAAAGTTTCTCTCTCCCCAAACAATAAATATTAATCTTTTTCCGGACGGAGGGAGAGCCAACGATGGAGAGAAAGAGTGAGAGGTTTATTTGTGTAGTTTTACTGTTTCAATTAATAATGGAAATCAAGGGTGATTCAGCGTCTTCTCATCAAAACCTCCACCACAACACTGACCATCAATATATCTTCGAAACGATCAGGTAAACTTGTAAATTAGATTTGGAGAGATAATTTGTGCAGACGCATGTCCATTGTGAATGATGGAGATTGAAAATTGAATCAATTGCGCCTCAGTCTTCCAGAGAATATGAACTTCATGCCAGTCCTGGGCAATGGACACGTGGGATTCCAGGTGATGAGTGACTCTGTGCACCTCAATGGCCTGTACAATGGCGAGAAAGGATTGAGTCACAGGGCGCGGATACCCAACTATGCCAACATCCTGATTACAAACTTTGCCGAGCTGAATGGCAGCGTGAAGTACGCCATGGATGTGCGCAGTGGAATATTTAGGACGTCCTTCTCGCCTAAATCAGCTGCCTATAAGCTGGACCACTTGATTTATGCTCATCGCTTCTATAGCCGTGCAATTGTAAATCAACTCTTCATATCTCTTCTTAATTGCACCACAGGTAAACAAGCACAGAGTGTATTGCAATAATCTTTGTGAAATTCAATGAAACTGGAGGAGGAGAGAGAATTATATGATCCATCAATGCAATGATTATCGAGCTTCTATTGCCCTCTCAAATGTACCGTATGGGAAGCGTTCACAAATCGTGGCTCCACTCGACTTTTCACTGAAACATAATTAGTAATTATGGATGCATTATAAATCCATATCCATCGGGGAAGTCATACAGACTGGCTCAATCCCTCAAGACTTGGGTTGGTTGCATCACGCCGAAAAAAAGGCAAGACAGGAGAAACAGAACACGGAAACCGTAGCAGAGAGAGGAAATTTCTATTTTGAAAATTGTCTCAAGCAATTTTCATGGGATTTCTTCTCTCGATCTCACTTTGATTGTCGTGTGAGCTGATCCCGAAACGAAATGAATGTGTACATTACGGTATACCAATTTTTACTGTAATGTTCTGCAATGCTTATCTTACCGAATCGCTTTCTTATGTGCGCCTCTCGAAGACGGATTCTAAGCTTTCTTTATGCTCTGGCAAAAAAGTCGTGATTACACGTGGAATTGAAATATCATCGAATTGGTCAGATATTCAAATATTAGGCCAGTAGATCAGAGTCATATAAATATTTGGATCAATTCCCACTAAAACTGGGCAATGTTAAAGATGTGTTACTCATTCAAATCAGCTTTCGCTACCCTGAATCACACATGTAAGGCTTACGATGAAAATTATGTTCAAAATTTCACCAAATTCATCACTTGTGATAAAAGGAGATTTGAAATTCCGCATAACACGTGTTAAATCAATTTGTACCGCCTAAATGTGTAATTCTGAACCAAATGAATGCGTTTGCTATAATAAAAACAACCACTTGCTAAGCAGATGAGTTCAATTTCGTGCCATAATTCATGACAAATTTTACGAGTTGTTTAACGATTCTGTATTTCCCATAAAACAAGAGTATTTTAGCGCGATTTGATTGCAAATATTTTTAAGGAACATGTAAAAAGCGGCGCGACAGACCGAAGGTTGCAAAAACGGATTAATCTATGACTGTGGCTTTGATTTTGAAGCGCGAACATGAAAAATACTTGCAGCAAATTCTTTTTAAGAGAATTCCTTTCGAATGCTAAACTTTTACATGTTTTGAAGGTAAACGTTCCCCAGTTTTAGTGAGAATTGCTCCAATTATTGCTAAACAATCAGAATTGACTCCATTTCGATGATTCTACATCTTGTTTCACTGTCATTCCGCGTCACAGGGGAAAACACTGCGGCAGAAGTCGATGGAGTCGTCATAAAAATTGGCCAGTATCCGGGAAATGCAACTGATGATATCGAGTTCGCCGCCAGTGGCAGTGAAGGTGTGCAGCCACGCGAGACTGACGGAAAAAACCCCACGGAAGGAGTCCCAATCAGAAAAATCTGCGGCAGCACGAAAACAGTCGAAGACCCCATCTACCAACAAGATCCATCCAATTGCTGTGTTTTATGGAATCATGT
Source organism: Phlebotomus argentipes (assembly GCF_947086385.1). Classification (NCBI taxonomy): domain Eukaryota; kingdom Metazoa; phylum Arthropoda; class Insecta; order Diptera; family Psychodidae; genus Phlebotomus; species Phlebotomus argentipes. The sequence goes on along the minus strand of NW_026776177.1, from coordinate 17,779,562 downwards.
TCCAGAAGAAATCACACTTGGGACCACAAGAAAAACATCCATGTCTTTCACATTCGTAATGACGGTCGACGAACATTTTAGTGTGGCAGAACAGGAAATGATGGACGGTAAGTGCTGAATAACCATGACGAGGGGTGAGAGATACATGGCAAGACACTTCTGCATACTATTATGCTCACTTCGCATTATGCACCGCCTCTGACCATGTGCTAGAATACGAAGAAAGTCAGGTGAATTAATTCTTCTTCCCCTCACACTGGCCAGTTTCATTGACTTTGTGCATTAGCACAAAAGAGTCTACAATGCAGCGAAATTAACTTCACAGGAAACTTCATCAATTCACCACGGATCTCCTTGATACATTTGCCACTCATTCCTCACTTTCCTAGCCCTTTGACAACACATTATGCCAATGAAATCTGCTCATGAGAAAAACACCTCAAATTATCATGAATAAGAGAATATTTTGAATAAATCTTCATGGAATTCGGTGATGTGCAATTAAATTTACATTAAATAACTCCTCGTGCTTTGCGTCTCATACAATGTTGTGAAATGGCTGAAGAGAAAACGTGAAAAACTCTGAATTCACCTGCGTTCTGACATACAGAAATTTTCAACACTTTTATAGTGTCGTGAAAAATTGAGGTTCATCGCCACAATACATCGTGCATTACAAGTATTTGCCAGAATTATATAGCATCGTCGACAGACTGTATATAACATTCCATTAAATCACCTTATACGATATTAAATTCCGAAGAAAAAGCACCAGTATTTCCTCTGCCATTAATCTGCTTTGAGTGAAAATTAAGAAAGATTAGACGCTTTTTTTCCACGATCACTTCCTCTAATTGCCATCTGCTCAAGAGTGAACTAATTACTGAAAGAATTCCATCAGCTTGAAAATCAAAGTATAGAAGAGAGTCCATTGAATTCTCTGCTCTTACCCATCATTTACACATTTTGAGGTTCATTTAGGGGGGGATTTAGGATTACTTCCGGCGAACTTGATCTCTCAGTTTCGCCCTTTTTCATTCATTCACGATCACCTAAATCGATGTCTTCTTTTTTACCCTGTTTCTAGTGCAGCAAGTTCAATGGCATTGAACTAGGAAGTGTTTGTGAAGAAATGTTTTGGCAATTTCCTGAGAAGTTCTTGTGCAAAATGGGGAAAAAAGAATGCTCCACAGCACCAATAGTGCTGAAAAGCAGTCAGACAGCGATTTTCTCTCCATCCATTCTCATGTCTCTCCGGTCTCTCCCATGTCTTTAATGGCAATTTACACGTTACTGAATAAAATTAATGCCTAATTAATTATTTCACGTGTGAATCTGTGTATGTGTTTTTACTGCGTTCTATTGTGATCATTAGGTTGGGAGAAATTATCATTATTAATACCACATTGTTTGTGTGGTGTGTTCTTGGCTCTTCATCTCAACATGTTTTTATTTTTCATGTCACGCCAAAGTATTGGCTCAGACGGATCTCGATTTGCTCGACACGCACATCAGAGAATGGAAACATTTTTGGGATGACTTTGCGGTTGAACTTGATAATTCTGACGATGCCTTGAGTCTGTCTAGAACAATCCATGCCAGCATCTTTTACCTCGCAAGCTCTCTGCCGTCGCCGAGTGTGAATCAGCCACGAAGTGCCTTCGGGGGTCTCAGTCCCACGGGCTTGGGCAGAGGAGGCTCGAATCTCAGTGATTACGAAGGACACGTCTTTTGGGATGCCGAAACCTGGATGCATCCGCCTATACTCCTCATGAGTCCCGTCTGGTCAGCAGAGATGCTTCACTATCGCGCCACTAAAGCTTTTCCGGCAGCTCAAGACTATGCGAAGGAGACAGGATACAGTGGTATTCGGTGAGTAACCACGCCCCCCTCGAAGCTCCGCCCACTTGAGTGCGCAAATCTACTCGAGAATGCAGTGTGTATGTAGCAAATTGAATTGTTCACACCCAAAATGTGCAAGTTGGAGGGCTGTGCGGCACAAGATGACGATGCGATTGTACTTTGATAGATTCCCATGGGAAAGTGCATTCACTGGACGTGAAGTCACGCAGCCCTGTTGCCCTCTGGTCGCCGCCAACCAGCAGCATGTGACCGCAGACATTAGCCATGCACTGAGACTTCATCTGGCTGCCACACGAGATATCCACTGGCTCAAACGTGAGGGATGCAAATTGGCCATCCCAATTGCACAATTCTGGGCCAGTCGTGCTAAATTTAACGGCACAACCGGCAAATACGACATCCGTCGTAAGTATAGCATTGCTTCTTCAACTTAGAACTCCAGAGATCTCGAATTTATGTAACTTTCATTGCCTTAATTACAAGCGAAGATGTCATGGGACCCGATGAAGATCACGAAGATGTGGACAACAACGTGTACACAAATATAGCGGCGAAGCAAGCTCTCCAATTTGGACAGTAAGAAACGAAATTTATAATGGTCAGGTAAAAAAGATATTACGGATAAAAATGACTGTAAAAGTGTTTTTACACGACATGGAAATTGTTACATGTGACTCACAATTCCGCTAACATTCATTCTGAGAAACAATTCTCCCCGAAACAAGTAATTATCCATCTTCCTCGTCGCCTTTTTACCGCCCATGACAACTCCACATGAATTTTTGGGTCTTAATCTCAATTTTTGCCTTTAACGCCACTTCCCAGATTCGCCGCGTGTGTCTGCGACGACAGCGAGCAGGGCAATTGGACTCGCATCGCAGATAACATGGCCATCCCGTACGACAGTCAGCTCAATTACCATCCGCAGTTCGAAGGGTATCGGCCGGGGATGCAAATTAAGCAGGCGGACGCCGTCCTCGCCGGCTACCCACTCCAGTTCCCAATGCCGCCGTAAGTGCCGATTAATTGCTTCTTAACCTGCCACCAGCACTCATCGTATTCGTTCGTTCGTTTCGATAAAGACGCCCAATTAGTCAGCTCATTGCGCAGAAAGACAGCACAGGGGGTGAACAAGTGTGGTACTTTGCTCGAGTCAGGTGTCAATTTGCTCACTTGACGATTTAATTGGCGCCACTGGAGTTGCACCGATTTTTCTGTGAAAACATTGCTTTTCTCGTATTACTCAAGCAGTGTTATTGTTTTGTATTCTTCTGGCCAAGGAGCAGATATTATGGTCGAAAGTGGTGTACAACTTTACGGAAGTATTAGAAAGTGTTAAAATCTTTCGTATATTAGCATTGGCTTAAGCTTCGGTTTCAACAAATTGAAACATTTTTTTTTTTAACTATTTTGCCGAGAAAAATCAATTTTAGCAATTAATTTCCTACTATCATAACGCCTAATTTTAACTCTTTCACCTAAGCACAGCTCTGAGTGTGCAAAGAATGCAAACCAGAATGTGCAGATGACACTGGAGAGCAATAAATATTTAGCAATGAACCGCAGACGAAGAGCAGAAGTGATATTTTCCTCTTGTCCGCACTCAATCTCTCCTCTCTCTCGGTGTATTCTTGCAGGGCGACACGTCGCAATGATTTAGCCATGTACGAGAATGTCACCAGAGCCACAGGACCGGCAATGACTTGGGCCATGTACGCAATCAATCACCTAGATTTAGGAGCCCGCGACAGGGCGGCTGACATGCTGGCGCGCAGCTATCGGCACAACGTGGAGCTGCCCTTCCTCGTCTGGCGGGAGTTGTCCGCGGAGCGCGCGGACACGGGCGCCGTGAACTTTCTCACGGGAGCCGGAGGCTTCCTGCAGGCCATCATGTTCGGCTACGCCGGCATTCGCATCCACCTGGACCGGCTCGTGTTGCAGCGCCCCTCCCTGCCGCCCGCCGCGGCGCACTTCCGCCTCCGTGGGATCCACTTCTTGCGCTCCCGCTTCACCCTCACCATCGCAGCGCAGAGCGTCCGAGTGGAGTTCACGGAGTGCGGTCGAGATTTGACCATAGTCATCGGTGCCAGTCAACAGGATGTGATTTGTGGTGCGCACTCGAGAGTATGTAAGTGAGATTACACGCAAGCCCAATTGGAAATTGAACGAAATACTCACGACACCACCATAGCATAACCAATCATGATGAAATTGCGCTTTTTTCCCGCCCCAGATGGTCTTACGCAATGAACTATAACATTGTAGACGGTTTGGTGCACCTTTTCCCATTCTTGAGAATTTCAATTACCACTTTTTACCACCTCTTCCGCACCACCGTCAGTCACACTGTGCTTCTCTCGTTGCAGATGACATCACGAATCAATATGCAGAGATAAGGCCCAAAAGTGACTCAGACTTTCATTCCTGCCATATGTCATCCCATTGATTCCCCCCTTCGCCACTCGAGAGATCATTATCATCATCATTGCCCATTTTCTCACCAATTTAGCCAATCGATCATCTTGCGAAAGGCACAGCGCGGAGAACGGAATAATTCAATGGAAAAAATAATAAATTACTCTAAATTTTTCTGCGTCCTTTGCTCTGCAATAAAACCTCTAAAGTTGAGTAAATTTTGGCTCTCAATTGAGTCTGTGTCACCGTTCAGATTGACTCTAGAATCGAAATTTCCCAAGCTCAGAAGAGCATATTTTTATCTCTATTTTTTCATATTGATATTTCCTTTATCACAAGTACTCAGTTATTAATCGGTAATACAAATGATAACCGTCATAAGCCTGAGCAACATAAATTAGTCAAACCAACGTTACGGATGTCAAGACTGCACTAGAATGCGGAGTCAGGGAAATCGCTGCTGGACAAGGAGTTGCAATGGGAAGATCTTCCTAATTTCTGCACGAAAGGACGCAAGATGCTGTGACATTCAAAGTCTATATTCGGAACCAAGCCAAGTTAAATGCTGGATTTATCATTAATGTAGCATTTAACAATATTCGGTTTTATTCCATGGCGTTGATACTGTAACACAAGCGCTTCGGCCGGATTAAACTGAAAACGAATCATGTCGCAACGTGACGCGCAGTCACGAATTACGTTCAGTGAGGATGTGTGTGAGAATTTGGCAGCTCAAACGCATGTGCAACCGCGTAGTTTGAGCCGACTTTAAAGTCCATGTCAGACTAGACTAAACATAAATGCTGCATTTGTATTAAATCCGACACGGCATAAAGAGGCTTAATGTTTGTAGGGAAGATCGAATAATCTCACGATTTGTACAATAACTGATAACATTAGGCTATAAACTACGTGAAACGCCAGGAATCCATTCAGTTGGACTCTGAGTGTGAACAAAGTGTGAACAATGTTGTGGTGTTTCGTCTTTCTGGGTCTGTTTGCAAGTGTTTTAGCGGATAATTATGCCTTCCAGTCAAATGCGTGAGTCATTTCAAATCAATCTCGCACAAGGCGTGAAAAGTGACGGAGTTTTCTTCCCAGACTTCCATCGCAGGATGTCATGCCAACCCTGGCGAATGGTCACATAGGACTGGTTGTTTTTGACCACTCCATCCTCGTCAACGGCCTCTACAATGGCTTCATGGGCTACAGCCATCGGGCGAGGATTCCCAACCACGCCAACATTCAAATGAGATCCTGCGCGAAAGACACCAAAACCGATGCCGATGATTGTCTCTACGAGCTGAACATCCGCCACGGATTCTTCCGGACAGTTCTCACGGGCAGCACATTCTCCGCTGAGCATCGAGTGTACACTCACAGATACTTCAACCGCCTGATAGTGAATGAATTTCGACTGAGCCGCACCGGAGGAACAGGTAGATTTATCTCTGTTGCCTCAGAGATGTGAGTGATATACGAGTGATTGTAAATCAATTCAATGCTTCAATGAGTAATTGCGTAAAGCCAATCCCCAATTCAAGGTTCATTTTCTCCCAGATAACACAAGTTCAAATTCTTCTCTGCAGGAGCTATTACCCTTGATTTGGTGCAACTTCCCGGTGATCCTTCTGTGGATTTCACCTTCTCGTCAGCACAGCCTGAAGACATCGGCGGACTTTCCTTCCAGCGAATCGCTGGCCAAACAGTCGCCGTTGAAGATCCCAATTACCAAAAGGAGCTCCGAACAGTCAATGTCTTTTACCAGACTGCTCCTGATCAGTTGATCCTGCCGGACGGACAGAATGAAATCACAGTGGGATACTTAACGGCCGTGGACTTTAACGAGGGAGTGGCCAGGAAGGATCTCGTCGATGCCATTCCACAGCTGAATGTGAATCAGATCTTCAACACACACGAGCAGATGTGGGAAACTTTCTGGCAAACCTATGGAATCACAGTCGTTGGCGATGACAATCTGGCAAGCTCCATTCACACGAGTCTCTTCTTCCTGTCCAGCTCTCTGCCCTCGCTAGAGAGCAACCAAGGCAACTATGACTTCTACGGTCTGGCGCCGGCGGGACTCGGGCGCGGCGGAGTCATGTTGATGGAATATCAGGGTCACAGCTTCTGGGACACAGAGATTTGGATGCAGCCGCCAGTGTTGATGCTGGAGCCGAAATGGAGTCGAGATTTGCTCCACTATCGCCACATCACACGCGAGGCTGCCCAGAATCACGCCCGTCAGACTGGATGGAAGGGTCGCAGGTACGTCTGGGAGTCCGCGTACACGGGCAGAGAAGTCACTCCGCCGTGCTGCCCAGAAGTCGTCCTGTATCAGCATCACATCACGGCGGACATCGTCTTTGCCGCCAGATCGCACTTCTTCGCCACCCACGATATGGACTACTTGAGGCAAGAAGGATGCCAATTGGCCGTGGAAAGTGCTGAGTTCTGGGAGAGTCGAGTTGTGTGGAATGAAGACACCGAAACGTACGACATTCGCGGTGAGTCTCACTCAATTAGCCTGAATCTACAGAATTTCAAGCATTTTTGCAATATTTTCGTCACGGTAAGAAACTGACTTTATGGCTAATGATTGAATCCTTTCAGCCGTCATGGGTCCGGATGAGGATCATCACAACGTGACCAACAATGTCTACACAAACGTTGTGGCGGGATACAATTTGTACTTCTCCGAATTCGCATCGTGCTTGTGCAAGGAAGTGTTGAATCTTCAGGAGTACGAATTAGTAGAAAAGTGGTCAGAAATTGCTCGCCAATTGACACTCCTTCACGACTCCGAACACGACTATCATCCGCAGTTTGAGGGATATGAGCGCGGAACGGCAATCAAGCAGGCGGACGTTGTCCTCCTGGGATTCCCGCTTCAGTATCCAATGGACGAGAGCACGAAGAAGAACAATCTGCACTACTATTCGGACATGACGAGGGAAGATGGGCCCGCGATGACTTGGTCTATGCACGTCATTGGACACCTGGACATTGGGGAGGATGACGAGGCGGCGCAGAACTTCAAGCGGAGCTATGACAATTACATCCGACGCCCATTCATGGTGTGGAGTGAGGCGGCAGAAGGTTTCGTGGGCGCTGGGAACTTCATCACGGGCGCCGGAGGATTCTTGCAAGGCATCATCAATGGCTACGCCGGAGTTCGTCTCCATCAGGACAGCATGACCGTTGAACGACCCAGGATTGCTCCGGGTGTCACTGAACTCACAATAAACCGAATCACATATCTGGGCTCAACGTTCAGTATCACAATGCAGTCATCGCAGACAATCTTCAGGACGACTTACAGCAATCCGCAGATTCCTCTCTCATTCGCAATCAATGATGAGGAAATTGAGGGAGAAATCCGTAAGTTCACCGTGAAAATGACGCAACGTCAGATCTGAAATATTCTTCTATCCTTTTCAGCACCTCTCACGCCAACTGATGTCCTCGTGATCAAGCCCAAATCCTATCCCTTCGGCGATTGCCAACTGCCGTCAAACTTAATCGGCGGAGCACAAAGTCTTAAGATCGCATCAATTGTACTGTTTATAACTACTCTCGCTACACTTCTAATCAGCAAGTAATAAAGATTATGTATTCACCTTCAAGTCCTCACTTAGACTTGTGCTTCACAATGTTACTGCCAGAGAGATTCTGCTTCGTCCCACTCAGCACAATGTAGGGACTGTTGGTCTCCCTCTGCTTCGCCTGCAGCATATTCAACGTGCCCAGCGGGGTGTCCGTGGAGCTCATCTTCATCATCAGCCCCTCCTGTTCGCTCTTCTTCAGCCGCTTCTCGATCTTGTTCTTTCCCGGCCCCTTGCCGTGGAACTTGTGCGACAGATAGCGAAAAGCCTCCTTGGCATTCAGCACTCTTCCGCCGTCATCGATGTACTCCAGCTTCACATTGGGCTTGAAGCCATCCTTCTCCTTGAAGTCAGAACTCGGCCCACTGTGATACCTGTCACGCCGACCGAACTTGTCATCCTCACTGGAAAAACAAAGTAGCCCACATTAGAATTTCCAAAACAAGCCACTGTGTGGGAAAAATACACTCACGCGTAGGTTTTGTCCTCGATGGAGTAATTCTTGGCCTGAAGATGAGCCATTCGCGTATTGCTCGGTCGATTCTTGTCGTCTCTCTCCAAATAGCCCTTCGACACAGCCAATCGCAGGGCTCCAGCCACACCAGCACTCACATCAGGCTCCTCATCCAGGATCGCAATCTCCCCCACATCATCCGGCCCCGGCTGGGAGTTCTCCTCCATCTCCAACTCACTCGCATTCACAGAGTTCCACGTCCCCCTCACATCTTCGGGCTCCTCCTCCTTCTCCTCCACATTCATCTCACTCTCGAAGTCTATCAAGTCATTCGTATTGCCCTCACGATTTCCCGCCATGCCGTACGTGGGAATGTCTCCCAGCGTCCGACAAAACTCCGCCGTGGCATTCAAGGTGATCTGGTTGGACTGCAAGTCAAAGCGATCCTCCTCTTCATCCGACACAGCTTCACTCTTCACCTCACTCTTCAGCTGAGCCGTGTCGATGGGCTTAGCAATTAAGGACTCCTTCTGCTTCAGCCGCCTCGCCTTGGACAGCATCTTCTCCAGATCATCATCCTCCGGCTCTATTTTCACCTTCTCCTCGGGCACATCGTCAATGTCCATGGATGTGGAGGAGCTTTGTCCACGTCTACTGCCCATATCCCGCGAAGTACCCTCCATTTCGCCGGGCAATGGCAAGAGATCATCTGCTTTCAGGGTCCTCTTGGACTTCTTCACCTTCCTCTTGGGCTTCTTGAATTTCGCCATTTCAGCTTCTGTGTAATAATCTGTAGCCGGCTTTATCAGCTGCTCATTCAGCGTCTCCAGACGCTTATGCTCCAGCTTGCATCGGATCTCCAGGATTTTACGCTTGTGCTCCTGCTCTTCTTGCAAATTTCTGCCCAGCGTGAAACTCTTCTTCTGCCCTCCATCGATTTCATCGTCATACTTCTTCAGAATGGCCCTGGAAAGTGGCTGTCCGAACTCATCCACTTCATCGGCATAGCAATCGTATCCGTAATTCTGTGGATTCAGCTTCTTGTTCTCCACATTCTTCCGATATCGCTCCGTGTCCATCAAATTCACATTCACGAGCGTGTCTGCGTCCTCATTGAGTACATCCTGATCCTTCAGTGTCAAGATAATTGTCTTTCCCTCACCAAAATCTGACGTATCGTGCTCCACTCTCAATCCCTTGAGATCACGCGATCCATAGTACGTCGGGCGCGCTTCCCTGTCTTCGTGGTCAGCATGAGAACCTCCACCAATCTGTTCTTCCATCTCCTCGAGCCACTTGGCCCGACTTTCTGCCTCCTTCTTCTGTCGCTCCTTCTCCCGACTCTTGTCCACCCACGACACCAGATCGTCCTCCTCATCTGACGCCCCCAAGCTCTTCACCTTCAGCATCGTGTTCTCCAGCTGTCGCTTCTCCTTGCGCTCCTTGATTTTCTCCCTGATCTTCTCCACCTGCTTCGTCTCGGCAAAGTTCGATGCCGGCTTGTGAACAAACTCCCCATAGTCGTCCTTATGGATCTTCAGCTCGGGCTCATCACCCTTCTCATCCACATACGTCCTCTCCTTTGCCGGCGGCGCTGAGTCCACCTCGAGAGGCTTCAGACCCAACTTGGCTCTCAGCTTGTTCGTCTCCTCAATGGACAGGCAATCGCCAGCGCCGCCATCGGGAATCGGGGACGGCGAACGGGGTCTCTTGGACGAGATCACGGGAGCCGGAGGAGCCACCGGAACCTCAATGACATCAGAACCTGTGAAAGCCAGGAAAATTTCAATACGCCTCAATGGCAAACGTTTACAATGGTTTTCCACTTACTGTCGCTATTGTAGTCGTCGCGCTGCTTCTCAGTGCTGCGCTTTCGATGACGACGCTCGCGGTGGTGCTTCTTGTAGTGCTTCCGGTCGTGTCTCTCCGGAGACTGAGATCTGCTGCGGGTCTTTGATCGGGATCGAGAGCGCTTCTTGTGCCGCCTCACCACTTCTCTGTCTCGCTTGTGCTTCTTCGAGCTGCCCATTTTGCACTGTCAATCAGTCACTGATCTAGTTGATAATGTCTGAGGGTGCTTTATTACTATGAATCAGACTTAATTGCGAGTTTTATTGAAGAAAAACTACGGGCAGCCCGTGTTTTGCCAACACTTGTTTTGACAATTTGATGTAAACATAACCCATCTTTCACATGGCTGCCAATATTGACCGAGGTGTAGAATAAAATACACCGATTGTAAATGTTTTTGCGCTTTGTTTGGGATTCCAGAAGAGCTCAAGAATGGAAAAATGCTGGAAAAATGCACTTCTGGCATAAATTATGGGAGAAATGCAGAGAATTCCCGTATTTTGGACGAAAGCTCTACATGGCTGCCAACTTCGGTGCATGAATGTTTCCCGTGATGAACACATGGCGCTGGTGGCCATTTGGGAGGGAAATATTTGGCTCGCTTTGGGGTGGGTTTTTGAGCGAAGAAAGCTCTCCTCCCGCGTGCAAATCGCACTTTTCTCTCATGTGAAACTCCAGTGGCACTCAGTTCGTTGTGGGCGGTGGAAGGAAAATCACTGTGTAGCCTTCTCTATGAGCAAGTGAAAAGTGTTAGTGTGACGTAAGGGTGTCCCCGAGATTCCGAGAAAAACTTCTTCTCATTTTGTACCTCATTTTTCCCTCTTTCTCTCGTACAAAATTTAGATGATATTTCCACACAAGTACTCAGTAGAGTGTAATTTTTATGACTTTAAATGTTTTAACGATTATGTGTTATTAGAACATCCATTTAGCATGGCAAAAGAATGTCTTTCAGTGCAATTCTTTTAAGTTTCCCCATAAGTGTGCTGTTTTTTCTACAAGGTAATTCAGCAACCTCCTCCATTCCGGGAGCCACCCTTTGTGCCCCCCGGGGGCGATGGTGAAAATCTGTGGGGCATGAGTGCATTTTGCGGGGGGAGGGAGAGAGCGAAAGGCATTTTTTTTTTACTCTTGTGCACTCCAAAAAAAGTCGCTGATTTGGAGGCTCACACAGAGGGTTATACTCAAGGGTAAGAAAGCGCTGAGCGAATTATTGAATTCAATATGCGGAGGTCAAAAGGAAAAGCGTCGAAACATCTTGCTGAATGCGAGGCTATTTATAGCCCAATGCGGCGCGGAAGGGGACAGAATTGATTTTTGCAATACGCTTTACACACAAAGTGCAGCCCCCGCCCTCGGGAAATCACACACCCACCCTCTAGATTCCATTAACCCTTTGACATATGGCCTCCTCCACTCACCCCAGAGCGTCGCTGTGGGGCGATAAACATCGTAGTGTCATGAGGAAATTTATAGACTGTGATTTTTTATTGATAGTCGGAGAGTTGGAGGGTTCATTACGAATGCTAAATTGCGGATAGTTTCTTTCATACGCTCTTCTGTCATCGCTCCGAATTGCTCATCGAGACTCGCAATACCATCTTGGCTGTAATTTTATTGACTCTGGCTAAAAGCACTTGCTCATCACAGCGAAAAGATGTCTTTCCGAGAAAGCACTCAATTCTTGGTAAACAAGACTCTTCTGTAGAACGGTCAATGGCACTTCTTTTTGGGTTAATTGCATCATTTCCCCATATATATTAAAAATTATAAGCTCCGAGAGAACAATATTGTTATCTCAAAATTACACACTTCAACTTTACTTCAAAAGATGAGCTTTTACGATGTATATTTTATGAAGTTGAAAGAGAAGAATTTTGCATACTTCGCTGTGGTACAAAGGAGATTAAAATTTTCATCGTCAGCTAAATTACGCAGACTGTCTGGTGAAGTCAGAGGATCAGTTCAGTGGTGTTGTTTAACCCATAATCAGAACTGATGGTGTGGAAAAATTGAGCTGAACATTTGCTCCGTGTTTGCAATGATTAAAGTGCCAAAATCACATTCATAGGCTCCGCCCACTCAAATGCCCCGCCCATTATCACGCAAATCACACTAAAAGGTGCAGCAAAACTGTGAAATTCCTTCCCAAATTGCAATTGAAATTTTCTAATTGACTTTTTTAAGATTTAGAGATCTTCCAATATGTACATTTTTTCATGTTTCGTTAGAGATTTATATGTTTAGATTCTTTTGGAATACAATTTTTTTTAGTCTGTTTTCGAGATTTCATTGAAGATTTAAGAGTAACGAATTACTTAATTGTGTGTTGTTTGTGTGTCTGTTTAATATTTTGTACAGCATGTGAAGTGTGTTTAGTTATCTTTACAACAAAAATTGGTCATTCAATTTTCCACTTCAATTGCAACACTCCAAAAGAAAACTTGATTATATTGATTTGAGTTAATTTGCAGAGACACATGATTGATTTACTAATTGAATTTATGGATAGAAGTTTTAGTGCGGGGATTGAATTGAAAACACCTGTTAAGTTCATCAGGAACTGTTTGAATGACCAGCAGAGGGGTTAAGAAATCAATAAATTTCCAATCCTTGTGGCTCAAAATACTTGTACATGGTTTTCTGCAATGAGAATCACTCTGTGTGCGCTGTTATCGCGTGTTGACGATGCACACGAATGCTGAGAGCAGTATAATTTTTCAGTTGTTGTGCAGTGCGTTTAGTCAAATTGCAAATTGACCTAAAGAAATGCTCAATGTCATAGCTTCGTGTATACTAAAGTGGGCGAATCGTAGAGATCATAAATGACTAGTATATTTTTTCATTAAGTGACACATTCTATCATTCTCCTCTTCCTGGCGCGCCAAACTTCGGGGAGAGTTGTTGTTAATTCAGTTTGGCAACTGAGTTCTCGCCGATGTTAACTCGCATGTCTCTTGTTGTTCTCTTTACGGTGGCGTCAACAGCGCTAATTCGATTATCCTCGTCATCGGCAATTCGCAGTGAAGACTATCGGGAGTATATTGTTGACCCGGGGAAGAATTTAATTTTGCCCTGCGCTGTGAATGATCCTGTGACTGTCATTTGGATGAAGGAGGGACACAGGAATAGATCCAATTGGGTTCCACAGGTGAGTTTAATCCCCTCAATTGCACGATTCCTTCCGCTCTCTCTGACTGTGTTTTCTGCCACCCCACAAAGGAAAACGGATCCTTGCTTATTATCAACATCACAATGAACGATGCTGGCAATTACACTTGCTCCACTCTGCCGGGAAATGCAAGTCTCACGGGAAATATGTCATCATCTCTCGACCTCAAGACGTCGAATGTGCGCGTGAGAAGTCCTCCCGAGGCTGTTTCCTTCTTTGCCGTCCGAGCTTCAACAGTTATTGCTGTCCTCATATGGGAGTACCCACCGAAGAGGCTCATCGCGAACAGCGTTCGCAGCTTCACGGCTGACTTTCGCCAAGTGCCAGAAGATGTTGAACTCGATGCGGATGGAAATATCATAGAGACTGAATGGGAACGACTGGATCCGCTCAATATTAGCCCTAATATCGTAAGTAAAGCTCTCACTTTCTTCACTCATCCTTATCAAAAGTGGTGTACAACTCAGTAGAAGCATTTGGAAGTGTTTCAGGCGCGTTCAAAAGTCAGTTTCAATACAGTTTTAGCTGTATTATCTTCCCTTTGTTTTATCACTATCAAATGCATGTAGAATTGCACTATTATAATATTTATTGTGCAACAGCTAATTTGCTAGCGCCGAAATTAATTTCAGAGAGCAAATAAGCGAAACTACATTTAGAATCAAATGTCACAAACATGTTCTGGGAAATGATAATAAGCTCTCAGCTCTGTAAAATGATATGAACTGAGAGGAAACTCTAGAGAATGAACCAATTTTGCTTACATTACGCAAACAAAACAGTCATTTTGATGTTCATTTCACTTCCATCAACAAAGGTCGGTTTCACATTACTATGTCAAATCAATAGTCGTTGCCAGAAATATTCAATTTCTTGCTTTAGGCACTTTTACGGCCAGTGATTGGAAATTCTCACAGTATTGTTTTTTTGCCGAGTAGAAATCGGCGAAATGTGTGCATTTGTAATTGAATAATGGATATTTTGCACATTTAAATAACTCGCAATGGCGGAATTGCCGAAAGGGTTGAATTCTTTCTGAAATTTCATATATCAAAATTGTATTTCGATGGATGAATCTCAAACTATGAAGTGTCGATTTATCATAGTTCGTCTTAAACAGCGTAATTTTGTTCTGAATTTTCGTAAAATGTTGTTAGATTCTAAATAAATATAATATCAGTCATATTTTTAAAATAATTTCACTTGAAAACTTTGAAGAAAAGTTTATGTAAAGTATGAAAAGTTGATTAAACTAATATTTGCAATTTTCTACTAACTCGCAATATTTTATTCAGAATTTTCTGAACTGAAAAATTCACAAAATAATTATTATAGAGCAATATTAGCACTGAAGTGAATAGTTTAGACGGTGTTCGAGGTGAATTTGATGCATTTCAAAATGATTTTCCCTCCTGAAATATAGCTATTTTGACTTTCCATAGTTTTTGATTCACTCCTCTATTTTTTTTGTAGTGTGTTAAGCGCAATTGTGGATTTAAAAGCTATATGTGCCGCATTAGGTGTAATTCTCTGCAATCTCTTTAAAATATCCATGAGACGTTTTATATGATAATTCACAGCAGTAACACGGGAGTTGCTATCCGCGTGAATCAGTTTTAAAAGTTTCATGAGAATGCTGTGAAAGTATTAAGCGGGCGAAGGCATCGCTGCCAGCATTATGCATATGCGAGCAGAGAGGCAACAAAAAGTTTAGGCATAAAAGAAACAACAGCTTATCCCTCCTTGGCTCGGGGGTGGCGTGAATATATGATAAATATATTAATTTATTCATGATTGCCATCTTCTCACCAGCGACAATTGGAAGTCTACCACCTGATCCCGAACACGAGCTACGAGTTCCGAATATGGGCCAATAATCACTTGGGTCCGGGCGAGAAGGCGACAGTGACGGCGACCACGATTCCTCAGTGGCAGGAGAAAGGTGAGTTGAGCTGAGGAAGTTTCCTCGCCAATTGCCTCATCCTCTCTCTCTCTCTCTCTCGTCTTCTCTCCGTGAAGATTTAATTCGCCTCATTCTCGTGGATGTGAGGAACTTCGACACGAGAGCCTGGATCGTGGCTGTGGCCATCACGATGGGAATCCTCATAATTCTCACCATAATCACGAGTGCGGTGTTGTTTAAAGAGTGTCACAGTTCGCCCGGTATGCAGAAAATGCTTGTTCTATTGCTTCTTATCGATTACTTTCTCTTATTTTGCATCATTTTGAGTGGTTAGAGAACGTAATATTGAAGAGTCACTTAGATGGTGACTTTAGATTACCAAAAAAAAAACACTTGTCCGTATTATTAAACTTTGTCCTTGACCAAAGATAGTGTGGACCTCCTCTTTGACCAATTCAAATATGATAAAATATGCACTTGAGACACGCTGTAGATTGCGAATTTATTAGTTGTTTTTCAACAAGCCAAATAAGCATATAATTAATCTCCATTATGATTGAAATGTTTATATATATGAATAATTACCTAAAATGTGCGCTCTGTGATATAAAAACATCCATCCAATCCAACGCAGCATTTGATGGTGATCCCGATGCATTGGAATTGGTACCAAATATAATACTGAACCCGGGATTCTGTGATTCTGACGATCAAGGACCGCTTATGATACCCTTTGCCAAGCCATTCCAGCATCGGCGCAAGAGCGATGATGACAGTGACTCCTCAGACAGCTATTATCACGAAGAGCCAGTTCCCTTCTCACGAAAATTATCAATCTTCTTCACGGAAGGCACGATTAAGCGACTTTGAGCATTGCTTTTATCTCAGTTATCAGCATAACGGATGGATTGTTGCATTCACTATACATAATGTACATAGATATTATACTTAAGATTGTAACCTGTTCGACAACACCTATTGATTGACGCTATTGTTATCATAAGAGAAAGACACACACAAACACACACCGCTGCGGTGGAACGATTGATTGCGATGATTTTGTTCATTTTGTAATCGGAAATGGGTGTAAAGCAAAATTTCCGTTCGACTGTGGAAATTTATGCGTGATTTGTGAAGACATTTAATTTATGATGCGTTTTCCATTAAAAACAATTTAGCAATTGCATTAAGAATATGTGCGGAAAATATCAAATATTATGCAAATAAAAGTAAGCAAACTATCCGTGAAAAGAGATGAAGACAGATTAGTATTAGAGGATTTGATAAAATGGAGAGAATTAAACATTACACAGAGTTGGTATAAATGATATACTAAATATATTCCGTTCTTAGTCTTTCAAAGCTTTTAATTATGTACCAAGGGGGAGATATTATGGCCAGAAGTCGTGTACAACTTAGTAGGAATATTTCAAATATTTTCAGGTGTGTCCAAAAGTCACTTTCCAAAGGAATTAGCGCAATAATTTGAGAAAAAGAATCGTTTTTCGCGTCTGTCTAGGTTATGTAATTAATTTAAGATAAACTTTTCACTAAATAACCTTCAAAATAAGTCATTTTTGCGCCTAAGCTGGTATTATTTGCTTTTACTGGCGCAATAATAATTAAATCTGTTGAAGATCACTAATAATTTTAAACTGTGTTCATTATGCTAAGATTGATCATAACCTCTAAAATACTGATCTAGAATACAAAGAGTCCTAAATTAAGAGTTATGATACTTTAGATGGTTGGAAAAATTTATAAGGTTCCGAGAAAGGTGAAGAAAATATGAAAAACTCATATTTTAAGCACTGCCAAAGTTCTGGAAGTGTTTGTAATTCTTGAAAGAAATTGTGGAAGTGACAAGAAGTGGTGTACACAGTATAGCTATATTATCTTCCCCTTGTTATGTATTAGAATTTATTAATAATGTAAACATTATTCGAACAAAACTCTACTCTGTTTAATACCAACTCTCCATATACACATAAATGCTTTATATTATAAATTGATTTTGTGAACACTTTGCGAAGGATATCAATTATATTGATTATGAAAAATACTCTTAGGAATACTGTGATTTTTAAATGATCTGAAAATTTCAGAGCTGAAACTTGAGAATTAAAATTTTCTGCCTTATTTGTTTACATGAAAATCTTGGCAAATGATATTGCAAAATATTTGTTGACTGTTTGATTTGCATATAATGCTGGAACTCTGTCAATTATCAAAATAAAAAAAAGGTGAAGAGCGATAAGAGACACACAAACCTATCAAATACATTATATACAAAACAGCAACTTGGCTTTTGCTTAGGCTAGAAGATGATTATCGGCTACAGAAAGTATATTAGAGATTACATATCTGAACTGCAGAATTCCTTTGTTAATGATTATTGCAAACACTGATTGGCAAATATTTTAAGAATTTTTTAAAGATTGTGAATCGGCCTAACAACTTCTTTCGTTCGCGAATTTACAATATCGAAGAACAATATTGAGATGAAAGATTAGATATTCTCTATCCACTCATTCAACATGATTCAAAATCATCATCCCATCGACGCGTATCAAAAGATGATAAAGAAAAAAATGTTTAGAGATTGAATTTATTATTCAGGTCGTGTGATATTATTTAAGAGTGCCTCTGCCTTAATTAGAAATGAAATTAGGAGGAAAGGAAAATAAAATGTGGGATGGTTGAGAAGAATCATAACATTGCATTTATCAAGTTGGAAACATTTTTCTTTACTTAAAAGTCTCTTTTCCAGTGACTTTAGGAGAATCAATGAGCGCTCTTAATTAACTAACATCTCTCTCCAGACATTCATTGTAACCGCAATCACTAATGAATGACTTATATAGCATTTTCTGTAACTAACCTGAAGGTATAACTTATCAATTGATACTAATTTAGTGTTCAATCTATACTTTTTGGGAATGGACAATAAATTAATTTGTATTTGTAACCGTTGTTATTTCAGATCTTCGAATAGAAACGATTGAAATCACACAGATTATTGTTTGAAACGAAAAAAAAAATAATAGTGATGAAGAGGAAATTGTGAGATGAAATTCAACACTCAAACATTGTGCCTGTTGATGCTTTCAAGAAATTTTTATTGATAAATAATGTGAGAAAAAAAGTGTTACAATTTGATGCCCTAATGTTGATAAGAGTAAAGAAACGAATCACTAAATTGACACATGAAGTGTTTTGTTGAACTTTTATTTTTTATGTCCCCTAAAAGAAGTTAAATTGAAATTGAGAGGAAGAAGAAATACCCGAAAAAGTGTGTAAAACTAAAAGAGAAGTCAAACAAAGCTTTTGTACGAAATATACAGCAAACGCTTATATTGAAGAAAAATACATAGGAAATAACCATATAAAACATAAGAATAAAGACATAAAGTTATGTTATTGAAATATCACGTTATAATTGAATAATAAAGTGAATACAAAACACTGTTATTTCGCAAATGAGAGACACAGTCTTAAATCTTTCATTGAGCTTTCGTTCGTTGTGATAAGGAAAAAGCCTTCTTCATAACTACATTCCGACACACACACACACACAGTGACGTGTGCCAGCTGATAAAGATGTTAATACTCCGCGAAACCAGTTTAATACACTCTACTTGAGTGTGAAAACGAAATTCCATTTCAGTTTCGTTCTGATCGTTCTGTCGAACAGTAGGAAATTCAGCGCAATCGCGAGTGTTGTTCTTCACTTAGTGAGAGATTGATTGATAATCTTTGCAGTCGGTGTGGTTGAGTCATCATCACTTATCAAACTAATTAATTGTTAAACTCTAACCCAGTTGAGTTGAAGGTACGAGTTTCACCACACACTCTGAGTGACAAGTGTCTAATAAATTCACAATAAAGGCGACCTTGTCACTCGACGTGGTTTTTAAATGAATTGAATGGGAGAAAAACGCGTGGCTTTTTTCACACACTGAGACACATTTAGTAGACGTAAATTTACAACTCTTTTTCGTTTTGATAAGATATTTTTGGGGAATCAAGCGTCTTTTCATTATAATTGCGTACTTGTTGAAGCCAAACATCTCATTATCTCCACTGTAGGTCAATACAATTGAACATAACACTTCCAGTTAACTTGCTATCGCGAACAAAACAGACTCAGTTATTGATAAAGTTCTGGGAAGCGATAGTGGTTTTGTTCTCGGAATAACTTAATGAGAAACTTTCTTATTAAATTAATTAATTTGAACTCATTGATAAACTCATCATTACATTTAAACATAGAAAAAAGTGCCACGATTTTCTCCTAAAAAAAGTATAAAAATTTATGGAATAATTTCTGTGTTCGCCATTGAACTTTAATCTCCTTTATCGTTGATAAGGAATTCGAAAGGGCAACTTTCCGCCTTTATCATCGATTCAATAGTGGATATCAGGGAAGTGCTGATTGATAACTTCCAGAGAGTTACCAAGTGTCAAGTGCTGAAGAAAATTAGGTGAAAATGAGTGGCGCGAGCGTTGTGATAAGCCGGGAGCTTCCAGACATTGAGGTACACTTATAGCGCTTCTTATCACCTCTCGCGATAGCGCAATAAATCTCTCAATCCCCGGCACAGAATCTCTTGGCTTTGAATCCTCGCGTGCAGACCAACTGTTCAGTCGTGCCGTCGAGCGTGACGAAGGTCAGCAAGAAGCACTGGAAGAGGAATTCGGACAAATCATGCCAGGCTTGTCCGTCGCTGGAGAATGACTTCTCGGACATCAAGCACACGACCCTGTCGGAGCGCGGGGCTCTGCGAGAGGCAGCGCGATGCCTCAAGTGCGCCGATGCTCCGTGTCAGAAGTCCTGTCCAACGCAGCTGGACATCAAGAGTTTCATCACGAGCATCGCCAACAAGAATTACTACGGAGCCGCCAAAGCCATCTTCTCGGACAATCCACTGGGACTCACGTGCGGAATGGTTTGTCCCACCAGCGATCTGTGCGTCGGAGGATGCAATCTTCAGGTAACAAAATTGTTCTGGCTGCTTATCAGATGGATTAAGTATCGCCTCGTGCTTGTAGGCTTCCGAAGAAGGCCCCATCAATATCGGTGGGCTCCAGCAATTCGCCACGGAGACCTTCAAGCAGATGGGCATCCGTCAGATCGTGCCTCCCAATGTCGGAACTCCCAGAAAATCCGAGGCCAAAGTCGCTCTGATAGGAGGCGGACCGGCATCTCTCTCCTGTGCCACATTCCTGGGTCGCCTGGGGTACAAGAACATCACGGTGTATGAGAAACGCGACTACCTGGGTGGCTTGAGCTCCTCCGAGATCCCTCAGTATCGCCTACCGATCGATGTGGTCAATTTCGAGATCAATCTCGTGCGAGATTTGGGCGTGAAGTTCGAGACTGGACGCAGTCTCTCTGTCCAGGACATCACTGTGCAGAATTTGCTCAATTCCGGCACGGAGGCAGTGTTTTTGGGCATTGGATTGCCACAGCCAACGCTGAATCCCATCTTCCAGGGCTTGACAGAGGCGAACGGCTTCTACACGTCCAAGGACTTCCTGCCCAAAGTGGCGGCCGGAAGCAAGCGCGGCTTGTGCGCCTGCAAGAGTCTTCCGCAACTTGTGGGCAACGTCATTGTCCTGGGCGCGGGCGACACGGCATTCGATTGCGCCACTTCTGCCCTGAGATGCGGAGCCAACAAAGTGTTTGTCGTCTTTCGCCGTGGCAGCTCCAATATTCGCGCTGTGCCTGAGGAAGTGGAGCTGGCGCGGGAGGAAAAGTGTGAATTCATTCCCTTCATGTCGCCAGTGAGGGTGATTGTGAAGAGTGGGAAGATCACGGGCATGGAGTTCTGCAGGAATGAGGAGGATGCGAGTGGAAAGTGGGTGGAGGATCGCGATCAATCTAGCACAATTAAGGCGAATTACGTGATTTCCGCCTTCGGTTCTGGTCTTCATGATGCCGATGGTGAGTTGATAATTGATGGGAAGTCTGGGATTTGTGTAAATCTGTCGATACTTTTCACAGTCATCAAGGCGATCTCGCCAGTTCCTCTGAACTCCTATGGACTCCCAATTGTTGACTCCAAGACGCAGCAGACGAATCTTCCACAGGTGTTCTGTGGCGGAGACTTGGCTGGCAGTGCTGAGACAACAGTGGAGAGTGTGAATGATGGGAAGACAGCTGCCTGGTACATGCATTGCTTCCTGGAAGGACTTCCCTTCGACACTCCGCCGCAGTTGCCGCTCTTCTACAGCGACATCGATCTGGTGGACATCTCTGTTGAGATGTGCGGATTGAAGTTCGAGAATCCCTTCGGTTTGGCTTCAGCTCCACCAACAACCAGTTCAGCTATGATCAGGAGAGCTTTCGAGCAAGGATGGAGCTTTGCCGTCACGAAAACATTCTCCCTAAACAAGGTCTTCCATCACAACACTCTTAATTTAAGAGGTTTCCCATTCAATTCTGTGTTTGATTGTTTTTCCAGGACATCGTGACGAATGTCTCGCCACGAATCGTGAAGGGAGTCACTTCGGGACATCACTATGGTCCTGGACAGGGCGCTTTTCTCAACATTGAGCTCATTTCGGAGAAATACTGCGAGTATTGGCTGAAGAGCATCGAGGAGCTGACGCGGGATTTCCCCACGAAGATCCTCATCGCCAGCATCATGTGCTCGTACAATGAGCAGGACTGGACGGAATTGGCCCAGAAGGCGGAGAAGGCAGGCGCCCATGCGCTGGAGCTCAATCTGAGCTGTCCACATGGGATGGGAGAGTCGGGAATGGGCTTGGCGTGCGGCCAAAAGCCCGAGCTCGTGTACAACATTTCACTGTGGGTGAAAGCCGCCGTGAAAATTCCTGTCTTCATCAAGTTAACACCCAACATCACGGACATCGTGTCAATTGCCAAAGCAGCTTACGAAGGTACGAAACTGATTGTTGGTAAATACTCGAGAGTGAAGTGTATCACAGCGCTTTGAGGGAATTTCTGAGTGGATTTGGATGAGGGAGAAGCATAAGTGGGCAAATCTCGAATTAAAGTTATCTCAACGAAGTGCTGGAAGAGGTTTAGAATTATCACAATATATTTCAACTCTTAATTCACTTTTATCACACAATTGTGCAATATATTCACTGATTAGAGACTGATTACTTAATTCCCAAGTGCTCGAAACGATACAAACGAGGGACGTTTTCAGATAATAAGGTCTAGGTCACAAGAAATCTCGTCTGATTTCTCATCCAAGGGGGAGATAATATGGCCAAAATTTGTACACCACTTCCTGGCACTTAATAATCATAATTATAATCATAATAACACTAAAATCAACCGAGAACTAACTGAACACTTTAAAATTTATATTTTTATATATATTTGATGATTTTCTTACGCTAAATTTGAACTTTTTCGTACTTTTCTTGATCATAATCCTTAAGTTAAGATGAAATATTCTTCAGAGATATCGAATAGGATATTTCTAACTCAAAATCGCTACGGTTTAGTGAAAAATTGACGTTATGTTCGACTTTTGCAAAGTTTCTTGATATTCAGCTTCCAAAAACACGATTTTTATTGAGTATAAATACGCAATTCGACTAATAAAGTGAAAATACTTCTAGTTTAGGTGCACTAATATCTAGTTTTAAATCTTATTTAGTCTTAAATCAGTCACATAATCTTAAAAATGTGGTTAAATCAAAGCTATGAATCTTTTGAATCAAATATTGTCACATTATCTCCCCCTTGTTTCACATCTTCTGTGCTTCCTCTGCAGGAAAAGCCGATGGCGTGTCTGCAATCAACACCGTTTCTGGGCTGATGTCTCTGAGGTCGGATTCAACTCCTTGGCCAGCCGTTGGCCTGGACAAACGCACCACATACGGCGGCGTGTCTGGTAATGCCACTCGTCCAATGGCTCTGCGTGCTGTGTCGGCCATCGGGAATGAATTGCCTGGCTTCGCCATCCTGGGAATCGGTGGCATTGACTCTTCAGATGTGGCTCTGCAGTTCCTCCAGTGCGGCGCTTCTGTGCTGCAAGTGTGCTCTGCTGTGCAGAATCAGGACTTCACTCTCGTCAGTGACTACTGTCTGGGTCTGAAGACACTTCTCTATCTCCGGGCTCATCTTCCGGCTGGATCAAGTCCCTGGGACGGACAATCTCCGCCGACGATGAAGCACCAGAAGGGGAAGGTCACCTGGTCTCTCAAGGGTGATGACGGTGCATCGCTGCCCCACTTTGGTCCGTATGCGCAGAAGAGGGAGGAAATCCTGCACGGCATTCGACAGAAGAGTGGCCCATTCTGGGAGAGTGCAGACAATGGCTCGGCGACTGACAACGGAAGTGCGCCGAATGGCGGGAAAGTGCCAAAAGTCAACGACATCATCGGAGAAGCCCTCAACAAGATCGGTCCGTATAAGAAGCTGGACAACACGAAGCAGGTAGTGGCGCTAATTGATGACGATCTCTGCATCAATTGCGGAAAATGCTACATGGCATGCGCCGATAGTGGCTATCAAGCCATCTCCTTCGATCCCGAGACTCACTTCCCTCACGTCACGGACGATTGCACGGGATGCAATCTCTGTCTCTCCGTCTGCCCGGTCATTGACTGCATCACGTAAGGATCTGATCCTCATCCTGCAGAAGCAGTGTTGAATGATTTCTCTCTTTGCAGAATGGTTCCCAAGAAGATCCCTCACGTGATCAAGCGCGGAAAGGTTGTGGATGCTGTGGCTGTTCACGCTCTAAGTCCATCGCAATAGCGAAGAAAAGCTAGTGAAGACTACAATTTGCTGAATTTCTTACTTTTATACAAATCAATCGGGGTTCTGGATAAATAAAATATGCATCGTGATTTTTCTGTGTGCAATTTAGCGGAGACACCAATCGGAAAACTTCTCAAGAAGACAAACTAAGCATTCCTTTGCAACAATTTCCTCTAGGTTTTTTTATTCTCATTTTTTCCTCTCGTGATCGAGAGACTGAGTGACACACATACAGTAATACACGAAATTCAAGGGTTTTTACATCCTCGTTCTCTCTCTCTCTCTTTCTCTCTCTCAGACGATGAATTTATCGCTAAACTATGGGCTGGTTGATAAAATCGATCAGTTTTCCTAATCCTTCTTCTTCTCCTCTTCCGGCTTCGGCGGCTGTTGCTCCGCCGGCACCATTCGCATCTTCGCCTCCTGCTCCATCTCACCGGAGAAGCCAAACTCATTCACACGCTTCACGTCCACCTTGTAGATCCAGCGCTGATAGAGGAACACGAAGAAGACGATGTCATCACGGAAGCAGCCCAGTCTGTACATTGTGGGCATCTTGATGACAAACGCGAAGATGTCATCGATGAAGGTGTTGAGGAATTTGTATGTCATCATGCGCCACGGCAGATGAGCCACAGACTTGAGCTTGTAGTTGATAAACAGCTGCGGCGTCATCATGATGAAGCCGAACGTGAGCAGGAAACCGTACAGCATGTTCAGCACGAACGAATACCAGCCCTTGTGCTCATTGTACACCAGCGAGTACGCACTGTAGCCGATGAGGAGTGGGAAGCAGAGCCAGCCCAGGTACTTAAAGGCGAGCTTGTCGTACTGCTTCGTGCTGGACTCCACATATGAGCCCTTATCTGAGAAGGTGATGCGCGGCAGGAAGCCAAAGATCAGCGCTTCTCTGTTCACATGGATGTTCACCACTTTCTGAATCTTCCACACTTCAATGCCCAATCCTATGAAGCAACTAATCCGTATCATGAAGTTCGTGTCATTATCCAACACGTACAGCAACACAATCACAGATTGGAACACGCCAAAGAACACACTCCTCACCGACAATCCCTCCAGTGATTTCCTGTTGTTCCAGAACTGAATGTCATTCTTAAAGGCTAGAATCTCAAAAACACTGTGCAAAATCGACACAGCCGCCGTCAAGCCCAAGATCAGTGGACTCGTGTCCAGCAGAGCCTCTTTCAGCGAATCCTGATCCTCATCCTGCTCCTCTGTCAACTCCGAAAAGATTCCACTCGTCCACTTGTTCTTCATCGCCTGCGCCGCATACAATTGCCACTTGAACAGCGACAGTGGCTGGAAAGTGAGATGCAATTCCAGCACTTTGGTCGTCTTGTTGAGCGGCTGGTAGTCGCGCATCATGTTCCAGTAGTCGTTGAAGAACAGCACCGGCAAGTACGTGTGACCGCCGGGCAGGAATGTGATGTACTCGTCGAAGGGCGCCGGCACGGAGCCTCGCACCCAATTTGTCTGGTCCGTCACGAGGTTTATCGTGAGATTGGGATGCCAGTGAGACACAATCTCAGTCACTGTCTGCTCGTCCATTTCCTGCAAAGACACGACAGAGAGAGAGAGAGAGAGAGAGAGCATTAGAGTTTTAGCTGAAATCCCCCCTTTTCAAGGTCCTCTCCACTCGTGCTCAATGAGAATCTCACACACTTTTTTCTCCAACACGCAATTTCACACTATATTGGGGTCATATTCGGGCTTTAGCCGCCTTAGCTTACACTGAGAGAAAAATCGAGCTAGAATTTAGATTTCAGCATAAATATAACAATAATCAGGTTGAAAATTGATTAACGAAGATTTTTTGACTTGAAATTATGCCGAGAAAACAGTATCAGTTCAAGGAAAAGTCGTAAACTTAAGTTTATGGCGATCGGACAGCTTGAAAATCTACCACGATAGCCGAAAAGGACTCGAAAATAGGCAGATTCAGGCTAATTTCAAGACCCTTTTTTGGAAATCAATTTCAAGATTAAATTATTTCTCTGAGTGTAAGAAAACAGCTTCAAAAGCTAACATTTAACTTCAGATTATGCTCTCTAATCATCATCATGAAGACTTCAGAGCTCATCTACTCAAGAATAGCGCATGTTCGCGCAGAAAAAGACAAAGCAGCGCCCTTGGAAGAGATACTCAGGCATGCGAGGAACTGTTCCGGAAGGCGCTCATGGCCGGAAACGGAGACAAAGCTCAATACTCACTGCACTGTGAGGATTCGTTGACTCTCCGGTGATGAGATTGTGCGTCTTGGAGTGCTTGATCCGTTTGAACTTGTTCAGGAGGCGCCTGGAGTAGCTCACGTGGCGCCCGGCATAGTTGTCCGTGTCGTGCGGATTGGGGCTCTGGCCGGACTTCACCACGTACGCGTGAATATAGATTGAGCCGTTGTTCTGCACGCGTTCCGTGGCCGGAATCTGCGTGCTGTGCGTGAACACGCCGTCGCGATCGCGCCCACTTGTCCAGTCATTGTACACGAGGCCCATTTGCTGCCACACCAGGAACTCCGAGCGGTGGAAGTCGGCGAAATTGTAGTCCTCCGACACATAAACATACAAATCGAACATGGCTCCGTTCTCGAAGTAGTTCCACGCCGTTGTCTTGGGCCCCGCCGGGGCGCCTGGCTTCGCGTTGGGGTCTGTCGCCGGTGCTGCCGGTCGCCGGAAGAAGGAGGATATGAAGTAGATCACGAGCGCCCGGATGATCAGGGACTTTGTAATGGCGAAGAAGGACTCCATGCGCGACGGTTGGCGTTGCTGCGCGCCCTCCTGCGTCGCTGCTGGTCCGCTGGCGCCCTCCGCGGGCGTTGCCGCAGCCTGAAAGACACCTCGAGATGTGACAAAGTCCTGGGAATTCCTGGAAATCCGGGAAAAACTTACATCACTGGCATCGTTGGTAACCAAAGCCTCGTTTTCTGCCATTTTCTGCACACTTTTCTCGGTCTCAGTCACTTTCAGCAGCTGCGAGGATCCTGTAGACGTCTGATTGGGTATCACGAGTGGGCAAGGTGGCCTATTTGGCGTGCATTGTCTTGCGAAAAATCGAGGTATTCTGAGATTTTTGCAAAAATGAGCCCAGCTGGTTGTCAAAACTCAACGAATGACAGGTGGCAGCACTGCTGGCACGTGGAGATTATTTACATTTCCACCTCGCGTAGAGAAAAACGAGTATACACAGTAGTAAATATATGATGCAGCTAAATTATTAGGTATTCCCAATTTGGTTAATAATCTAGAATAATTTCATTACTAATATTTTGAGTGGAATGCAATGAATTATCTCCATTTCTTTCTCTACGTGTAGTAAATTCAACCGTGCGTCTTGATACTTTCGTCAAGTGTTGTCATCCATCTTTTCGTTGAGTGATTTTTGAGGTTGTCTCCACGTTGAGCCAAATTGGTGAGTTTTTCTTTGATTTTCCCGTGAAATTCTACTGAAATCAGTGCAAAAATATGCTACAAATCACCACAATCTCCCGTATCATTGTTTGTGTTGTGAATCGATGAGATTTTATTGATTTCCCGCATGAAAATGCCAAATTTGTTTTGCACCTGTCAAGCTGAATATTTTCAGTGATTTTCTCACGTCTTCCCTTGTTTTCAGCATCAAAATGCAGATCTTCGTGAAAACCCTTACGGGGAAGACCATCACCCTTGAGGTCGAGCCCTCAGACACCATTGAGAATGTGAAGGCGAAGATTCAGGACAAGGAGGGAATCCCTCCCGATCAGCAGCGTCTGATCTTCGCCGGGAAGCAGCTGGAGGACGGACGCACGCTGTCCGACTACAACATCCAGAAGGAGTCCACACTCCATCTGGTCCTGCGTCTCCGCGGTGGCATCATTGAGCCCTCGCTGAGGATTCTGGCGCAGAAGTACAACTGCGACAAGATGATCTGCCGCAAGTGCTACGCGCGCCTCCATCCGAGGGCCACGAACTGCCGCAAGAAGAAGTGCGGCCACACCAACAACCTGCGCGCCAAGAAGAAGCTAAAGTAGAGCCCCTTCAGCGGCCCGCGAGGCTCCCGGAAGGCCTCCTGGCGCTCTGCTTGGCAGATTTTGGTCTGTAATTGAGAAATTCTTGTGGTCAATAAAATGACTTTCCATCTCACGTCCTTGGTGTCCTTGCGGAGTGTTGATAGCAATTATTTCTGGTCATTGGATCACGTCTTTTGGGGGTGGTTTTCGGTGTTTCCTCGGGCTTCCCTGGAGATTTTTCTCACTGTCGGATTGCATGCCAGCAGTGCGTTTTGCCAACTTTCCGGCGCACCGGCGCGAGTTTCCCGCTGAAAGTGTTGCCCGATGCGCCTGCAGATGGCATCGCGGCCACTTTCCAGCGGCGTCGTCAGTTTACAAGAAGAAGCGACGGCGAGAGGATTGCGATTGTTTGTTTTGCCCGCAGGAGAGCACTCACAGAGTTTCCTCCCCATTTTCCTACCGGAAAAGCCAGGCAGGTGTCACGCCATTCGAGGCTCGTGTGCATTTCCAGCGGCTGGGAAGGCGACAAGTGGTGATTTGTGCGCCCAGAAGGGCTGAAAATCGCGCAAGAGAGCGGCTGAGAGCGTGAGAGAGAGAGAGAGGAAGGCTCGAGAGACAAAAGTGGTTCTTTTCCGTTGATAAATTTCGCAAAGAAATTCCCACGAAAATCGATTGCAGAATTCCTTGCAAGTGTGTTTTCGTTTGCCGCGACAGGATTCTCCCTTTTTTCCCACACATTCGACTGCTTGTGGCGCTTTGAAGTCCCACTGGGCAGAAAAAGAGCGAATTTTCCGTGCGATCGGGAAAAAGCCCGCCAAATTTTCCGGCTCTTTCAGCGCGAGAATATCACAGTTGGAAGACAGAGAGATAGTGAGGAAAATCCGGTGGTTTTGCAAAGTGTTCTCGGCTGAGGACAGAGAAGAAGTGACAGTGAGTGAAGGAAAAAGGTGTGGAGGAGGTGAAAAAGGAGGCTTTTCCAGCGCAGCAGATCCAAAAAAAAATCGGACAAAGAAGAGGAACACCCAAAGCGAATCGGCGACTTTTCATTTAAAAGGTCAGAATTCTTCTTTATTTATTTCTTTAATTCTCTCGAAGCTCTGGAAATTGATCTTGTTCAACGGCCAGGAAGGAAATTTATTACTGTTATATTGCCTTTCTCTAACCCCAGCCAACACAGTTTACTCAGTTCTGGTGAACAAACACACTCCCTAATCGCGTCTCTCGAGAGGGAATTCCAATAGAGTTCAAATGGCCCACGATAGCGGCTCACCTGCTTCCCCGTGAGCGATCCTCGGGCGCCCATTCAGCGCCACAGACTTGATCCAGAAACGCTCTCGGAGTCGTGCTCCGTCTATCTAACATCACTTAAGCATGAATTAATTCTCCGGCGACCTAATCTCACTTGAAAATTAATTGTGAGAAATGATGGTTATTAATTCAACGACGGACTCTCGGCAAAGATAAGCCCGGGACTTGAAATTCCCCTGACAATCGCCATCCATTTACTCATCAATAAACCACCTCGTTTCCCACCCTTCGCGACTGAGGCGCACCGAGAGAGAGAGAGTGAGAGAGAGAGAGAGAGAGAGAGAGAGACGTAAAAAAGTGCGTCCATCGTGCGAATCCAAAGGACGTGATAAGCAATCGCCAAGGTTACCTTATGGCTCGATTTGTACGTAACATTTCAAAGCTCCATAACTTAGGATCTTTTGGGCTTCTATGGTCTAAAATATGAAAAAAAATTACATAGAAACTGAATTTTTGATCTTAAATATGTTAACATCAACTTCTTAAGCGGTAATAGTGAGAAAAACTTGTGTTGTTTCTAATGAAGTTTTAGAGTTTTGCAAGACCTTTCCAAAGGATCTTAATTCATTCAAATTGGAGAAATAGAACCAGAGTTATGACTATTTTTAATTTTGAAATATGGGCCCTTAAATCTAGGGCCCTTAAAGACTTAGGTTCTTATGCAGGGGTTCAATGGAAAGCTCTGGAAGTCTGCTATAACATACTCAAATTTGAGCCTGATCCATACTATAGGGACTGAGTAATTGAGGAAAATGTGTTTCTGGAGTCTTCAAAATGGCGGACAGAGAGGTTAGAGTTTGTTTTTAACACCGTCAAGCTCTAGTGGAAGCACTTTTTCGTTAGATTACGTCATATTTGGCCTCTCCGATATAATTTCAGTCCATTTTGCGACATTCAATTTTTCGCTCGTTCACTAACAGAGCGAACTTCGCCCAATTCAAAATTCAAAGAGGAGGGAAATGCGGACTTCTTCCCACCTGCGCCTCATGTTTCCATTAATGACTTCCGATCTTGAGATGGGACAAATATTCTCTCACACACGCGCAGAAATTGTAAAATGACAATCTTCCCTCGTACGAATATCATTTCCGAGCATTTAATCCCTAGCGTTCTGTGTTCTCTTGGCGAACAGAAGGTAACACAATTCCACCTCTATTGCCTTAATTGCAACTCTCTAATGCTTCTTTCCCATGACCACAGTTGAGAACTTCCATATCTCTGGGTTTTGCTTTTTTGTAGCCACATTTCTTGCCCTTTTTGCCTTTCGTCTCACCTCCTCGCCAGCGGACAAAAGGCACAGCGTATCGCCAACAATGGAGAGCGTCGTCATATACGGGCAATTTAGAGAAACACGATATTATTCTGGCGAGAAATATTTCTCCCTTTGAAATCATCTCGTGAAATTTATATGATCGCAAACTAAACTCAAGTGATATGAGAAAGTACGTGATTCTAATGACGAAAACTGCTCGGTTTTTTTTTCCTATTCTCTGCGATAAAAACAGAATTTACAACATATTCCTAAGCACTAAGTCTAATTACGTGAATTCTCTGGCGTTTCTTGCCCTAAAATCGAAGGTTTACGACTTTGTTCAGAGTTCTAGTTCAGGATAATTCAGTTTTTCCGTCTTTCTCGGTTGAATTTATTTCTTCCTTTCAACTATTTGTGGAAAATTGACAGAATTGTGCTTTCTATCATCGTGTTTAATTAAAATCACACACGATTTCAAGACAAATAATCAGTTTATCTGTTGAACTATTAAATTGGTAAGGCGAGAGTATAAAGTTAATTGGATTAATTTAGTTCGATGCTAGAATTACGTGCACCCTTTTGAGCGATGCTGCACTTTTCTTGATGAATTGATTCTCTCTCCGTCTGCTTATCGTGGTGAGAAAAATGGTTTTGTGATATCAAATTAAGTGCGCGGCATCGAAGTGGTGCAGATCATAAAAAATGCTTCATATCTGCGAATTTATGTATATACAGTGGTGCAAATTTCTTTAAGACACCTAAGAAATTTAGGTCAATTTCCTCGAAGTATTTTTGTGTGCTACAAACGCTACAATTCAAGGCTTTCTAAACATTATGGAACGCTTGAATTCTAGAAAAAAAGTGAATGAAAGAAATACACAATTTTTAGCATCAAAAGGAAAATTGGCCTAAGTTTCTGGGTCGTCCTAAACTAATTTTCACAACTGTGTATTCCACCTCTCTCGCTGTCTCGTGGGTATGATAAAAAAACCCACCCTCATCCCCACTTTAATTAGAAATCTTTTGCTTGCAAGTGTTTCATGTTGAATTTTAATTTGGCAAAATTAACATTCATGGGAGGGACAAATTGAAAAGTTTACTTAGGAGTCGCCTCTGCCAGACTGATTTACTCTCATTGAGAGCGCAAATAATTCCGTGGGGATGATATAAAAAAAATACTCCGGAGCTCTCGAGGAGGCGTCTTAAATTCACATAAATTTTTTCCCGTTCTTTCCTGGGCGCGTCGAGTGAAGGACAAAGAGAGATTGGAAAGGGGTTAAATGTGGGAATGAAATAATATTGGGAATAAAACGCAAAGCGAGAGACAGAGAGAGAGAGAGAGAGAGAGAAGTTCCTCAATTCAGGCTGTTTTTCACGATTGGCACAGAATTCCCCCCGAGAAATGAGATAATCCTGGACTGAGTGGAGAATCGAATGCCTCATCTTATCTCTCTGGCAATTCCTTCAGTGTCGCTTCCTGAGAAATATTGCTACGGGAATTTGCCCGGATTGTTGGCATATCGCAGAGTTAAGTGGAGAATTTCATCCCAAAATGATTTTTAGCTTCGACAATTCCGTGCCATTCCTCTGTGCGATATTATTTAATTCCTCTGACTGAGAGTCACACACTAAATCACATTATTAACAACTCGTGGCCCTTGAGTTTTCTTTGTCAACTAAACAATACTAAAGACTTTCTCTGTTTGTGTTTCTCGTTTGGTGTTTTCTTAGAACAAATATTGTGAATCCCGAGGGAAAACTAATTAGCGTTCTTTGTGACCCAAATCCCCGTTCTGGCTCCGGATTTCTCGGCTCTTCATGTCACTCAATGGATGTAGGATTTGCCGCTCTCGAGCAACTCGCACAATTTCGACACATTTCCTGTCGAGCACACATTCCTAATCGCAAGAAATTTGGGCTTTGCATTTTAATCCAGCGCGCAATGGCTTTTAATTTGGTCATTTTGTGCCTCTCATGAATTTCTCCATTCACATTTTGCAAAGGGTTCTCAACGTCACATGCGCAAGAGTTGAAGAAAAATTCGATTTTGACTCACGAATTGCTCGGTGACAATTGAAATAAATAATAATAGTGTGAAAAAAATGACCCGAGAGTTTATTTATTAATCCTATTCAATTGAAAGTGTTTTTTGTCTCTGATGCGTCATGAAGTGAATAGAACAGCGTGATAAATAAATTCAGGGGTCGTTACAACTTTACAGACTTTGTATTTCACTTCATAAATGCTACGAATTACATTGCTTACACTTTTCTTAGCTTATTTTGACGTCCAATTGAATGAAATACGAACGAGATTTCGATGCAAGGCAAAGTTGGGACTTTATTTAATAAGAATTTAAGTTATCAAATTATTTATTTGCAGCTATTTTTGAACTGCAATAAAATGCGAGATTTGCTCTGTTTTCATTGGAGATTATTTCAACTGCCAAAGTGAATCGCAATTGGTGCGTTTAAATGTACACAAATTACCAGATAAGTCGGCTAATCTGTGCGTAAATTTTCCGACTTTTTTTTACTGTACGCGACAAATTTACGAATTAATAACATTGACAGCTTATTTAAAATGTTATGAAAATAAAGTTGCAACGACTCGCAATGGTGATTGACGGAGTGATTATTCGCTCAATTAATGAGACAAGCGTTCATTGTTCAATGTAATCTGTCTCTTTCCATTTAGCATCTGTGGAAATTTTAATTCCATTATGTGCATTCCGTGTGCCGAGATGAGAAAAAAGACATATTCAAATTGAGGTTCACTCTATTGACTTTGTGGCATTTCTCTTGGGTGATCTTTGGGCAGGAACCATGAGAATAATCTTATTTGGTGAATATTTTATCTTGTGGCGTTCCGTGGTTGGAATGGAAGTGGTTTAGATGTTGGTATGAAGACTTCCAAGATCACCTGAAGAGTGAGAGGCCACTGCCCTTCGACAGAGAGAGAGGGAGAGAGGCACAGCGCGAGTGTCGCTGAAGAGAATGAAAGAACTTCTTGAGATTCTTCTTCTCCTCCTCGGCATTCTCGCTCGATCGTTGATCATTGACGATGATCATGTGCGCCAGAGAGAGGAGAGCTTTGGTAAACCTTTTTCACTCTCCATCGTGAAATTCTATTTTGCCTCCTTCGTGGCCACAGAGTTCTTGTTGTTGGATTTCTTCTTTTGGCGCTGGATGGGCGCAAAGAAAGGCTAGAAAACGAGTTGTGCGATGCCCCAATCATTGATCTGCACTGCTGTGTATAGCAATTCAAGAGAGGCACTGGCACTCCAACTGTTCTTTTCGCCGTCATTTGAAGCCAGAGAGGGAGAGAATGTTTTTAAGAATGTGCCCCCAAGAATACTCACGAATATGTGTATTTGTGTTATGTCTGTCTTCAATTTTGCCTCTCCCCACATCTTGGCCATTTAAAAGCCCCATCAATTTGTTTACAATTCGATCCGAATCGAAGTCAGACGGCCAGAGTGGAGAAAAATGGGTTTCCTCGAAAGCCACACGAGAGGCGAATATTTCGGGGCTTGATATTTTAATTGTGGATTGGAACCGAATTGGAAAAATGGGATTATGAGCCAGAAGGGAGATGGTGCAGTAATTGGTTAATTACATTTGGGCATTTTTCACACAGTTGGTGCCTCAATTAGCGTTTGGCCCCACGGAAGAAGGGCGAGATGTGGAGGCCTAAAAGTTGATTATTTTCCTCGCTTTTCGGTGCCTCTTCTTCCCATCTCGCGTGGCTCATGGGTCAGTAATTGGCCTCTGTCTCGAGCAAATGCTCACTTGTTGCGAAAGATTGACAAGATGTTGGAGTAAATATTGATGGAAATGTCCTCTAGGCCTCATGATTAACCCTCGAGAGTTGGTCTTTCGCACACAGTGTGGACGGTGAAAATTGGATGATTTCTCTGACTTTTCGAAAGTTTTAAAAACTTCCAACATATGTCATGTTATTTTCTCTGCGAGATTTCCCCCCGAAAAATATTTGGCTATGGGCGGAAGAAATAGTGGAGAATGTAATAAATGAAATCTTCAATTCATTTCAATTGATGTGGAACAGAATAATTTAATGCTCCACAGGAAATTATTCCACTGAACACAGCAATTTATTGTTGATTTCGGGAAGAATAGCAAACGCACGATATAGGCGACTGTGGCTCAATAGTCAATGCGTTTGACTCTCGATGTTACAATCGTATGTTCAAATCCCGCCGCTTGCAAATGTTTTAACACAACAGAATGCAAAAATTAACCTCTTCAATGGCAAAAAACAGATCATATTGGTTGCTGTTGAATGTTTCCAGTTGAAACATACACTTCACTGGAATTGTCTTGCCATCTGTCTCTGTTTATAAGGTGGGCGTTTAGAACCACTTGTGGTTGGTCGGCAAGCTGAGAATTTGCCACCGTAAAACAAAAACTTGTCTAGAATCTCCTCTAATAGGATAGCATAATAATAAGTTGGTGTCCTCAGTCAGGAGGAAGTTCTGCAGTCCAAACTTTAGCGGCTTCGCAACAAAGTCCTGTATTTGTTGCAGAATTTAGACTTCAGTGACTACCGTGGTCTTCTCCTCACGTAATAATCACTGAAGATGTGAGAGATTTGATGTGAGAGAGGGAGAAAATTCTATATTTTTCTATTTCAAAATGACTGAGATGACATGTTGGGATATTTTTTTTGTCGACTATGAATGATAAATATTTGTGCTGCAATTCACGAGGATTCATTGCGATATTTATCAACAGATTGAATGTATGATTATTCAATTATTTTGTGATGGATTCAATATACAATGAATCCGTTTCAATGCGAAGATTCTTGTTAACCAATATTTTCATATGAGCACAAATGCATGCTTTATTTGTACAGAACTAATAATGCATTTGTGCCTCTCATGGTTTGGGCAAAACGCTCGAAAATTTCCAAGTGTGCTCCATATTCGCTGCTGAAGGTGCACAAATAGTCACAATTGTTCAATTAATGCTGCAGTATTTGTTTGAAAATGAGAAACATTTGGAGCGAGATTTGTTGTGTGGTTTCACACGCGTGAAAAAAGGGTCTCTATAGTTATTTGCATAATATTTATGCATCGGTATTGTGATTGACCAAGAAGAACTCCCACATTTGACATGGGCAATTAAATTTTTATTGTGGGGGCTTTGCATCTAATCCATCAGAGCTTTGTTGTTTCTCAAGAGGCGCGAGAAAGGTGAAGGGTTAAGATAATGATGGAGTGTTGAAAGGTATCACAGATGGAGTGATTGCTTGGCGAGTTCACAGGTGTTAATACGAATTTTCTCTTTGTTGTGCGGCTTCAATGCGTGATGATGATTGTGCTTATGCAATGCGTAGTCAATATGGATGCAGCGTGCTTTTTTTTCTTGTGTATATTCAGAAATTTTCTCAAGTAGCAGCAACATCTGCTTGAGCAATCGCTCTGGGCTGTCTTATTTTCATACGGCAAATAGCAAATGTGACACAATTTTGTGAAAATGTGCGGCACTACACATTCCAATGCTTATAGATAAACAATTAGTTGGATTGTGTGTTTTCTCAGCGGCCAGACAATGTGTATAAATGTTGTTGTGTTTGGCTTGAACGGTCGCTGGGACAATTGAGGATTTCTGAATGTTGTTAACATGACTATCACCGAAATTGTGGAATTTAAATGGCTGACCCATCGTGTCCGTTTCTTCTCTGCGGGGCGAAAAAGCGCGTAGGCTGTCTATATAGAGGCATTTTTCTCTTGTTCTCCCATCCCTCGACATCTTCTCTATGACTTTCTTCCGGGTGACGCGCGTGTGTTGTTCCACGAGACGACATGCGAAGAAATAAAATTTAATTGAACATTCTTGGCATAATTCTATCCGACGATGAAGCGAGAAGACTAAGATGGCTGCAGGGGTAGAGAAAAAAATCAACTTGACATTTTTTGTATTGGGCAAGGGACAGATATTATTGTCGGAAATGGTGTACAGCCTTGAGGAAGTGTAAAGAATTAGAAGTGATAAAATATTTGCCTTGTCAAAGCTTCTACTTCAATAAATTTGAGCATTTTTGACATTATTTTGGTTAGAAAAATTGATTTTCTTGTTTTTCTAGGTTATGTGATTAATTTAAGACAGATTCTAGTGATTAATAACCCTCATATACATAAAATTTATGGTTATGCTGGGAATATCTCTCTTTTTCTTGACAGAGTTAAGCATTTTTGTTCAAGAAACTTCATAATTAGTTGAGAAAAAGCTTTAAAGTCAGTCATAACCTCAAAAATGTCGTTTCAGTTAAGAAGAATGTGTCTTTGTTTAGTTGAAATCTGAAGAATTAATGATTCTGCACAGAATCTGCGAAAGTCTTAAGAAGTAGTGTACAAATTGAAGGCATAATATCTCCCCCATGTAATTGGGTAAATATAAAGGAAGATTGAAATATTCCGGACAGTTTTGATGGTGAATTCGCTTGCTATCTGGAGTGATGGTGAATTGACGGAGTGTCTTGGTGCAAAATTACTTGTTTCTATATTGAAAAGTTGTTTTAAACAGTCCCATTTTGCCCTATAATGCTTCCCTGTGTCACTCGCTACACCCAAATGCTGCTGGAATGCTTCAGCTTGGCTGAGGGAATCGAGAGTCATCGACTCGATGGGAACGGAAGTTGCAACCGTAAACAAAAGCGCGTCCAACTTGATTTTTTTTTCATCATCTCCATGGGAAGTACAGGGAAAAAACAGCGTGAAGAATCTCGAAGGGGGATTTGCACTAATGAAGTTCACCAGCAAGTTTTGAAGAATTGCCGCAGATTCGATTTTTTTTTTTCTTATGTGCGTTGATGCGTTATCGGAAGTGGCAGCTTTCCATCAGGTTCTTGACGTTTTTTTTTCTTCAATAAGTATATCCATATGGAGTTAGTAATTATGATGCAATGGGGAACAGAGACAGAGAGGATAAAAATTTATTCAAATTACCCCGCAAATGCCACTGAATGCGGTGGCGCACAGTGAAGAATGTTCTATGTGTAGCTTCGGATGATGGTGCAGATAAAAAGTGTGCTAAAACGCACCACAGAGGGCAAAAGGTGCAAAAGTACAGCGAACAGCCAGCGAGAGAGGTGAATATTGAGAGCAGAATTCGAGTGGTTGGAGTGGAAAATATTAAGAGGGATTGTATATTGAATTTTCCAGGCAACAAACAGCCCATCTACCATAGATGTTGCACACAAAGTGAAAATATCGACTGAAATTTGAATAAAGAATCCACAATCCAATTTGCATTCTAAATTTATATGGATGGATGTGTGTGTGTGAGTGTGTGTGTGTTATATATTAAAAAGGCAGCAGCGAAACGGGCAAATTGTAACATACGTCACTCTTGCCTATGCGGTGAAATTTTAATATGGAGAGAATCTGGGAAAATCGATATTTTGCAAGTTAGGGAAAAGAGCTACGGCGGTTGAGGAATTGTACGAGTGCGAGGTGGTGAGGAATAATGCTGACGTGTGCACGCCAATAATAAATATACCCTTCTCTCAAATATAGGAGCAAAATTGCATCACACACACGCGAAAAGGGTGCATTCTCGCTGCACTCTGTATTCAATTGATTGCTGAACTGGAAGCTACACAGTGCCAAAATGTTGAAGAGCAGTGGCACGAGAGGAAACGCGTGTTGGCTCTCGTAGACATAGCGGAGGTTGGCTTCTTTTGGGGTAGTTAATATGCTGAATCTACTTTAATCGATGGCTAGATGGAAAACTGTGAAAAGTCGACTATTCACCGTTTACGTCGTACATTTTTTCTAAGAAAATTGTCTCAAACTGGCATAAATCGCTTTATTTTGAAACATTCTGAAAGAGTTATCGCACTACGTTGAAGTGTTGGTACTTTCTTTCCAATATCGACACTTATCGACACAAATTGCATTAAATTAGTTTTTTTACCACATTTTTTGGGAGAAAAACAGGACTTATATGGACTAATTAGTTCTCAAACCGTCGATCTGAACTAATTTTCCTCTTGAGATTGAGTTAAAAAGGAAATTTCTCACTATCCGTGTCGATAAGTGTCGGCATTGGAAGAACTTACCGACACTTCAACGTGATGGAATAACTCTCTCATTTTAGATTTTCTTAGCCTGTTTATCAGTTTTGAATGTGCATATTTGGAAAATTAAAAAAAAAACTAAGAATTCAAGTAATATTAAAACTTTAATGAATAATTCGAAGCTGTCTGAGGTAAAATTTGGTAAATTTCGCAGCGATTTTAACACAAAATCTTCGACTCGCTTTCTCAAAAATGCTAATTTTGAAAGTCTTTAAAGTTGCACTCAAGTAAACGTTCAGCTGTGTATTTCCACGGTTCTGAGAGTGCTTGAACGAGGTGTGATATGGGTATCAAACAACCACCCACGGATGTGTTTTTGGGCATCTAAAGAGCTAAAAATACAGGCCAACCTTGACTCAGTTTCCTTCGCGTACTTTTCAGTGTATATTTTGTGTGTGTTTCTTCAGCACTCTTCTCGCGAGATTATTTTTTGCTCCCCCTGTGCACATGCGATAGAGCGGCGCTATAGTGATC
This sequence comes from Phlebotomus argentipes, assembly GCF_947086385.1. Lineage (NCBI taxonomy): Eukaryota > Metazoa > Arthropoda > Insecta > Diptera > Psychodidae > Phlebotomus > Phlebotomus argentipes. The sequence continues at coordinate 17,740,407 of NW_026776177.1, read as the reverse complement.
GGCAGGGAGAAGAGCGAGAGATACGCTGGATGTACAGTTCTTTGTGGAGAGTGAAAAGTGTGTTTATTTGTGGCGTCGCAGAGGAGGTGATTGAGTGGCAATAAAAAGGGAAATAAGGCGGCCGCCTTTGGGAGTGTGGGCTTTTCCTCAAGGAGAGTCACATTGAGAGGCCCTCGATGGAGAGACCAAAAAGAAAAATCAATAAGTCTAATTGTGTTTGTGTGTTATTCGGCTGTTACAGCAAAATTGAGGAGACAGAGAAGTGCCATGGATTTGTGTCAGAGAGAGAGAGGGTGTACACAATGGGGCGGTTGTGGATGATGGTGTCTCTCTGCCCGAAATACCATCAAGCTGGAAAACCTCCCCTTCAACCTAATTAGTACTAATAGTTAAGTCTAATAGAATAAAAGGCCAAATTTATAAATTCTCGCACTAATGAACTAATGGATTTCTCTACCATTTGAGACTCTCTTTCGCATCTTCTTCGGCGTGTGCGAGTTTTCCATGGGGTTTTGGGAGAAATTCCCTCCATGGCGTCGGACATTGAAATTATGTACTTCCTATGCACGGAATCTGGGATGGAAATTTCTATAATTAATTTATGTTGCAGTAATTTACTTAATTTTTGCTCATTTCTGTTGTGATGGTTTACCACCCGAGTAGAATTCACGTGAAATTCGAGGAGTCTGTGTGTATTGAGGCACAGTGCGCCGATCGGGAATTTAATAATGTGTTTTATGGTAAATGGAAATAGCCATGGTTGAATTATTTAATTATCTCAGCGAGATGTTACGCTTCTGTGGAATCCCAAGTGTATTTTAAGCTTAACGTTGCATCGATCTGAGAGATTAGAATCTAAGGTCAGGGGTCAGTGTGGGGTTGAATAGATTTGATACTTGCGGAGAAACATTTGGCAAAGGCATCAGAGTTGGGGGTGGATTGTGGGACTCTGACGTAAATTCGCTAAAATTGAGTATTTGTGTTGAGATGACTAAGGGGAGGATAAATGCCTTAAATCTGTACACTACTTCCGCACAATGCCAGCATATGAAATTTTCAGAATGTTTCCAGATCAATTCTCAAATTCTAACAAATCTCTTCGGTTTCTGTCTGATATTTCTGTAAGAATTCACTTAAAAACGCTTTTTTGGTCATCTTTTCGACCAAAACCTCAAAATATCACTAAGATATCTTCAATGACTCCGCTTGGAAGCTTTCTAGATCATAAAAGATTCTGTTATGATTTGCCAGTGAACCCTAAAAATGTTAAATCAGAGACAAAATCGTTCTGAAAGTTTTCAAATCAACATTATGCTAGTTCAAATGATTATTTTTTAGGTTATGTTCGACTTCAACGCAATTTACTGTGTTTCTTGACATCGAAGATGCAGAAAAGCAATGTTTATTGCATGTAAATGTGCAATTCTGTCAATTACGGTCGATCTCTCGGATGTGAGCTTTAAAATCGACGTGGTAGAAAGCGAAATCTGTCTTTGATTCGGTACATAACCTAGAAAAGGATTATTGGGATCGTTTCTACATTACAATCAAAATAAATTTAAAGAATTGTGATCATTTGGCAGTAAAAGAAGCGTTACGGAATGGAATATTGTAATTTTTTTTTAAATCTTCCACTTCCTAATAACTTCCGTCGCACTGTACACCACTTCTGACTGCATTGTTTCCCCCTTGGAGATGACTTTAGAGCCACTCCTCGTTAGAAGCCCTAAAGTTCAATTAAATCTTTTGGCTGATGCATCCAACAGATGAATTTTAATCTTGCGAAAGCAATCTCTCAAATTCTATTGAAAGGCAAATATGCAGAGCGGGACCCTCCTTTCGGGATAAGTCCTTTGGAGTGGGAGGGGAAACCACTTTTCGGGGAGCAAATAGGGTTAATGGTTCTCTGTTACTACATGCCACTCCCTATCAGTTTGCAAATGGTCAAGGAGATAAATTCTTATGGCCCTCGCAATTCCATCCCCGGATCCAGGAGAGTGTTCTGGGGCGAGATGTTGCCTCTGAGCTTAAATTCCTATGATAAGTGCATTCCGTGATGTTGGAAAATTGAATTGGTTCTGTCTGCTGTGGTCTTCCGACCAGCAATGATGGCAAATTAAGTGGTGTACTCCTCTGAAGTGATGTGTTTTTCAATGCACCGCTCAGCATCTCTCGAGGTTTTGATTCTATTAGTGCGTAAATTTATCATTTAATAGTTTACTTGTTGGTAGTGAGGATTAAACTTGCGAAAAGTCTCATGCACTTGACAGGCGGAGGAAAGGGGTTGAACAGATTAGGTGTGGTGTAAGACTTCAAACAGGATATCACAGGGTCTCATCTACGCACCAAGTGAAAATGGCCATGAGAGAGGGTATTAAAGCCAAAGAGCTGAAGAATTTTAATACATTTCATCGCTACACACAGTTGCACGTGAGCTTTTGGAGCTCCAGGGGTTGAGCCTCAACGAGAGTGCTCAAGTTTTTCCACCCCAACCGGTGGCCCCGGTTACATACTCTATATCAAGTTTCTCTCTAGTTATGGGAATTTAGTTTCCACACACTAAACACTTTGCACCTTTTACTTGGGGTATAAAATGGATGCTGTACACAGTGGGACCCGTTTCTCATGTAAATTTTGACACAAACTTCCTCCATGGTGGCACTAATGGTGAAATGGAATTAAATTATCAAATCGCGCACAAAGTAGTGGTAAACTTTGGCACACACACACACATACAGGCACACGGCTCCTTCCTAGGATCCTCTCTCTTCAGTTCAGTCAAGCGACTAAATTGCCCAAAAACTATTAGAAATTCATTTGAGAATGGGGTGCAAAATTCCCCAATTAATTTCCACTGTACCATGAGGCTGATGGATGGCGTATGAATCTGGCGTGAGTGGTTTGTCGGTGAGCTTTTTTCTCCCCTCCAGCGAGGGTGGCTGCATGCCTCAGTGACGCCACGTTGCTGGGGATTAAATCTGAGGACGTCTTGGAAACAGTCACACCACATCTTTGATAGTTTGCGTCATTAGCGAGAATGTACTTTGGCTTGATGCACGAGTGTTTACATTACACAACTCAAAACACATGGATTTGTGACTTGAAAGACTCTTGATTGCTGAATTTTGACAATGTTAATGTTGGGTGAACCACCATACAAATATTCAAAGCGCCGAAAGCTTTTCTACCATTTTTATGGTAATTATTACTTGAATTTTAGCATTTTCTCTATAACCCGTAAAATTTTCTTTTTTAAGTTTTTTTTCATAGATTTGCTTGCCAGATTTTTAGGGAAGGGAATAATTACAATAAATTTTTCTCCGTACACTTACAAAAGAAGATTTTCTGCAGTTGAGAGAGACTAGAGTTCCCTAACATAGTACACAGATAAATGTATGTGTATATATAGTGTTTTTAGTCTAATTGGATTTTCACTGAGATTTTCTTCTCATCCTATTAAAATGCAAAACATTTTCCTCCTGGCATTCCGTGTAGGGGCGAAGATATATAACATACTTCTATTAGAGCACGTTTTCTTTGATAATCGAATTCGGACGTTAGCAGATACAGCGCAGAGCGATGAGACGAAATTGCGGGGGTGGGGAGAAAAGAATTCGATTCATATAAATTGTAGTTAAGGTGACACTTTTGCAGATTTATATAGCATGACGTGAAAATGTGGTTCTCTATTATTTTACAAAATGACACCGAGGGTGAGAGGGATTGGTTTGTTCGTTGCTGGGTGTGGAATGAAATTTTGCCGTGCGGTTGCGAGAGAGTGGGAGGTACGGAGAATACTGCAAGGCACTGTTATAAATAATGGCAATGAATTTAAGAAGTTACTCGTGGTCGATGGTGACACGCGAAGAGGGTAAAAATTTCTATAATTCGTCTTGTGCTGCGTTGCATGAAAGTCTCCCATTATTTTAGCAAACCCCAAACCGCAGCCCTTCTTCCCCGCCCGTGCGCCTTGAGTGTGTGTAAATTCTTATGTGCAAAACCACTACAGTTTCGCAGGCATCGCCCCGAACAGTGTGGGTTAACGTGAGGAGGATGGCTTTTTCGGCTGGAACATCATTTTACATGCTGCATTCATATGCAGTGGTGCCATATTCTGGCAAATAAGAAATGGGCGACTGAGAGGCAGGGGCTGAGAAAAGTTATTGCTAAGCGGGGTGGGATGGGGGTGCTTTTTCAGGGGATGACGGAAAAACACCACTTTGTCTTGTAGACAAACATTTTAATACAAAACACCAATTTTCTCTTGACTTTTTAGCCACCGCCTGGGAAAGCGGGAGTAAGCTTGACAGAGTCTCGATTTGCAGTGATTCTCTTGTCGCCATTTTCCCATAATCACTGCACTGGCTTTTGCTTTTATGGGGAATTGAATATTTTATTAGGGAAAAGTGCAAAAAGCGCCACAATTACTGAAACATGATGGATTTGAGGGATATTTTCGGTTTTTTCTTGCTCTAAATCTTCACTGTCGCACATGATTGCAATACTTGTGATTTCTTCCGTAAAAGCCACCATATTATTCTTGCTTTCACCCTTTCAGTCTCATTGTTTTCATTCGTAGAAATTTATGGCGTGATTGACTGCAATTTTCGCTACATTACCTTCTTCATGGCAAAGAAGAAAGTTAGCTATATTTATCCATAAATGCAAATGAGGAAGGATGAGAAAAATCCTTAAGCCATATTTTACGATTAGCGCCAAATAGTGTGTTGGGTGAGGGGGTAAAATGTTATGGTGAAAGTGCGGTGTGTGAGGGAGGGAAAAAGCGCAAAGAAGATGCAAGGAAAAGCATGAATTTCCATAAATATGAAACGGGATTTGTCTCACATGGCTGTTATGCTACTAATTTTGAAACATGAAGCGCGTAACAGGCAAAAGGAAGCTCGATAAGGTTGTAAATAGTGGTGGAAAAAAACGAGAGTCAAGATGGGAAAACGTGCAAACATGAGGAAGCCAATGAAGAAGTTACATATTAAGTAACTTGCGAGATGAACTATCAGATGAGAGGCTGAATTGAGAAGAGAGAGAGAGAAAAATGAAGGTATATAACCACCGGCAGTCATCCAGAAACCTGTTCCAATATAATATACCCATATATTAATTCTCAGTCACTCTTCCCTTCGTCTTCCTGTGCAGCACATTCTCTCGTCGCAGCTGAAGAGCGATCACTTTTTATCTGACCGTATTTCTTGGTTTCACAGTGAAATGATTTTGGGAAGACTTTTTGGGACGAAGAGTGACGAGCAAGTCACCACAAACTTCCGCCAAAGTCCCATTGATTTCTATGGGAAAATGCCAATAGCGTAAGGGATTTTGGTGAGGAATTTCGTCTATAACGATGCATCTCTCTATCTCTCGGTATTATAACAATAAATGTATGTGCACAAGTTAATATTTGGGACGGAGTTTCAATGAAGCATGAAATGTCACAAGTATGGTACCACATCCATATTCATGCACACAATTCATTCATATGCTCACTCATGAGAAATTCACAGTTCACTCAACTATTAATTTATTGGGACAAGGATTTTGCAAGCAAAACTTTTGCACTTCCTTGCACATCATCCCACATATATTGAAGGTGAGGATGCCATTGTGTGGCTCTGCATCACTCACGGTGCTCATCTTGTCACATGTATAGATTATTGTGGTTTATAAGTTTAATGTGGGGTGGATGTGGTTGCAGAAATTGATGTGTACTTGTCGCTGGAATTATTTTGAAACACTTTGAGTGAATTTTCTCACGTTGCAAACGTAGAACTACTCTAAAGTTCAGTTCAACATCCAAATTAACGCTGTGCAGAATGCATTCTATCTCTTCTCTGGTTCAGATAGAATGAATAGAGTTCGAAATTGTCATCATTCTTGAGGAGTGAGTGTCCGATGCGGTGGTGAGAGTGAAATTACATGTAAAACTTGGTAGCTCGGAAAGGTTGACGTGCTGAAATTTGGCCAATTTGAAATGTAGATTAATTAAGTAATAAAAGATTCTCACTGAAAATAAGAGTTTTTGTACATTTCGTACATCTTGTTTGGGATTTAGAGGCACTTTTATGGCCTCAGTGAGAATTAATTATCATTCCTCGGCTGTACACTCTTGAATTTTGTATAAATTCGTCCAATACTCCGAGGTTTGTCGGTGTGAAAATGGAAGTATAAGCATATAATCAAATTATCATTTGAGTGCTTGCTGAATACGATATTAATTAGGTTGATTTTTTTTCGGTGTGCTGCTCTGTTTGGTACAGTTTACAATCAAAATGAGTCCGCACTGCTGTATTTCACTTTCGCCCTTAAAAGCATATGCAGACGAAAGTTTTGAACAAGTGGAAATTCAAAGTTTAACTGATCTGATTGTCCGATTGTTTTTATCTAACCATTTGTCACGCTAAAGTTTAATTCATGCCACTATCATGGGTGACACTTGTCTCGGGGTTTTCTCTATATATATGGAGGTGAAAAGAGCATGAGTTACAGGGTGCCATATAATGAAAATGATAGCGTGGCAACCACCTTTGAATGTAGGTTTGAGGCATGGTAAGAAAAGTTTTGTGTGAAAGTTTCGTAATCCCACTTGGATGCATGATACTTGCCACAAGACAACAACAATCACTCCTCCAGGCGCGTTGGAAGCCAAATCAAGGAACTTTGCAACAATACCACTCGAGCATGAACTTGTATGGGGGTTGTTTTGTATCAGTTGTCTAATGCGGCTCTCTAGTCTTCGAGCCTGTTTGGAGTGTGGCAAGCTGAAGATGCTTCAATAGTGATAGAGTGCCAATATACATATCTGCTCCTGTGTGACTCCAAGTCTGGAATTTGCTCGCTCAGCCAGAGTTTTATCATCGTTAAAAATATTTAAATTCAAATTTCATTTATGTTCGATTGGTAGAGATTCATACATTCTGTTTGATCTGTTTGAGAGAGTAAAGTTCGGGAGTGAAGAAAATTGGGCTTCGACTACATTCTGTTGTTGGAGGCTTTCTATTAGTATGTATAGGATCAATTCTCGAAGTAAAGATCGCTGTGTCGTCAGCGAAGGGTGAGTGTGAGCAACCAATGGGGACTTCAATGTCGGCCAGGAATTGTCAAAAATATTAAATGCATTTGATTCATTTGTGTGCCGGAGAGAGAAAGAGTGGAGAAGCGAGGAAAACAGTTGTAAAAGTTGCTCTGTGTGCTTTCGCAGACACCTTCACAGGAGTTTCAATAATTCAGTTAGGTGAGAATGTTCCAGTGTGCACTTCTTTTGCCGCGAGGTCAGGTGGAAAAGCAGGATCTGCCTGGAGTGGAATTCAAAGAAGAAGAAGTGGCTACAAAGTTGGAAGGTTGCCTAATTAGTGATCATCACGTGTTTAATTCAACAAAATAGAATTATTAACGACACAAGTTGGCTTGGAGGAGTTGTGGAAAGTTTCTGGAAAGCTCAACTCATGTGACTGTGCAAATATAGGTAGTTGAGATCGTGAGATATATTGCAAAATGCAAATAAAACACTTTGCTATTTATTTGACTTATACGTTGAACGAGAGGCATTTCATTCAAACTGTGTAAACATCTCGTCTGCATTTGTATTCATCTACCCAATTTTCACGATGGCTGCACGGAAGTAATTTGAATACTTTGAGTTTTATTTGTAGGATACAGGGGGGCAATTTTGGACGGCAAAAATCTCCATTCCAATCGAATGCTTCATTCTGAGTTTTCAACATTCTGTGCATCAAAAGTGTAATGCAAATTTGAATCCAAATGTATTCTCGCTTTCGCTGGGCGCAAGAGTGACAAAAAAAATACGGAACTTTGTGTACTCAGATGTGATATTACAAAGATGTGTTTTGCAGGTTCACTTACAAACGCTTGCTACACTCTTTGAGGGCGAATGATGGAGGAATGCAATTAAAATGCATTCCAACTGACTACAGGTTGTCGGTTGTGTGACAGTGTAAGAGCTTTTGTGTGGTTTTATGTGGAGAAGACTCCACATTTAGGGATATGCAAGGGAGAGATATTACAGTCAGAAGTGGTGTACAATTCAACGGGGGTTATTAGAAAGTGGAAGTATTCCAAACGTTAGAATATTCCTTCGTTAGAAACCTAAGAGATTCATTATAATTTGTAAATGAGCGTGCAGACAGTCTAACAATTTCATGTTCTAGAAGTGTCAGGCATATTATCTTCCCCTTGGAGATATCCAAGGACACATCGATGGTTGAAAAAGCTCTGAATTCTCACGAGTATTGAAGTGTTCTGCTCATTTGGGAGTATCTCTGTGTCGTCCAATTCCTGTGGCTTTTGAGGTTGAATTATCTGAGACTCTTTTGATGTTCTAATTAAATATTCCTCGTAATGCTCCTCCAGCGTCAAGTCCATTTATATTATTTCACCATTGTATGAACTTTGGAGTGCCGAAAGTTGCTCCCAAAAAGTTGATGGAAGTTTTCTTTTTTTTCTGTGCTTTTGAGGTCTCAAGTTTAGCAAATGCTGAGAATTTACAAAATGGGTTATCGTCATGTTAAAAGGGCCGCCAATCTGATAACCCTGAGTGATGCCTTTTTCGGTACGTAAATAAAGATTTTAGTTGTTTGGCAATAATGTTGACTTCTTTGCTCTCCGTCTATCGTGCGCTTATCAGCTCTCGTATATACAATTTACTTAATGAAGTGTTTTGCTAAAGTGTGTAAAAGTCTTGCATTATACTCCCAATTCCAGTTGCCTCGAATGGGGGCGAAAACACATTGTCGTAATTTATTTATGGCGCGTTTATTGCAAAAACTTTAATGGTAAAATGCCAATGAACATCAAAAGTTTTCTAATTCCTGAAATAATCCACACGGAATGATTGTGTATGGCGCTGAATTTGTGCTGTGCTTTGGGACAAATAAGGTGAGAGTGTTCGTGCCTTCAGCGCGCTATTGATGTCTTTGAGGTGTTTTGCTGGCTGAATGGAGTCTTGCCAGACTGAGTTTTAGACGCTATATAGCTCTACACATGAGAAATGAACCGGAGTTTGAGTGAGTTTTAAAGCATATAAAGTTTGTCTCTCTTGTTAAATTGGAGTTTGTAATTCTTGCTTCTTTGACAATTACTTATTCGTCTGTGTGTTCGCATAATTTTGCAGAATTTTCATAGGAAAAATTCCTCCCTTGTGAGAATGTGCGAATTGAGGGCTTTAATCACCACGAAAGTTTGCAATTATTATTTATGTTTTGGGAGAGAATGTGTTGAGTAAAGTCTTAAGTACTTTGGATAACGCTTGTCTTTCAAGAGTCTGTGCTTTTGCCAATCGATATTTTGTTATAACTTGAAAACTCTCTGGATGGCACTTAAGGAGAAGCCAGGCCGTAATCATTAGAAAATGCGTTTAAATAGTAGTTGCAACTTAGCATTTCAATTTCATAGCATTTTTATTAAAAGTAAAAGTAAAAGTGCAACCCAAATTCGTGATTTTAACGAACTGAAATACAAAAAATGTTTAAGTTTCAATGACGTCTACATATAAAAAAGGGAACAAAAGTTGACTGCAAGAAGAATTTCTATTGGGAAAGGAATAAAGAAAGTGAAGTAAAGAGAAGTAATATCAAAAGTATTTTAGCGTTTGATTGTGTTAAATGGATGGAAAAGTTGAGAATTGACCGGAAACTTTAAAAGATATTTCTCTTCTCTGTAATTTTGTTATTGAATTCTCTTGTTGTGTTGCGAAAGAATACGAATCAATCCCTTCTCGTCCATTCAGGCGACTTCCTTTGATGTGTCATAAGACTAATTTTTTGTCCACGAACAAATTGTACGAGAGCTAAAGGACAGTTGTGGGAGAGAGAGAAAATGGTCTAATGATTCAACGATTATCTCCTCCGCTTTCATCGCCCACGCTTTTGACCATTGAGAGACGCCCGGATGAAAAGAGGAGCGAAAAAATCACACACAAAAGGAATAAAATTTATCGATGTGGCGTATTTATAGATTTTCATATAATAGTGGAAATGGAGGAAAAGAGGGATGTGCGAGGGAAGTAATTCTTGTGTACCGAGATAGAAAAATTGTTGGATGCCGGATCGGGACGGGGAGATACACAAAGAAATTGGGTAAACATGAAAGTTTTCTTCGGGACCTGGAAATTTTTCACCATGATGGCATAATCTCAATTCCACACACTCATTCACGTTCGAGCCACCCTCTCGCCGCCCTCCTCAAATACGGCTCAAGTGGAGGCATTTTCCAATGGCAGACCTACATTCGCATCCAAATTCACTCCCCCCCACGCCCTGTCGGCTCGTCAGAGGGAAAATCTCGAGGCTGGGTTGAATAAATATTGTGGAAAAATCTACGGGAGATTTCGTTGAATATCTGAGAATTTCCTGTCTGTTCGTTTTTATCTTTTTTTTGTTTCACCCCACATCAGGAGATGCTTCCGTCTTTGGGCTGAATTCGAAAAAAAATGGCTGATTGTCGAAACTTCAAGTGTATTGTGTGACTGGAAATATCTCTCTTGTGTTGTTGTGCAAAGAGAATGTAAAATCCAGCGAATTATTAGATTTTCTTTCAGATTGCACTCGAGAGTATTTTGTATTTGTCAGAATTCTGCCTCTATTGGATCGCTCTCCTGTCACATTCTCAGGGGAGTTGGAGAGAAAATATTGTGTGAAAATGTCTATTGTTGCGCTGTTCTTGTGAATCAGACGAAAACGGTGGCAGAAAAATTAGTGCGAGAGTGAATTATTCGGTTATTGACTTTTCTACTGGAATTTAATGCAAAACTCTGTTGAACAATATTCATCTTCTATTTATTTTTATAATATAGCATCTCGAATATATATATATTTTTATTCTAATTCATTTTTCTTTGATCTTTTCAGGTATGCAAAAAAAAGTTGTATAGCCGCTGTGAGTAAGTATATTCTTTATTCTTATTTACTTATATGGCTTTAACATTCCATTGAGGAACACAGCCTTCTGCATTTAAGGGGATATTTAAGACAAGCTTTTGTCTTACGGTGGCAGCTTACCGACCAACCATAAGTGATTCTAACGCTCACCTTTGTATATACAGAGACAGAGCGCAAGACAATACCAGTGAAGTGTATGTTTCAGTTGGAACATTCAACAGCAACCGCTTTGGCTACTGTAATTTGCCATTGAAAGACCTAATTTTTTTCTCTGCTATCTTCGAACATTTGCAAGCGGTGGGATTCGAATACACGACTGTGGTATCGAGAGTCAAGCGTGTTAACCAGTAAGCCACAGCCGCCCTATTCATTATTCTAATATGTCTTTATTTGTAATTACTCGAAATTTTAACTTCCCCAAAATCGACTAAAAAATGGTCAGGAAAGAATATTATTAGTTAGACGAAGCATTGGAATAAGATTTTAGTAGGTCAGGATGTCTCTAAAATAGGTCATAACTCCACATGGAAATAATAAAACCGGAGCACAGGGACGATCTAGGGTTTACCTACAAATCAAGTTTGCGACAATTCTAGCCCGTCTCCTTGAGCAAAGCAACGCGTTGAGCTGACTTTTTTCGCTGCTTTGTTGCAGTGAAAATAATTAATTTTGCGGTATTATTCATTTTCATTCATGGCATGTATGTAACAGATAATGTTTTTGTCAAAAATAAAATCGGTAAAGACAAAGGAAGAAGCAACCTTCAAAGTCCTCTTTTGCTTTATACTCCACTTTGTTAATCGTGCTCATTAACAAAATTTGCCTAGCATCAATTCAGGGACTCTTTCAGCATCACAAGGATTCCTCCAGCAAAAAAAATTGACATTTTGTGCCGGAGCTTTTTTGTTTGAAGTACCTGTCTTTTATCTTCCATTGAATGGGGGTGAAGATAAAATCCCCGTGATGAATTCACGTGGATTTTGATGAGTCTATATCATTAACCATGTGCAAATGGTAATCCTGTGGAAATAGTGAAATTATTCCAGAAAATCTCCATCCAGTTAGCGAGAGCGTACTTTTTTGCCTCTCGTCGACTTGTCTGTGGTGGAGATTTCTAAGTTAAACACTCGAGACGCGGTGGAGTAGCTGAGCTGGGCAGGAGGGTTGATGGCGGGGAAAAAAGGGAATCTCCCTGTGAAAAGTTTCTCAAACTACGTGCAATATAGGAGTCTCTTTGGGAGTAGAGAAAAAACAGTCGGGGTGTGGTGATTTTGCATACGTGGAATTGTTAGAATCATGATTTTTCTCTTCTCATTCCCTCTCATGGTTGCTTCTCATCTTGTGTGTTGAGGACATCACCCCACGGGGATTGTTAGGTGGATGAGGCGCGCAAAGGGGTGAAGGATAAGGGTGAAATAAAATGAAAATGACGGAAAGGTGCGACGACGCAGGGAAACCATTATAGCGCGCGCTGGTGAGATGACGATGGCAGAATTATAAATTAAAGAAAGAAGCTCGAGGGGTTTGTGGAGACATGCATACATACGTTTCCCAAGCTATAAACTCCATGCTGTATGGAATATACATAAATCAACTACCATTGGTGGGATGTTTTATTAATGCAGTACTGTTGGGGTTGAATATGTTTCCCTCTCACTGGAGCTTATTGGGTATTGTGTGTCTTGTAATTTGAAAACGACAGAATGGAAAATGTGTTAAAAGATCCCTTTAATGGTTGTGGGGATGGAGAGTTGAGTTGGGAAAAATGGCTTTGATGGGTGGATTTTAATAGCATAAATATTAATTTTCACTCACTTTCACCATTGGAAAGTGAGACACACTGGGAGCGAATCCCATTGAAACGGGATACATTCTATAACTAACCCTAAGACTTATGTTATGAGTCTGGTCTGGGGTGATTTTGTCCCTTGTGCGCGCTGGAGGTGTGGCAAAAGAGTGAAGGTACTTGTTCCGGAATGCCAGACAAGCTTAAATCAATCAAGGTTTAATGACACATTAATTAATTCCGGTTGGAGGGTGGAATGGCTGGTGACCATTAGGGGTTATTGCTTCTGTGACTGAGTGTAATGTTGTGTGTGAATGCGGAGCAAACATATAAAATGCCACAGAGTCATTTAGAGACGAAGGTTCCTCTTCGTCTGGGTGGCTACCTCGAGATTTATATGTGTGCATAGCGTGGAAAAGTGGTCATTTCGAGGGTGATTTGAGAGATTTTGGCGGCGTAGAGTTTTTTAAACTTTTAGCTTTAAAACATTGGTGGTTTGCGTGTGCTCTTTTTTCTCTACAAATAACTTAACTATAGAGACTGTCTCCAGTTGATTGGTGGCGGGTGAGTTAGAGCACAATTTGCGAAGGTTTTATCTATTCGCAACTCTTCCTATTGTTAGGCAATATTGTCAAATGATCCTCTATTGTTTCGTGAAAGCTCTCTGAATCAAGTTAGGTGTATTATAAGTACATAGCAGGGGTGGGAAATAAAAAAGAGTTAAATGAAAGCATGCGAAAGAGTCTCAATTTCAGTCAGTAAATATTAACAAGGGCGGAATGGAGTCTGATATTTTGCCACCACACTCTGACTCCTCTGGTTCTTTTGTGCTTGGCAGGACTAAATTGGCCTTAACGCTTGGATTATAGTTATTACTTTTGCATGCAGGTGGGCTGGCTTTCGTGTTGGTTGAGGACGTTGGCGTCAAGGGTTGTATATATTGTGAATTTGACTTTGGAAATAAGCTCTCTCCCCTGTTTCTGTCAGACTAAATCAATATGTACTGTCCGGGGCGAGGTATTTGCTTTTTCATTCACGAATAGTTATGCACCGAAGGGACTGACGTGGCTTTTTTCCGAATATGGAATAATCCGCAAGACAGATGAACATTTCGTGTAGAGGTATTAAATTAGCTGCTGCAGTCGCTGTCTGTGAGCAGATTTCTCGAAGCTCTCTGCTGCTGCGAAAGCTCGAGGGATGGGTGGAAAAATGTGTATGTATGTAATATTCCAAGGACGCTCGGGGGTACTTTCATCTTAAGCTTTTATCTCTCCGACAAATGACAACCGCACAACTAAGACATGATTAAATAGCATGTAAGAAGAGTGTCACGCGACATGAAGAGAGAGAGAGAGATTACTGAAATATGTATAGTGATTTTCTTTCCATGTTTCAAGATTACTTTTTACCACTTTGTATCATACCTCCATCTTGGCTCTCCTAACGATCACTTCTATACGTAACAATGCTGGCAGAGCGGAGAACTGTCCGGGTGGCAGGGAAGAATTCTCTGCAGGGATGTTAGCTTTCTCGGTGGGATCTTTTTATTTGCATTCAATTTACCTCGTTATGCATTTCAACAAGATGTTTCCGCATGTTTCACTGAGAAGGGATAATAAATCATCATCTTTTTTGCAAACACCTCTCAACGGTGTGTGGTTTCTTTTGCCCTCAAAATTTTCCAATTGTATGATATGCAGTTTTCCTCTGTGAATGGAAAAGTACGAACAAGCGCGAAGCGAATGGAGATGCGAAAATTAGGGGAATTCCTGAGAAGATGGAGCGCGTCTGAAGGAATCTTCAACTGGATGCTCACTCAAGTACATTGTACTTATTAACCCCCTAATGTGGCTGTAAATATGTCTTGAAGTGCATTCAGAACTGCTCATCCCAGTGATTCAGTCCCACTCAGTGCTTAACTCCTTCATTTTCCCAGAGAAAAAGGTGGAGCGCCCCTCCTGTTGACGGTTGGATGTAACAAGGGTTCGTTTTCTAGCAGCTTCTTTTTGCCACTCGTCTCTTCTATAAGTGGATATCCGATGGGTGGATTTTCCCGGGTGCCCAGGGTGTAAATGGGAGGCTTTTTTCCAGCGGAAGAGCTTTCTCTATCCACATGAGTGCCCGTACATTGGGCGGGCAAAAAAGACTCTTCCATCATCATCACTTTGTCTGGCTAAAGTGTGTAAATTTTTCCTATGAATATTTTTTTTACTTGTGCGCAGGAGGGAAATGTAATATTGCCGATGAGGAATTTTAAATTAAGAAATCTCTTTCATGGAGTAAGAAATTGACAGAGGGAGAGAGTGAGGTTATGTATGTGAAAAGAATATTTTGCAAATATGAAGGGGAAGTGAATAGAGTAAATTTCCCGTGTTGGAAAACTTACACAATTTAATTTGAGTTGATTCTCTTACATCAGACGGAATGCACCAGTAAATGCCTTTATGAAGGAAGTTCCATTTCCTCCGGAGCAGCTACATCAAATTTGGGCGGGAAATATCCTTGCGGAATATTCGTCCTTATGCAACTAGAGAGTCATTTTATAAATCATTCTCTACTTCCCACTGTTGGACTACTTTTGAGAATTGCAACCTTTTCCCGTGGTATGTATTTGTTTCAATACTATGCGAGGCTCGACCGAGGAAGTCGCACAGGGGAAAAGCATAACTTGCGTTTGGTGGAAAACTTCGTGGAGTTTTCTTACAAAAATTCCCTTATCAGTTCTGAATATCTTGATAGTCTTGGATATGCTGGAAGGAATGTTGTGCAAGAAAGTGTTAGTCAAAATATTTTCCAAGGGAAAAATAATCTGCCTGATTCTTCCAGCACTTGAAATTTTGAGACTGTTTGCACGCTAATTCTCAAATTATAATAAATCTCTTAAATCTCCATCTTATATTTCTATAAGAAACCAGTAAAATCCACTTTTGGCTACCTTTTTTCACCATAATCTTAAAATATCACCATGAGATCTTTGAAAACACAAAACTTGAAGAAGATTATTGGGATTTTTTGTACGTAACAATGAAAAGAAATCAGAAAAATCGGGATAATTTGTCAGTAAAAGAAGCGCTAATGAAGGGAATATTGTAAGGTTTTGAACACTTCTACTTCCTAAATAACTTCCATTGAGTTGTACACCACTTCTGACTTCATTATCTCCCCCTTGATATTTTCTATATAATGTAAATAAACGGGGCGAACTTTTATCCCAAAGCGACGTATCGTATTTTCAGTATAATATCCATATCATGTATGGAGCAGCGAGTGCACATTTAAGCCAATTCTTGGCGGCGGTCTTCTGTTGTACGGGGAGTCTCGTATGAAATAATAAGAATTGAGCAGAAACTACCTCAAGGAAGACTATATTTTGTCGAGATAGATATGCGAGGGCGAAGAAGGGCGTGAGGGGCGGGAAGAAGTGAGAGATTCCACGGAGATATCGGTCTGGAAATGAATACTGGAATAAGAGAGTGAGATTTTCTCTTGCTAAATAACTGCACGGTCTATGTATTTTTATGGTTCTGTCTGTAATAAAAGTGTCTGTTGTGGTATGCGATAAAGTTTGAAAGTGCGGGCGCCATTTTTGGGAATATGGTTGCCGAGAATATCCCTGTGGGAATTTTTCCCACCCACTCTCGCCGGTGGGTGGTGGACAAATAATATTCCCAAGAGAAGATGACTCCCATGCAAGCAACTATCTTATATTAATTAACTTTAAACTCTCGCATACATACGGAGTGAGAAACGTGGAAAAGTTGGTCGGTTGTGCGACTTGGTGAAAAAGTTATCTTAATTCAATTTTGCAAGGAGAAAATCCACAACTTCCAAGAGTCTATCAACTCTATGAATTGGTAAATACTGCCTTTGTGACTCATACTCCGTCTTATGAGTGTTTGCATTTAGTTGAGTGACAGACTTCAGCACATATGTACAATCTATGGAGGAAAATGCGTATAGTTTGGAGGAGAAAAAAGTCAAAGTATAAATTGTTATGGGACTTTGTGGAAAGTTTTTTTTTTGAGCGATAGATAAAAATGCACTCGAGAGTCAACTTAAGTAATTTTCTGCACAAGATGATGTAAGGAGTGGCAAGGAAAAATGCTTTTATCCTGATTATATACTCTCCACGCGATGAAAGCATAAAACACAAAACTAACATCATGATAATAGTGATAATAATGGGGGAGATATGGTCTATATATATATTGTGTGGTGTTATCATTGCTGGGGATGCGAAAGAGTGCACTCATCGTGGAAAAAGGAGAGATGAAAACAGACTCATTGGCTAGAATAATCTTAAGAGTACTCGCGCTGTTTTCCGTCAACTCGGCAAATAAAATTGTTTATTCTCCCCTCGTGGATTGTTCCAAGCCGGAAATATATCCATCTGCACCGGGATTTATGTATCCCGTGGCGTAAGCAAAAGAGTCTATATATAAAGAGTCTACAATGTTGGAAAATGTCTATTAATTTTCGCACGCGAGCAATGTGACACAAATTGAACATTTTATTGAGATTTTACATGACAATGAATTGCCATTCTTTCGTATTTTACTGCTTAACGCGTGAAATGATTGTGATGATGATGTAAGTGTCCGAGGAATTCTTTTAATGGTTACGAAGGATGGATGAGAAATGCAAAAATCACCCCTCTTTTTCCGTATAGGAAGGGGCTTTTTACGGTTTTACTGTTGTCTGTTTTATATATGTATTTTTTCCTCTATAAAGCATCTTTTCATAGCTGCTCACATTGGAAGTGAAATGAAAAGATAGAAGTCAAAGCGTTTTGGTCATGAAAATGAGTATTTTTGGGTGTCATTTTGCCGTGCGGCAACGCCATGTAGATGTTTTCTTGTGAACTGGCGGCAAATAACAGTGAAATGTTACATGAAAATTGTATGAGGACAACATTAAACATATGAATGACAATCATTGATCGATTTTTGGGCACTTTTCCATCGATTGAGTACAAAATGGTTCTTCTGAATTGGTGGAAAGTGTGCAAAATCATCGATCACTTCATGCAAAATTGAGTGATGATGATGGAGAGGAGTTGAATTTCTCTCGGTTTTCTCCCATTTCTTTCTTCGCTCTATAGAGGGAGAGAGGGAGAGGGATGAGATGTATCGCAGAAGTTGCAATTATGCCAAGAGGATTATTTGTGAGTTGCCATGCAGCCTAATAGGGAGAGAATAGGGTGGAAAGGTTGCTTCGAGGCACATTTTCCATAGGGATTTCTCATGCAGGTTGGGCATGAAAGTGCTTTCATGCCTCAGTGTTTGCTCTAAGCATCAGGCTCAAGCGTGGCCTCTGCATCCTGGCTGCTTACCTTTCGTGATGGTACACAAAATACTTGAAACTATTGCCAAAGTGAGAGCAACACATGCAATCTTCACGGCGCGATGTGCAACAGAGGCGTGGCAATATGCTTCTGAGGGTGAGTGAGAGGGTGAATAGGTTGTGTGATGTGTTCACCTTGCTGAATTGAATTTGATCTCTGTGGGTGGTTCGATGTGAGCAACTTTTCACATGCATAAATATGATGGATACAAACATTCTGCATCATACTTCATGCCAGCTGTACACTATATACTTGTGTATCTGTCGAAGCCAGACACGATGGCATGGGATTTCGATCTCACCTCGAGAACCCTATTGTTGACATATATATATATATATATATATTCTCTAATGCGAGTTTCCACGCTATTTTCCGCATTATATAGGGTGGTTTTTTCGTCCTGTGAGTCTCTCGCTTGACGCTTCACTTCCGCACGGACAAAACCAACATTTTAATAATAATAATAAAATGTTTATTGTCGTGTTGTTGTCTTGTTTCAATTTTCATTTTAACCCTGTCACTTCAAGACAGTTTTCTTTTTAAGTTTTCGCCCTTGTTTTTGCCACATCTCGAGCTCCTCACAGCTGAGTGTGTAAACCAAGGGGGCAGGAGAAGTTGAGAGTTGAAATTGTGCATACTGTTCGCGGAAAAATGATGAATGATTGCACAAGATAGAATGCAATTTTCTATTATTGTCACACGGAAAAATTGCAACGATATTTCAAGTGGTAAATTGTTGAGCAACAAATACTTATGATTGTCAATTGGGAAATAGATATTAAAAATTTTCTCTTGCCCGATTTTATAGCATTGCAATTTGGAGGAAACTTTTCAAGTAGGAAAACTTAGTCATTCAGCAGTGTCGCTTTTTCGATGAGTGTGTGCGAGAGTCTTTTGCAATTTTATCATGGGTGTGTGTGTGTATTCGGGCAAAAAGGCAGCAATAAAAGGATGATAGGGATGAATTGGGTGGGTTGAAAAGAGTTTTGCGGGGGTGGTATCGGTTGAGTAAATTTCATTCTGACCACGATGCTGTCCATCCGAGATGGGACATGGGAATTCTCCAATTGAAGGATTTTGGTTTTGCACAAGAGAGAGAGAGAGAGACTATAACCACCCTTTTTCCATATGTGTGCATGTTATACAATACAGCCGATCATCCCTTCACGTCTCTGACTCTGCACTGTGTCTCAATCCTTTTCCATCTCCCCTCTCCCTCAGCATCAATCTATTTGGCAAGACATTCTATTTTTCGGTCACACCTCGTCGTTTACGATACCAATCTGGTGTCTATTATACTGAGAAATTGTCCTTTTTCTCTCTCCTTTTCAATCATTCACCGAAATGTTTAGAGGAAATGTTCGTCCCTCCTCACCCAGGGTGTGTGGCATTGTGGTGGTCCTCCGGTGTAATGAAATTTCAAATTTGCGATCCGCCCAATCCCATATCTTTTGAAAATCACTCTCAAAACCTGGACCATCGCTAAACCAATCTGTCCCAGAGCTCCTATTGTCATTCGGCCAAATTGCACTGGGAGAGAGCTTTTTCCCCTCGGTGAATTCTCATTAGGGTATGGAATATGTGATGTGTGGTGGTGGTGAGCAAAAAAAGAGCTCTCATGCTCTCTTGCCATGGTAAAATTTAATTTTCCCAACATTCCTCCGCTGAATTGTCAATGGAAATACAGCGCAGGGGAATATTGAAAGAGAGAGAAATTGTTTTGGGTGCAGAGATGAAATTTGAAAATTCACAAAATAACATCTCTTGTGTTCAATATTCAATGAATTCACATTGCTAATTCACGTTGGTTTTGCGATGAAACATGGAATGAAAATTAAATTACTCTAAATATATTCCATTTTGTTTGTGACACCACAAGCGATATTGTGTGATGGATTTTGCAGAAAACTATCAATTTTAATAGCAATTGATGAGTTCTAAGGGAAAATGATTTCCTAGTGATTTGAGAATGTTTTGCCAGTCAGTTTGAAGAGTCCAGGATTGTAAAATTGGAAATCATTTTAATGGGATCTCAGGATGTAGAATATGGTGAATACTCCAGGATATCCATTGATGCTTGTCACAAAGAAGCACAAGTCTAGATTTTGACAATGTTGAAAGAGTGAAGACAGCTTATTTGTCTTCACTGTGCTACTTTCTCAGCTTGTGTGCGGCACAATGTGGAAGGATGAAATCTGTGTGAGGAATTTATCGTTTGTATAAGTTTGGGGGTGAATGTGTATGAAATCTATGTGAGATTTCCTGAATTAAGTTTTTGATATAAAATATTGTTATTTTCCACCCCTGGCATAGAATATGAATGGAAAAGTTTTCGTGTGAATGTTTCGGGGTTGGAGTGAATGAGAGGGAAAATGAAACAATTTCAGGGTGAGTGAGCTTTATTCATGCGTCATCTCTCTTTTTCTGTCGTCGCACAACCCTTAGAAATCTCGAGGTCTCTCGAGGTGACAAGCAAGGAGGGCAACAAAGATCGCAGCGCCGGGAAAGTACAAATAGATCTTGTGGTGCGCAACTTTTGCCTATGTACATTGCATTATACATATTGTACTATTTGGTCGAAAAGCGTGATGTTCCTGTTTATTTAGGGCTTGTTTAAGTGTGATTACATTTGGGTGTGGGACAGGGTAAAAAAGCTCTCTCGGATGCTTGTACATCTCTTGGGCCTGCTTGGGGATTACATGGGTGAAAGTTGATCTGAAATCTTCGGGATGCGGCGCTGGAAGTTTAGTTGTTGACAAGGACAATTGGTGTGAAGGGGGGCAGACGGGGGAGAGAAGGGCGAGTGTGGAGTCAACTGAGTGGGTGGATTTGAGTACATAAGTACATCCCTGTGAATAAACATTGATGGTAATTGAATTTTTGGTGCCACCACCTTGTTCACTTTGGCTGAGGGAATTGTAACGGAGAGCTATTCACCCGGGAAAAAGAAGTCTAACCCATTCGTGAGAGAGAGAAGGAGAGACTGAGAGAGAGAGAGAGTGAGCGAAAAGGGGGTCCAATTCGTGATACAGCGACTTCCTCCCACTGTACTTGTATTCAAGACGATCCATGTCAATGGAGGACCAAGGGTGGGCCCACCGGAAAAAGAGGAGAAGCGTGTGTATGGGGAGATTTTATTGCTATTGGTAGTTTTGTGGTGAACGTGTCTCGAATTTTGGATGCGGACCATGCGAGAAAATGAGATCTTTTACACTACAGTAACATGCATTTATTCACATTCACAATAGTTTTCCTTTCTCGCCCCGTTAACGTATTCATCCACATATCGAGATATGTTTCTTTCTGGCGTATATATAAGATTGATGTGTCGTGTGTATTTGTGCCAAATGAAATGAAAAACGATCACTTTGGTCACACAATTGGTTACACAACGAAATCGCTCGACAGCCGCACATGTTCTCTATACTGTTTCTCTTTAATTTCCCTGTGCAGGAGACAATTGGATTCTGTGGAGCTCAATTGTCGGGTTCATTGAGAGAAGCAGAAAAGAAAGGAAAATTTATTATGGTCACGCAAGTGTTCACGCCAAATTCATTCTGTTGCGATTTTGTGAGGCATTTGCGTGTCTGCAGAATGCATTTTTGCGCTTTACACGCTTTTGTACATATATATATAGAGCGAGAAATAATTTCCAAAGGTTGCTCCCCAGAGGAGTCCCTTCCATTTGACGAGGGATGGAGGAGAGTTTTATTGAAATAACCCTCCATTCCAATGGGATTCGCCGGCATATTCACCTTTGACCTTCTCAATTGAGTGCCCAAGGTGAAATGAGGTCGTTGGTATGTATATGGTGTGAAGAAAAAGGTCCTGGGTAATTTTCTCCTCGCAAAATTTCATACCTGAAACTCTTAATCGCTTTTTTGTGCCATTTCCTCCCACTCTCCATAATATACCGGGAGAAGGAGGATAATCTCTGGGTCCAAAAGGGACAGTGAGAGAAAAGAAGAAAGCTATTCAGCTTTATGCTGTTCTCCTCCTGTAAAAGCTCTCATTCACATTCGCGACGATCGCATAGCAATATTGGGGGAATGGGGAGAATGCGAGTGAGGGAGAAAAGAACTATCTAATTCGAGAAAAATGGATAAAATGCGCAAAATATCCACCTTATAGCATTAGGATGGCATATAATGTTGAATTGAAAACATGTGTGACGTGTTTAAAATTTCCTGAAAATGGTGAAAAGCTCATATTCTTTCCTTGTCGTCATGTTGCCATCCCCGGTGCCTCTTTTAGAGCTCTGGCTTTTTCCCGTGGATATTTCTGCCGTCTCAAAATGTTAGCACACTGGAGAAAAGTGGCTGTACACCAGCGATACAGCGGTGAGGGTAGGGGGTGGGGGGTTGGGAGGGGGTGGGAAGAGAAGAAGACTTCCATGGCATGTGAATAATAAACGCACATCATTCTCTCTTACCATGTCGCCTCGAATCTCCATTCCTCCACATCGAATGCTCTCCTTCCGCTTCCTATTTCGCGTGAGCTTTTCTGCAGAGGAAGGAATGTGTTTGGCGAAAACACACAATAAATGGCAGGATATCGCGAGGCACAAGGAAAAAACGATGGAGAAATCACACTCTCAGCGATGGTGGCTTGTTTGAGAACTTTTCGACAAAATGGTTCTGCGCTTCGGGAGTCTCTCATGCATATTCCAAGCAGATACTGTAGAGAAAAATGACCCTCGCGATTGTGTTTTACGCAGAACACTCAGAGAAATAATTTGTTCTTAAACCAATGAGTATTGCTGAAATTGGTTTCCGAAAAGGATCTTGAAATTAGCCTGAATCTGCCTAATTTCGAGTCCTTTTCAGCAAATTATGGTATAATTTAAAGATTTTCTTAAACGGACTTGAATTGATACTGAAACTTGAGAGTTTGCCTAAGAATTGGGATTAAATGAATGAATGAAAGGAATTAAACATTTTTTGCCTATAAAAAGCTAGATTTACTTGAATTTATTCATTTTCTTGGAGTTTCTTTTGCCAAAATACAGACTAAAATCAAGGCACAAATAGTACTATTTGTGTTCGAGTCCGAAAAAGGCTAATTTTAATTGACTAAATTCGAGCCCGTTTTTTCTCAGTGAAAACTATAAGTTTATATTTGAAACTAATAGAATCAGCGAACAACGAGATTATGCACTCGTATTCAGACGGTTTTCCAGGTTAGCGCAAGGCAAGGACGCTTTCAGCAGATCCCATTGGATCAGATACGGCAACATTGGATGGCTTTTAAGCAAAGTGCGATGGCATATCAGGACGCTTTATCCCTATTTATTTAAAGATTCAACTTTGTATATAATAAGTCATGGCGATGAATGCTCCTTTTCCTCCCTTATTTTTTGGCAGCGCGCATCCCTCGCAGTGAGGCTTTGCAACTTTTTCATCTGTATCATTCTGCCCTAAAATCTATTTTATTGTTGTTCTGGCACCACACTGAGAAATTCCCTAATGGTGGGTGAGGGTGGCGCGTGGGGCGAGGGGGGGCGAAACAGTGTTTTTGAATGAAATTTATGGGAATAAATTTTGCCCTGCTTTCGCCGTGTCTCGCGCTAGAATGTATATTTTTGCCCTCCTTTCGAACTCTCAAGGGGTGAGTGATGGAATTTGATAAATTGCTCAATTTTTGGTGTGAAAAGAAAAATGTTTTTCTGATTGTAACATACATTTTCCGGTGAATTTTTCATTTGACACTCTTACACGCGGGATCACAATTTCTGTTTTGATCTTCATCGCACACTTTGCACAACATTCCATGGTTGCCTGTCAAAATCATCATCCCCTTTTTCGCAATACACCTCTCGAGGTTTGCTCCCACCCTCGAGGGAGAGGAAGAGAGAGAGAGAGCACTCGTGGAGCTGTTCTTGCTGCTAGTCCAGTGGGAGAGAGCGTATATATATTCCTTCTATTACTCCTCCTTGGCTTGTATGTATAAAAATTTCTTGCAATTTCAATTTAACTTTAGTGGGTGCGAAAGAAGAAGTGAGACAGAGAAAAGTTTTTACTTTGCGATAATATTTTTCTACTTATTTGGGGTGTGTTCTGTTTCTTGCACAGTCTGACAAACATATTTTCACTGTGTGAAAACTTATGTTTTCGGGAGAAAAGTGCTGTTTTAATCACTAATGGACAAACTCTGGGTTTTATGCTTTGGCAAAAATTTATCTCTTATAGTTTGGATAAAATGAGAAATTTCAAATCAAATGTCTGTCGATTCGATAGTGTCGAATGTTAATTAAAACTTTAACATACTTTCTATTCTTTTATCCGCCACATCGATTGCTGAATGAAGCGATAAAGTGTAATTCTCTATGGCAGTGGGGACGCCGGGTAGTTTAAATTTCCACTTTGGCGCCACAGCGTATAAAATCATTCCATCGCGGTCGGGCGATACATTTTGATTAAAACGTGCATGGAAGAAGCCATTTCTGTAATTAGATTTTTCCAGTGTTTATCGCATATTTTTTCACACACCTTTTCTCTATACTTTTTGTTTTGCAGGTAAATATTTGCCGTGCGAAGAGAAGGAGAAAAGAGTGGTGCAATGTAAGTATGGCGAAGTGTATTTGTTGTGGATGAGATTATTCGATTACGAGGCGATATTGAAGTGTCCATTTCGTGCGAGGAGGATTTTAATTTCACCATCCGCGGTTTTCCTTTTCTCAGGCTTTTGCATAATTGTGAAAAATGATTGTGCGGTGCAGACGCTTTTATCATACACTTTTTTTTGGAGCATAATATCTTGGTTTAGATATGATTGAATTATTTCAAGCAGTGCGGACGAGTGAAGAGGAGTGCGAAGGGTTTGTGTGCGGTTTGCTGAGGAGTAGGAAAATATAGGGCGGGATGCTATTTGGAGTGGAAATGCTGGGAGAGTATTGATAAATGTTCTCAACTATGACAAATTGAATTAAAATTTAATCATTCAAATTGTCCGTGGCATCCACAAAATTTGGACAGTAAATTTTCATATATCGTCTGTCCCTTCATTCATAAATCTTTGATTAATCAACCAAATGTGACCGTACAATTTTATCTTTTTCACCATGTTCCAAGCATTATTGCTCACATGAGTGTGGTGTGGCTCTTTTGGGAGGTTTTTCATGGGCATAAGAATGGGGCTTACTGAGTTGAGTTGGATGGAAATGGCTGTTTTAATAAAATGTGGTCTCACTCTCGCTGTTTTCGGATGAGGGGAAAAAAGTGGTATACAGTGCTGTTGATGAGCACACAATGTCCGAAAAAAGCGTCTCTTCTTCCACAATTTCACCCCTAACATTTATTTTTTACATGACTCCCACGTACATTCCATGACTTTCACGAAAGCTCACCATTCTCCATGGGCGAGTATCATGGGAATTCTTGTAGGTAATGTGCCTCTATATTCTCATATGTTTGTATTTATATGCAATAAACACACCGGGAGCGAAACACAAGTGCCTCGGTTCATTGGAAGGCATACACAGGGTGGGAAAAGAGTTATACACAGTGGGCAAATCCATGTGCTTGACTGACTATTTATCTTAACCTCGCTGTGAGATTTTCTATGCATTGCCAGAGACGGAATTAATCCACTTACACTCTCTAAGCATCGGGTTTCGCCCATTCTTTAGGGGTGTTATGCAAGGTGAACTTCCCAACTCACACTGTCTGTTGAATTTCTATTTTTAAAGCCTTTATGCTTTTCTCGTCCACCTTCTTTCACTCCCTCTTAAGCCTTTGTATCTTGAGCATTGCTCTTCGAAGTCACAGCATCAAATTGTTCAATGAGAACAGGATTATGGCCAAGGATAACGATATATAGAATGGCCTACATAAGTTCTCAAGTGCCTCGAAGGAGGACCGAGGGAGAAATGGTCACGTCTGTGCCTTCAGTTATTGCCTCCTCGTGTCTTTGCAGGTGATAAATGATGAGAAGAGGCAGAGTGAAGAGAGCAAGCCCACAAATCAATGCAAGTTAATCAGAAAGTGACCAAAATATCCTCAAGAGTTTGTCCTTGGACGTCAGCGCTGTGCTTCATGCAATTTTTACTCCCAGGCTGAGATTTGGTTGAGTTGGATTGAGAGCTGGAAGTGGTTTGGAGGATGGGGGAAAGGGAGAAAGTGAGAAAATCCTATTTACCTTCTTTCTGCCTTGACTTGAACATACCCCAGAGGGGATTCAAGGGTGGAAAGGTGACTTGTATACACTTGTGGGTGGAAGATTGTGAGCAGCTGTCGTTTTTTTGTGCACACATTCTTTTTTTAGAACGCCTTTTATTGCTTCTCAGTTTTTCCAGTCCTGAAAATGAGAGAGCAAAAACAATTTCGCATTATAATTTGTGTACTTGAGAAATTGGTGAAGAATTGGCGGCGCCTTGATGAATACATTGTGCGTATTGTTCAGGAACTTTTTTCCCCGAATGTACAACAATGTGGCAAGAAGTGTGCGGGTGGAAAAAATGATTGTACTTACAGAGAGTTGAAGGGGTACAACAATTGGGATACAATGTGAGGTCACAACTGGTCCTGGGCTGGTGTAATTGGACAAAAATGGCACCCTTGGTGTTATTTTCACTCTAATGCTCCACGTCCTCTGGCGCTGAATAAGGTGTAGTCGATTTTTGGGATGCCATGGACGAAAAGAGATGGCGAGCACCCTTTTTTGTATTACGCTTCTTTCCCAGGGAATTGACCCAAATGACGATGGTGCGCTAGGAGGGTGAAAATGTGCCTTAATTTTCGGCATGAAAGGGAGAGAAATATTCTGGACTTGGAATTAAGTAAATTTTGCATAGTAATCTGCATGCAAATACTCCTCTTTTTCTTCGCCTTTGTGCAAATTATAAAAAATAAGTCCTTCTGCCTTCGACTGTGCCTCCAGGGCTGTGTGATGGCCTAGAATAGGGGAGTGTGTGGCATGACACTAGCATACTAAAATGAGATTTTTGCTGTGTTTTTGGCCTGAAATACATTTTTTTCCACTCGGGGTATTTCGCGAATGAAATTTTTACACCCGAGGGTGACTTGTTGTGTTGCATTTCTGGGTGAGAAGATTGGTGGAGGAAATGGGGTCAGATATTTATTTGGTACACCACGAAAATCTGTGACATGGGCAGATTATTGCCCGGAAAATCGATAGGCGCTCGTGTAAAATATCTGGGAAACGGAAATAATGGACCGCATAGTTAAACTTCTCTTTCTCTCATTCCCTCCCGGTGTCCAGGGGATGTGTAATATATACTGGGCACAAACATAATCTACAACACACTGGGTCATTCGTACACACAATCAGTCAAAGGCGGTTTTGTATTATGGGGCTTTTGTACACTTTCGGCCCGATGTGAGTATAGGAACTCAATAGATCGATTACTATGTGGTCAGGACTGTGTAAATAAGCCAAATGCCTTTTTTTACTCACACCTTTTTGCCGTCTCTCTCATGGTTGGCTAAATTACAAAATTCTCAACTCACCCTCGAGTGAGTTTGGCGCGGTTTTGGATCTCTGCGGAGCATTAGCTTTACAGGGTACATTCGTGCATAGTTTTTATATTCTGAGCATTTTTACTGACTTTTTCTCACACAGGAGAATTTAACTTGCGAATTATGATAAATTTGGAGTATTGCAAATTGCTTTGTGGCTCAACCATTCGCAATTTCTGGCAGCAATGGCCTAGATAGTGACCTAGATCATCCGGAACCCCCTACATATTTCAATTACGTCAATCTGCAGGATATGTGCAGTAATTCCATTAGGACACCCTGTACGCCGTGAAAGAGGGAAATCAATGATGTTGGAGTGTTGTTCCTGGGGCCTCCGCGCGAATTGATGGGTATGTGCAACAAAACAGTGTGTCTAAACGTGAGTTATGGCGGTGGTGATATCAAATAGCGATTTCTAGGTCCGTTGCACAGACAATAAACAACAAACTACCCAATTGTGTCCAAAAAGCACCATCGGGGTGTCCTCCCGACGAGAGATAATGCTGTGGACGATGCTATAAACTGTGAGCGCCGCACACACACACCTTCAGCACATTTATGCTCCTTGGCTTATACGACTGTTTCGAGGAGTGTATATGGGTGGATTCTCGGATGACCGTCTTAAAAGTTAGGCGGAAAATCTTCTGGGTGCCGTGACAGTTGCCACCGAACTTCTGTGTATGGATTTTTTCCTCAGAGACACACTTTTGGGTCATCTACACAAATTTTCTCTCTCTCATTCGCTGGCGGAGCTGCACAGGCTTCACCATCACTTGAGATACTTTAACACTTTACATAACACATGGCAATATATCTGTGATTCTCTTGTTGGCCGTGTCAATGGTATTAATCGCACTATGAAGCGAAGTGGGTGCAGAAGCTTAATTGATCCTTTGCATTTGATGCGCGTCACTTAATGAATACACTCAACACTCATCAATATCAATAATGCATCATTTCCTCGATTATTTGTCATCAAATGTTTGACCACTAATGCATTTTGTCGATCCAAGTTTTGGAGAAACCACGAAATCCATTTGCAGAGGATTACTATGTGAAATTTCATGGAATATTTCATAAAAGAGCTTTTAGGCAAATGTTGAACGAAGCTTTATACCTATATGTATGCGCGTTGATTGCTAATTATCAGTACAACTGTTTTATAATTAGCCAAAAGCTTTAGTGACTAATTTTTACTTATGTGAAAATGGGAATTATGACTTTGGATATCCTTTGCTTCAACTGAATGGTTGTAAAAGCTTTTTGGTGTTCAGAAAAAGTCCATAAAAACACATTTTTCTCGAGATGAAATTTTTGTCTTTCGATTTTTTTCAGTAATAAAAAGGCTGTTTTTTTCAACACACAAACCCCACACATTGCAGGGTGGGCGGAATTGAAGGGGTTTCGTGGGAGGGTGTGACGCAAGATGACAAGATATTGATATTTCAATTTCCAGCGAAATACGCTCTTGTATACATATATTATTCAGGCAACTTTGATGCTCAAGAGGCAATCTTGAAGCATCCAAAAAGCTTACCCCAGGAATGATGTGGATAAGGGGAGATTATACTCCTCATAAGGGATCTTAATTTGTGTAATATTCAAAGTTAAATTGAGTTGAACTCAACGGGGTAAAATGGGTGATTTATTGTTGTTAAAATATTTTAATACTTTATGTGTGCTGTGCCGAGGGTGCGTCTCAAGGGTGGCATCCGTTAGCTGCAAATCTCTACTTTTCGACTGAGAGTATAGCCGCGCTGAGATTGTGATAACTCCCCGTTTTTCGTTTTTATTTAGGCCTCCAAAAGGAGACGCAAGGGCGCAAATGACTCACGAGAGTAGCTGATGCCATTGGATGATGGATCGTTTTGTCCCAGAAGCTTCGAAGTGAGATATATGATGGGCGATATTTCAAAGCAGTGGGTGTGGAGACTCTGACGATTTTTGCAGGTCTGCGGGGGTGGCTGAGGCTCAATGAGTGTGAGAATCAGTTGGGAGTGACTGATGAAGTCGGATATCGTCTGAACAAATGATTTATAATGCTTAATAATTCTCTGCATCGCCCATGAAAATTAGGATCACTTAATATTTATCTCTCCGCAATCTTTCTATATTAGTTTCCTTCCCTCTCTCGCCCGCCCTCCAGGGGGCGCCTGGTGGCCCGAATGCCTTTTTTCACCGTCAATTTCCTTAGCTCCGGAGGGACGGAAAGTTTTAACTTTTCCTCTTTGTACGCCAATTCTCATCAAATCACCCTGAGATTATTGTGTTTGATAAATTCGGGGCTTGATATTGCCAGAAATCATCCATTTCTGATGTAATTATAAATGATCATCTTTGGGGCATTTGTAGTGATTACGAGAGTGATAAAGTAACATAACAGTATCAATTGGAGTTTCATTGTTAAATCATATTTAATTATGTGTGCTAAATTTACAATTCCTGACCTAGATCTACTTGAACACAAGTTGCACCTTTTTTTCTCTAAAGTACGTTTTATGTGCAATTATAGAGATAAATATTTTGGTCTCTAATTGTAATCTTTTAAAACTAACGGAAATATAACACTTAAATATAATAACACGGAATTAAAAATAAGCAACTAAATAGAATATTCAGGCTTGCCTACAGATAAAGAACTATAATATAACAACCAGATCAAAAACACAAGGAAAAACGCTAAAACAGGAATATATAAAAAAAAACAATGGAATGAAATAAAATGCATGTTTCTATCCAAAATGCGATTAAAGAAAAATGCATAACAGACTGTTTGTCGCAGAGTCTAATCCGAACTAGATAATTTGACCTTCGTCTGTCTCTAAGACCCTTCGAAGCCCACTTCATATCGTCGTCCGACGAACACTGCGGGGCAGCAGAGTTTAAAGTTATCGAGTGTGAACAGCGTTGGCAAAAGGTCATTGCGAATTTCAAGTGTTGTGACTTGTGTCATCACTTTTCTATGCTGTTGACCAAGATGAAAGTTGGTCGTTTTGGAGCAATAAGACGAATCATGGCACCGCAATCAGTCCGGTCTTGCTGAAAATATCTCTGTCTCGGGCAGGATCTTTCCCCCACTCGGGATGGAGTGTGAGTGTGTGCTACATTTGTAATGTGCTGCTGATGGCGTGTTGCGTTGTCTGCTGCTGACGATGCAGGTCCATCCATCCGCCTTCAGGCATCACACCCACACCGCGTGGCCCGAATCCGGGGTCCGCCTCTCGCACAAACCGCCCTCAATTTGAAATTCTCCAACGGCCACCCCGCAGTCCTGCACTTGTGTACGAAACACTGCACCCCAACCCATCGGGTAATGGAGATGTTATATGCCCAGCAAACTCGCTCGCCCATTAATATAAATTATCAATTGCATGTAGCCAAATGTTCACCAAGCCGCAGAGTAGACGTGAAACTTTCGACGATATACAACATATTGTATGTTATGAACTTAAATACCAACCCACTCTCATATGCACTATTTCACAACCATGGTTGTCCCTTTCCCTTCCAGCATATCCCATCAGTGTATGTTGTCTAATGTGAGGAGAGTCGTCGTTCGCTAAATGTCGAGAGGTGTATTTGATTTTCGGACAAAAATTGCCTCAATCCTCCAGATGATTGTGGCTCATGGGAATTGTAGAGGCTAAATATGGTATGATCATGTTTAATTACGTGCATTTTCCCGAAAATTCCGCAGGTAATTAATGCAGACATTAATGGAATTCCCATTTGTACATTAGAAAATGATTTAAAGCCCAGTCAATAGTGCCGTGCGGTATTAATTAACTCTGTATTCCGATGACTGTTTAGATAGAATGCCTCAACCTGACCATGTGGTAGATGTGTGTGCTCATTAATTCAACCCCTAAACTTTAAATGAATGTTATTTTACGTTTGAGCACTTATCCAAAGGGAATTTATTACTTATCACGTCTGTGGGAAAGTCTATAATTTTCACACATAACTCCTCCCTGTGCTCAACTATCCATGCCCCGAGAGTGTGAGACTTTCAGAGTTTCAATTCATACCATGAGAGCCTCATCTATAAAATAGACAATGTGCAGATATGTGACCTGAACCTGTATGGAAAGCGTCTGACACTGCTGCACTAAATCTCTGCATCCGGTAAATAATTAAAAGTCACCCCTAGACAATCCTCACACTGGATGCAACATTTCAAAATTATATTCCCAGTATCACATTTTCGCACACTCGGCAAAATTTCAAAACCATTTAATTTACGGTGGTGGAGTATAAACTTTTCCAAATACAACCACACACACACACACACTCGAGATGCAAAGGAAATGGTGAAACTGAAAGCTTCATCACTTCCTCTTCATCTTCTTCACATTCACCTCAACGCCTGCACCAATGGTTTTTGCAGTGGAACTTTTGTGGTCACATATTGAAAATTGAATTGAATTCCCAGTGCTGGCGTAGGAAGACTCGGCTGAGAACTTGAAACACTTTATATTTTGAATGACTTCTTCGCCATAACTTACCAATTGAGGTCCAAGAGGGTGTGTTTTTTTTTCTAGACTGAAAAAGAGAAATGAATTGGAAATTATAATAAATTTCATGGGAAGTCATCTGCATAATTTGAAACATATTGCATGAATGGTAATTAATATATGATTAAGGCGTTTTGCCAAGTATGCTGAAGCATATTTTTCAAGAAGCCACAAATCTTGTCTGCTCCTGAAGACAATTTTCCTCAGTCGATAGCTTTATGGGAGTTTATATACACGCAGAATGATAAAAAAAAGACTCTGAAATCATTCTGAATTACCCCGTCCGGCTTTCTATAATTTCTCTCTCCCAAGTAATTACACGAAGGTTCTTTTGCAATCTCTTTAAGCTCTTAAAGTGCTGTTTTTTTTTTACTCTTAATTTCCCCGATATATTTACTTATCTTGTATTGATTTATTATTGTTGCTATCTTGCTGTGAGTTTGCCTTTCGTTGGGTGGAAGGAAAAAAGGCTATTCTTCCAAATCACCAACGCAAACTTTTGTCATGCATCTTCTTCTAACATGCTGTGAAGAAAAATTTCCAAAGGCATCCCCCTTGGCATCTCTGAAATGCAATGTGATTCCTTTTTGTGCGCTTGTATAGCAAATGCATGCATCTCCCCTGAGGACACCGTATAAGATGGTTGTATAGTAAATAATGCAAACAGTATAGCAAAGTGTACTAAAAGTGAAATAAAATTCCGTTAATAATATATCCACCCCATTGAATGTCAGTTGACTGCATTTTGTTGTTGTGTACATACGCGAGTGAGCATAATACATTGCACTGGGGTTGCATTGTAGTGTGGATGCGGTGGAAAAGTATCTGCAACATGCGGGATTTACTCTCCTCTCTGGCCGAGTATTTCTGTGCATATGTATGAACGGATGGACGAGCCAGTTATCCTTGGTGCCCATCAATTGTCATTCAAAATTCATTAAGCTCACTGATTCCGTTTCATGCCTTCTCGCTCTCTCACCGCCTCTCGTCCTCGGGCAACATGTGCAGTGGTTCTATTAATAATTTTCTTGATTATTCATAATCTCTTATTATTTATA
Source organism: Phlebotomus argentipes (assembly GCF_947086385.1). Taxonomy (NCBI): domain Eukaryota; kingdom Metazoa; phylum Arthropoda; class Insecta; order Diptera; family Psychodidae; genus Phlebotomus; species Phlebotomus argentipes. The sequence continues at coordinate 17,707,325 of NW_026776177.1, read as the reverse complement.
TTGGCCGTTGATTTTTTGCTCCTTCACTATCTCTCACTCATCCTCTTTCCGGTATCTTTTCTTCTCTTTCTCGCGCTCTGGTGATGTCGTGAGAATTTCCTCTGCAGCGAATGAGCTGCGGTGAACGGCATACATTTGTTTCAGTGAAGTGCGAAATGAATAATTTGCAATTTGCCACAGTAATGCTGGGCCAGGGCGAATGGGTGGGTGGCTGACCTGATCTTGTGTGTGCGCGCGTACAATTGGCAAAGCTCACCGAAGCGAAAAGGGTGGCAATTCGGGGGTGGAGTGGGCAGTTGGACAGGAATAATTGTGTGTGAGTGTATTTGGCAATTTCAGGAATAACATCGACGTCATGGGCGGGTCAGTGACGTCATTGTCTTACTGTATAACCTCCAGTGTTTGTGGAGCGCGCGAGAAAGAGCAGTTACGGGGCGCTTTAAGCACACGCACACATGGGAGAAGAAGTGCGAGAGAGAGTGAGAGAGAGTGGAAAGTTCAGAAATGAAGGAGTGTGTGGAGAGAGAATGGGATAAAGCGGAAGTGGTGGTTTTTGGGAGCTTCAGGTCTTCTCGTTTTAGTAGCGAATCTCTATCGATCCGATACTCTGGCATTATATGTTTTGTATGTGGCGTTGCTTGTATACAATATATACGGTTGAACTGGCACGATGGCGACGCCAATGACGAGAGCGACGTCGTCCTGGACCGAAAAAGATATGGGATGCTGTGAATTGGGATAACGCGGGGAGAATTCTGGCGGGTGTGCCTTTCACTCGCTCCAAAATAGCACCAGCATTGGGCGCTCCCTTCCACGCTAAGGGACACAAAGTGTGGAAATATGATGGTTTTAACACACTTTTCTGCTGCCCTTTTTCACCATTCGGCCACGCAGTAACACGCCGAATTGGTCTTTTTCATTCTTTTAGTGTGGCACTGGAGCAGCATGCATAGCAATTTGACTTAATCGCAGTTTGATATCTCAACCACTGAAGACAAGACAATACATATTTATTTTCTGATGATAATCCCATGGTGTGTTGTTCAAAACGAAGACAAATTGTTTCATAAGTGAAAATACTTACATCCACTAACAGTATAATGGAGTACAACTTTAATTATTATAAAGGAGGATAATTTATTTCACATTCCTTCCTTTTTTGTACACACATACACACCCCCAACCATGGGGAAAGTTTGCATCGTGCGATGAGGCTAAGTAACTAAATAACTATTTCACTATTTCATTCGCTTCACTTGGCGCTTGCCAAGAGAGAGAGAAGACTTTGCTATGTGTATAGAAGATGCTGCGAAGAGGTTCCGCTTGTGCATTTATTTTGCTGTCTCGAGGCGCGGGGATCAAAGGAAAATGTCCAAGGGATAAAAATTAATTACTCAATTAATTTTATTGCCTTTTAATTACATTGATTGGGAATTTCATTTCAATTATTGGCTGATGGAGAAATTAAATTTTCCCGAACTCTGGGATGCGTGTTTTCTTCAATGTTTCCCCTTTTCAAGTTTTCCAATTGTTTGCACAGGTCATGGCACAATTATCTTGAGAGGTATGATTTGAAATTCAGTCAAATATCCCAGCGAAAACACTTCGTAAGACACAGTTTAAGGGATGCTCATTGAATGTGCTGAAAAAAGTGCTTTTGTCTGCTCAATGCTGAGCAGACAGTGGCCGAAAGTGATGCAAAATGATCTAAATTGTGCTCTAGGAAGGCGAAAAATTTGCTCAATATTGTGGGTAAATATGAGCGTCTGTGGAGCATATTTTGGTCCCATTTTCATAAATTGTCTGAGCGCTTTTTTATATATGGCAACTGCTCGATTATGAGCACTTTGACTCAAGGGTAAATGAGCTGAAAAACATACTGATTTTAGGTCAATTTGTTCACTGGGATTTTACTGACGTTTCTGTGTTGAGGAATTGATTTCCAAGTGAATTACAACAGCACTCTTGTAATTCTTCGAATGACAACTTCTACGGAAGAATTTTGACAAGAACTGATGGGTTAAACTGTATTAAGCATGTAATTTAGTGAAGTGTGAAAGAACACGGATTTTGATAAGTATTCTTCTCGACATTTATGGTGCAATTTAAACGAGAAGTAGTGAGTAATTTATGGTCTTGTTTATTTTCTCCTATAGTTTATAAATTATCTCTCACACCACGTTTGTGTCGATACAGGGAGGAAATTAAGTACTGTATCGGAAATAGTTTTAGAGTAAGACATGCACCTGAAAAGAGAGTGGGTCGTTGGCGTGAATGAATGATTGTGAGACAAACGAAAACAATTATATCTCAGGATATTTTGAATGGGAAATAGTGTGAGATTCAGTAGCTGAACGTGGAGTGATTTGAGGAAAATTAATTTGTCAATTATTTGCGATCGATAAATGAAATAATGTGGTTTCCAATTTTCTCCATACCGCACTTTCCGTCTTCTTCTAGCCGCCGGGGCTTGTCTGTTATTAATGTCTTCCATGTACTATTTTTGTCAGCATCAGCAATCACAGGTACGGGCTGGGATTCTGTGCTTCATTTATATCGCCTCGCACCCTATATGATGTATTGAATTTTCGGGGGAATTTTCATGCTGGGGGAATGTGAAAAGAGGGTGGGTGTGCCCATTGGGGTGGCATGGATGCTCAAATGGGAAAAAATGAAACGTGAAGATATAATTTATTGGGGAAAATGATCTCCCAGAAAATGAGGAAGATATCATCTTGTCAGAAAGTCTATCAATCTAGTCGCTATTTACCACCGATTACACCGTAATTTTTTACGTTTATGACTTTTACTTTGATGACATCGGAAAATGTGTGTGGGGTAGAGAAAGCTCATGCTTCTGTCACTGCTGTGCTGGTTGTCTCTTTGCCTGAGTTAGGTATTTGAATATTGAATTTTTTTTCTGTATACCTGGAAGTCTATTTTGGGTTAAAGTGAATTTCCCATTCAATCTTCTCCGTTGCTTCTTCTCTTATACGATAACACTTTGAAGCATTGCTCTTAGTTTGAAATATAGAAAGTTTGGCGTATTTGCAATTTCCGGTGGATTTTTCACCGTCTTCAAGTCTTCCTTCGTGAGATTTTCTTAGTCAAGGGGTTAGGAAAAAAGCAGTCTAGCAACTTATCTAGGTATAATATACTATACAGCACCCCTTGGATTTCATCCCACAAAACTCTGAAAGTGTTAATATTCGTGATCCTCTGCAAGTTCTTTCCTCTCCGAATGGCTTATTTCTGATAATCTCTCGCCTCTCGTTTTGGCATTCAATGGCAAAAGAGTGGAGAGCCAGAGAAATGCGGATGAGGGGTTGTATGTGTACTGAATTAATAAAAGCGGTAAGCCTCTACTTTTCGAATATATTTTTCCATTATTAATCAAATGGGTGGCAGGTAAATGGAAGAGTCATCAATGAAAATCGACCACCTATGATGATAAGAGAGGCTGTAGCGCGAAGCTCAATAAAGCTCGCGCAGTGAATTTGCTTCGAATGCTATACTATGCACATATGTATAGGATTGAGAGGGTGGAAGGGAGCTATTAAAAGCTGATGGAATTTTATTGAATTGATTCACTGCAAATTTAATATGTATGATGCTACATAAAAGCCGATTTAGGAATTTTTGCTCCTGCATAATTGCGATGTGATTTTGTGCTTCCCATGTTTGATCTCTCTCTCTCTCTCTTCTACTTTTAGGCATACATTTGCCCCTATTCTGGCCATTACCTGTTTTTCTGGATGTGTTTTTGAGTGGAGTGGAAGAGAGATGAGTTCTATTGGGACGTTGTGAAAGCATTCCATCTTTGGAAATGTGAAAATATATGTTGGGAAACACATGTGAACCACAATAGCAATGAATCGAGGATTATATGGTATATTCAGTTCAGCGTGTTGTGCGCACAAGGTCAAGATTATATTCCATACATTATTATTGAATTTGCAATTTCTATTAATTCAGCAAATTCCATACAATTTCCCCATTCTTGGAAGTGATGAGGGGAATTGTGTGATTTTTAAATCCATCAATATTGTCTAACAGAGTGACAAGGATTAATTTCATTCGTATCGTCTCGCTTACATTCGAGCGAAGCTCTTTCTCGATTGGTAAAACAAATTGAATGGAGGGTATTAAGGAGTGTGATATTGAGGGTGAGTGCACACTTAATTTCTTCAAGTTATTTTTGCTCTTCTTTCTCTCCTACACCCACTCAATTGCAAACCCAGTCAATTTATTCGAAATGATATTGACTTTGTATGGGTCGAAAGGGAGAGCAATATTCTTTCAAGTGACACTGGTGGGTAATTGCAAAGGGAAGTATCAGACGTTGATGAGATTTTATACTAATTACTCCGTTCGGTGACACCGTATGAAATGAAAGAGCTGCGAATGTGTTGTTTTTAGTCACATTTTCATTTCCCACAGGATGATTTTTAAGTGGATTTCACACAAAGTCCATGACTACTTTCCACGTTGAGGTGTGTGTGTGTGTGTGTCACAGTGAAAACAGTTCAGTATGACAGGGTATTTTACTTAAACAATGTCGTGTTGAATTGCAGAGAAATGTTGAGATGGGGGAGAAAAGTTCCTCTGGGTTGAAGTGAAAAATTCCAATTTAATTTCTTCTTCAACTGCAGAAAGGCGAGGTGTTGGTCATTAAGCTTTTCACTACAAACTGATGCCACCGTACAGAATGTACATGTGCTGGCCTCTGTACTGCACGTCTCCATAAATCTCTTTCCGCCTCAGCTTCTGCTGCTGCTGCTGCTGCGTTGGTCTTCATCGTGATCACTGTCCCTGAGTTCATTTTCCGCTCGCACCCCCTAAACCCACCCTTCCATACACGTAATACTCTGCGAGTGCCAGCGGAAAGCTCTCTCTGCCACTTTGCCGCTGCCGGAGAAGTGGCTTTGGATTTTCAATGTTTATGTGGTTGGAGGGTGAGTCTCTTTGGGGCGTAAAGAGACACTTGCGCTTGGGTGTATATCTAGTTGTCGGGATTTATGCAAAAACCAAGGGGTTTGCTCGCACACAGGCACAGTATTAGTTGGGACAACAGTTTTGCGGTATTATTTTGGCAACAAATGTGAATCACTCTCTTGCAAAGTACATGGTTTCGTGAGATAAGGGGCTACATAGGATTTTGCTGTGGGCAACATATTCCTGGGAAAAGCTCTCTATTGAACTTTGAGTTCATGAGAAACTGTGTGGTCGATTTTTGATGATAATTGCGATGCTCAAGTACTCGTGGCTGCCTTAGGACAAATTGGATATTGGATTATATTAATTTAGAGTCGATATGCAATATGCTTTTCCGAACAGACTTGTAAAGTGTGCGCAGTTTATAATGTAAAAGCCAGCAAAGTTGGGGAGTTTGAAAAAGAATTCTGGACCCGAAGTTTTCAGGCAACAAGCCCAAATCTATACGACATATCAGATAATATTTAAAGATGGTATTAAAAGCATGGGAGGAAGAAGTAATATGTGCAAATATTTACCCTTTGTCGAGACTTTGTGGCCTCAATCTATACACATTGATAAAATGCATAAACATATCCTTGCATGTATATAAGGCACTTCTAAGAGGGGACAGTTTTAACATGATCCCCTAGCTTTTTACTGTGTGCTCATGTATCTTAGTGCCCAGTTTATTATGATGTGGCACATTGTTTGGTGTCTATGCACTTAAAATTTTAATCTAGTCAAGCATGAATTTGCTCGGGAAGTCGGACATGAATATATAACATTTTAGTAACTCTACATCTCCCTTAGACTTTCCTCATGGAAAATTTGCTTCACGAGCCCTCAACCTGAATGAGTTTATTGTCTCACCACCTCATTGTCCTCCCCAGACGGATTTTCGAGTTTCTGGATGGTGGTTCTCTCGTTTTTCTTCCCACTCATCTCCTCCGGCTTATGTTGTGTGATGCAGGAGACATATGCAGTTGATGGAAGAGCCATCTTGTCCAATGTATGTTTGGAATTGTTTCCATTGTCAACACTAACTTACCACCCTCAACATATTCACTGGATTAAACAGTGGAATATGGCTCTTGTGGGTGGCGAGGATCTCGATTGGGTGGAGTTGGATTATGACACTTTACAGAGTTTTATTGGTGTTGAGCTTTGTTTCAAATCAATAACACCACGAGAGAGTGTCTGTCTATCTAATGTGGCTGGGAAGGCTAAGAAGAAGAGGGAAAAAAACCAGAGAAGGGTTTGGAAATTATATGGCGTATAATTCGCCGTAAATGTCGATATTTTAAGACTATTGAAGCACTCTGACTCCCGCCCTTTAGGCTGTTGGCATGGGACGAATGATAGAAAAAGGGTATTTCCATCCTTATTTGGAAAGCTTGTCACGTTTTTCTACATGGTCGTCTCCGTTTTTTCCTAAGCCTCACACGGTGTACACGAGGGTCTAGGTTTTATTGCTGATTCTCGAGTTTTTGAATTTATTTTGCTCTTCGTGATATTTTTCGACCTACTCAAGAGAGAGAGAGAGAGAAAAAAATCACCTACATTTACATGTCTTTTTAGATATGTAAATCCTTTGCGTACTTTTAACATAAGACTAGTGCCAATTTGTATCGAATGCTAAATTAAAGCATTTTTCAGCTTTTTCTTCCTAGAATAAAAATACATTTTCATAACAATAAAATTCATTTCACTATACAGAAGTTCTCTTAGCATAAATTTTATAAAATCTAATTCTGCGCTTCAATATTTTCCCATTCAACTTTTCAATACTGAGGCGACCGTATAGTTTTCTTTTTCTGCTTCCTGAATATTTCATCTTAGCATATCTTGAGCGCACGGTTCGATGGCTCTTCTTTTGAATAAGAAATTTCCATTTGACAAAATCAACAATATTGGGTGAAGATTTTATGAAAATTTCTCAATGAATTCTGTATGAATTGGATTTTTATATTTGCTCCTTTGACTGGTGCCAGAGAATTGCAATTTCTTTCTCTTGATGTTTGTATTCAGAATAAAATCACATACTTTCGGTATGAGAGTGTGTGTGTGTCTTCCCTCACAGAATATGTCAATTAATATGATTAGTTTGGGATGGGAGGATTGTAGACCTTTTGGGTTTTTGTGTCAAAAGATGGGGCAGAAAAGGTCTCGAATGCAGCAAAGGAATTTTGCTGGAGTGAAAAGACGGGAAATCATTAGTGTGTTTCTACATTTGCGTATCTTTTAGATTATAATCATTAGGGACGGAGATGGAAGCATGCAGGAGAAAGAGAGGGAGTGAGGGAGAGGAAAGGAGGAAGTGGGGCGATGCTGGGGGTGAATTAGTTTAGGGGTGTATTCCATCCTCCATTGAGTCTGTGCTCTGGTTACATGAGAAGCCACAGAGCATCAGAGCAATGAGTTTGTTATTTTCTTATTTATTTATGATACATCTTCACCATCAGTTGCTGATGGTGCTGACCTTTCGACCATGCTTAGTTTGATCTCTCTGCTTTTTCCCATTACTTATCCAACCATTCCACGGCTCACCTCTCGCACTCCTTTTTCCCTTCTGTGCTCGTCTTCTGGGCGAGGGAGGCGAGCTGAAAAGATTCAAGAACACTCTGTCTTCTCTCACTCAAATCACAATGAGGATTACACAATGTGGTTTTGTTGTGAAAATTCACTCGAAATGCGTTATTACACTGAGCTTGAGTGGGTGAAGGCGTAATGGGTGGCGGAGAGCTGCTTTTCCATGAATTTATCACATGGTCTCTATTTTGTTGATGCCTGACGATGATGGTGAGGGATTCATAAAATATTGAGTTGGGAGTTTTGTAACAAAACTTTCATCTCTCACTCAGGGGTTGGTCAAACTTTACAATTGCTGCTCACTTCAGCCAAGATTCCTGGGTTGTGATGATTTGAGAGAGGACTGACCATTAGGAGGGGAACTCTGGGTTTTCTTACAGTTGGTCAGCAGGACAGACGACAACTGCAATCGTCGTATGTGTTTAATTGGAACATTTGTTGTGACTTATTCATACCCCCTTGTTGGATATTTATAACTATCCTCAACAACACGCTCGGTTGTATAGTTTTGTACTTTTGTGGCCATAGCGAGAACTTGCTTCCCTACGCATTTCTATATCTTGATTGCATTCATGGGAAATGTGTGGTGCGATGTTGGGCGAAAAATGGAAATATATACACTGAAGGAAAACTCTCGAAAAGTATACTACGAAGCACTTGTGGTATGAAAATTATTATTCATTCTTTTTCCCTATTCCAGCTCCACTCACACATCAAAATGTGTATACAATTTTCTCCCTATTGTGTACATTTCCATTTCATTCTTTTTCACACTCCGCCCGCGAACATTACAATGAAATATATTCTCCTATTTTTCCATCTTTTTGAGGAATTGTTGTTAAAATAAACAGCGCTCCATGGCTTAAGAGGGAGAGAGACAGAGAGAGAGAGAGAGCAATGGATGCATTTCACATTTAAGACATGTATCTTCTATATAAAGCATCTTTTTTAGCATTTGTGTCAGAATTCTATGAATAAACATCCTAGACATTTGCTGCATTCAAAGTGTAATTAGAAGGAATTGGAATTCACTGACTATTTTCATCTGCGTTCATTGATTTTGAAAAAAAAGGACTCAGATTCAATTCTATTTGCTTTGGATTGTGTGATTCTGCATTTCACGAGATTTATTATTGTCTTTGTCTAGAGAAACTCAATGGAAAAAGGAAAGGGAAAAGCGTGTGATGCAGTTTACTTTTTTATTATTCACGCAATCCTATTATGTGTATTGTTTTCGAAAGACTGCATTATACATATATAAGCAGAAGAGCGAATTCCTTCCTTCTTTGTGTGCACGGATATGTTCTCAAAGAGAATAAATTCAATGAGTTTTCATGTGAAAAGCAGGAAAATTTCTTCACTGTACATTTTAAAACTCCTTTTTTCTCATGGAAATATTCGTGAATAAATAATACAGCATGCTTTTTAAACCGTTCGCAGTCTTCGCGCGCCTTCAATGATGATGAAATGACAGAGGGAATTTGCAGTGGACTTTCTGGCATCGCACTGGAGGTTATTGAATGAATTTTGGTAATTCCTTGAGCACATGTCGTATTGTTTGAGATAGATGGAATAATAAATTCACTTAATGGTGTGTTTCTTGATCTCGAAGCAATTTCTCTGACATTTAATTCAAAATGTACGAGTTTTCTCAGTGATATTTGATTCTCGAATGCGGGTGGGTTTGAGGGTGGAAAAGCCAATAACGACAGCATATTGTGTTGTGACATCGTCAGAATGGAACATCGTCGGGGATGCCATGTGATATTGATTATGCGCTCGCTGGTTGTCATTGGGACTGCCATCAAAAACCATATTTCCCAGCATCCGCAAGAGATCACACACTCCACTTGCAAATATAACACATGAGGAGCCAATCTTTTCTTATTGGTCTTTTATTTCACTTTCGTGATGTTTGATCAGCGCCGAGTGTCATAGAAAGTAGATTAGCACTATAAAAGCATATATTGAATATATATTTTCTATGTTGGAACTTAAAGAAGATATTGTGACTCTGTTAAAGATTTAAATCAAGGGGAAAAGCGCCAGTCGATTTTTGAGGAATCTTAATGGTCTCGATCAAATATTTAAATAATGATTTTTTAAAATTTGATTATTTTCCAAAAAAAATTGCGAAATAATCAAAAATTCAATTGAATATTTTTGGCAAAATATTCAAATGACATTCTGTTGTTGTTATTCTAACCAAGAGGAAAGGAAATTGGAGGAAATTTAAATAAATTAATCACTCTAGAATTGAAAAAATTATCACTAAATTCCAAAAATGATTCAATGGTCTGAAATTGCGAGTGACTTTCCTCTTGATTAAAATTGAACAGAACTGAGAGTTCTGTGAGCTACTAAGTTAACATCTTTTCCAATTGTGGTTTTTTTTAAATAACCTCCACACAAGTTACTTTTTAATTCTTTTCATCTGCTTAATGCCATTCGGTCATCAATTCAGTTCACTTCTGTCTTATAATTCATTCAAATTCTTTCACCTGCACTCTGCAACCCCCGCCAAACTCCCCCAACTTGGGTTGTGAAGCATTTGAGTTGAGTGCGAAATGCATTCAAATAAATTCAGTGATTCAAGTTAATTGCTAGTCAGTGTGTATTTGAGATGTGAAATATGAAAGGGAGAGCAGAATTGCACAAGTGTTTTTGTCACAAATGCTTGTTGTGTGTGTGTGTGGATATTTTCAGTTAAATGAATTTGAGTTGGGATTCGAAAATTGAAAGTGGGTGGCTATTTGCGGGGGTTGGGGGGTTGGAAAAAATCTCCAACAATACTTTTTCTCCTCTCGGAAGTGATATATCCCCCGATGGTGGCAGTAAAGTCCAAAATACACACTTCCGTTTCATGTGAGATATGTTAAAGCCGGGAGGGATGTGAGTGGGTGGCGAAAGGGAAGAAATGGGCGACAACTTCGACCCCGGGAAAATTTTTATTACATCCAATAAGCTTCCTCCTCTTTTATATGAGTGCCTCTCTCACTTCCCTGGCTGGTGCCATATAAAGCAAAGCGGTATTTTTTCTTGTATATTTGCACATCCAATATCCATGATGTGTGTTTGAAATGTCGCGAATACTTCTCCGGTGTGTGTTTGTATATATTTTTCCTGCCTTCACACAACACACCCAGGATGAAATAATTTTTTTTCCGTCTCGTGAAACATGATGTGAGTGAATAATAAAATTGCTCGAAAAATGTTTGCCCCATCCTTCGAATGCGTAGCATTATTTATCCTCAGTTTGGCGTTGGATAATGTTTCAATGCCGGCAGGTGTGATAGAAGATGTTCCATTAACTGATACGAGTATTGCTATTAATCTCCATTTTATGTAGATTACGCATGGGAATTGTGTCTCTTAAAGTTTATGCGGAAACAGGAGTTTCTTAGCGAGGGTGAAGAAGGAAAAAAAATTATGACTCACCATTGCAATAAATAGAGTTGAAAATATATGGCCTTACTTCACTTGATAAAAGTCATGTGAGCTTTTTATGGGTAAATGGTAAAATTCTCCCTTTTAGGCACTCTCCAAGCTGGCAAATCTCATGTATAACTCGTTTGGGAGACGTTCCACAATCAAGGAGATATTGATTTTTCAAGGATGACACGAAATTGTAATCAAGGTGACAGTATTGATGAGAATCGTAACTTAATTTACAATGGTTCTTCTTCGGTTGGTGGGGTGTTTTTGCTGTCGTCTTGCAACAACACGGGATTTTCTGTCGCTGTGGGAAATGTGAGATTCATCGTGACCAATCAGTGTCGTATTGAGAAGAGAGAGAGAGAGAGAGAGAGAGCGACTTGGGGCGATGCTAGGGGTGGAAAGTGGAGGAAGAAGAAATTTCTCAAGGGATTTCATCCTTCTTTCACACGATGAATTTCCACAATTTTCTATGTGTGCCCTTTTGCTATGTGTGGCGGGAAACGCACAGAGTCGCATAGGCATCAGAACTGGGTGGGGGTGGGGTGGGGGAGGATGGTGGGCGGGGAAGGACCCACCATAATGGTATAAATATGACGAAGGCATTGTCGAAAGGAGGCAAAAGACAGAGAATGGAAAATCGAGTGAAGTCTCTCAACAATAAGCCATTCAATTCTCCATCTGCCGTCCCCAATGTCTTCAAAACTATTGGCCCTGATATCGGAGGCAACCCCCCTGAGTCCACCCATGAGCCGGGTGGGCAAGACACTGTGAAACTGGTGGCCGTATCATATTCCTAATAGACAAATTCACTCATTTATCCCCATCCTTCCGTCATGATATCTCCGTGCAGGGTCGCATCTAATCTATATACTGTGTGCTGAGATGATTTTATTATAGACAGCATCCTGGAGATCCATGGGAATTTACTGATCCGCCTCGCACCACCGGAGCCACCGCCCGAGGAGAATCGATAGCAGAAGGGGTGGTTGTTGAGGAAAAAAGGAACTTAATTGAAACCCTTTCGGGAATTCAATGTGCCCTGGGAGGAGAGAATATCAGGGCTTTCCATTTGTCAGTGCGTAGTGCCCATAATTAAACACTGTCTTTGTTAATAATGTAGCATCTTCAAAGGGGTGGTAGTTTTAAAGTGAAGATTAAAGGGCATTAAACTAAATAATTAGACATTGGAATTTGATGACTAATTATGGGTTTTCCTCTTGTCTTTCCAGTGAGTATCGTTGGGATTGATGACTACCTTTGAACGAGGACATATATATTGATGTATGCAGACATTTTGAGCTTAAGGACTTATCGTGAGTATAGAGTGAAATTATACAATATTGCAGCAATACAATGAGAGACATTGTGTTTCTGATTTTCCCTCCCTTTGAGATCAATTTACACAGGTTGAAAATGTATTGATGAACAGAAGTAATTCAAGATTACGATTCGTGGAGCAGCGAAAGGTGAAACTATAGAAGAAGAGAGATCTTTTGTATGCAAAAGTGTATTTTGAAGTACATGCAAAAGCTTATGAAATACAATTTGCCCATAACACGTTTTTGGCAAATACAATTTCTCTTCCAATTACTAAGTATGTGAGGGTGTTTTCGGCGATTCAGGAGAAATGTGTCTCTTTTTAGGTCACCCCCAGTGAAATGATGGCGAAGGGCAGAGCGAAGACTAAACTTTTCTATTTATTACAACTTATTGTTGGGACTTATATTGAGGGATTTTCTCTTTCTGACAATTCTCATGTGTGTTTTCATCCCAAATCATTTGATGTTGAAGACTTTGCGGGATTGATTGTCACATGGCGAAGGAGAGTAAGGGGGGAAAAAAAGACCATCGCTGGGAAAGTGAAAAGCCCAAATTTTATTTCTACTGGCATATATAGTTACAGCACGTATACGAAGATATCCACACATTGAACCCTCTTGAACCCCACACGAAAGTCTCTGTACATATAGACATTGATTGTTTCTTCGAATACAAGTGGATAAAATCATATTTCATCCAATCGTTGGCTGTATTGGCGAGGGAAGTTGGAGTGGGTGGACGAGAGAGCGGGAGAGAGAGAGAGCGAGAGTGAATGCGGGGGTGAAATTTTCCTTCAATTTTAGGAAACACGATGGGAAGTGTACAAGAACGAAATGAGACGCTTTATTTCATCATCTTGTAAATTAATAGTCCTTCAGTTTCATCAGATATTGATGAGATATTTAATAAGAAATACACATTATTCGTAATTTCATTATTGCGAACTTCGGCACAAGATCTTCAATTTCAATGGGCTTTTATGAGCAAAAAAGACAGCGGAGAGATTCCCCTTTTCCATCTTGAACTCTTCAGCATAGCCAAATGGCATGATTTTCGCCAAGAAGCACTCCATTGACAATTACCAGCCATGCAGAAGCGTACCGGGGGTCATTCACACTAAAAGCTCATAATCTTATATTTTATTCTGTGTCAATATTCGCGGGCAAATAGGTAAATTCCCTTTGTCATCAATTCCCAAGCTATCAATAGCGATTGATTGTGGGCAATCATCGATTCCATGTCGAAGGAAAATTCACATCATCCGTGTTTAATACGGACAAAATGCGTAAGTGGGTGCGTGAAGCAATGATGGCAGCGTCTTTATAGGCATGTGTTTCCATAAAATCAACTACTTGAGCCATTTTTTCCGCATCCACACCCCCTGAAGACAGTGGCGGAAGGGCGGAAGGGGAGAGAGAAAAAAACCATGCGTGTACAATGTAATAGGGCCTTCTTTCCGATCGCTTCAAAGCAATTGACGTGGATTTACTTTGAGGCTTTTTCGATACTTTATATTCCTCATTTACCATTTCGACGTCTCCTGCCATCAATAATCCTCAAGCGCGATGCGATGTTTTATCCATCAGGACGAGTGGGAGGGGGAGTCATTGCGTCAAATGGTATCAACATATTTTTGTCGTCTCTTTGCCCAAATGCTCCATTTTGGCCTTCGTTTTGCACACTCGCACAGCCATTTTCAGGTGACTGCAGATTAAATCTCAATTCAGCCAAATGAAGGCTCGACGAAGCTTCTATTTGAGCACAGAATGGGGTGTAATATCTTACGGAATAATTTTGAATAGAGCAATAATCGCATAACGTTGCGTTGTAATAAGGAAAACTCTGTACACTCAGAGAAATAATTTGTTCTTGAACCAAGAAACGAGTGTTCTTGAAATAGGTTTTCAAAAGAAGTTTTGAAATTAGCCTGAATCTACATAGTTCCGAGTCCTGTTCAGCATATTGTGGTATAATTTCAAGCTTTTCGATCTTTAATCAAGATGAAAATCATCCTTCATCGGTTTTCGACCTGATTATTCCTGGATTTATACCGAAATCGACTGAATTCTAGCCCGATATTTCTCTCAGTGTAAGCACTCATTGTATTCAATCGCATTTTCCCAGCATAATTAGAATAATAAAGAGAAAATTGCATTTGTCAAAGTTTCAAACGTGGCGTATCGAACCTTCAATTCGATACAACTTTAAAATTCCTGTGAAGTTGGCGTGTGTAAGTTGAATCGTGTGAGTTGTTGCATTGATAAACCTTTTGGTTCGTCTTGCGATGGGAGAGAAAGTTTGATCACAGCCCTGTGGGTATATGGCAAAAGCTCTGTCTTCTCTCATTTCACATCTCCCAAGATGATGGGTGTGGGGGGTTTTCCCAAGGAAATTTAATATAAGTTTATTAAAATTTATTTGCACAGATTCGCAAAAGAAGCGTCTCTCAGGGTGGAAAAGTTTTCTAGTTTTATATGTACACAAACGATTTCAAATTTTCCTCTGCTGAAGCCCAAGGTTCCCAAGGTAAAAGTGGGGATATTTTTGTGTGCGAGGATGTGAGAGTGGCGTGGCTGTGTGTGATTTTACAGGATTTGTAGCGTTGGCAATGGCACGATTTTGTGGGACTCTGTGATGGGTGAAAAAGAAGGGAGCCGGGCAAAAAGATTTTCGCATTCTTTCACCTCGCTTAGGGGACGTTCGCCGCCCTTTTTGCACTTCTCCTCCGCCTGCGGCCTGGAGTTTGGTTCAAAGCGAAACTAAAAACGAAATTGAACGACCGCAAGCAACCTAATAATAATACATTTGTGGCTCGATGTCTATACGGGTGCGTGGTTGAGAGAGGGTATAGACTTTCGGGGGGTGGCAAAGCGTGGGCGATGTTTTGGGGTGGCTTTTGCAATATGGGTGGTGTTGCGCCCCAAAAATACGGGAGAAATCATTGTTGCTGATGGCTATTTCAAGATAATCTGACTCTTAACATAATTGAAACCGAAATTACACAAACCCTAATGTTATGTATGACGACGCAACAAGCGGTGGGGATTCTTCGGATTTAATGAAGACCTCCCGGGGCTGATGATCAAAGTGTATGTGTGAGGCCGTGTGTGCGAAGCCAGTTGGGGGTGGTTTTTAAGCGTCAGAGGGTGGCATAGATTGAGACTCTCTGTGTGAACATCAAAAGGTGAGAGAATGAATGGTGGCGTGGTCGTGAAAATTCGTCGTTAATGATAATGACTGGTTGGGTGGTTAAAATTGGCTGGGGCGTTTGCGTCTTTCTTATTTCATTGTACATATCGCGTGGTGTTGAGGCCTGTGGAGTCGCGCAGGGTGCGGGGGGAGGGGGCAGGGGGCGCGGGAGTATAGGAGATGAAAGAGAGCTAATGTATGAATTTCCTCTTGGCATTGAATTGGGCGGCCGGGTGCGGGGGGAGGTGACAGATTGTAAAAGCCAATATTGTATAAGCCTATGGTTTCCTTCCATTAGAGGTGTAATGCGGTGTACAAAGCTGGTAAAATGTCAACCTCCCTGTCGCTATAAATCCTATCAAAAGAGATCCTCACCCTCCCACACATTTTCATACTTTCACGATGGCAACATCCATTCGCAAAGTGTCTCACACCCCAGGAGTGTCATCAGCCTCTCACCCCGCATCTGGCCCACGAAAGTAGGCAAGTTCAAGGTTTCATTATTTACACCCATGTGAAGTGATTGCGATTACTTTTGGGCGAGCGACGACGGCAGAAGGAGCCCGGCAACCATTAAAAACGTGACGGATGGTGTGAGCGACGATAGAAATACAAATGCTACGTACTTTATCATTTCACCTGATAACCCTTACCCTTAGCGTGTTAACCTGCCATCAGAAGAATATGAAGACAACACACTTGATTTATGGTTCCTTCACATTTTCGCCTCCGTCGCCCCATTACAGCCCCCGCTCGTCCATGCTTAATATTCCTTCAGGACTCGCGCGATATTGATGCACCACAATTCACACATGGCTGTGCAAATTTATGATATCTCCTACGCCACAGACCCAATACGAGCCCTATCAATATTTCTTCCTCCCATTCTATGTCCTGACAAGTCGTCCCGGGGATGGATTGAGGGGAGTTGCCAAGTACTTTCCTTCTGTTAATTATTAAAAATGCCTAACGGGGTTGCTGCAGGGGCTGTCAACTTGAGAATCGATGGTTTTCCCGTTGTGAGTTGTTGAGAAAATTACACCAATTTCAGTACTCGGTGCTTGTTTTCAGTCTGTGACATATGTAGCAAATTTTATATAATTATACATGTTCTTAGAAATCATTTAATATGCGAGAGTGAAGATGTTGTGTTGTTGGAAATACTTGGGAACTCTTTATCCGACAATCTTACAAACCTCATGTGCCCATCTCAATTTCACCAGAAGCACTATCAAATGCATCTCATGTCATTAAAAATTGTCGGGCATTTTAGCAGCACAGTTGGGATAAGAGTCTTCCTGAATATCTTATGCGTTCGTAATTGCTTCCGTAACCTAGAGACACTTTTCAGGCTTCACCGGAGGAGAACTTGTGCTGCCACTGAATAATTCCCATAGAGATTTATTTTTGGCTTCTGTCTTCCCCTCTCAAAACTTTACGTAGATACATATATATGTATATATGAAGGAATCACGTTAAAATTTTCCTCGTTAAGAAATTTTCCCCGTCGCAGAAGTTTGAGTGTTTTATCAGGCACAGCGTATCACTTCATTTCGACGGCCCATGGATAGTTTTGTCAGTTGTGTGAGGAGTTGAAATTATTTTCGGGACACTGTGTGTGAGTGTTGGGGTTTGGAAATCCATGTTTAGTTCTGGATTTGTGCCAACAATTGAATTTTCTCACAGTGGAGTCTGACATAAAAGTGAAAATCCCCAATCTGTGTGGATGGTCTTTTCTGGGGTTTGGCGGGCGGGTTCGACCCCGAGAAGTACAAACGGTCGGACAAATAGGAGTGATGGTGAAAAATCGACTAATCCCCTTTCTTTTCTCCTTTTCCCGTTTGATTTTCATCCTGAGCAAATGACTGGGTGCTTCGCTAGTGCGGTGTAGAGAGAGAGTCTGGCTTTGGATTGTGGGATCTGAGAAGGGGATGGAATTGCTATGGTGGAGAAAATCTCCAGCTTTGTCTCTCAATTTCATGCCGGAATTTTCGGTTTTGGGACTTGTGTACACCGAATCAATTCACATGGGTTGTTTGAGGAAATTATCTTGAATAACCATGGGAAAGTGTGCTTGAGGGTAATTTGCATTCTAGTAACGTCTTTTCACTCCGCAGTCACTTGCGGTGGAAGTGGATATATAGTTGTGCGGCATAACCGAAAGTTTCCGTTGATTGAATGTGTGTATTTTGTGGATGTTAAATACTTGGATGTATGTAGTTTGTGTGATTTTCCAAAGGCATGGGGCGAATTGTCACATATGGAAAGGCCAAAAGTGCTGTGTGGAAACCATCTCTCTTCATCCCCAATGTTGGCAATTGCACATTGTGCGCCGACTCGGGGGTGGGTCGGCGCGGGCCGAACGCGCGATTCGACGCCGCCACTGCGTCGTCGTGGGCAGAAACATCACAAATTCATCGTCATCCGCACAAATAGCAGGGTTGCTGCAAATATCCATTGCAGACGACCACTGAAATCGTCAGTGATCCACCCAGTTTCTAGCGTGCGACTCCTTGTGTTGTGTCTATCATTTGTGTGTAGTCCTCTATACAGTGTGTCTCTCACCCTTGGTGTGTAGTGTCAAGTGTCGGTGGGCGACAATTAATTGTCGCACCAGAGTAATTTCAGAGCCACCCTCTCCCACCCCCAATCGCCGTGTAACTGCTCAATCCGAGCGGCGAGGGCGTAAAAAGTGCGTTCACTTGTTCAAACCCACCCGGACCCGGTCTTGACGGATGATTTTCCACACTTATGACTCACGACTCTCCACCCCCAGCCTTTTTGCACAATCTCTCACGGGCGTCCCGAAGATGGGTTTTTGCTGGGCAATTGAGCCCCCAAAACTCCGGTTTCTGTCTATGTGTATGTGTGAAGGGGTTTGATGGAAAATTTTCCCATCGCTTCCTCCCTGTAAGTTTGGCAAACTTCCTCCCTCAAACACGGGACACGAGCGCGCGCTTGATTTACACAACAAATCCCCGGAGGTGATTTGATTTTTCATCTTCATAGCCCAAAAATTTTCATTTAGATCTGCTACGTTTGTTCCTGACTTTCCATCCTTGGGCCCCGGGGGCCATGGATCGGAAATCTCAGTCAAATGCTGTGTGGGTGAGAAATAAAAGGAGTGAAAATCCGTAAAGTTGAGCTATGGTGGAAAAATGTGTGATGAGAATTGAAATTTTCTTCTATAGACCACACCCGCTCTCTGTACTATATTCAGCATGAGATATATGTAGCTGGCGAGAGCGAGAGAGAGAGTGAGACTACCACAGTCTCAGGGGTGAAAACAACCCCAAAGTCACACACAAGCGCATGATTCGACGTCACGGGCAGAAATGGCCAGGGATGTGCGGTGGCAAACGGCACGATATATCGTGCGATATTGTAGTCTCCCAGTGCCGGGATATTTCCAACACATCCTTGTGGATATGATTTTCACGGGGGAAATCACCTCACACACACACACACACATTCGCGGCCCACATCCTTCGCGTGTCCTTTGCCGAAAAATTTTCACCCCTGCCATGCCCCTGTTTATCCTCCCGCTCTCTCTCTTTCTCTCTCTTTCTCTGTGAAAATTATGTGGCACTCTCTGGTGCTGTTGCTATAGTTTGTGACAACGAAATGATGCAATAAAAGCCATTGTCGTTCCCCCAAAAAACCATGTAATCACACTGAATTCTGCAGGAACTCCGTCTTGTACTATGAGTGTGTGATAAGTTGTAAGATATAATAAGGAGACACTGTGCAAGAGAACCTGTGAAACGGTGCCTTCACTTTGGAGTGCTTTCCGTGTGAGGAAGAGGACTTGGAGAGCGAGAGAGAGAAAGTGTAACACTATATAGGCGTGTGTGTCAGTGTGAGAAGGGAGTGTGGCAAAAAAGGAAGAGGAGACACATCAGCACCATTCTCGATAGCACCTCCATTCACGGAGATGTCATATCAGCACAGGTACATGCCGCTTAAACGTACTCCCTAAGCACTGGGCTGAAGCTCAATGAAGATGAAAGTTCAGATCCCCACCCTATCGGTGGATATATTGTATAATGTTCCGAGATCCACTGGCGGGGTGTGAGGGGGACGAAAAAACGGCGAAGAATAGCATTATTTGTTTCCACCACCCGTGGTTACAGTCAACATTGTCTTATAATAACTTTCTCAATTTTCATTTACTCCCTCACACCCTTGTGCCATTTTACAGCGGACCCACATTAATTTCCCTCCTGGATAAACTCACTATACATATATATAGACATATAGTTAGTCATTTTAAAAGATGATATTGGATTTATCTCAAAAGCACTCTGTGAATTTTGCACCGAACGACGAGGTTATTAGAGCTCTTTGCTTGTTCTTCCCATATTTTTTGCAAATGTGACACCTCAAGGGATTTGTTCAGACCTTTTATTTAATATTCTCTTTGAAATTTGTACTGAACAAAATGTCCTCAGTGAATATTCTGCAACGTAATAAAAATTGTACCGAGAAACTACCAAAGAACTCTTGAGTAGAGGGAAAATCTTGGTTGAAAATGTAGAGCGGATAAAGACTTTTTGAAAATTCAAATCAAACATCAAGAAGACACAGCCCAGTGAACGCATTTAGCTGAGAATTTCACTGTTATCGAAGATCTGCTCGCAAAAGCAATTGTTTGAGATGAAAGTGCTAACGTTATTCTAACGATCGCAGCGACGATTCATCGAAGTATTTGAATTTTTGGGTTAAAAGAGCGAAGAATAAATCTTGATCTTCGCATGGATAAAAGTATGAGCAATATTTTATCGCTTGCTTGACAGATATATTTATTTAATTTGAAATAGAATCTATCGCTTATATGCTTTACAATTGATCCTGATGGAGAGACTCAGTGAATTCACGGAATGCACTTTTCCCACCACGCCAGAGAGTCAATGTTGTGAGACAAAATTGAGTGAGATGGGTGGAAAATTGCCTTAGTGAACTTATATACTTTCTCCTGGGGCAGAATAAACGTGAAATTCTCGTTTCTTCTCACACACTAATCCACTTTTTGTTTTCCTACTTCACCCAACTTAAGGCGATCAGTATGTATATTGAATGGCGGTGAGAGGGAGAATTTCATCTTCTCGGGAAAAGAATCTACATAGTTAAAGTGAGATATCTTGTGTTGAAAGTGGAAAATGAAGGGTGGCGGAAGGGGCGAAGGTTTCTATTGCTGAAATTATGTTTTATCGTGTGGAAAAATAAACTTAAACACGGTATGGCGAGCAAAAGTTGAAGGCTCTCAAATATGTTTCATGTAAACAAGGACTAATGCAAATAATTTCCACGATCTGTACCCCTTTTTCTCCGATAACTTTTCCATGAGGAATTTCGTGTGCGGGTGGGAGTTTTGATTAAATCTCACTCTCTCTCTTTCTCTCTCTTTGGCTGGTATTTCGGTATTTTGGGTATATATTGCAATTAATTTTCGCATTGATGTCTTATTTCTCAATCACCCACAGTTTTCGCGTGTAATTAATATTGCGAATAATCAATTTGGTTTTGAATTTTAATATTCAATCTCTTGTGGTGCCTGATAAAATTTATACAAGTTTGATTTGTGCTTATCTTCCACCCCGGAAATGGAGATGCCTCTGACTTTGGCATTCTGTCGGGGAAAAATCATTTTCCCCGATTTTGATGGACTATGAAGGGTATAAACATTTCACTCGCATTCAATTCCCATTCCTTGCTGCGGGTGGAGCAGAAGCGGAAGGGATTTGCAACCCCATTTGAATGTCTTTCCTTGGCTGGGTGTGTACAAGTGAAGAGGAGGTTTGCTTTTACATAATTTTGCCAACACTACAGCACAGGTATTACGTGTCTGTGTGCAGAGGTGTATCTCCCTTTGATATTTGCATTGTCGCCGTCGTTATATCTGTAAGTGGAAGGTAAACGGGAAGTTGGTCTTTATTCCGATTTGTCGGATTCTCCTTTGTCTTTCCTTCTGTGACAACACAGGAAAAGTTGAATATCTCCCTCGTTGCCAGATGCTTTGAGATACAGGATGTGTTTTAAATACGAAATGCACTTTTAACACGCATATTCTGCATCCAGATTTTCTGCAAATATCTTCCTTCCGTTCGCCTCTATGCAGCACCGCATGCTTCACTTCCCTGGGAATATTCACTGACAACACGCGTATCTCTCTATGCAAATTTCACTGAATACAGACACACTGATGGGCAATGAGGATCACGGTATTGATTTCTCTTGGTGGTTTGCAGGTGGTTTCAATAAATTAATTATTACGCAAGAATTTCCATCGATAAACATTCCATTATGATACACTCTAAATGTTCCAACATGAATTTCTATGTGTACATCGTTTGGAGGAAAAGCTGGCGCAGTGGCATTCAATTAATTAAATTTTCCATTCCATGGGAGCGAATTTCAATTTACCCAACCAGGCGTCTCCATCTCGGCAGAAATTTCGCACCCTCGCACAAATAAGCTCACTTGCATTCGCGCATAAGAACGAAAATGTATATGTTTATGTTTAAAATGACATGATATGTATAACTTGACTTGGGAGATATTAAAATTGAGTTCATTGCATTGCATTTGCAATGGAAGAGGAGAAAGAAATTGAGGTGCTTGTTTTGTTTCTCCGCATGTTCTGAACATTGTGCGACTTCTTAGTAAAATGGCACAAGTTTTATTCTCCCTTCCAACAAATAAATACACTCAATTTTCTCGGAATCTCCTCTCGAATCCTCTGTATGTTCGGAGGGAAAAGTTCCCGCTTCATCTCCCTTTTTCCGCTTTTGAAGTGCATTTTAGTGAAAAAGGAGATGAGCAGGAAGTGTAGCATTTTTATTTGCAAGAAAGTTAGAGAGAGGTTGATGCACTGTGTGGATATTTATTTATAAGCGAATGAAGGAATATTTGAAATGTGAAGAAAATTGAAAGTATTTTTGTGCACAAAGAGGCGCATGAAAAATCTCAACAAAGAAAAAGCCGCAGGAGCTTTCAAGAAGAGTCACTCCACCTTTTCGCGATGTAAAAGAATGCCAGGCAATAAATGGCGGAAGTATTTCAAGTTTTTCAAGCATTTCCAATTATTGTTGCTGAGAAAGAGTCTATGATTGCGTTCCTGAGCGGATCTCGGCAAACCTGGAGGCAAATATTCAATATTGCGCATTTTTCTGATATTAATAGAGCAAAAAGGGGTGGACAAAAAAAGTTTATATCGGTCGTATTCTATTGGAGCTTTAAGTATTGGAGTTGGAAGTGTGTGAGGGAGAGAGAAATCTGTTTTTGCTGAAGCAGGCAAAGTATGTATATATTTTGTAAAATTTCGCAGAACGGCATGGATCGAGCGAAGTTTTCATCATATTGACAGAGTGGATAGATTGAAGTGAGTTACTTAAGTTAGAAAAATATCCTCAACACCCCTCATCGTGTTGTTCTGTTATATTGCAAGGAGCGTAACGGATCATTGTTTATTTCCCAAAAGGATTGAGTAAACTTTCTTATACCAACTAGCTGTATATATACTTTTACCATCAGCGTCCAAATATTTTGATAAATATTTCAAACTCAATTTATCTCTATTGGATGGTGCGCTGCAATGGTTTGGGGAAGAATGGAAGCGAGCGAGGAGACTCTCGCCATGGTGAAAATTCGTCTTAGCAGCGGGATGTACTATCAGATGATATCTCGCCCAGAAAGCGGGGGTGGATGTTGAAAATTCAGGGAAATGGAGAGTGTAAAATTTTGGGACCAAAAGTTAGTGCAATTTTCTTTAGATATTTCACCATAGAGTTTAGCCATGTTGGACAATTTAATAAATTACACAGCAAAAGGGGGAAAGTTTAATAAAGACGTCTTCTCTGTGTGGATCGCCATGTCCTCAATGCTAACGAGGAGAATTTAAGTTTATTAAGTATTTCTATAGAAATACTACCATGACAAGTTATTGCATCGCTGTCTTAACTTCAGTTTAGACACAGATAACTAAATTGCACACTCAACTTTGTGTGACTGCATAGAATAGTTGCATAGGAAAATTTGAAGTTCCGTGATGAGATCTATTGAAATTAAGAGTTACAGATTCTCTCATAGCCTCTGAGTTAACTCTGAGTTGTGCTTTGGCTGTTTTTGCAGGTGACGCCGCTGCAATGAGGACGATGCGTTAGCAGTGAGTATGGGATCAGAGGCATGGGCGTGCGTGCAGACCCTGGGTCTTTCCGGTGGTGTCAGGCATTAAGCCGGTCGCGATCAATCGCCACTACTCGATCATCTCCAGAGTGGACACTCCTCTGCCTCACTCTATTTGCTCTAATCGGAGGAATTGCCGCAAATGTAAATCTCGGTGAATTCGGTAAGTAAAACTGAAGTTACTACTTTCAATATTTTTTAGATACATTCAAACTCGCCTCCAAAATGAGTGTGAAACAACACAGAAGCTCTTCTGTGAGAATAAGTTATTTTTTTGTAATGTGAAAAACACCCACGCTCGCTTTTATCACTGGTATGAGCTTCCCTTGTCTTCCAGTTTTTGCAACTTGTGTGGGAGTTTCTGTGAAAATGGGGTCCAAAACTCTTTTCTTGTTTGCGAATTGAATAATCCCCAGCAGTGTTGGGAGGGTGGATGAGTGACGCTGTGGAGGAGACAACACATGTAATCCCTCATTCCGAGTATAGAGTCGAAAAGCACTCTTAGATGTCGAATGTGTGAGAAAATTCATGATATTTAAAATCCGTGATGAGAGGCGGTAAAATTTCATGAGCTCACTTTTCCCGGGGTTTTGTAATTTTTGGAGAGAGCTTTTGCGGAGAGATTAAAAATTGGGGAACATGTAAAACATGGAAATGGCAAATGTGGTTAGTAAAATGTTCAATCTCACCATTTTGGTATATAATCTGGCGGAAACTCGAAAGCTTTTGATGTGAATTGTGTAATAATATTATTTCAATTACTTTTCCTGCAAATGTATTAATGCGATTTGTGATCTTTTCTGTCTCTGACTTCTATATATCCAATCATATGCATTTTGTGGATCGTGGTATGTCTTACAGAGTGGCTTTCTCACTGCTTCACATCTCTCCGGGATGGTGGAATATTGACAAAGGGTGAGAAGGGGATGATAGGAAAATTTTACTCGCAGCTTTCTGTATGCACTTCAGGAAATCGTAATTCTATAAATATATTCATACGTGACACTTTAGTGTTGTGGCAGTGCCAAAAGGGAGTTAATATGGGATGCGGTGTGGCGCTTGAGTGGCGCGAGGGTGGATTCTCAAAATGCACTCAGTGACACCCCGCAGAATCATACACGCCGTTCTCTCGTGTGATTTCCCCGAAAGTAAGGTTTATTGAGGCATCCACCGCACTGCTCCATCCGTGGTAGCTCGTATTTTGCCGTCAAAAAGCCACACGGAGCTGAGGAAATGTGAGGTGGATGACATTTGGTCATTGACTATGCCAGACTAGTGGCGATGAAGAAGAGTGATGGTATTCTCTCTAGAGACGAACGGATCTCGTGCAGTGGAAATTGCATAACGAACAGGGTTGATAGCGATTTGCGACATTTCTCTTGCCGCGCAATTTGAGATTTTGTGCAAAATTCTAATAAGAGACTGTTCATTTTCAGTAGCCCAGCAAGATGCCGTGCATATTACTGCCATTCTTGGAGAGAGTGTTGTCTTCAATTGTCACGTCGAATTTCCCGGTGATCATCCCGTTCCCTATGTCCTCCAGTGGGAGAAGAAGGTGAGCGAAACGGTACGATATCAAAATCTTCTCTGCTCTCTTAATCAAATTTTATTATTAAAACAGCTGGCACTAGATTTTTGCACTTTGTATATGTACTTCTGATAATCAGAATCATATAAATAATAAAACACCCCCAGAGCGAAAGCTAAAGTATAACCATCACACGTAAATAAGTGTTATGAAATCATTTCTGCAAGAAAAGGCTATGCTTTAAAGTGGATGAATAACACATCACCAAATGATACCTCACGAAAACAGAGAAACACATTCAGTATATATAAAATGTAAAAGAATGTTATGAAATTTTGAAGAAGAACAAATTATTTGATAAGCAAAGCATTGACGTTGGAGATAACCTGCAATATGAGGTGACTGTTGCTGGTGTGGCTTTAGATGGAGATCATATGAACACTGATACAGTATTAACAAAACAGTATAACATACATAATAACAGACTAATATTGTATTAATTGGGGAAAATTTATTGGCCATTGCACACATTACAACTACAAGTAAACTGCCATATGCAATAAATTTCCTTTCATAAGACATGAAACACAGAGAATGGGAGAAAATCGAGGGCTGGGCACCATGTATTTGATTAATTGATCTGCTTTTATTGTCACATGTAAATAATTATATATACAAGTATATCTTTTGTCGTTTCCACCCTTCGGTTGAATGGACATCTTTCTGCAATTGTGCGCTCTTTGCCTTTAATTCTCACTTTCATCCTTTCACACTATAATATGCAAAGTCGTTAAAATTGGTAATGAAATACGATTCCTTACTAACCAAAGAGAGTGAGAGAAGAATATCTATTTTAAGTATTTATATATATATATTGTGTGCCATTCTTGTGAAACTTTTTCTTAGAATGCACAGAACTGGAGCAATTAGAATCACTTCATTGCATTCACTGTAATTGCTCACTTTTTACCATAATTAATTGCTGAGGATTTTCCAATTGATTTGTCAGAGATTTATTTCTCTCGTCCTCTCTATCGACATTTTTTGCTTGTTAGCTATGTTGTTTCTTCGAAGGGGAGATGCTTTTCCATCCTCCACATTCGCCCACAAGAAGATGAAGATATCGCGAGTTGTTTGAGTGGGAAATTAAAATCCTCTCCTTATGAATCTTATAGAATATTCATGCATTCTTGAGATGAATAAAGTGCAATGCAACAACCCCCAGATTGAAAAAGCACATCTACTACTTTTGTGTTTGTCTGAAGGAGAAAAGCTCAATTAGTGTTTATGGTATTGCAGTGGAGGGGAAAGAGGGAAATTCATTGTGGAAATTTAGTCATTGTAAAATTTGACATTCATAAAATTCTCTCCTCGGTTGAAAATTCATTTTAAAACTATTCCAATATTTCCTTCATACTTTGTTTATTCATTTACAACTGCGAGCTTTTTGTTCCCCCGCAATTTCCATCTTCACTGGTGGAGTGGCTTTTTTGTCACCATGCAGAGAGTGTGTATAAACGAATAGCGTACTTTCTAGTTTTACTCCCTCTCACTCTCTCCCTCTCTCACTCTCTGGGGGCTTTTTAATATTATTGAACAGTGCAGTACTAAAAATACTGATGCTTTTTCAAATTGGAAAATTCTAGAGAGATAAAGCGAATTGTTACACCAACTACATGGGCAACGATAATTGCCTATAAAAGCGAACTCTTGATTGCTAATAAGTGGTCCATTATCCCCGTGATGGGACTGTTGTTGGGTTGAGGGTTGGTTTTAATTTGAATTTCACCACACAAAACAATTGGGAGATAATTTTCATCGTGAAATTGGTGGGAAATTGGAATTATAGCAACAGCTAGAGGGATAATTTGGGAGAGAAATTGCATTAAATGTGAACAAAGGAAGTATACTTCGCAAGAGGAGATTTTTGTGGGGGGGCGGCGCTTTTTTGTCACAATTCGAAATTTGCCAAATTGCGAAGCTGCGGCGCTGAGCTCTTCAACACAATCGCGCCCGATCTCTATTTCCCCGAGGCCACATTTTGAATCACAATGACGAAATTTACTTCTCCATGATAGTTCCGTGTCGAATTCAGGTGATATCCGGTGAGAACGGTAATCTTTTAGTTGTACATGGGCTTCAGTACGTGACTCCAAAATTCAAGAAGGGGAGCGACGCTGGGCGTTTCGTATATGGTGGAAGTTTTTACATGAAAATTCCTTCATTGCAGAGTCATGGGGCATCCCTGGCGGGTTGGGGGAGTTTGGGGCACGGTGAAAAATCATAAGGAAAGTCTAAATGGCGCTGTGAGAGCACCATTGGAGGCGCGCGCGAGAACAAGGTGAAGAATATAAGGAAAAGAAAACACAGCCAATGGGAAGTTTTTAATGCAGTTTCATCCCCCAGAATGGAAACTTTTGTCAGTCATAATGATGCTCTTTCCGTTCCAAATTTGCCAATGAAAAGTTTCCGCACCTGAGAATGGCCCTCCTTTTCTCTCTTTATCCGCACAAAAGCAATCAGCCATTCTTGACAGACATCCGTCCGCGTCGCGGGGGTGGCGAGGGCCGAGAAGGTGGTGATTTTTATTTCCATGGCGCGCAGTTTAATGTAATAATTTACATTATAGGTTGAACGTCATGTCCAAACCCTCGATGAAATTCTCATTGTCTGTGAAATGCAATATCTGGGACTAATTTGAGACACTTTGTTGAACAATTTTGCCACTTTGTATAAATAATCCAAAAGAGACTTTGCAAAGGAATGTAATACAAAACTCAACGCTCGATTAATGTGTGTGTGTGTTATGGCAGAAGAAATACGTGACTATTTGCCAAATTGATTGTACGCTAATGTAGATAACTTGATATTTTAAATCTGGTATTGAACATTTTGGTATGTGCTTTTATTACTTGTTCTCTTTGTATTTCCTTTTCTCTCTCTCATCACCTCATAATCTGGGATTGAGTAACACTCCTTTCATGATACTTTTCCACATTTCCTCATCATGTATATAATGTGAAAAGGAATATTTTTCCCTTCTATTCCATGCGAGATGAGCATCTATTACAATGTTGTTGTGTTGTATGCTTTTGAGAATTTTGTTGCCTCTCTCAAGAACACTAATAAGCCATGTTATACTTTGCTGTTTGGGTGTTGTACGAAAATTCTCATTTGAGAGCTTCCGTGATGGTAAAATTTGAGAAAATGCTGGTGCGGGGATGTGAGAAACTGACTTCCAATGGAGCTGTGTAATTATAATTACATTTGAGATTCTTATTAATGTGAGATTATACTATGTATTATTAAATTACACCATGGAGAGGCAATTTTAATTTTAAATTGAATCATAACATGTGTGAGAGGGAGATAGTGAACGCATGTGTTCAGACAGTGTTGTGCAGAGCTGAGGTGGACGTAGAATTTGAGTTTGCATCACAACAAGGTTTACAATCCAGAGTTTCTCAATGATACCAGAATCTATATGTTTGCCCTCAACCACACTGCACAACTCTGGCCTAATGGTACGTGAGGTGTGAGAGATTTGCGATACATTAGCAAATGTTTGGAGCCTTGCATACAGTAAAGTGAGATTTGGATGGGCTAAATTGAGAGTGTGTGGCGGATGATAGAATATGAGAGTCTGCAACAAGGTATGCAAGATGCAAAAGCTTTCCGCTGTCTGACAGTGAACGGGAGAGGGAGACAGAGTTATCGCATGCATTGAGCTGCCCAGTGGCAGTGGTAATGGACGGTGTGTGTGTGTGTAGAGCACATATTCGCTTAATTATGCATTGTCTTAATTCAGGTGTAATCCCCTAAATGTAATTATGGGCAAAATTGGATGTGGCCGGACCGCATTTGTGGCATTGGGAACTTCTCGAATTATCAGCGACAATTTTGCGGGACTTTCAGGCGGTTTCAGGGGGGGGTTGTATAGCGTGAGAATGCTTCTAAAGAAGAACCTGACAATGGGAATTAGCCAAATTGTATCACTCCCGACGCGTCGGGATATTGATTGCGTGAGTGTTTGCCATATTGTGCTCGTGAACCGCAATTGGATTAGCAGAAAGGGGGTGACCTAAGCGAGGGACAGGTGATAGATAACAATTAGCTCACTTGCCTGTTAACAAATCACAAGAGTGAGGAATTGCATCCAATTGGGCTTCTACTGTATCCTTTGCAATCAGCCAAATGCCAGTCCCTCGGCATTACTTCATGACTAACGAATGTGGTTTACCACATAGAGTCGCAAACATGGTGCGTATACACGATAATTGGGCGATATGCCGACGCTCTCTTGTCAATTAGTTACATGCTACGGCTACACTATCGCAAGGTGTGCGTTCTCTAAATGACTATATTCCAGATTATGAGGCAGAAAGAAGTGAGGGTGGTCGGCGTGATGAAAAGTTTCACTTCATTTGTCCATATTGGGTGTGTCACACTGTCTGGGGTAGAGAGAGTCCAATAAGCACCACCAAATGGATCTCTTAATTAAGCTTAGACGCGAGTTAATTGGAAAATTAATTGCATAATTGGCAGTTAATGAATTTACTCAGGGAATATGCATTGCATGTACTGACAAATTTAAGTATTGCAGCAGAAATCTGTTTGTGTATGTCTTTAACCTGATGTTGTGGCTTTAAGCATACACCCTTAGTCATAAACCTAGCTTCTAAACTACATATAAGAGGGCATTTCAATCCAAACTCATTCCCGGATTGACTAGGTTTTATATCCTCTCGAACAAGTTGAAGTGGCTGTTCTTGGCGTCCCTCTGGACACTAAACTCTTAATGTGTGCTCCTAACGACCAATTTTAGGGCTCAAAAGGCCCCATATTCACTTCTTTTCATCCCTCTTCTCGTTTGAGGGATAAATGTGGAGCTCTACAGTTCGCCTTTGGTTTCTCATCTTCGGCACTCTGAGTACAATGTTTGCCATCCAGGGCAGGGAAATTTCACGGTTGCAGAGGAATGGGAGGTGAGAATAAATGTAGATATGTGGCAGAGGAAGATTGGCAGGAGGGGCGAGAGAAATCCAGAGCATGGGAATTCAAGTGGATGGCTCAAGTTGCTTTATAGAAATTCCCGCGCGTCAGAGCTCCATCAAATATTCACATCATAACTCTATGTGCTGCCATGGTCGTCCTGTTGTGTTCTGATAAAATGAACAATATCACTATATTTCACTATATATAACATCCACACCGCCCAGCCATATATGTTGTGCTCGGGAGGGGTGACTTTAGTCCCATGTATAATTTATTTTCGTGACTTGTACCGAAGCATGGTACACAGGGTTTTAATATTTCTATGCGTATTTATGATATTCTCATGGCTTTTCCTCTTCCTTAAATTAATTTCGATTTATGGGGTAATTTGTCAGCTCTGGCCATCACATCAGGTCTGTGAGAAGCGCTCATCCATGGCGTATTTATTGAATTGTAAATCCATATAGTATTTCATGCGGCTCAGCGATGGTTCTCGCGTTGGGAAGTTACCCAAAATGCAGGCCAGGAGACTTGTGAGAGAGGGTGTGTGAGATGTGATAAGGAAATTGGCAAAATTGGCGAGGAAATTGCCTCCAGACTCATCAGTGCGATGTCTGTTGAATGTCAGAAACTCGCATTGCTCAAGAATCGGTCTAATTGCAATTCATCGAAATGTATGCACATTTAATTTGATTGAAATTTCCTCAGTCGATATCTTTCACTTCCACCCCGAATTTCCGTGGATTATAGGAGAAGTTCATCAAGGGCATTAGGAGCACACTGTGTCGACCAAGTGAGAGAGAGAGAGAGAGGCGAGCATAGGATTATTTGCGAACCACTTAATCCCACTACGACAAAGTACATCATCATCCATCCTCGAATGCAGGAGTGATTCTGTGTGACGTGTGAGAGTGTTTGCCTGGAACTGGACCCCCGATTCAGCATGTATGGAAATGAGCTGCATGCATAAATCCACTTTAGAATAATGAGGCAGAAGCCTCAGATTTATTAAGTCAGTGTGTGGGTGGGCGTGCAAAAAGGCTTGCACTTTCTCTCATGTGTCACCACATGGGTGCGCTACAATGAAATGAAATTATGACTCCCGCATCATATTTTACCGACCATGCTGTGCCCCTTTGTCTTGTCCAGTCGCCCCAGCATGAATAATGATGAACTTGACTGTGGTGGGATGGAAAACTTTTTCACACTGGACGCGGAAAAATGTCCGCACAGCCCAAATGACCGGAAAGGCGATGCGGAGAGAATGCAGGACACAATTCCCATCGTTTTTTTCCAAATTTCCATATACAAGAAAATTGGGTCTATTGGTTGTTGCTTGTCTTTCTGAAAATGTTTAAGATTTAAAAGACTTTTCTTCTCCCCAAATGTTTTCCTCCAACTTTCCAGCGTAATCTATTAAAATTGTTGTGCCCTCCACTTTGGAATACATTTAGCGATGGGGTGTGTTTGAAACAAAGTTTCTGTTTTTACTAAATAATCCACTGAAAAGTTAGCATCGCAGGTACAGAGCCAGACTATGTTTTCAGCCATGAGAAAAGAATATATATACCTATTAAATTTTCGGGAGCAACCAAGGGAAGTTTGACATTCATAATGAGATATTCGGAGTGTAATTATATAGTTTCCATCCTTGATCCCTCATATCGCCCAGTGAAAAGTGAGGAGGATAAAGTCTGAGAGGGCGGATTTAGGTTGGTGTGTGTTTGTTCACAGTAGCAGATAAATTTGCATTTGTGTAAACATCTAATCCATATTCACTGTCACATTCGGCATCATCCTGTCGAGGGTGTGTTTACCCATGTGGAATTATCCTGTCGCGTGGATGCCAGTGGCCATTACTTTCGCCACTCTCGCTGACTTTTTTTTTTGAAGGTGAGGCGAAAGGGCAATGCAAATATATTTCGTGAAATAGTGTACAGACAGCTTTGGGAGTTTTCATACATGAAATTTTGATGCACATTCACGAGACATTGAAATAAACGAATGGGTTGAATTTTGCGGTCACCGCCTCTCCCTATATTTTGAATATCCTCTCTTGAGATATGCTTTTGTGCGATAGCCAAAAGCCTTCATGCAATATGATATGTCCTGAATTCGCTTGTGTTGCTGCTGGTTTCCTTTTTTTTTTAATTTCAGTACACAAAAACCACTTGCATAGCACTCTGAACACATCGTTGCAGCGAGGGAAAATAATT
Source organism: Phlebotomus argentipes (assembly GCF_947086385.1). Classification (NCBI taxonomy): domain Eukaryota; kingdom Metazoa; phylum Arthropoda; class Insecta; order Diptera; family Psychodidae; genus Phlebotomus; species Phlebotomus argentipes. The sequence continues at coordinate 17,674,889 of NW_026776177.1, read as the reverse complement.
ATGAGCTTACGAGTACAAAATCGCCTACGTTAGAATGACGATGTAGTGTTGTGTGGTGCAGTTATGTTAAATCCCTTCAGCCCGCCGACCACATTCCTGAAGTCATATTGCCGGAAAATGGATACTCTTTCCCAACTTGCCTGTGGTGCATATTGTGTGTGATCACTTTACTCTTGCCAGAGTGAGCAGAGAAGCTCCTTTCGCAGGCAGAAGTTCGTGGGCGTTTGAGGGTGTGTAATTTGTTCAATTCATCCACTCTGTGGCGACACCGAGGGGGGGAGAGAGAGACGGCGAAGGTGTGCAAAAATGGGCATGAAATCGCGACACTACGTGGTTTTGCTATTCTATACGTGAATATTGCATTAAATAGGAGGTAGTTATGAGGATGTCACTGTCCGCTGAATATTATACTAATTACGCCTGTGTAATTAACAAAAGTACGGCTGGTGTCTCATTAAAGATGATGGCGGGGGGACGAATGGGCTCCACCTTGCTCACATTTTCATTTTGATGTCACTTTACAGCTCTTGCCCCATTTAGGGACACTCTTTGCCTACTTCCTGCCAACAGTGGTGGTAGTCTTTTATCATCAACACGTGAGCACCTCCACGGGAGCCGTGTTGTGTCATGAGGGAAGAAGGACAACGTCATTTCGTTACCCTCAAACCCCATTCTCGCTTGTCATCACCAATTTCAACCCGGCCATCGTCAAAAATGACTCCCATACATATTTAATGGTCTTGTTATTTAAGTGAGCCTCACCTTAGATTACATTTTGCTGAAATTCTAGCTTTCTCGCGTGGAACTTTTTACTGTTCTCCGGGTTGAAATGAATTAGGGGGCGAGAGGGTTGAAAGGGCGCAGGAATATTCAACAAAGTTCCACTTAGTATTTCGCTCAGAGAAATACTATAAATATCTTTCTCACCCAAAAGTCTGCACTGCAATTCAATGCTACATATTCCTATCCTTCTCTCTCTCTCTCTGTCTTAAAACTGCGATAGTAAAATTACATGTAAGAGATGTGATAGATAGACAAGATATGGCAGAATGTGGGGCATCGTGATGGCACTTTTGATGGAATTATAATGTATGGCAAAGCCACACCTAGAACTTTTCTCAAAAACTTCTCAACTTTATCGTCGCGATATGGTGGGAATGTGCGGGGCCAGAGGATTTTTGTGTTATACATTTCCTTCCCAAATCTGTATGACTTCTGTGCCAAACATGGACTGGGAAAATCCCAGCGATAAATCCAATTGCTGAAATTGTAGATGGACAAAAAAAAAGCTTTTACAAAGTTCAGATGAGGTCTCATTTCCATTAAAGTGCACTTTAATAATCAGAATTAATTAGCATTTTAATGTGGAAAAGTTCATTTTTTTTTAATTCCTCTTGTAATTTTTGCTGCCAATCTGCCTGGAATATTGTGCGGTTTGAGAGATAGAAAAGTCTGCCATTGACTTTTTGGTCATCAGTCACATTTCAAATACACTCTCCCGCATTATTGCCTATTTCATTATTGTACTGTCATTTCGCCGTAAATGGCCGTGAATGGCTGTAAAAAGTTCCCAAGGGTGGAATTTTTTGGGTCAATCGGAGTGTTCTATATCTGTGATATTCTGCGGTTTCCTCAAATATTTTGCCTCCTTTTCACTTTTTTGCGCCTCTTCATCATTTTACTTGATAATTAAAATGATGGCAAGAGAAGTAATAAATATGAATTGTGCGGAATGAAGGTAAAAAACGCATTTCCTCTTTTTTTTCCCCTTAAGAGTGAGACACAATAATACTTCCACTTGGGAGATATTGTACAATATTTCTCAGAAGATTCCATTCCATCGTCGTCCACTTAATATTTCTCAATCAAGCAAATGAGTCACTTTGGGGAGAGAGAGAGTGATAGAGAAGAAGCGTATTTCTTCAATATCTCGGGGCGGAGAGCTCGGTGTAATTGAGCTTATTGCATGCTCAATGCGGGGGTGAGACTGGAGGGCCGTCCAATAAACGTGAGGCTCCCCCTCAATCACTTTATAAAATATTCAATCTTGTCGGACTGTGTCTAATGAGTTTCCGCCACAGTGTCTCCTTATTGTCCTTCGATAGGGAGAGTCACCGGTCGAGCCCATTGTGTGCATCTGTTGGCTCCCCTTTTGCTACGTGTGCACAACTCATCAGTCTATCAATCAAGTCCGTTGGCTTTCTATGCGGGTGGCGTGAATGATGGGCAGCTCTTCTCTCTGTTTCCCCTTCACTCAATGAGTCCAATAGTATTTCACATTTTCTACATGACATCAAAAGGGGTTTATCACATCCGATCCTAATCATTTTCCCGGATGTGAAGCTGTGTCATTACCTTAATGACTTTATGCAATTACTTCTTATTATGCTTTACGGGTTTGCATACTGACTGAGCTTTTGTTTATCGAAACATTCACTTTCAGTCTCTCTGGGTGTTTTTCTCCCCCCAATATTGATCTCATATCTTTACTAAATCAAGCTGGGACATTAATAGGTTACTGAATTTAACAAAACGTTGGCAGATTATATTTCAAATCCCCCAGTTTGCAATATTAATGTTCAGCTCTGCTAAAATACTCTACAAATTCCGTTTTAATCAAAGGGATTAGTCTATTGTTGATATGAATTTCATGTTCATTTCAAATTTACATGTTCACTATTAACAACGATTTTTGCAAATTCCCTCACAGTAATGCTTTTTCCGTAGAGGAAAAACGCGGAGTAAAATGATAAGCCCAATAGTGAATATGTTCTCTATCGTACAATTTTCAATCCACTTGTGAGATGAGGTCGAATTGTTGGAATCTCTCCCTGGGCGCAATAATTCATTCCATCGCCGTATTCATTTGACCAAACAGGTCCTCTACCTCTACATTTTCGACATGGGGTAGCGGAAAAAAGCCATCAGCCAAGAGGGATGTGACGAGGCGTATAGAAATGGCGCATGGAAAATGGGAATTATTGGAAACGCTTTTCATCAAAATTTATCATGACTTTTTAGTTTTTTTTTCACTCCCTCTCTTCGTGCTTATTCATCTGTCGTAGAATGTATGCGCGAGGATGTTTTTGGAGTGGACACATTTTTTGCTCGCAACACAAAATAATTGGATAGATATGTGTGCCCATGATGTGTGGCAATGCTTGACAATTTTATAGTGCGGGGTGTACTTTTACGCATTGGTTGTGCAGATTATTAAACTTGTACAAGCACAGGGAAAATCCTGAGTTTTGGTTATTGCGCTTGTTAGCACAGAATGTTCACGGCGGATGGATTATATGTGTGCTGATGTGCGAGGAAATAGCGGCGTGTTGTAGGCTTAAAGTTCGCCATGGAGACGCGATGCTCGACAATAAAAAAAAATGCAGAACATCCGAGAAAAAATGTCAAAGTTGGATGAAAATGTCAAAGTTTAACCAATTAAATCATCATTTTTCCCTACAAAGCCACCGTACACAGGGAATCGATAGGCACGTCGGCTCGTTAAATAATTCCCAAGCAGGCTGAATATCATTCTGCTCAAATGGAAGTGAAATACAAAACGTTGGGGCTGGAGTGACAGTTTTCTATTTCTGAAATGCCACTTCTAAATTGACTGTGGGTGGTTTCTTCTGTGTTAATAACACCCATAGAGGGGATCACAGAGGCTCTCTGGCGCTGGGGGAGCAGGCATTGGAATTGCAATTAAAAGATTCATCGAGGTATGGCAACCGTGATATTTAGATGAGAGCTCTAGAGCGTCTCTCACCACCAATGCGAATATGTATTTGCCCTTTTTTCCCACCCGTCAATCTCGTATTGGGAGCAATAATGGGGTGCGTCACTGTGGGGTGTCTCTTGGTGTAATTATTGTTTATCCAGCACACAACCCTTCGTCACCGAGAGACGGCAGTTTTGCCCAAAGTGCTCACCCAAACGCTAATTTACGCCACTGTGCCAAATTTTATGGGTTGCGGATGTGCGGGAACAATGAGAGAAATGTCGTGATATTAAATTAATTTAAATTAAAATTGGATCTGAGCTGAATTCAGCCGATTTGCTGTCTTCGTCAGATATTTTTTTAGAGGATTAGAGTTATTTCCAGCCTCAATAGTGGACTTTATTTGGGAAACATTCAATTGTATTGTATTATCAGAATGAAAAATATCGCGTTCCTCGTGTGAATCAGTTTTCTCAATTAATCCAAATTAGATTTGGGCGTGCGAAAATTGAGTAAATTTATTGAGTGTGTGGCCACTTTTTATTCACGATAATACTTGTTGAGTGGAGAATTTATATAAATGGGAACAACTGTGTGAGTGATACTTTTGGGGTCGCAAATGTGCGTGTCTCATCAGCAATAATGCTGAAATTTATCCTCCACGCTCTAATTGATAAATTAATTTTGATTAAATTAATTAAGTAATGGAGAAAATTGAATTTTGACATCGAATTTTCATCAATTCCCTAACTTTGGTTGGATTTATGGACTTTTGAGGGGCTTAGAAGCGATGATGAATTGTTTGATATGCATTTTATTGGGAGGATTCCCACTCAATTCAGTATCGCTAGGTGTGGAGAAATTAAAATTGAGACGAATTTGGAGCACAAGGTACACATTTTGGCCCAATAAATCTCCTCTTTATGAAATATGTTCCTTGAGAAAAGGGAAGACCGGAGAATATTGCGCCAAGTTGGCTTTCTTTTCGCTTTCATACATTTTATAATGCTTCCCGTCTTTCTCAATGTATGAGATGAAATTGAATATCGCGTGGAAAAGAAGTAGCGTAATGGGGAATTTTTAAATCGTTACTGCCTTTGAATTTTCATATCTCACAAATAATAAAATATACATCTTATGAAGAGCGAAACAGAAATGAAGAGGAATTTTATATTTTTTGCCTTTATCTATAGAGGCACAATTGAGGAGGTTTGCTTACAAATCATATCTACTCAAGTGCCACTTAATATGTACAATTGTGCAAAAAATGGGGGTGAGATTGGTTGAATTGATGAGGTTTGAATAATAATTGTGAAGTAGTTAATTCCAGTGCGAATGATTGTATATTCAGTGAAATTCTGTATATGAATGTGTTGTGAGATAATTATGTTTTGTAGTTTATTTGCAACATAACCGAGTGTATATATCAAATTCTCGATTATTGTGTGCTTTCACATAACATGATATGAAAAGAAAATAATAGGCATAATGAGCTGATTATGTTTCTCATGAAAGGTGAATTGAAATGGAGTTGTACAAATGGAATAATAAGGACTATTGTCAAGGACATGTAGATTTTTCACATTATTACATTTATTATTCATAGTAGAAATTATAATTTTTCTCTTGCTGTGGACTTATTGAAAACTGTGAGCTTTTTATACATTCTATTGTAGTGAAATATTCTCTTTATTCTCTCCTTTCCATTTCCTGGAGAAAAAAAAAACCCCACCATTTCATAATTTAGATTTAGAAAGTTAAACATTTTTTCTATATATATACTTTTACAATAAAAACTGTGCTTATTATATTAACTTTCGCCCCTTGAATTTTCACCACTAATATATATTTTTTTCATTTCTCTCGACCATGTGCCATTTATAACGAAAACACAATACAGGGTCAAGAAATACCAATTTACATTTGGTACGAAAACTACCCAACACACAGCGGCGAAGGCTACGAAGGACGAGTATCGCGTGTGTCCCCGGATTCATCTTTTGGCGCAGCATCCCTCAACTTGACGAATATTCGTGAGTCGGATCAGGGGTGGTATGAGTGCAAAGTCGTGTTTCTCAATCGATCGCCCAACAACAACAAGAACGGCACTTGGTTCCATTTAGATGTTCACGCTCCGCCGCGGTTTAGTGTCACCCCCGAGGATATAATCTACGTTAATTTAGGTGAGTCTCTATTTCTATTTGTTTACACATGTCAATCATGGGGCAGGGCTTGAGAAATAAAATGAATCCAACAATGGTCAATTAAATGTAGGTAAAAATAGCTAATAAATAATTTGCAAAGTGGCAATCATCAATGCAATTATAGAATTTTCAGTGATTAATAACCTGCATAATTTCAATAACTCCACTCAAAACATTTTGAGTGCCTTCGAAATGTCCGGCTTTTGTTTGCTGTAGAGAGCACAAATATCAAATATTTCCAATTAAATGTATTAATAAATAATGGGATTAATTTCGCGCGAAGAGTGTGTGTATTTTCAGTGAAATTGGTTAATTTTTATTATTAAATTTTTAATAGTGATATAAATTTCACACTATGCCATATCGACCAAGTGTTGCAATTGACGGTTGTACAGTTGTATTGGATTAAACGATAATGCCGCACTTGTGAAATTTCATTGGACAAGTTCAGTGCGGGATAAAATATATATAGAATATTGAGTATGAATTGTGTTGAAATATGAATACCATCTTCGGAATATATTGTTCCGCATGCATGATCCATGAACCCTTCATTAGTATTTGTCATTCTGGCGGACGGGAGAAGCCACAAATCACTCAGCCCGATTTCGGCTCCACCGCATAGCATAAAACCACCGCCACCCGGCGTCTCCACTTGACTTTTCTACACTCAGCCAGCGGCAAAAGCACCCCTCTCGGCCCCCTGATAGTTTTGAGGGGGTGGCGAAGAAAGTTTTACGCTATATGGGGAGACTTTGAAAGTGCGAATGGTGGCTGTTTTGCCCTCATACATTAAATATGCCATGCAAGAAATACATTCAACCGCGCGCTGTGATATAAAAGAGCTCGTTGGTGGTGCTGTGGTAAATGAGAAAAGTGATTAAAAGTTAATTTCGAACGTGTGTGTTGGGGAGAAAAAATAATTAATAAATCAATTCTATCTCGGAGCGAAATATAAATTAATCTCTACACTGAGTTTTTTTTTATACTGTGAAATAGGGGCGTTTTCCTTTAGGTATATTGTGCAGTTCATGAGCTTTAAATTGTGTGTGTAGTCAACACGACGCCTGTGGATGTGTGGCTGAAGAGGAATTTTCTCGTCTGTTCACAGGTGATTCAATAATTCTAAATTGCCAGGCCGATGGCACACCGACACCCGAAATTCTGTGGTACAAAGATGCCAACCCGGTGGAGCCTTCTTCTACTGTGGGCATCTTTAATGACGGCACCGAGTTGCGCATCTCAACCATCCGCCACGAGGACATCGGAGATTACACGTGTATCGCGCGCAATGGTGAGGGCCAAGTCTCCCATACGGCCCGTGTTATAATAGCGGGCGGCGCTGTTATCATGGTAAAAAAATTGAATGTGTTGAGAACTATCCTCCCTCAAGACTCTATTTTGATTTTTGTATATACTCTGTTGCTTTTGGGTTCTCAATTGTTCCGCGATCTTGTCCCACACAGTGTGGAGAAATGACACAATTTTGACATATTTTTATTTCCTGTACAGACACAATATAATATTGTTTTTTTCTCTTCTTTACATAATTTTCTAATGCAATTTTTTTGTAATGTCCTCTGTAGATGCCTTTGGATGCTGGGGTGGCGATATAATAGCCCCGCAGCTGAAGAGTAAAATGATAATAGCACGAGATTTTAACCTCCACAATTCCGCGCTATTATTTTTCACTGTTATTCTCTTGTAATTCCACGTTTGTGTTTATTATTTCCCATTTATTGGCTATCTATTCATCCGATTCACATTGAATTATCCTTTATTCAGCTGCAGTGAAGAAAGAAAGAAAAAAATAACATTTGTGTTTATAATGGAAATGGTGTAAACAAAAAAAAAGAATTATATTTTCAAATGTTTGATTAATATCTCGAGTGGACACGAAAATAACTTGTGTACTGATAGAGCACGCTTCATGTTCGATATATGGTTGATAGCAGGATAACAAAAAGTGTGTTGCAGTGCTTACAAATTAATTTTTTTACCCATGTCATACAGAGAAAAGCAATAAGAAAAATGAATGATGTGAGATGGAAATACTATAAAAAAAAATGGATATTTGAGAGAGAGAGAGAGAGAGATAAATTGTGAATCGCGCCTGTCCCGCTGATTCATTTCAATCATGTTCCATTAAAAATCTACATCATTTGCATAAAAACCGTTTTTCCACACCTCAAAAAACACTTTTTCCGTATTTGTTATCGCTGCTCCACTATTTTTCTCAACATTCCCCCCTTTTTGCGTGTCTCTATGGTCCGAACTTCACATTGCGGAACAAGAGCAATTCGTGCACTATAGCTTTTCACAGGCATTCACAATATGTACTGGTATGTAACGTCCTGCACATACTGTGAATTCTATTCACACATCCATATTTTCTGTCTCGGAATTGAACCTGATAACTCTTCACTTGAATGAAAATCGAAAAGTGGCATATAGAGACATAAGTCATCATTTTATGTTCCACACATTTTTCTCTCTGTTTTTGGCGTTAATTTTCCAATTGGACTGAGAACCGCAGATATACAAAATTCTTTTTTTCAAACGATGTTCTTTTACGATGCCATTTTATTTGTTCATTCAATTTTTTTGTCCTGATTGCCCCTCTATCACGTACTGATTTTTTTTAACCCTCTGCAAACTTTCGATTCTCTTTTTTTCGTTAGTCACATCACAAAACCATTTTATGCATCCTCCTCGAATCCCATTATCAATCACGTACAACATAAATAAACAATCAATTAATTGGCATTTTGGCCGCATGGTGAGCTTTTCGTATTTGCCCACAAAGCCTCGCGTGAAAGGGCCTCTTTGCGGAGGGCTTTTGGTGGTGAACAGAAAAAGAGAAGCTCACCACGGTCATTTAACATACACACGCAGTGAACATGGAAAAATTCAACAAAAAAACACACACGCAGCATTGGAAAGGAGGAAAAAGGCCCATAATGATGACTCTTCTTGCAGGTGCCGCCCACAAATCAAACGAAGTTGGAGGGCGAAAAAGCTCAGTTCACTTGCGAGGCTAAAGCAATGCCGGGCAATGTGACGGTGCGATGGTTCCGTGAGGGTATTTCAGTTCAGGAGGTGGCCGCCCTCGAGACACGTGTCACCATCCGAAAGGATGGCACATTGATCATCAATCCAGTGAGTGCAGATGACTCCGGGCTGTATTTGTGTGAGGTGTCCAACGGGATTGGCGATCCGCAGAGCGCTTCGGCCTATTTGAATGTTGAATGTAAGTCATTTTTCCGTATTCTGAGTCAGTATGTGTGTGTGTGTGGATGTGTACATAAGTTTGTGCGACAGATTGACCCAATTCCCGAGGTACTTGCTCTGTGCAATTGAGAGTTTGGCTAAGGACCATATGCTGTGAAATATGCTTGTGGTGTCAAGCGATAGCGAGGATTTATATGAGAGGATATTAAAGTGCTTTCAAATAATCTCGAAAGCCCAAATAAAGAGATTTTAATGATTTCCTTGAATATAATTGTAGAGATTACTTGAGGTGATGCGGAGACTTTGAAGGGCACCAATAGAGGGAATTAGTGTAGTGTCTAGAAGCATAAAAAAATAAGGAGAGGGTGAACTATACTCAGAAAGCAGATAGAGCCGATGCAGAATCCACGAATATCAAACAAAGGCGATGGAAAAAGAAGAAAATATAGCAGCCCAAAAGTGGTTCACATTGAATCCAATGCTTCAGTGGTTTTGTTTATCGCCTCTCTTCTAGTATATATTAGGTGGGCTTAGAATCAATATAGTTGGTTGGCAGACTGACAACCTGCCAGAATAAAAACAAAGTTGTTACGTATATTTATAATGGAAAAGGCATTGTCCCTTAATGTGGCGATAGTTCCACTCTATGAGTTTGTAAGAAGAGATATGAAGAGTTAGTTCGTGGACGACAAATTCTTCGATTGGTGAGTTTCAAACGGTTTTTTGGTTCATAAAATGTTCACTCGTGTTGTCTTCAATGTTTAATCCCGAGATTAATCCACTCATCTTAAGACACTAAAGTCCCAAAGTCAAACACAGTGGGATCTTTCAGAACCTCTGCCACTCTTTTCTCTCTCTCTGCAGATCCTGCCAAAGTGACCTTCACTCCAACTATACAATATCTACCCTTTCGACTACAAGGCGTTGTGCAGTGCTATATAAAGGCAAATCCTCCCCTACAATATGTAACATGGACCAAAGACAAGAGGTTGCTGGAACCTTATCAAACACGAGACATTGTGGTGATGAACAATGGCTCCCTCTTATTTACACGTGTCAATCAAAATCATCAGGGAAGATATACATGTACACCGTACAATGCTCAGGGTACGCAGGGCTCGTCGGGGCCCATGGAGGTGCTCGTGCGGAAGCCACCCGTGTTCACAGTGGAGCCCGAGCCCATGTACCAGCGCAAAGTGGGCGAGACGGTGGAGATGCACTGTGACGCCCTGGAGGCCGAGGGCACGCAGAAGCCCAACATTCAGTGGCAGAGGCGCGACGGGACGCCGCTGCAGCGCAATAGAGTGAAGACCACCAGCGGCAACATAACGATCGAGAATTTGCGGAGATCTGACTTTGGGTACTACCAGTGCGTGGCATCCAACGAGGTGGCCACTATCGTGTCGGCGACGCAGCTGGTGATCGAAGGCACACAGCCTCATGCACCGTACAACATCACGGGCACAGCCACGGAGTTCTCCGTCACCATCTCGTGGATGCCCGGCTACAGCGGAGGTCCGGACTACAAGCAGGACTACACGATTTGGTACCGCGAAGGTGGCGTCTCGGAGTGGCAGACCATCCCAGTGACTCCATCCGGCAGCACTCAAGTCACCGTCAACCGTCTGTCGCCTGGGACAATGTATGAGTTCCAGGTGTCGGGCAAGAATGTCCTCGGCGACGGGCTCATGAGCAAGATCATGACCATTCGCACTATCGGTAAGTCTGTTATTCCTAGTCAAAAGAGAGCTTCATCGAGAGAGATGATCATATAATTCAACTGCGCCAACTAACAACTCTGGCTGACTAACCAATATACACCCTCTGTTAGACGTGAATGCGGCAAAGAAGGTGATTCAGACAACATCTCCGGCTCCGGTGAATGAAAATGAATTCGTTCATGCATCCGATGATCTTGGTAAGATCCACCGCCGGGATTCCACGCATTTTTCGGCTATTAGAGCCACTTAGTGTCTTTATTTGATGCCCACCCATGTTATTTACCTGTTCAAATCACGCAAGAGTGCTTCACGTATTATCACATTTCACTATACAACCGTATATAGATGTATTTTTTTGGTCATTTGTTCGTCTCTTCAGTTACTTTCTTAAAAATATTTAGCACACTCCGGCTGAGAGACATTTTACACACGCACTTTCTCGTCACACAATTTGAATTTTCAGCTTATTTTTCTCTCTCTCTTTTTTTTCTCATCTCAACTGACATTTCAGATTAAACTTCCGCAACTCCATAAAATGTGCGCTGTTCAAAGCAGTCTCCCAATAGCATTAAGTCTCTTTATTTCTCAATTATATAGGGTATGACATAAACTCCCCTGACTGAGAAAAGATGTTGGCGGATCTCGTGGAAGTTTTCTCTGCACAATTTGTCTTAGTATCTTGCAAAAATATCCCACAATTTAAATCGCATTTCCCTCCTCACTCCAAAGTGCACTTTAAATGTTCTCCTTCGTTCGTGCTTTGCCGTTATGTTGAAACAATTTTCCATGAGATTCTTTTTCCGGTGCATTTTCTGTGCTATTTTCTTCCCCTTTTCCGCGTCTTACTTTATGTCCTGCGGGATGGTTAAGTTTTTCCCTTTTTTGGGAGGGGGAGAGAGAGAATGGGAAGATAATCGTTCTCATGTGCAAAATTCTATTGGAATTTTATGTTTGGAGGGAAGTTTTCCTCGGCAATTTGTTCAATGAAATATTCCATACTTTGAGCATTTTATACCCCTCGCCAGCCATATCGTCCGTCTGGTGCGGGAAGCCCTCCATTTCATGGGTTTGGGTCATGCGTTAACTCATTGGAGGGTGGAAAATTTCATATTTTGGGGCTTTTGTGGCGTGTGTGTGTGGGGGGAGCAAATCAATGGGCAAGCGGACGGGGTGAACTTGTGCAGAGGGTCTGAAAGATGATCGGAAGTGTGTGAGGGAGCACGAAAGTTACGCACTGCTTAGTATTTTCGATAAATGACTGTCATTAATTCGAGTCAGACGGGGTTGAATGGTGTGGATATAAGAAGGGGAAAGTTTCTCACACTCCACAAAACATCCATTGCTAATGAGTTTTCCACTTCATTTGCTCGCGACGACTTGGCAAGTTAATTTCCTTGTCGACTGGATGCTCACTTCTTCAGTCACTGACACTCCAGGTCCGGTGTTGTGTGGACGACGAAGGGTGGATAAATTGCTCTAAATGAACACGTTCAAGAGTTGACTTGTCACATAAATTGTATGGATGTATTTACAATTTGAAATGCGCTGCAGATCGTCTGATTGGAAAATTGATTACAACTGCAATTGTGTGTTCGCCTTGGTTTCGCATTAATTAAATGCCCTCTAAATGAAGAAAGACTTCCCCCGATGTTTTCTTGTGGGGAAAACTGTCACATTCACTGTCCGTCTGAAAGAAATTCAACTTGGAACATCCTTCAGTTGTCTTCCAGTGCTTTTACCTGTTTGTTTTTTTTGTTTCTTCTCCTTAATTTTCTCTCGACAGAGCTCACATTTGTTCATCCTTCACTGTGTTTGTTTTCCTTCTCTTCACATTTTTCATTTCACTTTCCGTTGCAGATATATTAAGTTATAGAAATATTCTCTTTCCGACTGATTCCACCGGATCCACATACTTTCCTCCGGTGTTTCGGCCTAAAGGTACACACAACAAAATAGCACACACTAAGGAAAAAAGGGAGAGGAAGGGGTAGAGAATGATGAGAGCCAGAAAGCGCAATGACACTGTTGAACGCTGGCTCTTGTATTTACTACTCTCTCTCTTTTTTCAACACTGACAGTCTCTTGTGTGCCTGCTGATTTTCCAGTGTTGCATCTTGTTCGATATTTTGTCTACTTTTTCCATCCTCGCTGCCATTGTGCCCAGTTTTACCTTCATTGAATGCATAAATTTTCCCCGCATAGCTTTTCCTGGTCCAACTATCCTTCCTGTCTGTGTGTAGTATATATATATGTATGTTGTACTTTTTCACCAGTTTTACAAGCAACAGAACAACTCGGAATATTTTATCATTTTGGTGTGAGTTGCTCGAGAATGCCAGTGAAAAGTGTCTCATTTGTTTTTCCCTGTTTTCACAGTTCTCTTGCTGGCTTTTATGGCTCAAGGGTGAAAAAGTCGTCGAGTGTAGTTATCGCGGAGTGAAAGATATTCAGCACTATATTTTTTTATTTAGAATATATAGTTGCACAGTCAGTTTCGAGAGTAGTTTTGCTGACAAAAATAGTTTAAATGCTTATATTTTGGTTTTGACTGTTAAGCATATACAATTGTACACTAGTGCGACCGATTTTCACCGCCTTGCGCATAAAAGATCAGCAAGCCGGGTTGATTTTCCGAGTGAAAACGAGATCCAATTGTGCAAGAGCCCTCAATAACCCTGTGTTTCTCTTTTTATCTCTTCTCTTTCTTCCCATCTTGGGTGAAAAAAAAAAAACATATATAGGCCCGAAGCCCGGGGTGCCGCGCAATCTAACCGTGACGGAAGTTTCCAATGGGTTCCTCATCTCGTGGCAAACACCGCTGGAGCGCGCTCATCTCATCCAGTTCTACACGATAAAGTATCGCACAGACGCGCAGTGGAAGACACTGAACCGTGGCCAGATTCGACCGGAGGACACGTCGTACCTGGTGAAGAATCTCGTTGGCGGCCGCACATACTATTTCCGGGTGCTGGCTAACTCGCTAAAGAGCTACGAATCCAGCGAGGAGGTCAAGTTTCCTGTGCCAGCGCGCGTCAAGCACAAAGCAATTACGGCTGGCGTCGTTGGCGGAATATTGTTCTTTATAGTCGCTATCATTCTATCTATTTGTGCTGTAAAAATATGTAACAAGCGAAAACGACGAAAACAGGAAAAAGGTGAGAGTGATATTTTCTAAATTGGTCACAAATGGCGCCCAAAAGATCGAAGGTGTAGAGAAGACAAACAGTTTTTGACACTGCGTGTGGTTTTAACACCTCATCTTCCACCCCCTCTCTTCATTTTATATATCTTTAATATACTCACAATTTTTGCGTTCACTAACGGCATTTCTTTTCAATTTACACCTAATTTCTTTTTTTCGTGGTAAATTGGGTCATTTTCCCTCTCATTTCTTTTCAGTATTATCTCAGAACATTTATCAGAAAGAGAAACTTCACGCCTCTTTATTGCAAAAGAAAAAAAAATCACACACAAACACACACAGACACGTAAAAATTGATTATTTAATACTAAAAGTTAATCACCGATTCTAATTGATGTGCCAATTCGCTTATGTGTCAGTGAAATTAACATTGAAATTGATTTCTGATCAAGTCTCCGCGTGATTATTATCTATTGTTATTATGTGACTTTTGGGGGTGAAATTTGATTTTTCACAAACAATAATTTATACCTCCTGTTACGTCAATACATATTTTATAATTTGCCTGTTTTTATCTCAATAACAGAACATTTCACCTATGATTTTCTACTTCCCCACTCAAAATATATATCTAAAATTTTCAAATTGCCACACACGGCAATTAATAATAATTCTATTTTGACGGAAACAAATTATGACAAATTTTCCGTATTATTATTGTAATTTCTACACAGAGAGAGTACTGATTTTATTTGACTATATGTGTGTATTTTTTGCATATTTGCAACAATTTATTATTGAAACTTTTTGAGTGTGCGTCAAAAATCACAAATTATTTTTTGTGACAACTCAAGCTAATGCGTTTTTTACGGTGATTCTGCATTGTGAGCTCCAAATTGTCCTATGTTCCAAAAACAATTTCGCACATGTGATGGAATAAATGTGCGAATAGACTAGAATATTTGTGGTGTGACTTTTTAATGATGACATGATGTTTTGATCGCTGCCAAAGAATGACTTTTAACTCTGCGTGTTGGCTCAATTTGATGTAATTTAATTGATATATTTTTACATGCAGAGATTTCGGCAAAATCATTCAATTACATCTGATTTTTCCACAACATTTGACTTTCAATTAATTCATCAGATGCCAGCAGTGCGTCGTACGCGATAAAAATTCCAATCTATTGACTTTTGATTACGGGGAAATTTCGTGTATTCACAGTGAACATTTTTTACCAAATTCATTACTTCTGGCAGATTTTTTTTTGTAAAGTCACAAGAGAATTAAAAAATCAGTGGTGCATGTGATAAAAATAGAAGAATGCGTGATATTGCACACGCTGGGGAAGTTAATTGGATTTTTGGCCTTAATTATGAGGCGAATTTGCAAATTGGCGCTCGCGGGTTAAGAGCTCGTGGGGATTTAGTATAGTGGTAGATTATATATTGTAAATTTGTGTTTATCATAGAGCAATTTTTGTGTGAACTCCAATCAGAATCACCACACAAACAAATAGTATCACAGCGAAATAAGAACAATCTTCCAGTGCTTGATGAGCACGGGTTTGAATGGAAAAAAAGGAGGCAAAAGACCCTCTTGCAAATGTCGAGCTCAAGACAAGTTGTGGATGCGATGTCGCTAATGTTAACAGGCAGCCGTAAAAAGATATGGATTAATCATAAAAATGTGCCATGCACAATGTTCCTTTTTGCAAAAAAATGTCTTCACACAAATTGTTATTTATGTAAAAGAGGCATCAAGGTAAAAGAACAAAAAAAGTAGCTTGACTTTATATGTAGCGTAGCTGTGTTTCTCTAGTGGTTAAATATCTTTAGCAAATATTTTTCATTTAGAAAATTGTCTTTCTCTCTCGCCTTTCTTTCTCTCGCCATTCGCATGTTGTCACTTTATGCTTTCCGCGGAGATTTTTCTCCTTCCACAATTACTAATTTATACTTTTACTCCCTGTTCGAGTGACTGATTAGTTTATTTCGTTTACTAGTAGATTTGTTTCATAAATAGCGTGACAAGAGCTCTCATCGCGAGAGTGGAAAACATATTTTGTTGAAGAAAGATGAGACAATCATATTTTATTTCACTCCATTCTCTCTCATTTTTGGTCAATATTTAATTTGGCAACTGTTTTTTCTTCAAGAGTATGCCTTTTCCCCCTTTTTTACGTAATTACTTTTTCATTCTCATTCACCTTGATTATGTTGTTTTATATCATCATTCCAGTGTATCGTATATAAAGTCTCTTTTTTGAGTATTTCCTTCCTTGTTTTTCGTTTATGATAAACCACCATCATACACCTTGGTGAGTGGGTCGCTAATTTATTGCCAACTTCTTATCAAGCAGCCGCTATCCTTTATATATATACGGAAAAGAAAGAAGACAACCCCAGTTAAATAATCCCATTTTTCTCCACATAATCTCCGAATGAGAATACTACCTTTTATCCATATATTGTTCTTTCGAGAATGCTTTCCAGATAAATTTCGATGGATATGAACAGAGAGATGTTTAAAATATGATTGTGAGTGACTTCTTTCCACAGCACTTTCTCAATTTTCTATATATATAAAGGGGGGATGGGCTCACTACAACCCCAATTAATTGTAGAAATTATTCGATTGCAGCATACAACATGGTAGCTTGTAGGGTGACGGATGCCCAATACGGAAAACGAAGATCAGGCTCCAGTGGCCCTAGTCAAGTGCCTTTGAGAAAGTGAGTATCCTCCTTTGTTGGGTGTTCGAGTGTATTCATAAAACTAACCACCTTTCAGTAGCATTATGTGCTGTGTCTCGTCAATGTACAGTTTAAGTGTAAAACTAATCTTAAGTGATGAAATTGGATGTTCGAGAGCTTTTCTCAGGCATTTCTCTCTTGTTTGATAACGTATAGAATGCAGAATGCAGAAAAGGGGTTTTGTGATTGTCTGCAATTCATCGTCATCATCATTTGTCTTCATGATTTTATATCTCATTTAGTAAAGTTCTACGTACTATTTCTGTGCAGTGACTATGTGACGAGCTGAAGTCTTCAGGGACGAGCAAAGGAACTCTCAACACGTTAAGGAGATCTACAATTACTATTTTAACAGGGGATTTGTTTATATTTTTCACATTTTATATATTTTGGGCATTGATAAAACCTATAATTGAATTGTCAGAGGGTAACAAATTGCTCTTTTTTTCTTCTTCTCAATTCACCGGAAAAACAGTCCGTCAATGCATAATCCACGAATTAATTCTCAATTATATTTCATCTCCTGAAATCGCGTTTTAACGACCTTTTCAATCAAATTCACTGGCGGTGCATCAGAAATGACCGATACGTGGCTTTTTGCTGCTCTTCATGCTCGAGAGATGTCCGTCGAATTATGATGATCAGGATAACAAATGATGATGATGTTGCTGACGTAATTACTGAACAGCGTTTATTTATTCCCAAAGTGAATTATTAAAAGTGCCATGCATGATGGAGCTTTGCAGGTACGTTTTTCGGGCAATCCGTGCGGAAAACAAATAAATTGTTAGTAAATTCAATTTTAATACATTAAATTCTGATAACGCATCTCGCTAAAATGCTCGTGAAGTATTTATACTGTGTCGACAGCACTTGCTGTTAAAGGGGATGGTTTTTTTTATTATTCCCACTCACTACAAGTCGTAAATGAATCAATATGTGTGTATGTGCGCCCCGGAAAAGCTCTCACTCTGAACATGAAAAAAAATGAATAAGAAAATTTCAACACTATTTGTGAAGCAACCTTTTCAAAAACATGTATTTTTTCTCATTATTCTCTCACCAATGCTCACGCTATGGATCATATATAATTGTTTTTGCTATCGTGCAAAATAATACCGTTCGCGTGAATCGAAAATGAAAAAAATATGCGAAACACACCGTTTCCATAAAATCAGGATAAAAGGTGAACAATTTTTTCCAGACACTCAAATTTTGTGTTTTGCATGGTTGAAGTGTTCCATGTTTTATTGTTTCTTTGACTCGACGTGCTTTTTTCAGCTCGTCATTTCACGTTATATTGTTTGAAAAAAACCCGCACCCTTGCGCGATGGGGGCGAAAACTCCTCCTTGGCGCCTCCGCTGAACATGTGGTCAGCGGCGTGAGGCACAAAAGGCTGGGATTACGGGGGAAGGGCGTGCGCCAGTGGAGCTGATTTTTCCAAGTGGATAGCCAAATGAATAGTACGTGAGGTCGAGGGGGAGAAAAAATGCCCCGGCAGAAGGCCCATGAATCATCCCTGGGCTGCCGAATGGGGTGAGGATGAAGCCCTGATTGTGCGAATAAGTGTTGGCGCGTGAAATGACCAATGCGGAAGGATGAAATGTGGACCAAAAGGTGTTGTCTTTTGTACGGTCACAGAATGCCAAAGTAATTTACTCCCTCTTTTGCCCTCACTTCTAATTACACGCACCGAAGGTGTGATTTTAGGTGGAATTTTCGCCCCGATTGGAATCACTCGATTTTGCAGTGAATTTTTAAATATTAAATTAAAATACGAAATACATTGAAATTCTGCATACGATTTTAATTACGTTGTAATTGCACTCAAAAATTGTGTGAAATTTAATCAACGAGTCGGAAAAAATGAAACCGAATTCGACAAGCTTCTCTAATTTCGTGCATTAATTTAAAAAGTTATTTGTTTAAAATATTTCACCTGAATTTACAATTTCAAAGTTATCAGGTGTCATTTGCATTGTTAATAGCAAAGAGTAATTTGCAACTCACAATTTAATAAGCAACTATAAATGCTTTGTTGATAAATCAATAATCGAATTGAATTTGGGGGTGTTCGAGCGGGCGAAACCTGAAGATTTTATCACACATTCAATCTCCTCTAATTTATTATGGGAAATGCAAATGATTCATAAAGAAATGAACTAAAATTTGTATCCAACGTAATCTTTAAAAAGTTCTCCCTCTTGATTGAAATTGTCTTTAAAACTTCCCTTTTTAGCTGTTTAAATTCGGTCCTGCGACCCTCTCGAGATGCTAAAATGAAAATTCCTGGAGAGCACAAAAGGGCAAGTGAAAAAAAGAGATCCACCCCAAGGGAACTGACCCACTTCCCCATTCATACCTTCCCTAAACATATTGTGGGACCGTGATTAATTTGCTATTTTTCTGAATTTACGCCGCTGCGTTCTTTATTATTTTAATGACTTCATCAACCCTCCTGATGAGGCTCTTTTCGCGTCGTTCCCTATCACTTTGTCCACTTTTGTCCGGACTAACTGTGCCTCATGGTGCTTTTCTCCTCTGTTTTGCCATGCGTAGAATAATGGAATAATTTTCCATACCGAAGTTATTGTGGTGTGTGAGACAAATTGCATCGCATTTCTCAGTTTGGGGAGAGACAGAGTGAGTGTAGGAAAAACCCTTTTTGACTTTAAGCTGAAGCACAAAGAAATGCACACTGAAATTGTGCATTGCCGGAAAAGAGCTCAAAAAATGGATGAAATTCTTTTTCACTTGTCCAAAGCGCCCGAAGCTTCTGTCCACCTGAAAACGCCTCACACTCCCCGTTCTTCGCGGTCCTAACTTTTTCCCTTTGGCCATCGCAAGGCAGAGAAGATGGGCCAAGATGGGCGCAATACTCGAGCGGGGGGGTAAAAATGAAAGTGAGACAATGTTTTGTAAGTAGAAGCTTTCAGGAGGGGCTTGTGTGCAGCAAAGTTTTTTAATTAAAAAAGTTCCTGGGCTGAATTGTTCGTCTGCTTTTCACACGGTGAGCGCGTTAATTTATAAGTATGGGAATGGGAAAATGATTCTGTCTCGGACTCCGGTTATGGCGATTTAATTGGGAAAATTGCTAAAGTGTCGTTAAAAATACGGGTGAAAAAAGAACGGAAGTGTGTGTATCCCTATGGAGAAAATTGCAGCATTCTCTCCAGCTTTTCTCCCATCCGTAGAATTAGCTCAAGTGTCCACCTTGCTTATTGCATTGTGTCGCCTCTGGCAGCAATTGACGTAAAAGGAAAGTTTCAAGTCACTGATATTGAGCCGTTAAATTGTTGTGAAAAGTTTTCAACAACAAATATCCCACTTCGGTGCGGGAGTTTTTTTTTAATGACAAAATGACATTTTACAAAAAACCTGCAATTTATCCTTTTTTCCCTATTTGTCTTTACCGCATGCACGTTTCATTTATAGAAATAATTTATAAGCCAATCAAATTTTTTAATAAATACACGCTTAATATGATATCAATGGTGCGTAATTATAAAGTGCAATGCGTGCAAATGAATCTACATATTTGACTGAAAAATTAATTTCCATCGGCATTAAAAATGAGTTGCAAAAAGTGAAATAACTCTCTTAAAACAGCGGGAAAAAAAACGGCATTTACATTTATAATTGAGATTAAAATTTTTATTACCCAATTCAAAATGAAACTTTAATTAGACTTTTAAGTAGCCTTTTTTATCGTTTTTTTTTCTCT
This sequence comes from Phlebotomus argentipes, assembly GCF_947086385.1. Taxonomy (NCBI): domain Eukaryota; kingdom Metazoa; phylum Arthropoda; class Insecta; order Diptera; family Psychodidae; genus Phlebotomus; species Phlebotomus argentipes. The sequence goes on along the minus strand of NW_026776177.1, from coordinate 17,654,392 downwards.
TTATTATTAATATAGTTGTGCAATTGGACTTGAAATCTAAGCGCAGTTTATTGTTTTCTAATAATTTCTCTCTTTGCGCTTCTTTCAACGCGACGCAGATTTAGAGAAGGCAGAATACCAGGCTTAAAGGCTGTGGCCGCTGTTTTGAATTGGGTCTGGCCACGCGATCGCTGCACCAACTGCAACTCAATTTACACCCTCTCGCTGTCTGACATCGAGGAGCGCAACAGCTTGCGGCAAATCCACCGGGCGCCGGATGGACGCTTCGTGCTGGCCGACGACGCTCTGGAGGCCGACGAGGGCATCGATGTGGTGGATGCGGGTCAACAGAGCGACGGAGGAGCTTCTCAGTGCAGCAGCAGTGACGACGGAGGCTTCTTGCCGCGTCGAAGTCGTGGGAGGGCGTCCTGGCGAAGACCTCTGGTGATCTCGCCCAGTCAACTGAGCTCAGATGGATCCGGACACAGTCGGTACGGATCGCTGCTTGGCCGTGCTGCACCTCTTCTCATGCCGGCCACGCGAGCGCCTCTGCACCAAAATCTGCACATCAGCACGATCAGTGGAGCAGGGACACTTCCATACACACCAGCATCGCGTCTCTCACGCTTCCAGGCCAGTTCGCCGGCCACATCAAGCACGGCCGGCGGCTTGGTGTCACCCTGGTCGCCGCTGTACTTCAGTGATCTCAGTTCTGTTCGACAGTCGAGTGCCGAGAGATCTCTCCCTGCTCCCATGGGCTCTCTGAGATACCTCCAGGACCGCCACTTCCACGAGTTGCCGGCACTGAGGACGATTCACGAGGAGACGCAGAGGATGGCTCGTGGATTCGTGCCCGTTGGTCCTCCGTCGCCTCACTGGCGAGGCTTCCACTATTTGCCACAGACGCACCAGGGCTATCGTCCCTCCCGGGGACGCTTCCTGCCGCGTCAGTGGCGCGCCCGCAGCGCCCCAGACCTCGCGTCGCCTCTCAGCTACCGCACGATGGGCGTGGAGGCATCGCCAGAGAGTCGCAGCAGTTCCAGTGGCTTCGGCAGCAAGAACACCTCCACGCAGCACAACCAGAGCTCCCAGTCCAGTGGTGGCGACTGGCGCTTCTTGCCACCTTATCGGCCCCCTCCGCCGCCCCCGACAGCCCTCGGCTACACGCGCCCCCTGCGAAGGCCTCCCACCCCGCCCACGTACTCCATGAGCCACTGGCTCGATCTCGTGGCCAGGCTCAACAGCGCCTCCGAGCAGGCCAATCTCAGCAAGGCCGTGGACGTGGGCAGCGTGGACGGTCACTATGAGTTCGATCCGTCCACGCCCACGCCCACCGCCTCGACGCCCACGGGGCCGCCGGCTCCGCACCTGCTGCAGCTAGAGCCCTTCTCCCTGGCCAGCGCCCTGCCGCCAGCCGCACCGGGGCCCAGTGGCAGGAAAAGGGTGTCCCGCTATGACAACATCGAGGCCCGCGTGCAGGCCATGAAGGAGGAGTTCTACGCCTATCGACAACGCCAGGCTCTGCGCAGGGCCGGCGTGGAGCTTGAGAGCGCCTGCTGATGGATCTCTGTCCCATTTCGCGCATTGTCGCCTGTCCGCCAAAGGCAACTTCTTCACCTCTTCTGAGTAGACTTTTAACAGCCCTTCAAATCTACACGTTGAAACTTGGAATCGCACAGTTTGTGGTGCAATAGAAGGCCTAATTAAATTGTGCGAATAATTGCGTGGAACGCAGAGAGTAAGACTATTTAGGCTGGCCACGAACTGTTGAATAGTTGAATTACCACCGCTTTGTGTTCGGTTTGCCTCACAAATTCTCACATTTCCGGGCAATTTTCTCCTAAGCCCATCTTTTTCTTCGCTGTCACGCGTCTCTCTTCTTGCGCTACTCTTGCCAATGAATGTGTTCAAAGAGGCGAACAATGCAAATGGAATGGGAGAGAGATTCTCGCCGCAATGTGTGAGAGAGAGAGAGAGAAGTGTTGAACATCTTGAGGTAGAAATTGAAGTAAAAACTGTAAGGACATTCTAGGCATCTACAGACTGAATACTAAGTAATAGTGTGTTGCATTTAATAATTTATTTTTCTAATATTTGTAGCAATTGTGACTGATTTTTTCCAACTCTAATTTTAGTGTTTCTAATTATTAAAGAAATTCTCACACGCTCACGTAGTCGATGATTTGCGTTGAAACTTGATGACGACAGAGAGAATCGTAATATTAATTTCCTGTATTGTTAGCAGCACGAACATAACTGAAAATCTCTCTCTAAATTTTCATAAAGACTCTCCCTCTGCCCCACTGTAATATAGTTATATATATATAGTAGGTAAAATATTGCGAGAGGAGGTGCGAAACAGAGAGAGAGAGAGAAAGCATTCGCGGATTGAGAACAACATAAAACCCATAAGGATTCATTATATAACATAGCGAGTAAAGTGAAACTTTTAAATGTAATTTACGGAAGTAATATTTACAATACATTTTAGGAATTATAAATGAGCAAACAAATTCTAATTAATAACATGAGAAGACAAAAAATGTGCGCGTGGATCAACGATTATAAAGTGTAGAGGGAGATGAAGTAATATTATAAATTATTGAAATAACTTATATAACTCATAGTCATAAATAATATTGTAATTGAAGGTTAAATTTAACATTACAATGTTTCATTTGTATTGAGGTGGTCAAATGGCGAGAGAAAGAGAGAGAGAGAGATAGAGAAGAAAACGTTGACGCGACTTCACTGAACAAATATTTAATTACTAAATACATAAATTAACTAGTGTGATAATGTATTTACGGTGGAAATTTGCTGATGAGAATCGGGATTGACTCTGAGGAGAAATCGATATGATGGAGTGCGTGTGAGTGGCGAAGAAAACGAAGATATAAAAAAATATAGCGTGTAGAATTTTTGCATTTATAAAGGCAGAACAGAAGGTGAGAAAACAATTCATCAGATAGCATAACATATATAGAGGTAATTTTTAACTAAAACCCGAAGGAAAGTCTCACATAGAAAAAAAGACATATTCAGAGGAAGGGATGACGTGAAAAATGTTCTAAATCTCACCATAAGATAGAAAACCAATTGTCACTGTGAAAATTCTATCGTCTCTCGAACTCCTTTAATCCTGAGACAAGAGAAAAAAAAAGTGTAACACGAAGATGAGTGGGAAGATTACTCAGTTTTCCACGTCTCTTTGTCATCCCTCTTTTCACATATTTTCTGGAGAAGAAGAGAAGAAAAAAACAATCCACTCTCGATGGAATTTGCAAATCCATTTCACGTGATTTTCCCATTTTTTGTATCACACTTTGCAATATTTGAATGCAAATGAAGACTCTAAATTTCATCTCTCTGTAAACTCTCTTTGAAAAAGGTTTCTCATTGAAAAGTGTATAAAGGAAATTTACTTAAAAAGAAATCATATTATTTATATTTAATCAAGAAACTAAGAGAGAGAAAAATCGTAGTTAATATGTTTAAAGTGAAATGAAGAAGATGAAAAGTAGAGGGAAAGAAATTCACTCTGAAAAAAAATTGAATGAGAATCACGAATAAATATGTTAAGATCAAATACTAAGAACTGTATATGTCTAAATTTAAAGCATAACTAAACAGGAAGGAATTCATCATGCATATATAATGTTTCCATATTCCATTTTCTCCTCAGACACTTTTTTATCACACATTCGAATAGCCGTATAAATATGGTAGAATTTTCGTACATTCCGTTTTTTTTTCTCACACGATAGAAAAGGTCTAAATTCGTAATGCAAACTCGAAAAATTGTGTTTTCATACTGCGAAAATCGTCTGATCGAAAGACTTCAGTTTGCGCCACCTCAGCTCAAAGAAAAAAAAAACTCGTTGCGAATATAAAATTAATTAATTAACTTAGATAAAAATTTGTACAGTGAAATGAGAAAATATTAAAAAAAAATAATGGCAAATACTGAGAAAAGTAATTGAAACATCATCATAATATCATATTTCTCTTTTTCACTCGCTAAAGGAAGAAGAAAAAAAAAACAACAAACAAACATAAAAACCAACAAGTAATTATTGAAGAAAGATTGAATATTAATGAAAAAATAACATAGAATAAATATTAATTTTACGTAGAGATTGTCAAATTGAGTTTCTGGCGGATGATAAAAGGAAATCGATTAAAACTAATTAATAAAATGAATGAAAAAATAATAATTCTAACGCTTTATCGATCGCTCACCGTGACGATCGACAGTTCTATACAATTTCACACCAACAAAAAAAATGAAGCACATTATTAACAAACGAATATAAAAAAATGAGAAAAATATGATGAAAAAAGCACTTGAATAACTAAAGTAAAAAATAGGCATTAACAATTATAAATATTTAATAAACAAGATGGAAAACTATGCGAAAACATCTTTAGATATTTAGAAAAAAAAAGATAAAAGAAAATGTGAGTGACAGAATGTGACTAATTTGTAGGCATCTAAAGTTTTCGTTTATTCTTCACTTTTTCCACTTTGATATTATCGAAAACTATCAACTTTGAGTACAAATTTTATCAATTGATTTCATTTTTGTTTCTTACAAAAGTCGTAAGGCAATTACTTATATTTATATTTCTTTATCTGAAGTACAACATATTTTTATTTATAATTTATAAACTATTTTAGATCGCGCAGAGTGAGAAGAAGTATGGAAAAAAACTAATATCATGATTATTTGAGTGTGAATGTAAATAAATACCACGTGAATAATTCTTCAAAGTAAAGTGAGAAAAGGAAAGAAAAACCAGAAAATAGTTAATAGAAAGAGTCTTTTAATATATATACAAATACAAAAAAGGAGATGATAAAAGTTTAAAAAAAAACATGAAAAATACAACAAAACGTTTCAATAAGTTTTTCAAAACATGAAAAAAGAGAAAACATTCTTTCGCACAAGACTTGCACGTCATTTAAACAAGAAAAGAGATAATTAATCAATGAAATCAAATAAGAGAATTGTCTTAGGTATTTACTGTATAGTTTTAAAGTGATGGAACGGTCGGAGAGTGGTTGGTGAATCTCATGGAATTGCTCAGCAATTTTTGTGGTATTCAATGGGATTTAATGTGGTGAGCAAATGTGAACAGAAATCACCGTAGATCAATTTCTGATGCGTTTAGAATGCGAAGATACGAAGATTGATGAAACAAAGCGAAAATTCTAAAGATAGACGAACAAACTTAATCCTGTGCAGCATCCCCAGAAAAAGCGCCCCAAAATCATTACCCCCAATTTCCGCCTCAATTAATTTCCCAACCGCATTTGGCACGAGAGGGCAAAACAGATTGGTTTTTAGTGCAAATAATCACACTCACAGTCACTGTAAAACTTCTGCATATATTGACAGACAAGATATGAATATTTAGTAATTTTTAATAAGACAAATTATTAACAGGACACAGTTTGAGATGATCGGTGAGCATATATATATACATATATATTAAAGAAAAAAAAAGATATTTCACAAAATGAGGGTAACAAATTGATATATTCAGTTCTGTTTTAGTTTTGAAATCCTTTCATTTGCATTTCATTCGGAGAGTAAAAAAAAAAGAAAACAATTGATATGCGGAGAGTGAGAAAAGTCAACATGTAAGAGCAGAAGAGGAGAGTGAAAGGAAGGAAAATAGCGCGAAGAGGAAGCAAATGATGAATTAGATGAATTAGTTTTTTAGTTAATAAGTGTTGAAAAATATAGATGACAGTTGTTACTGTGTAACTGCGCTGTATAAAGCATCAAATCCGAGAAAAAGAAAATGAATTCCAAAAAAAAAGTGAGAGAAAAAATACAATAATGTTGCCAGAATAATTGGAATGTTGCCGGAGTTTTCACTTTACGACTGCGGGACATCCCTGAAATTTATTCATAGCCTGTGCGCGCAACCCTTTCGACTCACCGCCGTCGACTCATCAATCATTCAGGCGGCTGAAAAATAGTCGATTGCCCGAGAGGTGGGGTGGAAAAGGAGGCCCATTCACTCGGAAAATGCTACCTACACACACATTTCAGCGTCGGTTCAGGTGATGACTCCCGGGCACTGATATTTTGAACTCCAGCGCCACCGCCGAGGGGCGGAGGAGAGCCTCCAATTAATTTGGATCTTGGCAAAATTTATTTCCCTCGCACGGCGTCTGGGGATGAAGGGTTGCTGCCGCGAGAGTGTGGGAAGGGCGTCACAGATCTGCACCATCAATCAGGGCAGGGAGACGCAGGTAAGTGGAGTATTTTCAATTGCCTGAGCAGTACTTTAACTTTTCAATTGAGATTATGATGCCTCAGAGTGATGCATATTTACAGTAAAGAGCTTTTACCACAAGCAATTTCGAAGCGTGCTGCGACTCCCAATGAATATATTTCCTACGCTTTCCGACAATAGTTGGGCATAAATCTTAGTGAATAATTCTAAATTTGGAGTAAAATCAGTGAATTTATATGAAAGATTATTCGAATTATTAATTTAAAAATAGAAAATAATTAGAATTGCTCAATATTATCAATTTAATTATATCATGGAGATTAAAGGGCGATTTCAATGCTCAAACATCAAATCGCCCCGCTGAAGAGTGACGATTTTGACTTTTGCTGGTTTTCGAGGCACCCGTCGAAATGGACGTGCTCTTAAATCAACGTCCAGTCCATGATATTGATGATTCCGTAAATTCTTTTCTGTGTGTGAAGAGCTCTCCTCTTCAATTACCGGCTTTTACTATTTTTTCCCCTCAATGGACCGAATCATTTCTGATTGAATGAAGAGCTCTCCAGTGACGACAAATCGAATGTGGGTGGAGTGTGTCTATTGAGCGTGATGCAGAGAGAGTGAGAGAGTGCAGGATTTGCCTCATTGGCGCCCTCCTCACCCGCAACATCTCGGCATTGTCCATTCTTTCACCTCCACACCATCGCCCATCGCCTTCAATGGCCATCAATTTGCAATTCACTCGTCACATAATTAATCTCCCTCGCCTGCATTCGCAAGTGCGATGAATAATGAATGAGGGAGAGTCCCCGGGTGGAGTGCGTGGAGTCGTCTGGGCGGCACATCTTGCAAATATATCCAAATATCCATTTCAATCTCATTATTCAGCTGATGAGTTGCGTCTCTATTCATGAATTCACTCGTCTCAAGTGCACTCAATTGCTGTGCTAATTGATCTCGGTCGTCTGTTAATGAGTGATTCACGTTGACACTGTCCCAACTGCTCATTCCCAACCAGACCTGCTTCGGGTATTATGAGAAAATACGCAGGGAAAGTGATGCGAAAAGGGTGGCAAAGTGGACTGAAAAGTCTCTTAAGACCTCTCTTAAGGAAGTGTCTTCGCTAAAGAGACTCTCAATAATTATTCAAATATTTGAAGCACTTCAAGCATCGACTTAATTTGCATCCTCGAACTGTATTACTTCTCCGCCCCTTAATTCTGTGCATACATTTTCCACGAGTGCGTGAAAAACTTCACAAAGTGCAAGTCTCTCAGGCCAGTAAACATTACAGCATTCTCAATGGGAAAATTTATGCACGAGAGAGAAGCTGTGTGTGGAAACTCCGCACACCCGCCACTGCTCGATATGCCAACAATTTAATCAAGGAGTAATTGCGATCATCTCGCGAGAGTGGCTATAAACGTCCATTCATTCTCATTCACCGTCCAGTTGCGAATTGTATTCTCTCGCGAGTGGTTCTGGCCAAAGCACACCTCATCCTCGAGTCTCGTGGAAGACCACCTTCTGGGGCACGTCTGGCGTCAATCACAGTGCTAATGAGAGGCCGTGTGTGAGGAAACGAGTCCGCGAAAGAGTATCAACATTCACGAGGCAGTGATTAATCGTCAATTTGCAAGTTTGTGCGTGTGCGTGTGTGTGTTTGTTTGGAATATGAAGTGAAGTTGATGTTCCGAAGATGCTCAATCAAGGGACAATTCTCACGATCGTGACGACTCTTGTCACTGTCAGTTGCGCATACGATCAGGATTACGTGGCACAGAAGCGTCCAATCTATCTGGAATCCGAGGTGGGATCCTACGTGGTGTTCAACTGTCGCCTGGACTTCCCACTGGACACCCCAATTCCCTATGTTCTGCACTGGATCAAAGACGTGAGCGACCTTTCTCCGACCTCTTTCACTCACAAATTTCCCTTAGCCAATTCCCGCTCGTCTGAATTGGATAATGAGAGCGAAGGTGGACAATTGGCTCCACTTGATTATATAATGTGCACATTTTGCGTCGACGAAAGCTCATCTCTCTCCCGCACTCTATCTTTCTCACTCTCGCAACACGCAAAGTGCGGTCGCGAGAGTGGCTTTCGATGCACGTGATGCTGCATTTCGCTAATTCTATGATGTGACCGATTCATTAGAGCCACAGGGAAGTGTGACACTCAGCTCGTGCCTCCGTTTTGCACCTTGGCGGAGCCAAAGAGCGCCACCAGGCGCCTCCACTGCCAGTGGGGGCGCCTGGTCTCGGCGCTGTCGAGATTCAGCCGCAGAGGAAATGGCAAAATTGCATGAAATGCAATTAGTGATAACGAAATTAGTGGGTTAATTGGACATGGTGTGCTTTTATAGTGATTTAAATGTACTGTCGCTGCATAGTTTGAATGCGACGGATTTTGCCAGGGGATAAAATTGTTGTGAAGTGAATTTCGTTTCGGAATAACATTATCATAAATGTTTATCTTATGTCAAGGAAGAGCATCTCAGTACAAATAGACTTGCAAATAGATGAATTGTCACATTAAATAGAATTTTTCCTAGTCTTATTCTTTTATACATTGAGTGGTAGAATAATAGACATGAAAAGTGTAATTTTTCTTGTCAGTAGAAAACACAGAAATGCATTTTCAAGATTATTCAATGAATACACGAAGATAATTTTATTTGCAATTGCCATTCCTAGAACAATTAAGTTGATTTCCTGTTCTAATATAGGCTAAGTCGCAGATAATAATAGCCGGTCAATTGAAATTGCAAATGCACTCTTTCTCCATGTACGGATAATTTATTGGCGCATTCGATTGTAGTGAAAGTCTTTTGCAATTTGGCATTTTGGGTTACAGAAGAAGACAGGATTGGAAACTCTTGAAATTTCAGCGATATAGGCCTTCTAATTGGTACTTGAGGTCACCATCCAATTGCTACTAATGGGCAATATCTCATCTTTCCAGTCTTAATTTAATCTGTCACTCACACAACCACACTCAGCGACACTAATTAAGCTCGGCACATTCATCATCAAAGCCCAGAGCCACGCAGCATCTCTGCACTTCCGTGGAAACTCAATCGATTTCACGCCGGATGTCAACTGCACCCATTCTGAGGATGCCCAGAGTGTTGACACTGTGAGCATTTTGGGCGCAATTGCTCTCATTTGGCCTCTTTGTGTCGCGCAAAGAGAGTGAATTATGGGGAATTTGTGTCACTCTAATGCTAATAATTCAATTGAGGAGACGGCACTAAGCTTAAGTCTCCTCGAAAGAAGTCAACACTTCCATTTTGTTCATGCCAAATGCACTTTTCACTGCCTTTTTTTCCTGTTCAAGACTTGAATATAAAGATAATTTTTGCAAGGGCGACCTTTTGAGTGAATAATTGTAAAAACTACGGCGAACAAAGGCGCTCATTGTTCGCGCAACAATGGAAAGAATCAGTGAAGAGATCTGGAAAAATGCATTTTCTTTGGGCATCAGCTGTAATTTTGCATGACAAACGGAACAGTGCGGAAGCAAATTAAACAGAATGAAAGCTCTTGAAAGCTCCGTTGTGTATTGTTGCATTAGATATTGATTCTCCTTCAGGGCGAGTAAAGGAGAGCCCTAGAGATATTTGCATTTAATTGAATTTTCCGTTACATTGAATCTCCGGAGATAAACAAGCTGGATTATATTGTATTGGAAGTGCAGGGAATTTATTATGCTTAATGGTGAAATTGAATTTGCAGGGCAAAAATGTCTTTTCGTGGTACGACGGAGAACTTTCGGCGTCCAGCAACTTCATTGGCCGCATAAATCTGCTGGACAATGAGTATGGTCTCGGGAAGGCATCTGTGAATCTCACAGCCTTGCGGGAGTCTGACGGTGGATGGTATCAGTGCAAAGTGATCTTCCCCAATCGGACTCCCAGTACTCGTGGCAACGGCACGTGGTTTCATCTCACCGTTGACGGACGTCACAATCTGCTGAAAGTTCCTCCTATCAATCTAACCGTCATTGAGGGTGACGACGCCTTCTTCCACTGCACACTCAAGCATCCAGACACATCCAGGGTTCAGTGGAGACAGCGAAATGTCCTCATCAGCGATTTACCACATCTCCAGAGTCGCTCTCAAATAATGCCCGATGGAAATCTGCGCATCAGTCCGACAACAATGAGCGATATTGGAGATTACTTCTGTGAGATCACTGATGATCTCAGGAATGAGAAGCAACTCGCCAGGGCGTATCTCAATGTCGAATGTGAGTTCGCGACTTTTATATACCACAAATCTTTTATTCTTGACCATGATTGTCTTGTTTTGCAGATAAAGCCAAAGTAATCTACGCTCCTCCTGAAGTTTATCTGCCATACGGACAGCAGGCCATTCTCGACTGTCACTTCCGTGCCAATCCACCGCTGACGAATCTTCGCTGGGAGAAGGATGGCTTCCTCTTCGATCCCTACAATGTTCAAGTGAGTCCCTTGAGGGAAGCCATTGATGTGCATATAGTAATTTGAAGATTCCTCGCAGGGGGTTTTCTACAAGAGGAACGGAAGTCTCTTCTTCAGCAAAGTCGACGATTCCCATGCTGGAGTTTACCAATGTCAACCATTTAATGCCTTGGGAACGGATGGAAAGAGTCCCTTGATAAACGTTATTGTTCAGCATCCTCCAATTCTGACAGTGAAACCGAAGCCAGTCTACATTCACAAGCTGGGCGACACTGTGGAAATGACGTGCGATGCCAGGGACAGAAAAGGACTTCACAGGCCTATAATTCACTGGACAAGGGTAAGACTTTTTGAGGGCTGATGAAAGAAAACTCAATGATTTGCGATGTTGCAGAAGGATGGCGTTCCTCTGCCCTATGATCGATTCTCCACTGAAGGTGGGAATCTCACCATTGAGAAAATTGTGGAGAGCGACAGAGGAATCTATCAGTGTTCTGTTACAAATGAAGCCGCCACAGTTACAGCAGACACTGAGCTTTTGGTAAGTCGAGAGCAAGATAATGTATGCTTTCTCTCTGATCACCTTCAATTGCCATACAGATCGAGAATGTGGCCCCTCGGCCGCCCTTCAACTTGACCGCCAACAGCACTGATACGAGAATCACCCTCAAGTGGATTCCGGGAAGTAAGACATCTTCACTTTCTCCGCGCCAATTTATTCATTGAGCATTGTGAATCTTTCTCTCTTTCGTCTATTTTCAGGCGTCGCCAGACCCAGTATCACATATATAATTTGGTACCGACTGGCTGAGGTGTGTTGAAGTGTTTCTCAAGTATTTTAAGCATAGACACTGCATGAGTATGTTGAATAATTTCCATACTTCCAGGCTGCAGAGTGGAGAACGCTCAAAGTGCCCTCGAGGAGTACAATGGAGGCCACAGTGACTAATTTGGAGCCAGGCAAGGAGTATGAATTCATGGTTCTCGGACAGGACAACTATGGGGATGGGGTCTTCAGCAAGGCATTCAGATATTTCACGAAACGTGAGTGCTTGATCAGGAATATATATATATTAATATATCTGGCTGATTTGCACTTTCTTCCAGCGCGAGAGTTCAAAGACGCCCAACAATATCGAGATCCTATTCACCAGTTCATACAAATTGGGCCTCCTCGGAATCTGAGCGTAGATCAGACACCGGATGGCAACTACTTGGTAACGTGGGATGCCCCGGAATATGGGAAGGAGATGCTGAGAATCTACGTGGTGCGCTGGTGGCTTGAACCCAGGCACAGCCTCCACGGCACCGCTGAGACACGCAACACGGAGTACCTGGTGAGTCAGCTGGACGAGGATGAGCTGTACATCTTCCAGGTCTTCTCACTCTCCACCTCTGACTACGAGGCGGGAAGCAATGAGTTCGAGATCTACGTGCCGCCGTACAGAAGGATGCGCGCCATCGCGATAGGCACAGCCGCAGGGCTTATGTTCCTTCTCGTGGCCCTTCTGGTCTTTGTCTACATGCGGAGGAAGTGGTTTGGCAGCATTCACAGCAGCATCGAGAAGATTGGTCACTGAGGACACACAGAGAATTGGACAAAAAATCATCAACAATTAATTTCAACTTCTTTCAAATTCTCCTTCGTTGACTCACGTCTTCAACTCTCTTGGTTCTTCACCTCTTTTTTACGTTACCATTGTAAATCATTGTATTGAGAGAATATTCGTGGAGTTTTTGTACCCCCAAATATAAAGTATGAGATGTGAGGTAATTTTGCAGAGGAATAAAGTTCAAAGTCAAGGACTTTTCTACGAACAGTTCTTGAGGCAAATTCAATTTAGCACTTTACATCGGCTTCATTTTCCTAGAATCACTCTGTCGCAGATGTTATATTTTCACTTATTATGGAAGTAACGTTTTAGCGATTATGTGACAATTTTCTTCTCTAATAACTGTCCTAACACGCGATTTCACTTGAGTTCTCTCGTGCGATTTTTTGCGCAATACACCAATTACAGCTGGAATTGAATTTATATGCAAATGATTAGTAAATTGCATAAAGAAAAATTTCTTTTCTCCAACATTTCGTTTTCTGACTACAGCTCTTAATCAGTATCTTGGAATTTTTTGGTAGCAATCAATCTTCGAAAGTGTATCAAGAGATTAGGAAGTTATCTGAAGAAGTTTACGATGCTGCCGTAAGTGGATCAGTAGGTTTGTGGTGAGAAGTGACGTCAAATCTGCCCACACCTTTACAGCATGACTTCATTGAGATGAAAGGAGTCTTTGTGCAGTGGCTCCAAGTGAGAGAAACTACGCTACTCCGTCACTGGCGTCTCAGTGTTCATTGTGTGCACCTTCTGAGAGCGATGTGGCCGCTTTCCAGCCACGGCTCGGCCGCCTGGAGTCCGCGGAAAGCGGCCACATCGGTCGCTGACGGTGAAGGGGTTCCGTGGAGACTTGGCTCGTGACTCGGCGCTTTGTTACAGAGAGTCTTCCCTCCCGTGATTCATGCGCAGACCTCACTCACACAGATGGCATGGCAGTTTGTCGAACTGTGCCACAGCCTGAGTTCACATGCACTCAGCCAGTGCACGAGCACCCAGCATCGCAGTTCCCCGAGAGTCTCAGAGAAGAGCAGTGAACGGTGCGAGTTATTGTTATTACTCTTCTCCTCCATTTCCAATGATTTGGAGTGAATCAGTTGCACAATCCACGGTTTGGATCGCAGCGGCGGAAGCTAAATAAATCCCGAGAGACTGACGAGTAGTGAGGAAAGTAGTGAATCTGTCTAATCTGTGTTTATTTGGCCACAAATCAAAGCCAACAGTCGTAAAAGTGCATCTTCTGCATCCTAGATTCCGAAATCGGTGAGTCTGCCCAGAATTTCCCTTTGTTTGCCAAGTGGTGCACCGCATCAGGCGAGGCAGGAAACTTCTTCAGTTTCCGTGTTGCAGTTTTCTTATATTGATTTTTACCGTCGCCGAGGAACTCAATGAACCCATGCTCCACTTTTCATCCCCACGGCCAGAGCGAGACGGAAAGCTGGTGGAATTTGCATCAGGTGACACAAATTCACCCACCATCAATTAACCCATCAGGAGTTCAACCCTAAACTCAATTTGCGCGCCATCACGTAAATATATTTTGCCATTCCGCCCGCCAAGCCCACCCCAAATTCACATAGCATAATAACAAACACACCCCCACGGCCTAGATGCCAGTTTTCACCTCCTTTCGTCAGCTAAGGTCAAGATGAGACAAAGGTTGACGCGCAAACCTTCTTCGGGACGATGAATAATGCAGAAGGATTAAAAATTCAATTAGTTTCCAGCAATCTTGCGAAGAAAAAACACGTTGATTTCGGGCTGTGATTTTGGCACTTCGAGCAAGTGAATTTTCAATGGAAAGTTCACGAGTCCAATAGGTTGAGGTGGCTGTCGAGTCATTAGAATTGCAAATGGACCACCGAAGTTTTCCATGATTTTCAAACAAAGCCGTGTTAATACATTAAACAGCTTTCTTCTCTGACATGGAAAAACCTGCTGACGATCATTCAAATGAGTCACCTCTCATTGCCCAATGAAATCAATTGATTTTATTTGAATAAAAAATCGGGATCAATTCTAATCGGGACAACGAAGTGTCTTGTACTGATTATTTCCACGCTTTTGCAGCACTCTTATCGTCCCCAAAGGTCTAGGTCTCTGTCTAGATAAGAGTGAAGGTCTTATCTGCCGGAATTTAAATTTGACTGAATTACCATTTTCTAAGCAAATTTGTAAGAGATTTATCTGACATGCCTGTAATGGTTCAGAGAGAGAAAAAATTTACGACGACCAATGTCTGCTCTATTATCTTCTTTTCTTCAGCGCTGTGTTTAATATCTGTTTCTCAATCTCTATCGATTTTCCTTATGATACATATCTTGAGGAAAACACATGTGGTCTCCTTGAAAATTTTCCCTTCATACCCTAATCACCTCAACATATTACTTTTCTCGCTGCGAATGTTTATTTCCACTCGCCTCTTGGGGCGTGCTCCAAATGCTGAGGGAAAATGCTCTCCCCAATGATGCTCTTGCTGAAATTGACAATTTTTCACACACAAATTGACTTTAAGTATTCTGACCCTAATTGCAGTCAGGAAAATTGCTGTGAAAATTGCAATTTTCAGCTCAATCTGACCAGTTATGTTCCACGTGAATGTTTAAGCTTTTTTGTCAAAGTTCTTCTCGACAGATAAAAGAGACACGAGTTGGGCGAGTTGGAATTTGTACGATGAATTAGCATAAATATAATCTGTGTGGGTTTTTCTTACTTCCCTATGTTATTACTCTTGAGATGTGTGAGAAGGGAAAATGGAAGAAAAACTATTGGGCCGACAAAAAGCCAATCTCTGTGGAATTTTTCTATAAGCAAAGGTCAAGGTTTTAGGGTTCCTCGGGTGCACCTTTGTCAAGATTTTCAGTAATAAAAGCTCATTCAATGTTGAAGAGGAAACGGAAGTTTTCTTCACACGTTCTTTTTTCGCCGCGCCTGAATAAAAAGCCCCCTTATTTGCATGCAAAGCACTTTCGCGCACAAGAGACACTCTGATAAGAGAAGAAACTGAAATTGTATGACGCAAGATTCACTGGGGGGCCTTGATGTTGTTCATAAATTGAAAATACAAACAGATTGATTAGGCGGCGTAAAATTGATTTACGATATAATACACAAATGCACAAACATGTGAATATTTTCTCTACTCCAATTTACAAAATTGCAATTGAAAGTTTTCGCGCAACATTTTCCCACTGATAACACTTTGCACGATGTGCTGATGATAAGAAAAAAACATACCGGAAAATAAAAAAAAGTTCCTCCCAAGGCGTGATACAAGTAACAGACCGAATGGTGTCAATACCAGGAATGTTTTAAAACCGCCGAGGAGAGATAAGGGAGTTGTAACGCAATCGTGGAGCTTTTTGCTGGAAGAAAATGATACAGAAAGTCTAATGGATGCTGAGAGGCTCTGGAGAGCATCATATTTCCTCGAGTTCGAGAGTTTGCGTGCACTTGAATGGCCCTCAAAGAGTCTGAGACGACTCCAAAGGCCATAGATGGGAATTTTCTTCGGCATAATCTCCAGTGCTGGAAACCATTGGGGCTTGTCTTTCTCAATCCGACCAGCTGCAAACGTTACAAAGACCTCTCACTTGGTTCTTTGTTCCGATACCATTCAGTGGAAGAGTTGCGCATTTTTGGTAGACAAATAAACCATTGTTGACTGCAAAAGTTATTTACATGTGATATAAGATAGATAAAAATCCTATACATATAATCACAGAGAATAAAAGTATTTATTTAATAATTTTTACACGGCCAATTTGACACCATAATAGCCGACATGATGAAAGTCTGATCACGGAAAATGATAATTTTACGCAAGCTTTCAACAACAACATTTCTGAAAACTTCTCTTCATCAACAAAATCCAAACAAACATTGACTAAAGCTGTCACGTTCAGGGAATGAAAAGAAGTGAATTCTCTTGAGATGCTTTCAAAGTTTACCCAAGACATTCTGTGTAAACAATTAAACATGACGCGTTGCGCATCCCTGAACTCCCTCTTTGTCTCCATGCAAACTGACATAATACCACATCAACAGACTGAGCAATTGTGGCTTTTCTATCAAATCATCTTGAAGCCCGAGCGTGAATTCTCTCCTGCATAATGACTAATATTGTGGCACGTAATTGATTAGGATTGATTCGAATGCGGTGTGACGAATGGCAGCAGAAATGCTGGTGCCTTTATTGCATGTGTCCCACATTCTACACGCCGTGAGTCCATTGATGAACACTTCCGTGTTCCTCGTCGTGTGACGCTCATTGATGACTCTCGGTGCTCCTCTGACGAGAAATAAACTCCGCGGATGGAAACTTCCGAGAGGCCAAATGACAATTGTATGGACCCGAATCTCTCTTCGAGCGAGAAGACTCAGTGCCAAAGACCACCGTTCGCGCCCGTCCGAAATCTCACCAGAAACGCCAGAAGCAGAGAGGAAGTCAGGTTGAATTGGCCCTTGAACTGCCAGAGAATTTCTTTGTGCGCTCTTCCTCATGGAAATGCGATCAGCAATACAATGTAAGGTGTCGAATGATCTATCGCCTGATAAATCGATGTCTTTTGATATTTATAGACAGTTTTTTTTTTTAGGACAAAAGCTTTATCAAAATCCAAGTGGGTTGATAAGACTGAAACGCAAAATATTCACGCATTTTCTGATGAGTTCAAATACCCAGAAATTTGTCGTTTGCAAACGACTCAGCCTTTCCCCAAAAATTTCAATAATTGACAATTTAATGTAAGGAATGTAAGTCAGTGTGGATTTGACTGTAAAGCAGTGAATATGTGAATAAATGCGTCTTCTTAATCACTGAATTGTGTCGTAGAGAATTTAATTAAAGAACTCCGAATATTACATTGTGTAAGTGCCTTTTAAGCACTTGCTGTGTTTTGGTGTTCCAAATGTGCCAATTCCGTGTTATTGTTGGCCGAATTATGCCATATTCCAATGTCAAATAAGAACCGAAACTCACTTGACTCATCATAGTAAATAAGGAATTTGGAAGGTGTTTTGCACCAAATGATGTACTGAACTTAATGCTCAATTAATCGGCAATCGATGGAACTCTGCGCCCTGGTGGAGTGCCTAGTCCCCACCTGAGCGCCTCACCAGCTGACTCGACTGGGCCGGGGCGGAAGTGGAGGCGCCGGGGCTGCTGGCCGGCGCAGACTCGGCAGCGAGCGCTATTGTTCAGCGCCACACTCGCGAGGCCTCGTGGAGTCCGAGAGTCGAGGCCCGGCTGGGGGAGTCGCTCTCAGTTCCCACCAGACAGTCGTTCCTCTGCTCTGGCGCGGCATCGTGTGGCTCTATTCCGCGACGACGCGATCTGCAGATACTGTGGCTGCCGAAGCAGCCTGAAGTGTGTGTGTCCGGAACTCGGAGAAGCGCCTCTTTGCCCAGTTTTGGTGTCATCCAGCTGATTCGTGGAAGCACTCCCAAGGTGTCCCCTGAATGCCACAATCGCCGCGCTGTTTTTGGTGGTCAGTGTGTGAGTGGCATAGCAAAGCAGGATAATATCATCTGCGGTGAAAATTCTCTTCTGCGTTTCGCGACAACGACGTGAGTTTCCAATGCTGACTGCCATGACCTTTGTATTGGCAATATTCAGACCTCACTTTCCGGCATCCGCGATGCGAAAGGCAATTCGCACCCGGATATCCATTGCCCCATATTTTTCATTCTCTCCCACAAATAAATCAATAACATTTTCCATCTCCGCTCATGCAATGAAAAGCCTACGGAATCGCTCTTCCTTGGCCAATCTAAAAACTTTTTATTTTTTTGCAAAATCACACGCTAAATTCCACCGAAAATCTCTCCTTTGTTTGAAAGCGCAACGAGAGTGTCATTGTTTAACAACTTCTCACACCTGTCCAATTTGCGTAACACCTTCTAAATATATAATTACACGAGACAGATGCACTTTCTTCGTCTCTCTGAGTACACGTGCACCCGAGAGATGCTCAATTCAGCTGCCAGTGCTCATCCAATCGGGAGTTTTGTGTACATTAGACAGAGATTTCATATATATTCTGGTGGTTCTATTTAGAGAGTTTCTGAAGCGAAATCAGAATTTTCTCTGTCGAAATAGATTGTAGGGAAAATTCCTCGATTATTTTCTGGAATGACAGACGACTCAGATTCTTTACCTTTCTTCTGATTCCTGTTGACTCACTCAAGTGTTATGTGTAAATATAGAGAGATTTCTGATTCGCTCTCACGTTCAATATTTCATTTTTTTTTGTATTTCCCGGAGAAAAATCTCATTAGACTCGTTTGAGCGGAAAAGATGGAGCTTTTGATAAGAAATATTACCACTTTTCACAAACTGTTGGAACTTCAACAATAAAGTAGAAAGTTCCCTCGAGAACTTTCGCTACGAAACTCCACTAAAAATAGCTTCGCAGAAACTTTCCTATGCAAACTGCATTTTCCTCTGTCGAAGGATTAATTTGAATACAGCAATAATTCATAATTCCCTGGATGGCGAACAATTTACTGGCGAGAATTCTACTGGAAATATCAAAAAGTCAGCAAAATTCATACCTTAAATCTCGGCGCCCGATAAGAATAGAAAAGGCCACTCACTTATTTATATACAGAGAAGAATGTGTCGATAAACAGAAAACAAATACATAAATCTCGAATTGAAATCAAATGAATTTTAGGTGGAGTAATGCAAACTTTTGTGGCGCTTTTCACCTTCGATCAGAGAATAATCTGAGAATTTTTGGGGCACTTTCATGCGATTTTCCACGCTGTTTTCTTTCCTTTCGTGACCTTCGCTGGCGAAGATGATTGCTATTCTGAATTGATGCTTCAACATTCAGCTATAAATAAATCTCTTCTTTTTTTTCGACAGAGAAACACAGAGAGAAAGAGAGACTTTTTCTCGCTCTTGTGAAATTCAATTTTATGGCAAGTGACATGCTATTTGGCCAATTAATGCACTTAAATATGTATGTTTATATTGGATGGCTTGTGATTAATTTGGTGAGTTCCTGCGTGGGAGATCTTGAATTGAACAGAGCGTGATTAATTAGTTGCTTATCGTGAAAAATCAAATAAAATACCACTGAGATTGTGCCAGTGATTGGAGTAGAGACTTTTGTGGCGTTGAGAAGCGAGAATTATAAGCTTCTTAGTGCCGAAATGCGAAGAAGATTAAAGTGAGATCCATTCCTTTTAATCCCATCTCTTAGATTGTCGACGTCTTAGAGAACGTTCTGGAAGACGGATAAATTTTCCCGATTCCTGTAGCTCGATATTCAGCAACTGCGTAGAAGCAAAAGGTCGGTCACAGCAAGAGGATTTGAAACACAAGAAAGTGTGGTTCCTCGCCAACCCATCTTTGGTATTTTTGCTTTTAATGCCACACCATAAACTTTTATTCGAGCAGTGCCTTTCGGGAGGGCGAGAAAAAAAGCGTAAAATTAATAGGATTTCTGGCACAAGACGGGACGCAATATCGTGGGGATGTGGGGACTTTTGTATTTCTCCTCCGTGTCCTTTCCCTCGCCACGATGTGGTGGTTGAGCTGGGGCATGTCTGCCGGCGAGAGATTATGAAGATTAATGGCAGCACTTCATATACAGACTCCCACTATTCGTTATTCCTGCGGATAATTAAGTTCCTCTATGTCTATGCGATATGCAGAAAACACCATCGATTTTTATCTCTCGTCTCTTTCCAGGCACAATCCTGTGAACTCCGCAGAAGCTAAAAAAAACGCCAAATAGTCACCTCAAACATGTGATTTTGGACGCAGACTCTCCGTTCAGTTGTACTTAGTTTGATGTAAAGCTCCAAAGTGTGTTCCCGAGTGAGGAGTTATAGTGAAATTTATATTCTAAAAGCATCAGGCGAGAGACAGAGCGATGGCCGAGGATCAGTCAATTGTGGACAAGGAGGATTCCCGCCCAATCGAAATCATCCCAATGAACTCATCGGCCGGCGCTTCATATCATCCCACACATCATCACAATCATCTTCAGAATCCACCAGGAGGACCGCCGATTCTCGTGGAGAACCTCAAGAATGGCTCCCTCAATAGTTTATGGTGAGTACTCCGGCTGCTGTGCAAGACCGCCTCGAGTGGCCAGTAAAGTGTGTAGTAGTCAAGTAACTAAGGTATCAATGGGACTGATAAGGCGTGATTATCAATGACTGGGGCTCTCTTTTGATGATGGAAGTGGGATTTTCAGTGGGCAATTGGCGGATTTTATGTGATTAATTATCTCTACTTGAGACTCGATAGTCCACCCTCCCACACCCCCTGATTAAAATTCCCGCTGGTGAAACTCTTCTGCGGAAGCCCTTGACAACGATTGAATTTATGGCGCGTGTCTTGGCACTTTTATAGGCCTCTGAATCGGCTGATCAAATTGCCCAGATGTTCACTTTACAATTTTCATGGTCTCCAGTGTCACACTCAATTCACCCAACGAAAGCCTTTCAGCAACAATGACTCCACAACAGCCTCAAGATAATTGCCGATAAAAGCCACTCTCGACTGACCCAGTCATCTGGAAAAGTGCAGCTGAACCTACACGATGTGGAATCAATACTCAATCTCGATCTCTGGGGAAATTAATGCTTTTCTTCAGAGAATCGTTCCGAGATAATTTCTTGTGAAAATTTTCCTATATCACTTTCTGCAATTAGTGCGATATTCATTCACACGATGCCTTGGAAGAAGGCCAATTCTGATGTAATGACAGGAATTCTTTTTTCCCTCAAGACATAAAGGCAAAAACAAGTGAGTTTAAATAAGGTTCTTTAGACGAATTCCAGGAAAATTTTAAAATTCAATTTGAATTATATAATCGCATTACTTAAAATCCTTCTCTGACTTAATATGTCGCTGCAGATGTTCTTATCAATTGTGTCTTCCTTCATGGCAAAAAGTTGTTTGTCCCCATGTGCACAACATAAAACACCGATAATTCACGTATAATTATAAAAATAGCAGCGAAATTTGAGCAAAAAGTAAGACGCTCCATCATATATCATTTCCCCAGTATCTATATTTTACTCTCATTCGAGTGACTTTTTGTCTGGTTTAATTGCGACCTCTCGTACTCGGCGCTTTTTTCCCTGATAAATCCCGCCCCACAGGAAACCCGCGCAAGTTCGTGTCAATTGAGAGGGAATTTGCTTAAATCAAGCCAAGTATCAATATTTGAGGGACGCCACAAATTGAGCATTCAAGTGCATGTGCACCGAGTTCGAGTGCACTTTGCACGTGCTTTTATCGAACAATTGTGCAGCAAAACCTCAATTAATCAATAACATGAGAATGTGTATAATTGAATATCGATGCAGTGGACAATAACATAATTTTATTATTGGAATTGCTGCAGTTCAATGAATGCCTCATTATACGATTTACGATTGAACATTTTCACAATATCCGCTTACATGAGCTTAAAGCTGTGCCAAGCACAAATGTGGCTGCCTTTGAGATATTTATAAGCTTTTTCCGAGGATCGTTACATGATGCTGCTGGCAGTTTCACTCGTGCTTCCAGCGAAAAATCGCGCCACAAGAGCGACAGCTTATGTAACAGTCTGTGGGGTATTTGTGACGTCGGGCATCGCACCACCCAGCCCACCGAGGGTGGCGTCGCATAGTCAATAATTCACACGGGTCACCCGCGGAAGTGAGCTGATGTGCATCGAAGGATGCGCTCCGGGGGCGATTGATTGAATTAGAACAGCCATCAGTGATATGCAAACTGTCTCGGGCCATTGCAGGCAATAAATTATTTAAATTTTACCCGTGACCTGTTGCACTTCTTGGACAGCTTTCTCACGGGGTTAATAAGTCGATCACTCCATTTACATACATATATTATAGGTCAGCATTTTTCCTGAGATCTAGCGAGAATTAATCTTCATCTCGGATTTAAATTTACACTGCAAATGAAATGCGAATTTACGGATTTTAACTTGATGAAGCGAAAGTGGAAAAAGAGGAAAATCAATTTGAAGAATTTGAACTAGAACATTTAATAACTAATATACACATTTTGTTCGCGCCAATTGTGCGCCTCTCGCCCAGCCCCAATTGGTATATGCCAATCAATTCCTATGGCAACTTTAGTGTGGAGTTTGTTGGCTTGTGGGAAGAAGTGGCTCGGCGTTCTTCAGCTTGCCCGAGTGTCAGTCAAGTTTGGCCATTTGTGCGCGACGGACGATAGAATCCCATTGATTTTCCGCGGCACCTTGGAAAACTGCCCTTGCTGAAGATCAGCCGAGTGTGGGTGTTGGAATAGCACAGTATCGATCGGTCGAATGAAATATCAATAGGCCCGATTGACGTGCTAATCATTAGTGATTTTTCCGCTGTTTGGCTCCGTCTAAGCGCCATGAGAAATTGAACTGTGGCCCGGAGGTCAGCCAGAGTGCCTATCATTTGTCGCAATTTGTGAAACACGCCAAAATTGGCTGAATTGTTCCAATTGCCGCTCGATATCAACCGTATTAGTTAAATTTCTGTATCGCGAGTACGCAATAATTGACTAGCATTTGTGCGTGTTGCACATTCAATTGATGATAAATATCCATGAGCAGAGTCTTAACCGCGGCTCTCGTTGGCACGATATAGCATTGCTGAGTTTAGTCTGGAACCGAGAGGTGGTATTTTCGCTTGAGCTCCGAGTCTTCTCACTCTAGAGCAGAAGAGGAGTGATTGCACAATCGCCTGAGTGCATGCGATCGGGCGGAAGGACTCCGAGAAGAGCTCACATATTTGCAAAACCTTCTAGTGGAAGTGCAGCGGCATGGGAAAGCACCGGAACAGCGTGCCTTCGGGCTGTAGCAGCTTGGAGAGTCTCGGTCCGGCTCAGGCCTTCCGGCTCAGCCATTACGACACGATGGTGAACTTCCTCAACAATCACACCACCACGACTTTGGGTGTGCCCTCGAAGGGCGAGTCTTCGGCCTCCCTCCAGCCACCTCAACCCCCAATCTGGGTCAAGCGCTCTATGTACAGCGTGTTAATTAATTAAGTGTGGCCAAGCAGAGTGACTGAGGCTCTCGTTTTTCTTCATTTCAGCGACCAAAATAATCTCTGCAATGGCTCAGTGGTGAACACGCCGGGACACCAACTGGTGAGGAAGGTGCACAACCAGAGTCCCAATGGGCAGAAGAAGCCCATGGTGACGCTGACACACTTGCCCAATAGACCACCTGTCGATATTGAATTCAACGACATCTCTTATTCCGTCTCCGAGGGCCGCAAGCGGGGCTTCAAGACCATCCTCAAGGCGGTCAATGGTGAGCGAACTTATATTGATTTATTATGAAAATTCCTGGTGAATCTCATCTTCTCTGCAACTCACACACAACACACTAAAGATTCCATGGAAACGATTCAGCTTCAGTTGGAGTGTCATCAGCAGAGCTCTGAGTATTTCTGCTGAACTATACGAACATTTAATTGAATGCCAATAAGATTCCCATTGATTGCAATTGCTATTCAGTTGAGAAAATGAGAGCACTGGAAATTTAATTACCAACTTACCTACAAATCCCCTTATTCGGCACTTGTCATTATTGCAAATCCCATTAGAATAGACACTTTCTTTGTTATGGTGACAATGAAGTGGCTCTATATTGGGTCAATTGGAGCGTCTGCTCTGAATGAGGAGGAGGGATCAAATACTAAACTGGGTTCATCAATTGATGTGTTCTCTCTGATTGTTCTTCCAGGAAAGTTCAAGTCTGGCCTCTTGACTGCCATCATGGGGCCCTCGGGTGCCGGCAAGAGCACCCTAATGAACATCTTGGCAGGATACAAGTGAGTAGCTGCAATTGCAAAGTGTGTAAATTCCAGACAATCATTGACACACATTCTGTTTGCAGAACTTCCCACCTAAGCGGAACTGTGATGATAAATGGGAAGGAGAGGAATCTGAGGCGTTTCCGGAAGCTCTCCTGCTACATTATGCAGGACGATCGCCTGCTGCCATACATCACAGTGCGAGAAGCGATGATGATCTCGGCAAATTTGAAGCTGGGCAAAGACATGACAGTGGCCGTAAAGAGGGTGGTCGTGGAGGAAATCATCGAGACTCTGGGCCTAGTTGAGTGCAGCAACACTCTCACGCTGAACTTGTCCGGAGGACAGCGAAAACGCCTGTCGATCGCTCTGGAGCTGGTTAACAATCCTCCCGTGATGTTCTTCGACGAGCCTACAAGTGGCCTGGACAGTTCCACGTGCTTTCAGTTGATATCTTTGCTGAAGAACTTGGCCAGAGGCGGTAGAACCGTGGTCTGCACAATTCATCAGCCCTCGGCGAGGCTCTTCGAGATGTTCGACCATCTGTACATGCTGGCCGAGGGTCAGTGCATCTACAAGGGATCCGTTCGGGGGCTGGTCCCCTTCCTGTCGGATCTCGGATTCGACTGTCCCAGTTACCACAACCCAGCTGACTACGGTAAGCATGAGCACCTTGAATGTAAATCCGATATTAAAATCCACCCCTCGATTGCAGTGATGGAAGTGGCTTGCGGTGATTATGGTGAGTGTCTGCACAAGCTCGTGATGGCCGTGAAAAATGGCAAGTGTGCCAACTACATGACTTCGTCGTCCAACGAAAAGTTAATTGGCAACGGCAGCAATGGCATTGCCAATGACATCTCCAAGCCGCACAACTCCTCAGCCCTCCGCCCCGACGTCCAGGAGACGTCACTGACCAAGTTCCCACCCTCCAAATCCGACTACACCGCCATTTCGATGCCCAGCGAGGAGGGCACCGCCAAGAGCACAGCGCCCACGACTCCGGGCGCCACATGCACCACATCTCTGCTCGACTCGAGCGAGAGCGTCGTGGCGCTGCCCTATAAGG
Source organism: Phlebotomus argentipes (assembly GCF_947086385.1). Taxonomy (NCBI): domain Eukaryota; kingdom Metazoa; phylum Arthropoda; class Insecta; order Diptera; family Psychodidae; genus Phlebotomus; species Phlebotomus argentipes. Next base: position 17,629,245 of record NW_026776177.1, on the reverse strand, counting down.
CGGGCTTTCCCACATCCGGCTGGATGCAGTTCTGGATCCTCCTCAAGCGCACCTTCCTCACTATCATGCGCGACCAGCAATTGACGCATATGAGACTGCTTTCGCACGTAATTGTGGGCACTATCATCGGCATGATCTACTACGATATTGGCAATGAGGCATCCAAAGTCATGAGCAACGCGGGATGTGTCTTCTTCACAGGTGACGACAACAATTACTCTCTGATCTAGTCTAGTATTGTGCACTACAACTTGTCGGCCTTTACCTAAGTGTCCCATTTTATCTAAAAGTCCAGACCAAACATTAGTCAACATCATAGCTCAAATATTATTTGTCCAATTTAGCGAATTTAAAGCACTTTAGATGTTCGACAGTGTAATTGACGAAGGCTAAAGCCATTGTCTTCATTAATGCTCATCACAGAATAAGTGTCAGTTTTCCCAATCGCGATGATCTAAATTTTTGATCAAGTACAAAAACACACAGCTAATCCTGTTTCATTTGCCTCTTCCAGTACTCTTCACCATGTTCACAGCAATGATGCCCACTATTCTCACATGTGAGTCTGATTTATACTTTATGAGCGCGCTCATCAATTGACTTAACCGCTAATGCAAACATTTGCTCTGTCCAAATAGTCCCCACTGAGATGGCGGTTTTCGTGCGGGAACACCTCAACTACTGGTACTCACTGAAGGCGTTCTACTTCGCCAAGACCATGGCAGACCTGCCCTTCCAAATACTCTTCTCCAGCGTCTACGTGGGCGTCGTGTACTACCTCACGTCGCAGCCGATGGAATGGACGCGGGTCACGATGTTCGTGCTCATTTGCCTCCTCACATCGCTCGTGGCTCAGAGTCTGGGACTGCTGATGGGCGCCGGTCTGAGCGTGGAGCTGGGAGTGTTCCTCGGGCCCGTGTCCACTATTCCAACAATACTCTTTTCCGGCTTCTTCGTCAACCTGGACACCATTCCCGGCTATCTGCAGTGGGTGACGTACGTCAGCTATGTTCGTTATGGATTTGAAGGTATACAAGAATTTTAATTTACCGCACTTTCCCATCAAATCCACTCCTCTCCAGAGATAGAAATCCTCATTCACGTGAATAATAAATAGATGATTCCAATATGAGAGTCACTCGGAATCACATTTCAAATGGTATTCCCAATGATTGTTGGCGCCGTTAGCTGTTAAGGGGATCTTTATTGCATCCACCCACTGTTTGACCATAAAAGCATCCTCTCGAGAACAATTCCACGCGACTTTCATTACCTCAATAACAATTTCTAACACGTTGTCAAATAAAATGTGTCTCTTTCTACCTCTCGCCGGGGAACAGGTGCTATGATTGCCGTTTACGGAATGGACCGCGAGAAGATGCAGTGCTCAGAGATGTATTGCCACTTCAGGAGCCCGAAGAAATTCCTCGAGGAGATGTCAATGGAGAAGGCAGAGTTCTGGATCGACGCCACGGCGCTCATTGGCATATTCATAGCGCTGCGGATTGTGGCATATTTTGTACTCCGCTGGAAAATACATTCCATCCGCTAAGAATCAATTAATAATCAACAATTTTCTTACAAAAAGTTTAACATGCAGTAAAATTGACTTCTCCGTGGTATACATTGTAGTGTGTAGAATTGTTTACCTATAAATAATCATAGCTGATAAAATATCCTGACGTAGGAGGTAAAATAATCACACAAATATCGCTGCATTGTAGATGACGTGAGAAGGGATTCGGATATTGCTGTCCCTCTTCTCGATAATTACATGTCAAGTTTGTTATGCCGAATGGACTGTCACGAAGGGTGGAATCACATCTTGTTTTGGTCAATATTTTATTAGTGAGAATTCTATATTTATTGGATAACAACTTAAGATTGAATTAGAGAATACGTATATTTTGTACGTCACTACCTTTTGATATTATAATTAGAATTTAGACTTGATGGATTTATTCTGTAAACATGGATAGAGAGACAATGCATTATTTAGCAGATATTATTGACAAAATATTCATACTATCGAATGCATGAATACTGCAGTTTTTGCAATCAATCGTATAAAATATTTAGGGATTGCCCTCAAGTAGTTTGATGGAAATTTTTGTCGCATGAAAGTACGGAGAATCCCAAAGTATATCATGTAGACTTTTATATGTTCATTTTTTGGAAATTGCACAAAAATGCTCCATTGAATATTTCATTCAGTGTAATGAAGCTTTCACAATTTAGTGACAAAATGGAACCTATTGTACTATTAAACAGTGCGATTAAGCAGTCAAAAAATGTATGCAATAGAAGGTGAAAAAAAAGAAGTCAAAGAACAACGGAAAACTTAAGCAAACTTTTTCATTATTGTGATAATTACAGTATTTAGGAGTTTTAACATGAATACAGCTCGAAAAAATGATGCAAATACCAAACGATATAAATAACCTTTTCTTCTTTCCACCAAAAAAATGTACGTTTAGTATAATTGTGTAATTTCCATTTTTTAGATGCTCATTGAACAATCTTACTCAGCCAGAATTACGGATAATTTAAGCAATAGCATAATACTATAAATTTATTGTAAATTTATTTAACTTCACTCACTCCCTTTCCATTACAAAAGGGGTTGAATTTTAGCCAATGAACCTTTTAAATATTCGCTGAGAAAAGGCAAAAACAAAAAAGTTGACGAGGCAAGAATAAAATCAATTTTGTGATAATTAAATAGTGAAATAATAGAGCAGAAGAGGGGAGAAAGTAACAATGGATCTCGATAGCACACACCCTTTTGTTGTCCCCTAAAAACCCAAGTTCACGAGCGAAAATGGAAAATATTCAAATAGTGTGGTGAAAATAGCCCAGAAAGGTTTTCATTTGGTGAAAAAAGATCAATAAATCAAGTGAGTAAATCATGCATTATTGGACTTTGGCAGTTATTCTTTACACTCCCGCCCGGAAACCGCACACTGTTCCACAACTTCCTGTCACGTCAGCAAAAGGCTCCTCATAAAGCATTTATGCTGTGCCCCATTATGAAATAATTGCCTGACGTTCCTACCCTTCTGAGTGTTTTGATAGTTTTGCGAAAGAGATTATTTGTCTGACCTTTTTCGACCACCGACACGCAGTCGAGAAAAGTTTTTTGTGTGTGATTTGGCCAGAAAAACTGGCACAGTGTAAAGTTCATTGGGAAATCGAATAGCGGATTCAGTGGAGTACGCTGTTAAGTACACAATGAAGAAAAGTGTGAAGAGATAGCTGAGATGTTAAGCAATTGACACAGCGTCAGAGGAGAGTAAGTAGCTTCTTTTGCGGAAACTCATGAATGACAAAAGATATCGTGAGATATCTGAAAGAAAACTTAAGGTTCAGTGACTCTTTATCTCTGCAATTAAATAATATTGTTCTTGAAATTACTATATTTACCTAACAAATACCTTTTATCTGAGTTATTCACGACAGAAAAACAATCGTAAGACGCTGAAAAAGCGTGATAAGAAGCAGGAAAAGATTGAATAAAGTATAAAAACAATTATTGATAAGCGTCACCGCGGATCTACTATAAATTAGCTTATCATTTGCAGGAAGACTTTCTAGCCATGAAGTCATTGATATTCGTTATTTACCAACCCCTTGAGAAAAATCACTGTTCAATAGAAGTCTCCTAAACGGGTGTTGTTGTCATCAGAAAATCTTCCGTCTCAACATCATCGCACTTGATGACGAATATTTGCAGAGTTTATTGCAATTTTCTGCTTCTTCAAGTGTACTCAAGATTGTTCGGATATTTTCAGGCCACCAATTGAATAATTCCACCTCCTATTTATACAAATTCTCGTGATTTCCCGTACTTTATGGAATTCTCCGACAGGCACAATCATTGGGATTTTCAGAACGAAACCACTGAGAACTCGACAAATGTTTCTCTTTCTACGTATAAATTGATACTTTCCACCTTCTGTTTAATTATGATTACAGATTTAAAGTGAACAGCCTAATTATCTTTTACCCGAAGGTGAGTTTCATGTAAACTTCCGTATTTTCTCACAATATAAAAACATTGTCATGTTTCACAAAGCAAGCATGAAATACAAATTAAATGTTTGAATTACGCATTCGTTGAAGAGATTCTTTTGATGTCGACATTATGTATCAGTTGTACATATGTTGAACATATCTCTGAGAATATGTGTGTATAAAGTGTGGTTGTAGAATTTCAGTGGAATTCTCTGATTGGAAGGATGAAGTGTTAATTTCTCAACTGAAGATCACATTAAAGCGAAGTGACTTCTAAGCATTTGCATTTACATCATAATTCGATTCTTGTTACAGCTTGTTTTGTCAATTTGAACAATTTGCGATATTTACACTATAAACCAAATTGTGCAAAACTTCTCGGACTTTCGCGAAACTTGTCCATATAAATTCTCAGTGACGAAAATCTACAATTTATCTCTACTCTAAAGCGATTACCCTCGAGTTATGATTTGATTTTCGCACAAAATATACTTAATTATATATATCGCTCGTTGAACCTGTTTCGCGATCACTTTTAATCTCGCTGAAAATAGCGTGATTTTGTGTGAAAAGAGCGAAACAAAATGGTTAATTCAGCAAATTTACCCACACAAAAAAAATATCATCGAGAAAATGCTTCGACATCAAGTCAAAGTCGTTAACAGTGTGTCACAGAGGTTTTGCTGGTCATCAGAAAATATGTGTAAAGATCGCCGAGAGAGAGAGAGGCGCAACAGGCATTTATCAGAGTGTTGAGCAAAATTGCATTCTGCATCACACTTTGCCCCTGTGATCGATAGCGGAGGACGGGTTTACTGGCTCGGCGTGTGCTCAAATAGTCACCAGTTGAAGTAGGTCAAATCAACTTACACAGCGAGCGGCGTACTTCTAGTTTTGCACTCACAGTGGCTTTCTGACTGCGCCGACCATTGCGTCCATGAGAAGAGCTCTCCGCAAGCTTTTGAAGCACGTCCAGCAACCTCTTTCCACGATCACGTACTCAGAGCAACATCGCGCTGATCTCTTGCAAAAGATCTTGATAGTGATCTATGGCTTTTCGCCTGTTCGCGCATTGTCACAGCGATCTTTAGACTCTGGAAAGCGATGTGGACAATTTGCAGTAAATTCCACCACTAGAATTAGACGGCTAATGCGCCTTATCCCCACTTTCTGTGGCCAAGGGGTTGGCAAATGTTGGACGGGAATGCGCTGTACAAGCTTGACAAATATGCCAGTGAATAGACAATAAGACGAGTGAAAAATGGTTAAGTGATTCACGAGAGTTCAAGGAAATTAGATGCTTGGCATTTCCACTGCGCAAGATAAAATCGATTGTTCTTGAAACTTAAAACATAACAGCGATAATAGCCATAAATGAGCGGTCAATGTAAGCTCATCAATATATAATTTTACCTTTTATAAGCAAATAAAAAGAAAATAAAATAAAATATTATAAAAACATACAATGTTGAAATATGGAAATAATAATTCGGAAATATTTAAATTTGACTGTGATGATTTTTAAAAATTACTAGGCAACTTTTGGCCATTTTAACACAAAGAATTCGGTTTGTCAATGGAAAGTGGATGTTTGTATTTTAGTGTTTTCATCTTAGCGATCTTAGCTTTCCACCTCTCGCCTGTCCCTGTGGAAACTGGAAGCGATCGCTTGGCTGTCGCCCATCGTGGCATCCCGCGCTGCACTTGCTCAGAGTTGATCTTAATCCCACATAAGTGCGGATTTAGCTGTGTGTAAGCGAAGCAAGTTTGTGTGAGAAAAGCAGCAATGGCTCTTCAGGCCGCATTCGCATTCGTGTTGCTTCTATTCGTGTCTCAGCGTTCAGTGGAGTCGGATCACTTAGCGAAGCGCACAATTTGAGAGGCTCTCAATCATCTCTTCGCATCTCCCGCGGAGACGTGCCACGTGAAGGTGCAGGCCTTGATTTTCCACCTCAGAGAGAGGTTCGACGAGTGCACTCCAGAGGAACTTCGAGAGGCGATTTGTGCCAAATTCTGGACACCGGCTCACTGGATAGAGTCGAATGATGCAATTGAAACAGTGTGTTTGAGACGTGTTGGAAAAGTGGAGTGGAAATTTTTCAATTGCATAACCTTCTCCAGCAAAGCAGTGAAAATATATACAACATCATCAGAGTCGGAGATTTGGAGTTGATGATCTGCTGAGAGAGACTTAGAATTCTTGTTCTCGAGTGACGATTCATTGAGTGACACCAAAGCATTCCCACCATGGAGAAGGATAGTGCTTGTATTTTAAACAACAACATGTGAGTCTCACTTGCAATATTTACGTTAGTACTTAGTGAAGTTTTGAACAGGAAAAAAAATCGGACCCTCCTCAGCTCAACTTTCCAGACACAAAGTGACTAGAAAAAAGTCAAACAGTGAATTTCTAATGAGGAATTCACAAGATTCTTCCTCGATTGATGTGTGTTGAATTCATTAAGATTCGCTGCTATTTGATTTTTCCGCGCTTTGTTCTTTCTCTCTCGCTCTGATCGAGAAGGAAAAAAAGCTCACACATCCACTGCTTCAGCTTATAGTGATTCGCCTCGACCTGAGATAAACTCTTGGCTCAGCCACTCTTATCGTGTTCAACATTATTAACACACTTTGCAATGCTGCCTCAATGAGTTCACTCATAATTGCCAACAGATCACTATTCAATCTTTGGACTCTCGTTCAAATACTGCTTATTGTACATAAGAAAAACTCTTCTGCCGAAACTTTGGAACTCTTTTCACTCTCTGTCTCACGACGTGAAATCTCACATTTGGAAAGTTCTCTAAAAGGCACTTTTTTTGTCTTCGACACGCATTTAAAACCAGCCTTATAGTGCGCAATTTAATGCGCCGCGGCTCTCGTAAAATGCGTGTTTTGTGCGCAAACCAGCTTCAAATTCAATCAACCTTCCCAAAAAAGAAACCATCTTTATTACCTGTATCACCAATAGTCTTTGTGGCCGAAAAGCAGGGACATTTCAATTAACAGCACCGACTCTTATAAATCCACTGCATTGTCTCTAGATTGCGACCTTCTCCATATCGAGCAACACTGCAAAGGATTCAATATTGATCGCTGTGAATGTCTCACTTCACTGATAAAAGCTCCATCACGGCAAAAGATGCAATTCATTGAATTTTATTTGAATTCAATCGACAAACACTTCAATAAATCCAAGTCATAAATGAAAACATTTATAATCAAATATTGACTCACGATGGAGACGCCGGGTGGGCTCACATGCGAAATTGTGTGATGTTTCATGCAGCATATGCTGCGTGCTGAGTGTGATTTAAATTTCCAGAATTCTTCACCAGGTTTCTCGTGATTTTCAAAGGATAGTTAAAGAAATGACATCATTATACATCAACTGAGCGGAAAAAATCCACTTTGACCAGATATTTTCAATGGAGTTAGCGGTAATGTCATAATCTCTGCTAATGCTGTTAAATTGCATTAAGCACGGCAGAATTGAAGTTATTTTACGTGGAAACTCTGTAGTAAAATATTATATTTGTATTATATTCGCCCTGTGAATGGTTTTTCACTATGACTACTTCTAACAATATTGCAGAACGAGTTATAGGTTACTTGCACGCACGTGGAAAATCATTTTTACGCAACTAATCGGAAATTCCATGTAATTAAGCACCGCTAGTCTTAGCGCGACGTCAAGAAAATCATCAGGTTGAGCGTCTGAGAATGCTTTGATGTCAAGGCTGATTGTGCATTATCGTACAACCTCTTCAAAGAGACCCTTTGGTCAGTTTAATCTGTGAGATAAAACTCGATGCGGAGAATATTTCAAGTTGCTTATAACAAAGTTGTATATTTCATTACAAATGGAATACCTTGAATTGTGTTGAGAATTAAAACTAATTGCACTTGGAGGCGATTTTAATTGGTTATCGAAGTACGAGCAATTCAAATTGCAGTGCTTTCCCCACACAGTGTGCATCAGAATTCCCTGAGAAAAATTCTCAACGTGGTAAAACCGTAGAGAAATGTTATGCAAGACATCTACGAATTTCGTGTGTCATTGTGCAAATCGGTTACAGCAAGAGGAAGCCACTCAGGCGAGAACGCAGTTGAGCGGAAAGTCCTTCAAATAATTCATCACACTCTTTTTTTCGCAGAAAAATGCGCTTCTCTCTTTCAATTTTCGTAAGGTTACATTTATTGACAGGGGTTAGTATTTTCAAAAAGTTTTCCAGATAAGACGCGATAGAATTCTCTCAAATTTTGCTCACAATGTTCGAAAAATCTGTGCGGAAACGTGAGGTCACAATATCTACTGATACCGATCGACCTTTGGAGCTTTTTGTTACGATTGATGGTGTTTTTCAGGCTTAGAAATCGATGAACACACATTCCTTTCGCATCTCCAAAGTGTGGCCAGAGACTCACTTTTCCGCGAGCGAGAGGCTTATCAATCAAAGTTAAATCTCCAGAAGCCCAGAGCGCACACAGAAACAGCGGCGCACTTCCACACAAGCGCTCCATGTGACTTATTTATAAGCGAAACAGCTGCGGTGGAAGTAATACAGAAAAGCGCCCCAATGAAGCGTTTGCCGCGGCTTCTCGCAACGACACTGTGAGGTTTCGAGTGACACATTTTCTGGGCGGAAAGTTACCATTCTCAGCAGATATTTTTCGGGGGTAAATGGCCAATCGATCGCCTGCACGCTGAGGTCAACGAATGAATTTCCACCGCATTCTCATCGATTGCCATCCTGGCTTTTCCCAAAGTCCCGCGATGCGTTTCCAGGCGCTCCGCCAGTCGTACAGCAGCGCACACAAGATTGTGGACAGGCCGGTTCGCCGCGAACCATCTGATTGGCGTGAAAGTGATTGTTTCGCCGTGAACTTGAAATTTACTGACCTCATAAATTGACTTCGCGCTGAACCTGTAACGAGAGAGATCTTATTGCAGGAGCGCTTCAAAATGAAATGCGGAACTGCGATCATATGTTCGAACAGTGCGATCATTTATTTTACGAAACACACGAATCTGTACGCAAATCATTGACCCTTCACTCTCAAGATTGGCGTTTTTCGTGAGCTCTGCTATGAGACTTTTACTTAGCGCACTGAGTGTTGAGAGATTGATTAATCGTAAATTATCTAGGTTGCTTTTCCTTCCGATTTTTTAACCTTTCATGTCCAACTTTTTGCAACTATTCAGTTCTTTTTTCTTGAGCGAAATCGACGGTAAATCGAAAACTATGAAATGTCGATTTTTTTTAAATATATTTGCGACTTATTTATTTTTAAAAAGTTCATTATCTGTTCTACTACTTAAGAAAATAAGGTAATAGTAAGAAAGCGGATTTATCCATATAACTCAGTGGTAAAAATTTTACGACTTACATTTTTTCTAAGAAAATTGTTTTAAATTGTAGTCAAAACGCCTGTTTGATGAGTACACCTTTAGATTTTCTGAATTCGGATGAATTGTTCAGAAGTTCTGAATAAATAAAATATTTGTCATATCTTTTATCTTTTTAACTTCAAAACTTTGAAGAAAAATTCATATAAAGTATGAAAAGTTGATTTTTTAGACATTTATTTGGATAAAATGTTCTCAAAGACTTGTAAAAATCGTCCGAGAAAATCGTTGAGAAATGTCAATTTTGGCTTTTCATCGTTTTCGAATCACCCGTCGGAATAGTAACAGCAAGATATTTATCTCATCTGCTTTCAGAGCTCATAATTGACTTTCATGAGACTTCATTGACCCTTCTCTGTCAATTAGTATTCTAATGATTCTAATGCACTTCAAGCACATCAGCATTGACCCACCCCCGTTCCAGCCTCCATTGGAGCCTCGATAAGAGCAGAGATATAACTCAGAGCGCGGCGTTCTTGGCTGAATGTGGTTGTCCATTGAATTGTGGCCGCGAGTGTGGTTCTTCAGTCGCGCTATTCTTTGTTGGCCGCGTGCATGTGTGAATAAGCATAATGTAGTATAAAATTAATTCTCAATCACCACACATGGATGGCAAGTGAGTGAGTGGTGGTGAGTTGAGGAAAAACACTTGGCATTGTGTTTGTCACCATTATTCCTCGGAGTAGTGTCGGGCAAGTAGCCAGTTGAACTCGAGAAGTAGCGACAGTGTTGACTTTGGATACTTCATTCTCATTTTCAATCCCATTTCCCCAGTGTTAGTTGTGTTTTGGCAGCAGTTGGACACGGAAGGCTGCCTCGCTTGTATTTTATTCCTTTCTCAAACGCTCCTCTTCTGTCTGATTTCGGGCTTTGTCCGTCTCTGAGTTTCGCTGTACTGACTGAGTGCCCCTTATCGCTGTGTCTTATCGGGTATCGAGAGCCTGTGTCTCAAAAGCTGAACTGCGGGGGAATTTTGAAGACAGGGAATTTCACTTCATTAGACACTTGTGAGCTCAGTGGAGTGGACGCTTATTAGAGTGGTGGCGTGGAAGCCCTGCTGCTCAGAAGAGAACTCAGATATAGTCAATTGAGGAAGAACAGTGTCCGGGAGTGAAGCAGGATGGCCGAAGACGACGTGATTTCGAATAATCTACTCCCTGATTCCGACAGGAAAAGCGGCGCCGTGAAGCTGCAGATTGTCCCGAGTCAGCCAAAGACTCTGTCTCATCTGCCGCATCGGCCAGCCGTGGATTTGGCCTTCGAGAACCTCACCTATCGTGTTAAGGAGGGCAGAAAGAGCAGTAAGTGCCACTTTCCATCATTACCACATCATTACCACTCAGCACAAAATAATCCATCCATAGAAAAAAAGAGCGCGTACCGCAAAGAAATCGAAAACGACGATTGTGGAACAAAGAAATCATTCCCTATCTAATTTTTGCACTGTGCACATTAACTGCAAAGATTACCATTATCTCTGAGCTGTACAGCACTTTAAATGCTAAGTGTCTATGGGGGGAATGTTGTACTTGTGTGCAAACATTACCTTGAAAAGACGCAGCAAAACAGCAACTAAGTTACTAAGCATAGTAACAATTAAAGGCAAAAACTGCCTCTCCTGCTCAGTCTCTCAAATATCAGCATGTTTTTATTACATTGTGTTTTTAGACCTGTTTCCCGCCAATAAAATATTTCGTGATGGATTTCGTGGGCACAGAAAAAAACACCTTAAATTTCGTTGTTATCGAAAAAACCCTACTCATAAAGCTCTTTTTCTCGCCACGATAATCTGAGAAAACAAGGTGGTTTGACTGTTGTTTATATGTTTCTGACAGAAAAAACTGCAAGCATGCATAATTGAGAGCGATGTGACGTCATTTGATAGTTACTTTGACTTCAACAACTATGAATTGTAAATGCAAACATGCCCTCAAAACACTTTGCCTGACAGCGACATCATTTTAACCACCTTTATTCGAGTTTGACGAAGAAATAGAGAGAGAAAATGTGGTGGAAAAAGCTTCAAAATAACACATATAATTTTTTTTCTGCGGTTTGAATAGTGGGCAAAAAGAAGCTCTCAAGACATGCAATCATTTGCTATTGCTCAAGAATATTTGCCGTTTCTTTGCCACATTCGCCGATTAATTTTTTGCACAATAACTTTCCTGAATTTTGAGCGCTATTTGCGGATGGTTTTTGTGCGATCACGTCTGCCAAGTTTCGCGAGATGATCACTCATAAGGAAGTGAGCAAAAAGAGACCCAAAACCGGAAAGATTTACCAGTGAAGACATTGAAGACAAACAAGAAGAGGTAATTTCTTGGATCACAAAATATCATATAGTCAATGTCACCGAGAAATTGCAGAATTCCCTGTGAAGAATATATTGTTCAACATCTTTCTTATCGTGTTTTTCGTTCGGGGGGCCTGAAAGAGAAATAAAAACCTGACCTGAAAATCGAATTGAATGTCTAAACTGGAATTTGCTTAGCGTGAATGGAAAAATAGGTACTTGCTGTTGTGAGTGTCGCTTTATTTCCTCACCGCGAGTGATTATGAGGAATTATTCGTTAATTTCCGCAAGTGTTGTCGAGAAGGAAGCACGGCCAGCATGGCGAGATTGAGGCACAAAACAAGGGTACAATATTGCTCACGGGAATATGTGTAAAGAGCATAATGCTAACGAGAGTACTTGGGAATTAATTGGGAAAGTGGCTCATCGAGCAACATTAGGCTAATCCAATTGCACAATCCACGTTGGTGAGAATGACCACAGCCGTGAGTACAGATGCTCTCTATCAAATGTTTATGACACAAAGTAAAATATTGAATCAAGATGCTATTAAATGTAATTCACACTCGTTAAATGGTACAAAAATATCCCATGAGACATTGAGCGTCTTTCTTTGCGCACGGAAAACAAAGAGAGTGATTGAGCACACCAAGATCAACACCGATCGTGGCTTGATCATGTCAATGATCTTCGTTCTCCAGCTTCACTCTCTCAAAATCGAAGAAATTCTCTGTAGAGCCCGAACAGTGAGTGGTGCAAACATTAGTTGCATGCGTCGAGTGTCTCATCAACAAGTCATTATCTCGTGCTAGGAAAAAGTCTGCATATCGCGGGCAAAGTTCACACTCAGCAAATACTGTGTATTATTTTTAAATGATTCCTCGTATTTATACAGAATACAGCCACGTATTTTCATTGCTATTTCATGACTTTTCCATGAATTCTTCGCGAGTGATGCCAAAGCAATAAATCATTTGACATGATTCGATCCAACTGTTACAGAATTATGTATATAGGTGTACATAATAACACCCAGAATATCACGGCAATGTTTTTAGGTCCGCGGAAATGTTCCACCAAAAATTAACCATAGATTTTCTCTTATCGGGAGCTCAATAAAAAATTGCTATCAGCCTTTTTTTCTGCCACAATTCCGTGCAAACGAAGATCTCGCAATCGTATAGTAATTATAAGGTAGGGTTTCCTTGCTGTGCCGCTCTGAAAAAATCACTAATTGCAACCTTTTCTTTCGTGTAAATAATTAAACATGACTATCACAGTTGTGTGAATAAGTGTGACTGCGTGTCCATTGGCGTTTGCATGTCAAGGGAGACGAACACCTCGCTGTATATTTAGTCATTTAGACGGCAAACTGCATCTCCTCTGTCTCATAAAATCATAAAGTATGCAAAATATGATTGATGGTTGTTTGCTTTCACGTGTTGCAGATGCCAAAGTCATCCTCAAGGAGGTCAGCGGAAGGCTGCGCTCGAAGGAGCTCACAGCCATCATGGGTCCGTCCGGTGCTGGCAAAAGCACGCTGCTCAACATTCTCTCCGGCTACAAGTGAGTTGAATGCGTCCTTGCGTGCAACACGCTGTCCATCCTGCCGGAGATCCCAGAGCGGATTACTCATTACTGCGTGAACGCGGAAAAATGCTGAAAATCCCACCATTCGAGCTTCGAAGCTCTATTTCCCACAATTATATGCCTTTTGCCACATGTTTGCGCGCTTCGCAGTCCAAGTTTCAGCTGTAAATCGTTTGTCCTTCAAATTGCGGCATTAGAAATCAAATCTAGTAAATTTAGTGAAACATTTCAATCATCTTTCCAAAGGCGTTGATGAGGTTTTTTTTGCCAAACGCTCGATTAGGAGTTTACCTTGTTCTTTGACGAGAGGCACGTCGATAACCAGTGGGATTTCTTATCACGCCGTCTCGCATTGTCACGCAGGATTTTATCGCCTTAACCGCACTGCTCGTGTGTTTCTCTGGGCACAATAACCATGCCCACACTGCTTATCTACATTGACTAACTCCAGTCCGCTTCGAAACAAAGAACTTGAGCCCGTAACGTCACGCATCCGATAGTACTTGATGAACTTTGATCGCACGGCAATTGTGTCGTCGATGAGCATTGACTTTCGCCCCCATGAATCAATTCATTGTGAATTGCAGAACCACAAATATCGAGGGATTAATCACGATGAATGGGAAGGAGCGCAACCTGAGCCTGTTCAGGAAGTTCTCAGCCTACATCATGCAGGATAATCAGCTTCATGCCAACCTGACGGTGGAAGAGGCCATGACAGTGGCCGCGAACTTGAAACTCAGTTCCAAGAAGTCCAAAACGGAGAAGAGCCTTGTGGTGAGTGCGAAATTGGCTGAGCCAAACCTATAGCATTGAGTTAATTGATGAGATTGTCATGGAAATGAACACACGCGAAGCTCAGAAAGTCTTTTTTTTACTCACAAATTGAGAGGTGTTTCTTTCTGAGAAGTCGTTATTTATCAGATGTGATTCTTAAGTTTAATAAAATTAAGTGAAATTTGGCGTTTTTTGTACGATCTCTTCGTGAATAAAGTCCAGTGACGCAAATGCAATATTGAAAAGAAGAATTTGTCAACATATAAACTGGTTTATAAACTCACAACAAGTGAGATTAATGTGTCTGAAATATTATGAGATCGTTTCATAAATACATTCCACGATTCGTCACTTTTGAAATGCAATAACAAATTCGAAGATCCGTCTTAAGTTCACTCGAGAACAGTCAATATTTGTATATTCTGTGTGAGTAATATGACTAAGAATTGTTTTTTTCTCTCTCTGTAGATACGCGAAATTCTGGACACTTTGGGTCTGCAAGATCATCGCAGCACGTTGACGAGGAATTTGTCTGGTGGGCAGAAGAAGCGCCTGTCGATCGCCCTGGAGTTGGTCAACAATCCGCCCGTGATGTTCTTCGACGAGCCCACCAGCGGTCTGGACAGCTCCACGTGCTTCCAATGCATAAATCTGCTGAAGATGCTGGCCCGAGGCGGTCGAACGATCATTTGCACGATCCACCAGCCCTCGGCCAGGCTCTTCGAGATGTTCGATCAGCTGTACACGCTGGCTGATGGACAGTGCGTCTATCAGGGCAGCACGAAGCAACTGGTGCCGTTCCTGAGCACACTCGGTCTCGAGTGCCCGAGCTACCACAATCCGGCCAGCTACGTGATTGAGGTGTCGTGCGGAGAGCACGGAGATCACACCAGGAAATTGGTGAATGGCATCATGAATGGGAAGAGGGACATCCGGACGGAGCTGGATTTCATGGATAAGAAGAATGACGCCTCGAGTGCACTTGCAAAGGTGCACAATAAGGTGATGGACAAGAATGACTTGCAGAATGTCGGTGAGAAATTCGCAGAGAATCTCAATGCGAATGGCAATGGCGTGATAAAGGCAACGATCAACAATGACATCGCCAAAGAAAACACCACCGTATCCATTCCCATTGATATGGACAAGGAATTGGATGTGAACTCGGCTCTGCTGCCCGATGAGATGCTGGAAGGCACGGAGAAGCCCGCCAGGTACGCCACGACCATGTTCCACCAGTTCTGGGTGGTGCTGAAGCGAACGCTGCTCTTCAGTCGGCGCGATTGGACACTGATGTATCTGCGATTGTTCGCCCACGTGATGGTGGGCTTCCTGATCGGTGCTCTCTATTACGATATTGGCAATGACGGCGCCAAGGTGCTCAGCAACCTGGGTTTCCTCTTCTTCAACATGCTCTTCCTCATGTACACCTCAATGACCATCACCATTCTATCATGTAAGATCTCAGACTTCTCGCAATCCTCCCGCCGGATCTTACCTTATCTCCCTCTTTCGCAGTCCCACTGGAGATGCCTGTGCTGCTCAAGGAGAACTTCAATCGCTGGTACTCGCTGCGATCATACTACATGGCCATCACCATCTCAGACATACCATTCCAGGTACAGTGAATCATTTAACTCAAATATTTGCCCACTTCGGTCTGCCAAGTCCAAATTGCCGGTGAAATGATCAATATTAGCTCAGGTGATGCGCTCGAGCACAAGCATCTCCTTGACTTCTGCCCTCAGCAATCGCGATCGTGAGATCACTGCGACTCAGTGTGGAAATTATCGACATAGAGTCCAGTTTGCGTATGGAACAATGAGGAAGTTGCGCGAGAACAGAAGCTAAAGGTCATGGAGATGGGCTTTATGGGTTTTTAATACATCACAAACATCGCCTTTTGCGCGCCCTGATAAATCTCAATGATTCCTTTATCTCATAACACTTCTTTTACGACCTTCTTGGCACATTTCTCTCCATCTATTTTCCGTACATTTTGTGGACTTTCGCGGGCAATGGTGATAAGGAAGTTTAAAGACATATTTGTCGAGATTTGTTGTCTATTGAAGATCTCACTATTTTCTTTCATTTCCAGGCTATTTTCTGCGTAATTTATGTCGCCATCGTGTACTACTTCACCTCGCAGCCGTTCGAGATGTTCAGATTCTCCATGTTCCTCACCTCGTGCCTCCTAATCTCCTTCGTGGCGCAGAGCGTGGGTCTCGTGGTGGGAGCAGCGATGAATGTCCAGAATGGCGTGTTCCTGGCTCCGGTGATGTCCGTGCCGTTCCTCCTCTTCTCCGGCTTCTTCGTCAGCTTCGACGCTATTCCGGTGTACCTGCGCTGGATCACGTATCTGTCCTACATCCGCTACGGCTTCGAGGGCACCGCGCTGGCCACGTACGGATACGATCGCGAGAAGCTCAAGTGCCACCAGACGTACTGCCACTTCAAGTCGCCCACGACGACCCTCGAGGAGCTGGACATGCTGAATGCCAACTTCACGCTGGACATTGTGGCGCTGGTGGTGATCTTCGTCGTACTCAGGGTGGCTGCCTTCCTCTTCCTGCGATGGAAGCTGCGAACGGCACGATAAATGCTCAATTCTCTCTTGCAAAAGTGGCAATTCAATTCGAGCTGTGCGCCCGAAGCAAATCAGGTTCACGTTAAATCACCTTTAACTACTCTTTTTACCACAGAAGACGCAATTGTTAGAATTTTAAGTACTTATTTAAGGAGCAAAGACACATTTACACTCTTTTGCAATGGATGTTTCCACGAGCGACGAGCGAGTGTTTGGAATTTTTCGATGACACAGGACAATGCTAGTGGTACAAAGTAGAGAATTTTAAAGTTAATAAATGAAATCAAATCGATAAAATTGAATTGAAGGGCTGTGATCATATTCAACAGTGTGCGATTCTTTGTTAAAAATCTATCAAGAGGAACTTCATGACTTGCCAACCAGAGAGGTGTGTTAATTCGATAAAAAAGCTATTCTTCAAAGTGGCAAAAGGGCTTTACTCTTAAGGATTCTTCTTTATTGTGAAATAAAAAATATACATATATTCGAGGTGAGAATTTCCTTTAACATACGTGGAATGATTGAAATTTACAAGTGTGACGTTTTTTGATCAAGGAAAACATTGCACAATTACTAATTTATGATAAACAATTTATGTTAGAGGGGCCAATTTTTTTGTTATATTTTAGTCACACTACAATTTTTTTTTGTATTTTTACTACAATACGTGGAAGAATGTGTGAGGAGGATGATGACAAAATCCGGATTAATAAAAACATTTAGAAAAAAATCACATCAGAATTTTTACTATCTGAAAAAAACAATAACTCTCGATCGATATAATTAGACAATTTCTATGAGAATTGCACCATCGATAGATAATGTTGACGTGGCGATGAATTGGAATTACAAAATTCATCTGGCTTTTAGCATAATTTCGTGTGCATGATACGATCGAAAGCACCGAATAAATTGTCCCGGAAGCGCGACTGCGGTTTGTTTGTAAATGAGTCCCAATGGATTTAGAGGGAGAATATAAAAAATGAAATGATTGCGCATCTGCGATAGGTGACACACTGAATACGTGCGCTAATGGTTCAAGGTTAGTGTGGAAAATGGCTTTTAATAAATATTATTTTTACAATAAACCCCCTCCGAGTGAACTGTGCAACACCAAATTGATTACAAACTGATTACTCGCTCTGACGTGATTGATTTCTTTCTGCTGGAAAATCACATGTCAATTGATACATTTTCTCTATTTTTCCTTCACTCCCATTCCATAGACTTTTTTTTCCTTTCTCATCATGTTTCCCATCGGGAATTAAGTGCAGCGCATTCTAGAGTGATAAATATGCAATGAGTCGTACTAAATAAATAGCGCTGCTCCTTAAATTGGCTCTTCAATTGAAGAAATACGCAGAGTTCGCATTGTTCACATGTTTATCCTTCGATAAATCCTTTTAATTGCTAGCATTTCACCTGCAATTATCATTGGCAATGATTAAAATATAAATAATGGTAATTTATGATTGGGAGTGGGAAATCGCATTTACATTTTTATCGTATATATGTTGTTCGTCAGTGTGTCAAATACAGAGAAAATGGCTCTAAAGGAAATTGATATTAATGAAAATATTATCCTCATCGTGAGAATGGGTCATTAGCGATCGATATTGCGTGCGTATTTATACAGGTTTTCTAATCTATTATCTAAATGTGATAAACTCGTCAAAAATGTCAATTATCCTGAAAGCTTTCCGTTTTAAGCGTCTAGACAAACACATTCTATCTATAATATTCAATTCAATTGTTCTTAAATTTCCCAGGAATGTTTTTCCGTTTGCTGATGCCCTAAAAGTATACATAAACTATGACTTGAAAGGTTTCTTAGTGAACTAAAAATCTGGGTTGAGTAACACATAATGCCTGATTTCCATTTCAGAACACATCTTTGTTTTATGGAACATCTTTAGAGGTTGAAGTTCACAAACATCTTTTATCACTCGAGAGGAATCTCTGAATGTGAGCGAATGAAAATTCTAATTAAATTTACGAAGCAATTTGCTACAGGAGGAAAATTCGTCGTCACTGCAGATGACGTTGGAATTTGTGTTACTTAAGGTTATGATGGTATTTTCTCTCTTCTCACGTCTCTTTGGGTGAATCATCGACAGGTGTTTTGTCCTCTTGATCCCGGATTTGATATTATTCACAAGTTCTGGACAAATGTGACATCGAGAATCAATTAATCGCCAGCATTAATTCAGCAACATGTGTTGAGCTGCAATCAGAGTTCAAAGGCAATCGCAGATTTCTGGGAAACTTCATGTTGCAATTAATTAAAGTATTTTATACAGATGACTATTACATCTGAAATTATTTCCTAATACTTTAAATTGAATTTTCTAATTGTGCGAATTAAAATCAATTTGTTACCATCGTTAAAATAATTACTTCAGAGAAATGTTAATTTTGCGTAACTCTTACAATGTTTAATACATTTGTTTTCACCTCTTAACTTCTCTTCATAACAAGTCATATGAGATATTGAGTTAGAGCTGAGGTAAGTGATTCAAAAGAAGGTGAATTCAATCGAAAGTGTACCTCAAGTACATCATTAGTATTCTTATCATTCGCCACGCGACTGTATGATTGAAGATGCTTCAAATGTGACGCCAGTGAAATGACAAAGAAAAAAAAGATGCTTTTGTCCATGAGTGATGAATCAGAATCTTCTACATAAATTCTCACGCAGATGCCACTATTGTAAGTGCCGGTACTCTGCCCTGATCGTCACAGCAGAACATCGCGCTGGTCGTGATTTTGTTCAATGTCTCATGTTTGTTTTCGCCTCGGGGCGCAATAAATGAAGAATTACCACTGAAGTCACACAATTTTTGCATTTTCACGTGTAATTGCGAAAAATCGTTACTTCCTATTGAATGTGAAATGTGTGGGAAGAATTTCTCAGTGGCGAATCATAGTGAAAAATCGCCCATTTTTCTCACGTGTCGCGGATGAGACGTGAGAAAAATTGCACACAGAGTTTTCCTGCCCATATTGATTACATTTTAATACAAATTTAATTGGTCTATTGATCACACTCGCCCAGCCAAGTGGAAAGCCACACGATAAGATGGTGCTGAAGGAGTTGCAGCCCTGATGGAATTCCTCCGTGGGTGCCGACAGAGGTGATTACTTGATCGATTTGTTTGATTTGGTCGTGCAACAACACTTCGCGAGGCTCTGGCAAGCACAGCGCCTCACACGCGACGCCGCGGCAGAATTTCTTCACATGCCACTATATACATTCTCTCCTCTGTGCTTGAGGTTCAGTCGGTTGTATAAACGGACGTCGCGTTTCCCAATGAAATGGAATTGAAGTGGAAGGTGAATGCCCTCCTCGCGAGCTCATGCTCAGAACATCGCGATGCATCTTCAAGTGCAGCAGAACCTCAGCGAGTGTGGCCACAGTAAATTCTATTTCTCAGTGCAATTTCACTCAATTGACGCTTCTTTGTGTCGAGGGTGCTTTTGCTTCCAGAAAGGTCAGCGCGAGTGGAGGAAAATTGACCGAATGATGCAACATTATACTTTTCGCTCTGGCAGAAAATATCGAAATCGTGGTCAATGTATCAAAGTTCACTCCTCGTAAATGTAATTTTTGCTCAATAAAATTCTTAATGACACCATAATCGTAAAAATTATCCTATTTACTCCGCAAAAGCGGGATTAACTGCATTTTATTTCAGTCTATTTTCTGTTTATATTGATCTCTTAATTCATGAAACATCCATGAACCCTTTGCACTCCACAACAGCGTCAGTGGTCAGGGTGATTTTCCACACAGAACAAACTTCGCCCCCCGAAATCATTCTCACCCCCGAAACACCGCGTGTCAATAGAGAGATTTCTGCTTTAGCATCGCCTATCACCTCATGCTGTAAATTTGCATTATTCATCAGTTCTGCAAATCTCGCCTTCTTTGTACAATCTGCGCTTGACAAACATCTGTCAACCCCCAGTTTGAAAAACACTGATAAGGCAAATTTATGTCAACGCAGAAGATTGGCCTGAGTGAATACAATCATCTCGCGTATGACTTATGTAGCAATCTCCGGCGGAGCGGAAAAAATCATTGAATTCCAACAAAACATCCAGTGATAAGGAATCGCAAATGTTTTGTGGACTTTCATCCGCTAAAAATGGTGATAGAGTCCACATTTTTCCGCAAAAAGGTCTCCTCTTCGCAACTCTATAATTCTCCCTTCTATTACTCAACACGATAATGCCATGGAGTAGTTGAGAATACTTTATCACTTATTCAAGCCCCTCTTCAAAACAAAACTGAACAAACAATTGGAAAAAAATCAGCTTGATTCATTTATAAGTTTGCCTTAATGAAAATGTTGTGAGTGTTTGTGATACACTAACAAAAACTGACGAGAAATTGATACTAAAATTTACATTATTTATCAATAAATGATATAATGCACGAAGCAGAGTGACAACTGTTGAAGGCGGAGATGTCATGTGGCTTTGCAAAGCCCATCAAAATTACTATTCGGCATGTAAATCGAAAATTATAAAAAAAAACGAAATCCCAATTTTTAAAAAAGTTTTAGAGCAATTTTGGAAAATTAATTATTTTATAAAGGTCTCATTTGTTATTTTTGGTATTTTTTGGATTTATAGACAGAAATATATCAAAGTTAGTAAAAAAAACAGTAAATAATAGTTCTCAAAGTCGATTTATAATAGTCTTTGAGTACTTTTTATCCAAATAAGTTAAAAAGAAATCAATTTTTCATACCTTTCAGAAACTTTTCTTCATACTTTTGAAGAAAAAAAATCAAAAGAATTATTAGAAACGGTTAATAGTCGAATTGACGCTGCAATGCATGAAAATATTTTTGAATTTGCCCCGTAAAATACAGAGCATAAATTTGAAAAATAATATAAAAAATCAACTTTTCACAATTTTCGATTCACCCTTCGAAAATTTATGCATTGATCTTTCAGAAACAGGATGTTTCAAGTATGAAAGAACAAATCGAGGAGAGTATTTGAAAAGTATAAGAAGTTTCTATTATACAACTGAAGCTATTTAAAGATTTGTTTTTAAGCCATCATTTCTGAGCTAAGCTCAGCGCTGATTATCTCTTATCACGATCGTAGTAAAAATGCTCATCTGGCACTTTTCAGTGTACTCTTGGCTACCAACGAAAGGCAATACTCTCGCTGTGATAAACCGTGACTGTATTGCGAGGAGTGTAGCCGCGATATTGTTGTTTTCTCGGCGAACATTGTTGTGGGGCTGCCGTTTCTCTGCCTTGTGTCCGACTCTTGCGAGTTCAGTGTTGCTCTAGAGCGCGGCAGGAACGCATCGGGACCCAGATACTCTCCAACACACAGCACAGAAATAGAACGCCTCTATTGCGCTTCCCAAACTTCCTCAGCCACCAAGTTCTAGCCTCCAGTGCTGCGAATGGGAAGCACCGGTGAAAGCCCGTGAAGCAAGTCAGTGTGCGGTTGAGTTAGTGGAGAAATTCGAGTGGACAGACTTGGGGGAGTGCTTCGGAGTTCCATGTGATTAGATCAATTAAAAATGTAAGCTGTGTCTCTGCGGCAACCCAATTTGAGTTCTATTTCTCGACTCTCTTGGAGACGATTCAATTGGCAGATGGGCAGGGCCTCATTTCCGCTTGCTCGAATATGAGAAATCTCCGTCTTCATGGCATAAATATTTATACAGCCAGCCAACATCTCTCTAAGCTAATTTCATATTCACACAAACACTCTCTTTTCGGGAAATTTCTCGTGTCTCTCGCGTCTCTGCTCTTTTCCCCAAATATGACACACTTCTTGTCAGCGTCTTAATGTGCATGTCAAGGGATCGATAATGAACTTGGATGGTGAAATCCCCTCACTTCCTTGGCGAGTTGCAACTTTGCCTCTCAAGTGCAATATCGACTGCCTTTCACATCTGCATTCACTTCATTCACTCCACAAGACTTGCTGACTCAATTGGCCACAGATTCAGTCTCCATGGTCCATGAATGGCTCTCTTATCTCCCGTAAAATGCACCTTGACGTTGACTTTTATTAGCCAATTAACTCTGATGGTGTAAATTGTCTCGTGACAAATTCACGCTGAGTTATGAGAAAGTTCTCTTACTCAATAGAGAATGTGGCGAATATGGCTTGCAAATTCTATTATATGGATTTCTAAACAAAAAAAAATACTGTTATGAAAGAAAACTTTCAGTGCGAAAGTTTTGTGCATCTCAAATGATTTGTGCGGTGAATTATCGTTTTGTATTGAAGACCGCACAATTTTGAATGTAACTGAAGAAAAAAAAAACTTGTGGCTTTTGTAGAAATCACTTCCTGCGGCCCGTATAAAATAAATGTACATATATGTACTTTTAATGCAAATAAGCTGGATAAAGTGCTAAATAAACTCGAATTGCGGACGGAAGGGAAAAAAAAAGAGTCACGGAAATTACCTATTCCCACTTTTCCTCTATTGAACTCGCCAAGACAAGTCGAAATTTCGAAAAGTGTTGAAAAGAGCAATATAATATGTAAAACCTCGACTAATGCAATCCATGTTGTGGTGCCTTTTCCTCAAGTTTTACTTCTTCCCTTTCCAGCAAGTGCGCACAGAACGAAAAGACGATCCAGAAAAGGCTGTGAGAGTCGTGGAAATTGGTGAATTGCAAATGTGAATCCAATTGGAATCCATTGTTAGGTTGAGGAGTGTTGTTCACACAGAACCCATAGCCAATTAGTCCGCTTGCGAACGTGCCAATTAATCGCTTTGCTATGAATTGCTACGACATCAGCCTGGCGGATGAGATGAACGACAAGGGCGAGGGTGGACTGAAGCACCTGCCCAAGTGGCCGCCCGTCAACATCGACTTCCAGGACCTCACATATTCCGTTCCTGAGCTCTCATGTGAGTATGCGAGCACACCATTTCTCAATTATCACCTTCACCTTCAGCCCTGCCGGCCACCATTTGTCCCTCGGACGGAAGCCAGGCGCTTTCCTCATTTGTTTTTCAAATTGTCGCTCCCACCATCAATTCACATTGACTTTTCACCTGATTTATGGGAAAAGCCGCAAACAATTCACACGACAACAATGAACTACATATTTTTGCGCCCTATATTTCATCACACAATGTCGCGGTTTTGTGCCTATTCAGGAAGAGTCCTTTCATGAGCTGAAAATAATCACATATTGAGTCACACTTTTTCAATGTCAACATCGTCAAAGTACAAATATTTTGTACTGGTTTTCAAACTTCCCTCCGCACACAAAAATATTTGGCTAATTGCTCATTAAAAAGCCTCTAAAACCCAATTAACTGGAACTACACAATTTTGCTGTTTTGGATCCAGAGAACTGTGCTTCCTGGTTAACTGGTGGCTCTTCAAGTGACCTGAATGGTCTTATCGAATTTGTACTATTTTTTATAGTTAGCAGCAGATAAAGAACAATGCCTCCAGTTGTTGGAAGATGTTAGAAAATGTGTCAATCCTTAGACAAATACACTGTTTTATCTCAGTAGTTCACACTATCTGGTCAATTTTCTGCTGATTGAGCAAAGTTCTATTCATTCTATGAGATCTGCAAAGAACCACTTTCAAAAGTGTTTCTTTTCAACATAAATTCATCTAATGGATTTGTCTGGAAATTTTCCAAATGACCGAGAGAGATTTATTAATGGCACTCAATGTCTTTCGGGTCTCAAATAAATTTCACGACATTTTTATGCTGAAATTTATCAGATATTTTAATATATTCCAGTCAGGAATTAGTGATAAATGGAATAAGGCAGGTGCTGGACGGATGATTGCCGAAATATCAAGCTCTTATATAACATAGTTCAAGTTTGGACAGAACATCTCAGCACATTTCTAATGATACTAATTCGTATTTTCGATTTTAAATGACAGTTTTGTCACAGAAATTATGCAAATTCCTCACTTTATCATTAAGTGAAGGTTTTTTCCTTGTTTGTTAATCACTTTTGGCACAACCCAGCAATTCTTTTGTCCCCTTTTTGGGGAAAAAGCATTGACGCAATGGTGAAATTTCCACGAAAGCTGTGTTTTCGTGAATTGCAAAAACAAAGCGAATTTCTCCCTAGAAATTTTCTTAAAAACACAATTATTCACGCAACATTTTCCCATAATATGCCATCGTGAAAACACCATAAATCACTTAAGGCGGTTTTGCAAAATGCACCTTTTCAGCTGGTGGAGTTTATCGCGGAATTCGAGGGCGAAGAGCAACACGGAAACTTGAATTCTACGATGAGTTTTTTTGTCATGTTCAATTATGAAACACCATTTGAATATATTTCGTGTCGATGATAAGAGGAATTGAGCCACTCGTATTTTGGCACGAAGAGGTCAGTTTTACGATAATGCAAATGACCTCTTTGCCTGAGCATTGATTTATATTCTTTTACAAGGGAAAAATCTTGAGAATGTGACACAAATTCTACAAAGTTCTCACAGGCCAACATCTGCGATTTTCCTCCAAATTTATTCTTGCTTCATGGGGGAGTTTTGATAAATGCGAATGTTTTGAGTGTAACATTGAGAATTTACTCACAATCTGAATGATTTACAGCAAATCCCAAAATAGTTTGTCTCATTCTTTTATCATTTAGAGGGTGAATCAATAGCAAATGTGGACATTTGCAGTGTATCTCATGAAGGGCGGGTTTCGTTGGAGTTTTCAACCCCTTGTCAATTGATTAGATAAATGTGCAAAGTTTGAGATTTCTCAGAATGCCATTATTCCACTCGACTGAGCTGTAACTGTTGAAACGATTGGGTGAACAATAACAATGTTGAGCATGAAGAGTGTGACATCAGAGGCATCAATTGATAGAGCCCAGAGCGTCAATTTTCCTCCAATCTCGCAGCTTTCGTTCCCCGATAAACCGCTAAATAGTGGGTAAAAGAAACACTTAAGAGCGATGTAAACATCTCCATAAAATCTTGCACACTCTCATTCAGCCTCTTTCACCCCCCTCGATCGGGCAATTTTCTGCGAGAATGAGATCGACCTCAATCATGAACCCGTGTCATGTACATTGATTTGATAAGGCCGCTGAAGTGCACTAAATTTTGCCTCTCGATGTGTTGTAAAAATGCCTTATCCGAGGCATTAACAATGTTAATGGGTTTCCTTATGGGTGATACACTTCGTCGAAGTAAACCAAGCAATTGGAAGCAGATGAAAGAAAAACTCTCTAAGCAAAACCAAATTTCAATTCTGTGGTGCTTCTTTAATTAGCACGAAAAGACGTCAACTTTAGTAATGAGAGGCTTTTTATAGTGGACACATTTGGGATGGTTTCGTGAGTAGAAATGGACAGTGAAGAAGGTGTTAATTCAGATACTTAATACTGTTAATGGATTTTCACGAAAAAAATTTCACTATCGCCTTCAGAAATGAGTAAATAAATACACTTTGCGGTCTCCATGTGTGTGAAAAGTGGAACAAACTATCGTCTTATTGACCTCTCATGCGATTTTCGATGATGCTCGCAGAATTGCCTCACGACTCTCTCGACTGATAGCTGATAAGGATGAAAGACAATAGTTCATAACCGCAGTGCGTCTCTCCATTGCAGGCAATAAAGTGATATTACGTGGAATAAATGGCAAGTTCAGATCTAGTCAACTCACGGCAATTCTGGGCCCATCCGGAGCTGGCAAGAGTACTCTTCTCAATGTCCTGGCGGGATACAAGTACGCCAACATCCAATGACCCCATCAGAGAATGCCAATAACCCGACCATCCCCTTTGATTCCGCAGATGCTCCGAGGCCACAGGCACCATCAATGTGAACAACCGCCCCAGAGACATGAGAGTATTTCGGAAAATGTCACGCTACATAATGCAGGAGGACATCTACCAGCCCATGCTCACCGTGAGGGAGGCGATGCTGATTTCCGCAGACCTGAAGCTTGGCAAGCAATTGACGAGAGAGGAAAAATTGGATGTGGTAACGTGGAGTTATGCAATAAACTTTCCAAGAGAACTTTTCCTAAACTCGATTAAACACATACCTTCCAGATAGATGAAATTCTGGACCTGCTGAGGCTGTCCAAGGCGGCAGACACGATGGGCCATAAGCTGTCGGGTGGTGAGCGCAAGAGGCTGTCAATTGCTCTGGAGCTCGTCAACAATCCACCAGTGATCTTCCTGGACGAGCCAACGACGTAAATTCACTCACAATTACATGAATTGCAAGTGTCTCACTGTGATCTCTCCGATAACAGGGGCCTGGATGACCTGTCCAGCTCGCAGTGCGTCTCCCTGTTGCAGAGAATAGCGCATGGCGGACGGACGATTATCTGTTCAATTCACACTCCCTCGGCGAAGATGTTTGCCATGTTCGATCATGTGTACATAATGGCTAATGGTCAGTGTGTGTATCAAGGATTGGGGTCCAACATTGTCAAGTACATGCAGAACATCGGGCTCATCTGTCCAGTGACGTACAATCCGGCCGACTTCAGTAAGTATGGCGAGAGAGCTTATAATTTACTCCCTCGATAAAATCTTTATTATTAGATATTTCCATATTATTCCCCTGACTTGATAGTCTTGAGTTTAATGCATTAGTAATTTCACTTAATTATTCAATATAATTGTGCATTCTCAGAGCAATTTGATGACCAACAAATCTAGTGTGTCTCTATCTTGGTCTCCATTGAAGCTCTCCTCAATTATATACAAATAACATTCCTGACAACCGAAACCTATTTCATAGATTATTCGGGAGGATTTTCCGAGCTGTATTATCTCCCCCTTGATTTTCCCTTAACGTGCTTGATTGCACGCCGAGGCGGCGTGCGTGATAATGTGGTTAGGCTCGTGTGAAGAAAATAATTGGCATTTCGACAGCAAATGTG
Organism: Phlebotomus argentipes; assembly: GCF_947086385.1. Classification (NCBI taxonomy): domain Eukaryota; kingdom Metazoa; phylum Arthropoda; class Insecta; order Diptera; family Psychodidae; genus Phlebotomus; species Phlebotomus argentipes. The sequence goes on along the minus strand of NW_026776177.1, from coordinate 17,601,679 downwards.
TTTTGCTCAGTTACGATAAAGAGTTATTGCCCTCTTTGCAGTTGTTGAGGTGTCGAGCGGCGAGTACGGTGGCGAGTACCTGGAGAAGATGGTCTCGAGCGTGAGCAATGGCAGGTACACCTGGACGCCGTCAATTGAGTCAGCGAAGAGTGGTGAGAATTCATCGGGCAGCCAAGAGCTCGCACAAATGGAAGCGTTTGACGTGGAAATTGACCCCAAAGACCTCAAACGTGCCTCGTCGTGGCATCAATTCTGCATCCTGCTCAAGAGAATGACAATCCAAATGTGGCGGGATAAGAGCTATCTCATGCTCCGTGTTTACCTGCACATCTTCCTGGGCTTTGTCATTGGCGGCCTCTTCTACAATATGGGCAATGACGCCTCAAAGACTCTCTACAACTTTGGCTTCTGCTTCACAATCATCATCGCCTTCATGTACATTCCCATGATGCCAATCCTGCTCGAATGTGAGTTACAATGGTGGAAATGGGCTGTGCAGTGTGGTAACCGCATCTATGGTGTTTCTTGCAGTTCCCCTCCAAGTGCAGCTCCTGAAGCGCGAGTACTTCAATAGGTGGTATCGCCTCAACGTGTACTATCTGGCGATGGTGGTGGCAAAACTGCCCATTCAAATTACCCTCGCCATTGTGTACATTACGATGGTGTACCTGTTTACGGACCAGCCCATCTCCGTCGCCAGGATGCTCATGTTCTACACCATCAGCATTCTCGTATCGCTCACGTCCGAGAGCTGGGGTCTCTTGGTGGCGTCGCGCCTCAGAGTTGTGGTAAGATGGCTCATGAAATGTTATTGACATGATTACATTGTCTCCTCTTGCAGAACGCCATGTTCGTCGGACCCGTCATCACAGTGCCCACAATGCTGCTCGCCGTGTACGGAATAGGGTTCGGCAAGGGTGTCGTGATTCCCGGCTACGTGAAGGCTCTGATGTCCCTGAGCTATCTCCGGTACGGCCTGGAGGGCATCGTGGCCGCCATCTACGGCTACAGCCGCGAGGACATGATCTGTCCCGACGAGGAGGTCTTCTGTGCCTATCGCAAGGCCAAGTTCCTCCTCATGACGATGGGCTTCGAGGACATCAGCTACCCCATATCCGTGGGCGCTCTCTGCATTTTCTACCTCGTCTTCAACGCTCTGGCCTTCTTCCTCATCCGCCAGCGGCTCTCCCTGCGGAGGACCAACTTCCCGGCTGTCCAGTATATTGGGCAGTTCGTGAAGCAGCACTTTAACCTCTCCAGCAGCTGAAGAGCAGTTGGACTGGCGACAGAGTGTGCAATGTGATAGAGGAAGAGCCAAAATGACGTGACAGAGTAAAAAAAGCAATAGATTTATCCAATATAAGAAACGTACAATGTTATTCTGTAAGAAATGGTTGGCCGTATAATAACGACGGTGTTTTTATACTTTAAGAATCTCAATGATGAATTTTTCAATAAATTATTATATAAAGTTCGTAATTTTGATATTTTATGAATTCTAGAAAGTGAATTTCAGCGCAATTTCCAAGCAAATTCACAGAGAAAGTGGAAACCATTGGATTGGAAGCAGACAACGATCGCGCAGAGATCGCACGCGATGTCGTTACACTTGAAATCTAACTCGCGGCGCCATCTGCGGTGTAGGCACGGCATCGCTGCGCGGTTCACGTGACCGATCAGCTGGTTGGGTGTTTTGTTATTGATTGCAGATGAAAAAATTCGTGTGTAGATGTGTGCACGGTCGCATGCGCGCCTCGGAATTTCCACATGGTTGATACGAATACCATCGCGTCGTCTCTGTCTCGTGCCGTCCCACTTCTGCGTGCAGCACACGTCGGCGAAGGCGGGACGGCAATAGAGCGGACGAAGCACGGTAATGCGTACAATTCCACGGCTGTAGAGTGAGAGGACAATGTTGGGAGAATCCCTGTCTCAGTACAAGGCGTGTGAGTCATCGGGGAAAATGACGGAAAATTGAAAATGTCAAGAAGAGTGTTTTCCTGGCAAAAATAGCCCCGTTTTTGGCATCCGCGCGGCCTTTCGCGGGCCGACTTGTCGTGCATCGTTCACGTGATCGAGTGCAAGAGTGCATGTGCCCGGGGCCGGGACAGTGAAACCCACGGACTTGCCCCAGTTTGCGCGGAGGACGCAAAGGAAAGATGTTTATAATTGAAAGTGTCTAAAAATAGTGTGAGAGTCAAAAACAACGTTGTACGAGAAGTGATTTATTCACCTTCCCCAACGCGATTAATGTGTCAAAACGCTCATGAAAGAATACCGTCAAATTACAACGGGTGATAAATCAGTGTGGAAGTCTCAGAATGTGTGGAAAATCAATGGAGAGGAATTTCTGGGCTGCGGGGCCAGAGTTCGGCCGAATTTAATTAATAAGGCACACCGAAGAGCCTTTCTCTCCTGATAGCAAACAAGGGGGAAATTCCTAAGTCAACACAATCCCACCTCCGCGAATTTCCCACCTGAGGTTTGGGGCTGCGGAATGACCAAACAGCTCTCGAGCACGCGATTTTTTACCCCCCAAGACTTCCCTCTCGGCGGCGTCCAATTGTTGGCGGTAACGCGAGAAGCTAATACGTCTTTGGCGTCCCAGAACGCCCACTCACCCCTATTTTTCACGAGATTCCACTCATTGTGCGCTGGAAGACATTAACCCATTTCTCCTTGGCTGATTTACCCATCGCCATTGTTCAATCATTCACCTCATTGCTGGCTCAATGCATCGTCGCCGAGCTGGAAAGGCTTCCGAGACGATGGATTCGAGACTGAGGCAGCATCTGCTGCTGAGAGACATTCTATTTTCGGAGCGGAAGGTTTAGCTTGGGGTCAAATAGTTTGGAGTGTGCATCAACTGTTCCATCATTGGGGCTTTAACGGCATTCCCGATCAAATTCGTCTTGATATCAAACTGAAATCATGCTTTAAAGGCTGTGCAAGAGATATCTGATTGGGGTTAAGATCTTCCAAAAAAGACCTCTGAGCTGGCTCAGATCCTCAATACTCGTGATTTATTGGGAGTTTTAGACGGTATCCAAGGGGGAAATAATATTCCTTAAATCTGTACACCATTTCCATCACTTTTTAGACTCCTTCAACTGTTTCTTATCGCAATAATAAAAGTAATAGAAGCAAACTAATTCTTCGAATTTACCTCAATTTAACAGAAGCTCTTGCAGCGCAAATATTCTACCACTTCCTATTCCTAACACTCGTATCTTTAACTAGAAAGAGCCTCTCCGCCAGTCCACCAACTCAGCGGCTTATCTGCGAGGGATCGAAGACTATTCCGTATATCTTCCCTTAACGAGTTCGCAGTGGGTGATTAGTGAGGAAATGATGGCGGTGGGCGAGGCGTCGGCGAAGCCAGAGGCTCATCGATGAAAAATAGAAATTAGAACATTTCTCCAGTGCAATGGAGTGCGAAGGCAATTTGTGTGTGATCTTAAATCAAGGTGATTCTCTCTCTCCGTGAGACGCGGCCCACGTGGAGAGCGGGAGAGACGGTGTAAAAGTGAATGGAGAGAGGCCGCGACTCTCTGGCGACCAGGGGGGGCCCACAGCGCTCCAGCGGCGAAAGCACTGAGCCATTGCTGGTGCGACCGCTCGTGAACGCGGAGCTGAGACGGAGCTTTTTCGTTGCGCGCGCCAAGCCAGAGATTTGCCTCCTCCACCAGCAGCATCGCTCCAGACATCCAGTCACTCGGCAGTGCCCCGAGGAGGAAGTTGAGTGCTCAGTGTCCGTGTCGAGTCGCGAGTGGAGTTCTCCGTGTGCTGTAACACCTGCCGAAAGCTCCGGTCAATTGGCTGTTGCATGCAAATTGCCACACGGCGAGACGTGAATTTCGTCCAGACAGTGAAGTGCGCGCGGGAATTTTCCTAGACCTCTCTCAGCATTTTCTATCGCAGCCCAATTGGCCCCGAGTCTCGTGTGATGCAAGAGCATAATTAGCTAATCCGCGGAGGCTTTGCGAAAAGAGCAACAAAAAGTCATCGAGACCACTTTGCCGATCTCCAGCGCACTACTTTTGCTTCACAATCCACCGACCCAGGCAAATATTGTGTGACTCGCGAGCAAGACAAATAGGCAGAGTCTCTTTGTGTGCCAAAACGCAAAAAGAATAATAAGCCATTAGTAAGTGCGCTCAAACGGGTGGCGAGTGAAAGGAAGATATTCGGTGTGATTTCTTGCATGTTAATTGCAAGCGGGGACTCTCTCTGCTGTGCCGTGAATACCGCGTGGTGCTGAAGAGGTTGATGGTTGCCAGTGGCAGTTGTGGCTCAAGAGTGCCGGATTGCGTGAGTGTGTGACGACGAAGGGCCCCTGAAGTCAGAGTGTTATCGCGCGCCAAGTCCTGCAACACCTGGAGATTCATGCTGAGAACCGTGAAGATGAGAAGGAATGTGAAGTTTCTCCTTCTCCTATCAATTTCATGGATGTTTATTATGGTTTACTACTTCCAATCCAATAATGCCAAGGTAAATATCAACCGCCTAATTTCCATACTCTCTACTTTGCACAATTCGCAAGTCTTCCCCGCATTGCTCGGCGGAACGGAAAGAACGGGTGGGCGGATTGTTTACGTTGTACACGCAAAACCGGAGCAGAAAGATGACATTTCAGAACATGGCTTCGTTCCCAAGTGTGTTTAGCCCTCAAGCTGTGCTGCGATCACGGCTATAGATTATTAAAGTTTGTGTTTGAAGCACTACTAACTTATACAAATAATTCTGGAATGAAAAAAATGATGAGTAAGCGGTCGTTGCAACTTTACTTTCATAACATTTTAAATAAGCTACGATTCATAACATTTGCGAAAGTGGGTAATTTATCTGCTGCGAGACATGAAACGTTTGAAACTTTGGCACTGGAAGCCAATTCATATATTTCGTCGCGTGAAGGCAAAAAAAGCCGGAAAATTCACGTGAAAACCAGGATACGGACATCTATCGACTTTTTCCAAAGAAACCGATCGACTTCCCAAAGCATTTGCAATTCTTTGTGTCCAAAACATCTCTCTGTAATCAATGGAAAGTCTTGGAAGTTCCTTAAGATTAGTTTGGGAAAGACACGGAAAACATACGCATTATCATCGAAGAACATTTTCTTACGTCAAAGTGGAGGAAAATGAGCAGAAACCGGATGGAAGTTGGAATATTCCGGCCTATAAACACTTTTAGAACCGCCGCTGAAAAATAGTCGCACCGACGGAACTTCGTATTAAATAAACTCCCAATTTTGCCTGGCAACGTCATCATTCGTACTTTCCACTAGCGCCGCCTGGCAGCCGCCAATAAAAGCTATGAAAATTGTTAAGTTGCAAACCGAATTTGCAGATTTTATGAAATGAAATACAAATTCGGTAAAGTTGAAATGACCTTTAATTCTGAAGAGAAATAAAATATTGAAAGTCGGTGTATAAATCGTACTGGAACGGATTTCATTATATATATTGGTTTTCCCTCATTCGCGAGTGACCTAAAGATCAGGCGGAGTTTTTCTCTTGCAAACACGGATGTGCGCTGACAGTGAGCCATAAAATCTAATTTACTTTGACTGAACAATTCAAACTTTTCAAAAATTTCCACATGAAATTGTATAAACTAATTTCCACAGAATGTGATAATTATAAGTTACGTCAGACACGATACAGTATGCATTCAAAATGGAAGTGCCGCATTTTTCTCTGACTGTTCCGTGTCAAATTGTCTGGTGGCAAAGAGCAAGAAATGCAGGTGCCAACCTTAATTGGCGCTAATGAGAAGCTGAACATTTTTTGTGACATCAATCTCACTTATGCGAAATTTATCTTAATTGTGGACCAAACAACATTTAATTAATGACAGTGTGAACAGCCGGAGAGATATTTCCCTATACGCATTGTGGGTGGATTTCCAGTGCCATGGAGATTGCAGAGTCGCTTCCACTTGGGGAAATTAGAGCAGCCAGAGCGAAGAGGGCTTTGGCACCTCTGTCGCCTGATAAGATATTCTCCATGGAAGACAATTTTTATCAGCAATTTGCTGGCGTGAAATTGATTTTAGATTGAAAATGACTTTAGGCGGATTGACAGTGTGAGTGGAGGTGAAGAAGAGCACCTGGAAAAGTGTCTCGTGGAAGGCAAAGCTCGTGAGGGAAATTGAATTTGACTAGCATCGCAGCAAATAAACACTTTAAGTGACTCGATCAATTTGGATGTTTATCGTTTGCGGTGTCTCATTTTCCCTCTGCGACGCCCCTTTTTTCACCTCAAGAAATCTTATCTCGCCACCAATAACAACACTTACACGTGATTCCATCAAAAAGTGACGCTTCTTCGCGATATCGCGGTTCGGCTTTACTTTTTTCCCTCACTCAATAATCTTGATAATGTGAGGAAACAGCTCTTCTCGGTTAGGGAATTTTTTTGTGTGCGCTACAAGAGATTTTCATGTACAATATTCAATTTGCATTATCTTCTAAATGAAAGTGCACTGATGTGAAATTTTCCCCATGCAAGACAGTCACTTATGTACTTAAGACAGAGATTACGCTTGCGAGCATCACCTGTTCTCCACTTATCTCGTATTTTGTTGGTAAACAAGCAGAATTGTTGATGACATTCAGAGCAAGTACAATGCAAATGAATTTAAAGTAACATAAATACTGTACACACAATTCATTACTATAAAACTACACTTGCAAAACACTTAGAATACCATTTTGGGTATTAGGCAAGGGGGAGATAATATGCCTTAAATCTGTCCACTTCTTCACACTTTCAAATTTTCCAGAAGTTTTTAGACTGTTCGCATAATAATTCTCAAATTATAATAAATCTCTAAAGTTTTCATACGATATATCTTTAAGAATTCAGTTAAAAACACATTTTAGAGTGTTTTATTCCGATCATATTCTCAAAATATTACCAAGAAATGTTTACAAAAACCAAAAGAAATCCAAAGAATCGGGATCATTTGGCAGTAAAAGAAGCGCTGAAAAGGAATATTGTAGGTTCTTGAACCCTTCCACTCCTCAAGACTTCCGCTGAGCTGTACACCACTTCCGACTGCATTATCTCCCCCTTGATATTAGAGCAACTTGACTAGTTTTCCCATTTATAATATCTCATTTTAATTCTGTAATTGCGTGCGGGTCAAATTTCTAGATCAACATGCAACCCAAATCAAAATTTCACGCACAAGATAAAGCCTAATGGAAGTTGCGATTCCGAAGCAATTGCAACTTACCATAGTGTATGTTGTGCCACGGTGCACTTTTGTGAAATTAATTTGCTCTAATTAAGTGGTGTGTGCGAATTAAATGATAAAGGTATGGAGCAAAAGTACGGTGAACTTTTATTCTGCACGCTTGGAGTGTTACTAAAAAATGCACGCCATTCCGTCGGGGGTGGCTATCAAATTGCTCAGCAGGGGGTGGAAGAGGAGCCACCCGAGAGCGGAGCTATAAATAAAATAATTGTAGAATTAAAGTCCGTCTGAATTGGTGGAGTTTTCAATTAATTCCCATCCAGCACCGTGATTCTTGTCTTTTATGTGCTGAAGAGGGCGCGCGCATTCCTTGCACTTCGGGGTGGGCGAATGAGGCTCATTTCTCAACTTGATTGGATAATTTTGAAGCTGTTTCAGCGCTTCCAACACTGAATTTATTATTGCAAATAAATAAAAAAAAGAGCGACGATGATGGTGTATTGGAGAAAAGACCAATTCTTCACTGGCTCTCTGTGGATTTCACTGTGATTTCACCCCTGAAAAAGTTCATCTCACCGCAAATTAATCACATTGATTTCTATGGGGAAAGCTCACTAAAGCAACGAGTGAGTTTCTGAAGGGTGGAGAATTGAATTTTATGGGAATAACTTTGTGATTAGCTGGCAGAGGCAAAGTTATCACTCGTCGAGCTTCACACTCTTTCCTTTGCCACCAACCCTTGTGAACATGTATTTATTTTCGGTTTTTTATTTAACAATCTCAAAAAAATTTTCCCTGCAAACACATCATATAAGGTTATTCAATGTTTTTTCCCCGGGAAAAGCAGATATGACAGTGAAGAGTTGAATGAAACTGAAGTTTAGTTAAATGGAAAACCATCCTCATGACCGCTACTCACCCTCTGAGTTTTCACCGTCATCGTCGGTCTGTAACTCTTTTTTTTCCACAATATATTCGGTATTTATGAAGCTCCGGAGGGTGCGGGTCTCGGGACAATGAATGTCAGAGTGAGAAAGCCAAAAAGTACGCTGAAGCGTGAGTGGAGTGGAAAATGGCAAAATTAGGCCCCAATTGTAAAACAATTTATTTGAACACCCCCTCTGGGATTTCGCACCATCAACCACCATCCACGAGGACGAGATGTGGCAAAAGTGTAAACTTTCCCTCTGCGTGCCTTCTTTTGCGCTCCTCCTGATAAACTTCCCATACATGGCGGGCTCACTTTTTTCCCACCCCCACACAACCCCTTTCTCGCCGTCCTGCCGTTGGTGGATTCGTAGCAAAAGATAAATAAATAAAAGTTTCTCGTTCGACTGTCTGCTGATGACGATACGGCAGAAAATTTCACATAATACTCGCAAAATGTACACACAGGAGGGCGAAATACTCTCGGCAAACTCACTTTACCCACAGAGAGAGAGCCAAAGAGGAAAGTCGAATCTGCCAACCTGACAAGGAATATTTAGAGACTCAAATGGGAAGGTGGAATCTTTGCCTCTCGCATTCAGTCAAAATGCGATTTTCACTGTAAAAAGTATGAAGTGAATTATGATAAAAAAAAAGAACCGCCTTGCCTAGTGCACACTATCTTCCACTTCATGAAAACTCTCTAAGGATCACTTGGAGTGTGTTACACTTGACACAGTTGCTGTTTTCATTTTGCTGTCCAATTCCGCTCTGTGAATGCTCAGAGGACATGCCAGAAAAAGTCCCTGACAAGAGAGAACAAAGCATGGGTGAGAAGTTTGCAACTTTTTTATGCTCCATTCGCGGCACGGCCGGAAATTAAATGCAACCTTTCTCAATCCAGTCGCAGGTATTCTGTGTACATATCCATAGTGGAGCTTTCGGTTGACGCCAGAGCACTTCTATTGGCCGGACAGCGTGTGAATAGGCACGGCTTCCCGGGGGGTGAGCGCCCCATTTCACGCTGAAAACATTGAGGAATAATGCAAATGCGACGTTTTATGCAAATACCCCAGTTAATCACTCGATTCACTGCATTTATCTGCATACAAATGCTCCTGAAATGTCCATGGAGATTCACTCGTGTTCACTTGACGGATTTTAGGGGAAATCCTGGGAGGGTAAATCGGTGAGAAAACACCATTAGATGAGTGATGGCACTCACAGTTGGATGTTGTAAAAACGTAATCATATGTATACCACACTCTATATGGCCACTTTTATTTATTTATGTATTGCCATCGACGCGTAATTGGCGTGATATGAATTGCTGAAGAAACTAAAACTCCGTGACTGAAAATAATTCGTTGTTTACGAGAGAAAAAACAAATCGGATGAAAGTGTGGCACTTGTCAAAATAAAAAGTTATATTTATGATAATTTCCGGGGGAATCTTTCGGGAGCTGCATAAAATTAAGATTTTATGAGCGATGAAAGTCATCTTTTGAGCAAATTCGCTAAATTATTCATACCAACTTTTAGCACACATTGTCACTTGCCAAAAACACTTTCATTTATAATTGCGTCGAAAATCTCGAGCCAATTTTCAGTGGATCAATTTATAGTAGAAACGTGTTTGGGGGAAAAATTTGAAATATAAAAATTGTCTGGTGATTAAATATGTAATTAATTACTTCCTTCACTTCTTCCCCATTTCAAAGAAGAGAACTTTACTTCACTTCTCAAGTGGCAGAAAGAAAAATCAATTTCGCAGTAATGAAAGCGCACGAGAAGCCCTTGCATTAGCCCTCGAGGGGTTGTAGATTCACAATGAATCTCTTTCACTTAATTTTCCTGCTCAGTGATTAAATTCATTTGATACGTGTAGTGTTATAATATTAATAATAAAATCGCTGCGAAATTAGTTCTGCACCAATTTTCCACCACACTCTCGCAGCCGTTGCGCTTCAGTCCACAATTCTTCATCAATTACCGGTGGATTCTGCATCGGTCCACTTGCCCACATTTCCGTCCACTGTTACAATACAAGACATGAATATGGATACGCTTTGTTTGACCACAAGAAGTATATGTATGTAACTCAGTCAGCGGAATTCTGCTCTATTCAATTAAAACATTTTTAATTCACTGAAATTATCTCACTATGGATACAGCAATTTTGCCGGTTTCTCTTCAAGTTCCACTTCTTATTCTGGGACACACACTCGCCCTCTTCGTGAAAAGAAAAGTTTCTCCGGCACAATAATATTGCACCAAGGAGAGGAAGAAGCGCCGAGCAATATTTAAGTGATTCTACACGGGACAGTCGCTGATTTTCCTCTCGTGCGCTTTTGCTTTATGGGAACAAAGAAAATGTTTTCAACGCTTGTCTAGTGGAAAGTGAATTTTAATAAAACTGCGTAGAGTCTCTTTGGCAAATATTTTGATAAGAAAAGTAAAAAATTACACATCACGTTTAAACAACTCCGTTATTTTGCATTATTTCATCTTAACAGTCAACAGAAGTGCTCAGCAGACACATTAGCTGAGAATTTCGCATGGAGAAAAGTGCTTTTATCTGCTCAGTACTGAGCAGAAAGTGGCCGAAAGTCATGAAAAAAAACGATGAAAATTGTGCTCTAAGAAAGCGATAAATATGCTCAATCTTGTGGTCAAAAATGAGCGTCTGTATGAGCATATTTTGGTCAAGAGTTGCTCGATTTTGAGCTCTTTGACTCAGCAGTAAATCAGCTGAAAAACATGCTGATTTTAGGTCAATGTCTTCGCTGGGAAGTGATTGAAGCAAGTGAGAAAAGAAAATCGTGTTTAGGTGGGAATTTTACATCTGGGAAAACACAATCTTCAGTCTATGAGACTAATCTGTTCTACGAATTCTCGCTACGAGGCATGAAATATCTGTTAATGATAACTTTTCCGGGAGAACTTCGAAGCGGATCTCCTTTCGTGGTAAAATAGTTGGTTTTCACATCTTCTCCGTGATGCTTGGAGAGCAGCGTGGGGAAAAAAATCTTTGTGAAATTTGCTCGTCGTCACTGGAGAAAATTAAATTTGCTCAACTTTTTCATCTAATTATATCAGAGCTTTTTTCACCGTGCATCAATTTCATTGCGAAAAATTGTATGAGATTTTTGTTGCCACTAAATCAATTTTGAATATATATTTCTCACTATATGTAATCATTTTTTTTTCCACCCAACACACAAATAAATATTTCATGGGAGAAAAATCATAAGCTCTCGCAGGAAGTGGAAAAATACATGCATATTTTAAATGTTTCAAATGAAAATGTTGTTATAGATGTGGAAAAAGTGCGGTATCTGGGCAAAACCTTTCTCTCCTTCTCTCTCTCTCTGTTGGTTTTTTTTGCATAAACATTAAATTTGAAATTCTGACGAATTTTCACATTATTCATACACTATATGGACTCTCCCTCTCTCTCTCTCGTGGTTTTTACCCTCTTGCTTGTCAATAATGGTGATTGAAAAAAGAGCGTATGTAGAATTGAATGTATGAGAGCGCAATGCCAAAATATTTATACAGAGAATCGCTCACAATGGTATGAAAATTTTGCTTGTGATCCAAAGTAACATCCACATTCAAGTGTGCATGGTTGGATAGTTCTTTGTCTGCATTAAAATTAGTTTTCTGCATGGCGGAGCGGAAATTTGTTTCAACACCGAGATGAGATTCCGAAGCTGTAGTCACATTGGGCCACCGGAAAAACGATAAATCGAAGCGAGGATGTGCATCACGGGGACTCGTAGGTAGGCAAGGACTCGCAGCCTCACACTCGCTGGTCAACAGGAGAATTTGTCATGCTATTTGGCAGTCTTTGCTTCTCTCGTGCACGGAAATGATGAATGCCATTTGCGTGGGTGGCCCAGTTAAATGGCCCTCTGGACGCCGAGGTTTAGGGCTTATGGGATATATTCGGGAGAGTGCGGCACATACTGGGTGGGAAATTTATTTCCACGCTCCATGGACTGTTGCTGTCCGGCTCTGAATGGGAGCATTTTATGGTGCTTCTCGTTTTTGTTGCTCGATGAGGACGCATTATCGTGAGAGGGCGCTCAAGTGCCATCATAGCGCTCGAGAAGTCGATAACGATACTGAGAATCACCTGTAGAAAAGACCGACGTTGTGTGTTTTTGTGTGTTTGAATAGAAGAAATCGAGATTTTGTGATGTTCAGCATTCTATTCAGAATTGAGCTCCAGATTTTTGATTCATGATTTGAAAAAATTCTCATGAATTTGACTGAATTCTTGCTCTGACATTTAACTTCAATATCAATAAAAACCGCACTTGCAGATGACACTAAATAACTGTCCTGAGCGACGGAATTATGCTAAAAGTGTTCTATTTTATGAAAAATACAGAGTCGTTAAAACTCACCAAACTCGCAAAGCCATAGAATTAATTCTGGCACGAAATTGAATTTATCCGCTCAATTAATTTCTGCGAAAATGACACGTAAATAACTATAGGATAGGTTTAAGTTAACACGGAAAGAATAGAGCAATTTTTCGTAAGAACAGGATGACTTTCGTAGAATATTTGACGGGTTTCTGATATAAATAGGGCGTCATTCGAACGACGCTGTATTTTCCAGAGAATAGCGCAGTTTTAACATAACACCATCGCTCTGGGTACAAACGCAGAACGATATCTGTAATTAGTTGCGGAGCAATCAATCGAACAGGTTTGCGATGCTAAAGCCATGGCTCTAGGCTGGCTAGCCAATCTCCCGACGGACAGGCGGTTCGGGATCACAGGTGGTCAAATGAAAACGTGAATATTTAATGATGTATCTCGCAGTAATTAGATTCTATTTGCAATTGTGCGGCAATTCTAAAGCCGAGGATCAGCGTGGCTTTGGCGAGGAGCGCGCGAAATCGAGTGCACAGAGGTTGAGTTGTTGCGGTGTTGGCGCCTGAGAGAATGTTTATTTAATGTTCTTTTTCGATTCCGCCTCGAGAGGGCGAGAGTGGGAGGCATTTTTCGCGAATGGGACTCGCTGGGATTTATGTGAAAATTTTGTAAATTCACTAAAACATCCCCACTCAGGGGGGTGTGGGCGCGCGAGGCATTTCAACCCGTTCGCCCATGTAGCCATTTCCGCACATTCCGTGCTATTTTATTCGTGAGGGCAACCCTCTAATTCCCGGATCCACGCGCTTTGCCCCGCCGTGGAGCTTAAAAACACACGTCACTGTGCGGTAATGCTCAGTGAGGCAACAGTGTTACATCCATTGAGAGCTTTAATGGCATGCATACCATCTATTTTATTTTATTGGACTATTTCGCGCGCGGTAAATTGTCACCAAATTACACCATTCATGAATTGTATACCCGCCCTCCATCCAGCCAGTGGCTCTGGCCTTTTTTCTCCTGTCGAACATCGCTGCTGGGGTGGAATTTTGCACTGTTTAATAAATTTCCTGTCGCCTAGCTCATAAACAATGCTCTCTATGCACGATACACACAATTGCACACACCGTCAGGTTCATCACCTCTTCATCTCAGTTATTTTTTTGCTCGTGCGCCCCTCGCAAAGCCACCCCCGAGTGGATGGGGAGGTGTATTTGCATCGAAAACAAGCAAATCAACGGTGTCCTATATTTCACCCTTGTTCTCCTTCACGCCAAGGCGGGCGGGCGCGCTTGGGTGGGGGTGGAAAAGTTTCTCGCCAGAGTTGAGAAAAGTCTCGCCGAGATTGGAAGAAAAGTGGTGTTCGAGTCATTTTTAATCCGTTTTAAATTGGGAAGTCGTTTAGGAAATGACTTGCAAAACGATAGTGGTGAAAGATACATGAACTTCGCACAGAAACTTGAGACAAGTTTAGTGCTTAAATTTACGGACATCTTCAGACGAAGTTGCACAACGTCTTAATTGGATGCACACGGAATAATTGCTTCTTATCTATTTGCATTAGGTGTTCTTTGGCAAAAAGTTTCATTTCGCACTCCTAAGCCTACAAGAGACTTAGCGCAGCGTTCCTAATCTAACCGGAAACAACTCTGCCGGCTGTGTTGTTGGGAAGATGAGAAGGCAAAGCCTTAAACGAGTGATTTTGGGTGGTTGTCTGATGGCCGGGGCCGAAGTGTGAGTGGAGAAACTGCCTTTTAATTGCAGTGTATATCCTTGGGAGAATAAACAATTTTTCCATTTTCACTATAAATATACCCAGATAAGAATCGTCACTTGGGAAAACAAGAGTCTGAATGGAAAAAGGAAGATTGTGCGAATATTCTCAATACTGCCAGGCCAAGAGAGAAAGTAGTTTTCTGTTGAGACAAGAGAGAATCGGTGTTTGCGCTCTGGATAAATGCTCTGTGAGAGAAAAGCAAGTTGGGTGGGAAATATTCTGGGCTGTTTGCATTTTGCTTATACCACTTCTTCTCAACTGCACAGAATTTTCTTTATCTATCGTGGAAATCCCTCTGCGATTCCTGCTGCTTTTCTCTCTCTCAGCGCAATGCGAGGCAAATAGAAACATCGGTAAATCCACTTGATACTGTTGACAAAAGCAATTTCATTCGCATGAAGTGGAGTATAAAAATAAATAGAAAATGTGCACATGAAAATTTTCGCCTCTTTTGTCCCTCTGATTGTTCCAATGGAACCGACACACACAAAAAACCGACGACACTTCCTGCTCGCGAGAAATTTGCTTATTTAATTCTTTTGTATGGGTGAAAAGTCAGAAAAGCATAAAGAGGAAGTCAAACACTCTTTCACCGTGACAGATTGATGAGGGTGAAGTTGGGAGGGACGAGTGGGTGTAAATCTTAGCGCTCAGCAGGACGTCCAGGAATGATGTACAAGTCTCACAATTGACGTAAAATACTCAAACAAGAAGAAATGCCTCAATAACTCTGCCATTCTAGGAGGGAAGAAAAAAAATTCAATAAACTTTGCGATGCGAGAAAGTCTCAGAAAGTCCTCAAAAGTTTGCTGTTTGCTTTGGGGAATGGGATTTTTTTTTTAATTCTCCCACAGAAAACAGTAAACTCAAGTGTATCTTTCATTTGGGTTATTAAAATTTACGTGCCATAAATGCAAGAGGAGAACACCATTGGGCGAGATATATTTGTCGGCATTTTATGGCAACTCTTCATATCTCCGCCGCCAAATTGCCCCCTCCATAATTGATAAGTTCGATGAAGGGGAGGAAATTTTTCAATGGGAATTGTGTGACATTGGGTTTTGATTTTGTCGTAAAAGGAAAAGTGTCTCTTCGGCGCTTTTATGGTAAGTGGAAAAAAATTCATATGCTGAGGTGGAAAGACGAGCTTTTAATATATCTCGTGAAGCTCTGGATGGAAAGTTTCTGGTGAATTCTTGCTCCATTTGAAAAATTTCACGTTGACAAGCAATGACATTGTGAATCTTGTGAATAATCTCAACTTTCTTGCAAACCGATTTTTTAAAGTGCGTTGTCAGAAATTAAAGTTTGAAAAAGAGAGAGAGAGAGAGAAAAAGCAGAAAACAAACTCAAAACTTCACATACAAAATTTAATATTAAGCATTGCCCATGTAGTAAATGTAGAATAACGTTTTTGTATCTTTTACTTGGCGTGTTCTTTGACTGTTTCGTCGGACTTTTGCATGAGAAATGTCGGTGGAAGTTTTGGCAAATTTTAATTTTCTCTCCTTTGGGGGGTGAGACTCTTGTATGACTTTTTCCACTTCATCCTGAGCAAATATGCAGAGAAATTGCGTTTCGCGGTCAAAAGTTGTACACATGCCTCAACTTTTCTTCATCTTGCGCGCCGCTTCTATAGCCAAAAGTTTCTATTAAACATTTGCACTGAAGACATGGGAGATTTTCATTTATGGGCAACTTTTTCATTCTATCAAATGCACTGGAAGCGGTGAAGATACAATGGGAATGAACTTAAGGGGGAATGGAAGACTCGACGTCGTCCTGAAGATCTCTCGGGAGTGTGTGAACAATGCATTAACTGCTGAAACCGCTGTGAGGCTCTTTTGAAGCGAAAATCCCAAACAAGAGCCCAAGTGAATAACTAAACCGCACAGTATCGATGTTGACAAGGGGATGTGCTATATCGCATGGGAGATATTGTATTTGTTTAGAAACATATGTTAAGTTTCTGCATTTGGAAGTTTATAATGTTACACACATGTAAAATGAAAGGATGTAAAGTCAATTTACAGACTATTGTGTCAAAGTTTGCCACAGAGAAGGGGCAAAAGAGAGAGAGAGAGAGGGCAAAAATGAGCAGAGGTTAGATGTATTTATAGGAGCATTTATGGCTCTTACTTATCATGCACATTCCCATAAGTTCGCACTGTTGTTCTTCTCAACATTAGCCCCACAATTTCGCCATATTCTTCGTGCTTCTTCATCGTCGGAACTACATGAGCACCAAGAGAGGGTGAAAGACAATGAGTGGCTGAGATTTTACAGCAAGACAAAGTGCACTGTCTCACCCTTCAACTCCCGAGAGCAGCATCCAATTGATAGTTTAAGTGGCTCCAAGTTCCAGACAAACACATTACCATAACTATACTTCAATTGTAGTCATAAATCGTTTAAAACACGACCAACTAAACAATAATTCCAAGTCACTTCCGTTCGTATTTCTCTGTTTTCTCTCCACCGTCGCTTTCACCACACAACTTTTCCACCCCCCCTCGAGGGAGCTTTTCGCCCCCGCCTCGACGTTGCAGATTTTGCCATGAGAGAAGGAGTTAAGGAGGAAATTGTAATGAAAAGTACGATAATTCCTTAGCCTCACACTGTCTCACATTGCTTTCTAATGAATCACACGATACAGTGAGGAACATAGAATGCGACGGAGCAATCTTATGTGGAGTCACAGAGTTGTGTGACGAAGTATGCTCCTCACTGTATGTCCCACTTATGCCGTTGCCGTCTTTTCTCAATTACCAATAAAATTGCATTCGACTTTTGAATTTTAAAAGCGATATGTATACAAAAAATTGCAGACCTCCAACTCACTGACTCCAGCGGCTCAGCATGTTCCCGACAAAAACCATATGACATCATCGTCATCAATCGATCTTCACGCGCCTCAAGGTGATGACCATCACCTCTATTCACTCTCATCTCAGGTACAGTTTTTATCACATGAGTGTTGTATAGTATTTATCAATGTTCCTGCCGGGGAAGTTGCTCCTCGTCCCGAAGGAAAAGCCACTTGGAAAATGACCAGTGCGCTGTGCAAGAAGCCAAAAGCACTGCGAAACAAGTTCTCGAATGCTGCTTAAATATTTGAACTTGCCGCAGTCTGTCGAGCTAGTAACTTTCCGAAGTGGCTGTTGACTTAGAAAATTGGGAGACTTAAAACTCACCTCGACCTCAAGTGGGTGGATTTGAGCAATGGGGCGACTCTTCATCTTCTTGGGGATGTTCAGCACCCAGAGAAAATTGAATTTCCCCCACTCTATCGGATCCGCCCAGGGACTGGTGGAATTGCATTGAATGCATGAGAGAATTTCATTGGCAATTGCAATTCGATTATTGGCGATGATAGAAGAATTTCAGGACAATTTGTCCATTGTAAGGAAATTCCTTCAAGTGTGGCGTCCAACTGATCAATATTTTAAATAAACTGTAAGCTCGAGGAGAGCACAATTGGCAGAGATGCCAAAAGCCACTTCCGTCATTAGGGAAAACCACTGAGACCACTCTTGCCGGGTGAACCCATTAGCGGCCGGCGAGAAGAAGTGGAGGATGGCGAACACCAATCACTCTATGCAAATTATACACAAATAACTGACCATTCTCGCCATAATTAATGGTGTAATTAATGAATAACAAATTGTACTATTCAAAATTAATTAACACACACTCTTGCTTCCAGCACGTTTGTGTTTCCCTGTCAGACTTTCCGGACAATTTTAAAGTACTCTCCGCATTCTTTTCCCTCCACCATTTTCACATTAGAGAGCCGGAATTCATGCACACACACACGTGGCCTCAGAATGTCCCTTCAGGAAGCTCTCCACGCTGAATTAATTAAACAATCTGTCCTTTGAATTTCTCATGTACATTTCCTCCAAATTACCTTTGACGAGAGAGAATTCAAATCAAATAAAGGACTTTCTTTTAAACTGTGTGTTTTCCATCCCCAACTGTCTCAATTTTACATATAAAATATCAAGGTGAGAAACATGCCTTAAATCTGTACACCACTTCGCGACACTTCCGAAGTTTCTGTACAGAATCTTTTACACTTCAGACACTTCCAAGGACACTTCTGAAACGCCATAGCTTTTAAGGTTAAAGATCTTCAAGTCCTTAGATTTCAGATTGTATGAAATGATCTTAATGTCGCAGGATTTCTTCATGAACAATTTATTTCTTTATTTTCTAGTCTTTTATCTTCGGAAATTCTTCGAATCTTCAATCTAAGGAAAGAAACGCTATTCTAGGCTGAAATGCCATTTTTGAGGTTATGATTGACCGATTTGTCCTTTATTTTAAGCACAAATTCCCAACTTTGATAAGAAAAAGACAAATATTTCTTATATGAAACATTATATTGAAGATTTTGAGGGTTATTTAATCGTCAGAATCTGTTTTAAATCAATCACATAAGAAAAGCAATTAAATTTATTTTTCTAAGCAATATAATATTCCCACTTTTTCAATTTCTAACACTTCCGCAAAGCTGTACACCACTTCCGGCCATAATATCTGCCCCTTGTTACATATTTTAAATTCAGCCCCGGGCTTATCATCAGATTGTGAAGCTCAACTTTTCTCACGAGCTTTTCCATCTGTCAGACAAGAATAAATAGAAAATTTTAGTAAATTGTTTTCCCCATGAAATTTACATGTGCCATTTTTCCACCCAAAAATATCTCCACTGACATAAATCATCTTTTCTGAGTGGGGATTTTTCCTCTATACTGAAATTACTTAGGCTGTGGGAAATGATAGAAAATCTTCCACGGTGAATACTTTATGGAATTTATCTTGTGTGATTTTTTTTAATGCAAATCCCCAGTGGAGTATTTAAAGAACTCTAAATTTCAGCACGCTAAAGTGCCAGAGGTGAAGTGGTTAAAACCACCCCCGCAATGAAAAGCTCATGAGATTTGTTAAAGTGGCTAAAGATTCGAGTGCAATTCCATTATTTCAGAGAGTGCAAACTAAGTAATCTATAGCTAATTTGTGCATGGCGAAACATGCAAAAGTTTTAGCGCTCCGCAAATCTGCTTTGGACCAAAAATTCTAGCTATTTAATCCGCATATAGACAGTCCTTCAATGCAGAAATGATGAGATATGCAAATATTTTAGACAGGAAGCAACAAAATATCACAAACATTTTACTCCCAGTGTACAAAACAGCGTTCCAGCCAATTTTATGCTCAGATAAGTAGGGATTTTCGCTGAGATGCAAAACCGAGAATATCAGTGGGAATATTCTGCGGGAGGATTTTGCCATGTTGGGTGCTTTCAAGCTCTATCGATGCACACAAACAGAGAGATGAAAGCTCTCTATCTAAATAAAAACTCCCCGCTGCTTCTTTTTTATTGGCATCAAACAGACTTTTGCTGTTATTGCATGAGTGGGTAAAAATTGTATTCTTCGTTCGTCTGTTTTGAAGGATCTGCAGAGAGATTAAAAACTTCTCTGCCATAAAATTGTCTCTTTTGATAAAATATACATATATTTTGCCCTTGAGAAGAGGGAAGTTATTACAATTTAACATTATTGATATTCTTCGCACTGACAAAAGAACATTCTGCGAGATGCTGAGATGTGGAATTAGGTGGTGAAAAGCTCAAGGCTTCTGTCTCGTCTCCTCACGCCCAGAGAGGGTTGTTAGAGAGATATTCTTCCCCATTTATTCATGTTGCAAAACTCCACATATGAATTCACAGCTGCTTCATTACTTAAGACAGTGCGAGGAACCCAAATAATATCCCGTACACATGTTCCAACCGAGGATTCGCAGTCGGATGGAAGCTGCAAGCGGGCAAATAAATTACAGACTTATGTGAATGTTGCTCACGGATAATTGAACATGCATGAAATACCTCGTCGAGAGGATCTCTGTGAGCTTGTGGAACAAGATCTCCCTCTGTCTCCGCACAATTGGACGCCCAGGAGGGATAGGCTGCCACCACACTTTGCAGAAAATGCACATCGTAACAGCCATTTGCCGGCATCCCAGATTCCAACTCCTTATATAAATTTTCACAATTTATGGACTTCACATGTGCACTTTTCCTCATGCTTCCCTCTTCGAGTGCATCAGCATCATTTGGTTGCATTTCCAGCTCTCCGGGACGTTCTGAGCCCCCGAAAAATGGCCAATTTCGCCAAGAGGCTCTGCATTTTCACCTATGAACTGGCGCAGCATTGGAAATTGCCTCGAAACATGCTGTCTATTGGCAATAAACTTTGGGGGAGAGAAAACACCAATAAATATGTCGGTCGAGGGTGAATTTTGCATGTATTCCGGCCCGTGGGAAGTTTGATTTGATGTTTCTATTTCGCATCCACTCAACATAATAATGAGGAGAGAAACTCATAACTGTCAAAGCGATCACTTTGTCGCCGCACAATTATCTGAGTACGAAATAAAAACCCTCCCCGTGGAAGCAGTGGAAAAACTCTGGGATTTTCCACCATTTTCCCCATTTCATGCAAGACGGTGAAAGGGAGTCTTTGAGATGGAAATCTGATTCTGTAATTTATGTTTCACTCCAGGGTTGGGGCGCGCAAGAGACGATTTCCACCTGTATAATGGAAATAATTAAAAGGTGTAAAGTGCATGCAAATTACGTTTGGAGCGAAATAAATTATTCGAAAAAGCTCGAAATCGCTTTGCGTCCTCCGAGCTTTCTTTTTCCTTTTTCCACACCTCCTCCTGCCGTCGCGCGAAGACACATTTTACCAAACACGGCGACCCTCCTCTGCAATTTTCACCCGTGGAATATTCATTTTCTCTCGGCTGTCTCCATCGAGACTCGTACCATTAAGGAATTATATTTTACCCTGGGCCAGAGCGATGAGCTGAGGAGGGTTTTGGATGGGGCGATGGTATTTTTCCCACTCAATCTTGTGTGTGTGTGTTTTCCTTTGAGGAATTTCTCGAATTTTTCTGCCAATGACACAAAGGAGGAGCGCGACAAAGTTTCTTTCTCCACACAAATTAAAAAGAAACTCCGCCAAATGAAATTAAGGACTTTCCACCCAAAATTGGGATTTACATTTTTTTTTCTCTCTCTCCTCCGCCAAGGGACATTCCGGCACCCAAGAATCATATCTCCGGGTCGTCCGTCCGGCGGAAACTTTTAATTTGGCGAATGTAAATTGAAGAATTTAACTTGTACTCCCCATTTCCCCATGGGTGATCCCCCATTCATCCCCCTTTTGCAGCGGGGACAGCGGAATGTCCATGTAGGGAATAAAAATTCAATAATTTTTCCTCATTCTGTGGAATTCTCTACGCTTTCGGATAAAATATGGCAAAAAATTCATCTTCATCGACGCACTGGACAGGCCAGAGTGGCAGGGGGCGGGGGGAGAGACGTCCGAGGGTGGAGAAAGAATGGATAATGTGTCGAGGAAAAAATCATCCTGTTCGCCGGAAATATTTCCCTTGGTCTCCCCGCCCACACCATCCATATTGATATTTTTATTATTTATAACAAACCAGAGTACTCCATATCCGTCGATCTATCAACTTAAGTTGAGGCTCGCAATATATTCCGCCGGGGCGCCCCACTCTCGGCCGCCCCCTTTGGCTTTTTTCGCCTCTTCCGGAGGCGCGCACACACGGAGCTTTCGGAGGGAAGTGCCAAGGGTTGGGGTGTGTATTGATGAAGGTGGGATATTCGTTTGGCATCTTGAGGAGAGGCGCACACAAGAGAGAGAAGACACGGATCAGCTTTTCCCGATATTACATAATAAAGTTCGTTTCTATTCCCGATGTGCGAATAATGCGCCATCGACGGAGGAGAAGAATGCGATCCTGACACGAATCACACGCACTTCCCTCTGGCTATGTATTAATGTATTGAACAGAGTTGCTGGAAATCCTCTCAGACTGCAGAAATAGATAAGAGACACTGCAATAATAATAGCTTTTTTCATTTCATGTTGACTCTCTTCATACATTTTCTTGCTCTTCCTCGGGGAATTTGTGTGTATTTGGCCTGAAATTGATTTCCCCCACCACAAAATCAAAAAAGCACAACCTTCAGATGTTAGCTTTTCGGCTAGAGATCCATCTTTCACCTCCCTGAGTGTCTTTTCTGTGAATATTTGCATCTCTGAGTGAAGTTGAAAATTGAGAAGTACTTTGTGATTGATTTTCTGGGAAATTCGGCTGAGCGCTGAAAAGTTGGAATGTTTTGATTGAATCCCCACCGTATAAAATGCGGTTCCCTTTGATGATATCTCTGCACATCTCTCTATGGATATGCAATTTATCCCCGTGCGGCGCCCCGAGAGATTTTCAATCAATGAGCCGCGCAGCTCTGGTGTCTTCGTGGGGTGAGCACGGTAGAGTCGAGAGCACATACGATTGAGAAAATGACGAGGGGGCTCACCACGGTGAACCACATGCCATTATCATGCCGTATCTCTTCATCAGGGATGAGGTATTTAGGAGTGAATTCGCGCTCGGGAGTCTCTCCTCCGCGTAGGTCGCGCTGAAAGCTCCGAAATCCGGATGGGGGTGGCGCCAAGTGGCAGGGGGTGAGCTTATGAATGGGCGACTGAACTGGCGTCCTCCGGAAGATGACTGCGAAGATACTGCGATAGGAAGCATGTACATAATCAATAAAATCTGTCGCTCAGCTCCCTAAAATATTTACAGCAACAGCTTGTATCTTCTTTATTAGGTTTCCGTACACTTTTTGCTTCTCCTCGTTCATCCTCGTCATTTGCCTGGCGAAATTCCATCGAATGTCGAGAATTTCTGGCAGTGCGAGAAAACCACCGCCTATGGAGGGATGCTGTCAATTTTTTCCGAATTCTAATCTCATCAAGACAATTTGATAGAAAATCTTTTCCATCTCATGTTGAATATTGATAGATATTTAGCATAGAAATATCTATATTTATCCCACTTCAAAATACTTCCGTCTATTTAGGAAAATCAATCATGAGTTTTAGAAGTTTCTCGTGTGGGTATTTTTAGTCAATCCACCGAAGGGAGTCAGAATGTCTCATGGATATCCAGATCATACATTCTGAAGTCAACAGCATGGAAGGCATAAATTGTCTCAGAAATATCATTCTTTCTGCGTGACAAAGGCGGAAAGAAATGAGGGAACACTTTGGCGAAATGCGAAACCACATTGTCTCAGTAAATTGCTCTTAGTGGAACCAGTGTCTTCATCATTTTTATCCCTGAAAATCCCCTCGGGCCCCATTTTCCTTCACCACTTGGTGCCCACAATCTGGAATGGCATCTGTATGCCAGCGCTGACTCAGTCATTTGCAACACTTCCGCCCTAATGGCGATGCCTGGCGATTGTTTAGTCTCTCAAGAGTGACTCAATTTGCCCGGTAAATTAGCACGCGATCGGAGGCGTGTCGATAATTGTGGGAGAAGTGCTTCAGGTGAATGTGAGGTGGCGAAAAGCGCTGTCGTGAGCTTTTTTTTGCCTCTGGGCCACCGAAGGGCTCCACGGGGAGGATTTGAAGGGTGAAAATTGGGTGGGCGCTGAGAGATAATACATATGTGCTGTGGATAAGGACGGCTGCAGCAATTTTTCTCCTCTGGCAGAATACCATTACGGCCCAAAGCTCTTCTATTTCGGTCCTGATCAGGAGATTCGTATTGATATGGATATCAGTAAATCCCTGTCTATATTGAGTTTGTGGCGGCTGTTTTTCTCACAGAGAGAGAGAGGTTGTGGAAATATGGCTCTGTGGCAGTCGCACAACCCCTCAATATTAGATTCATGAGTGAAAAATACACCAATAAATGTTGAGAGACAGTGCGATGCGGGGGAAGGAAGATGGCAAACCAGTGGGGACTTTTGCCATAAACCTCATACACTTGCTCGCATGTTCTCCCTTGTCTTTTCCCCCATTTGGAGTTGTGTGTGCAAAAATATAAGCACTGCCTGGATTCCACATACATACAATAATCCGTCATCCGTGAAGAGATGAAAGCAATTTGTGTCTATAGACGCTCTCCGCTGGGTGAAAGAGATACGACAGATCACATGGCAGAGGATGAGGGAAGCGGTCCAGAAACAATCCTGATACACTGCAAGGCTCTTTTTCATCCACTCTCTATCAAGTCCACGTCTCAATTGCTTCCGTTCTCCGCCACAGGCCCAAGTTGACGTGGGAGTTTCCCGAATCGACTTGCGACCCTCGAGAAGCTCGAGAAACTCTCTTGCGTCGATGTTATGAAATATATCGGTCATCTCCAAAATCCCACTGATTGTGTCCGAGATTATTGGAAAAGAGTTTCGTTGCGTCGTTAATTGGTTTTTAGACATGCAAATAAATAAATCAGAAGTCAAACAAAAGCCAATTACCTCACGTCGAGATACAAATCTCTAATGTGCAATCTTTTTTTCTTCTTCTCTTTATAGGTATGTTAATGGAAAATTCCCACTCGCCAGTATATCAATTCCCAATGATCTCCACTTTCACCGCCGACAGAAGGTCTCAGTAAGTGGCAAATTGAAAAGTGAACCCCAAACACACTCATCCTCCGACTTGATGGCTGATCCGCTGCGTTTTTTGCCGACTTTAGTGGCTCCACTTCCCCAGCGTAGCAAAAAGAGCTCCAATCTCGATCTGTGCAACTCAATTATTGCATCAGCATGATGTGCCTGAACTTGACTTGTGACTTGTTGGTTAATTTCTCATTTACTGTCGGACACACGGTGTGTTTGTGGAGTGATTGGACTCTCATGCCAATACTCTCTTCTCCATCCAAGCTCTCCATCCAATTGCTGCCGCTGAGCGAATAATGACATAACAATTTTTTTGCCGATGCCATGGATTCATTGAGGGAGTCCATAGAAAAGGATCCGACCGTCGGCTTTTTGCCGTCGCACTCGAATGCAAGTGCGCGAGGGTCCATAGATCAAAATTGGAAGCAGACTCAGGGTAATCACCACTCGGCATTGTTTTCCCTGGGCTGCATCCTGGCGACTCAGCAGCAAACAGCTTTCGGACAATGTTCGTGCCATCAATACAAGAATTATGGGCCGCCGGGCGACAGCAATTTTTCCACCGGATATGAAACTGTCCGGTGCTGCCAGATTTTCCAATCACATTTTCCCGCTGTTAGAACATTGATTGATTTTTTATATCGACTCCTTCCCTCACCTTTCGTCTGCATTTACTCCACATGTTTGGATGGATGGACGCGAGCAGTGCTGCTAAATTACGCGGACAGTCAGAAAGTAATAGCTTCAATTGAAAAGACAGCCCACATGCCGAGAATGCCATGTCTGATGCAATAGTATTTATGTTACAAGCAATATTTATTCGAAATCACTCAATTTAAATCCATTATCCTTCAGTGAATCTAAACATTTTCAACGGGAAAAAATGCTGAAATATCAAATGTGAGATCTTCTTGACTTAACAACTAAATTATTCTAGTTTGAATTATGTTGTGTGTGTTAATGCCAAGGGGGAGACAATATGGCTGAAATCCGTATATCTCGTCCTGACTCTTCCACAATTTATATGAAGAATTCTTAACACTTAACAAAACAAAAAAAATCAACTAATAAATGAAATATAACTGATATTTGACCGAAATTTAACCGAAATCTAACTCAAACCTAACTGAATCTGAAAATTCGAGGTTATGTACGATTTCGACTTAGAAAAATATGGTAAATTAAAGACTTGGTTAATGCTTTTGCCAATATAACTTATTATATTTTTACTGCTTGATAATCAGCTATTAGCGTCGTCATTTTACACCTCATCATACTTGGCGTCCGGATTTGTCTACCGCAATAAGCAGTATTTCATTGGGCAATGCATTGAATGCAATAAACTTGAATCGAAGTCCAGTAGCCATGATGAAGAGTGAATTGAGTGCATGATAGTTATTTGGAAGAGTTTATCTACGCTTCCATATTTCAGTTCGTCCTCATTGCTGGGCGATTAGAAGGCATTTCGCATGCACGAGGCGGTGATTCGGGCTTGAAATTCAAACAGTGGAAAGTTCCGCCGGCAACATTCACCGTCATTTTCGCGGAATCGGATGTTAAATTGTGGATGAAGAGAGAGAGAGAGAAAGAGAGGGAGAATATGCGAGTCTGATGAATTGGACTGCAAAGAGCATGAGTTGGAACTGGTTCACTCCACCTGGTTTGGACATCGTCTGGCATTCGGAGCCTCTTTCGCTAGTCTTGCGCTCAGATATTTCATGTATAAACACAAAGATTCCGCTGTGCAAAATGTGCAATTGAATTCAGATGAGATGCCATTGAAGGCGCGCGCGAGAGAGATGCTGGAAAAAATACCTCGAATGTGTTAGGGCCATAAATACATACCTGTCGCTGGGTGAGAGGTGGAAAGTCCACTCGCCCAGGTGGAATTCGCCACTTTCCCTCGCCAGCTAAGCGAGGAGATCCCCATCTTCTGGGACTCGTCACGGTAGCATCCGAGTAATTAAATTGATTACCCCGCCTCCTGGACATCTCCGCCATACATATATGGCATAATGTGCAAAATTGGCATTTTCTTTGTGCGCCACTGCTCAGTTGTGCTCTTCTCCACCGCAAACGGGGGCCAACACTATATGGCGCTTTTACGATGAATCATGACATTGTTCCGGCTATCAATGGTACGACTTTTACACCTCTCTCAGCTCACTGACTAAAGTCACTTCCACCTCAAGTCTGGCATGATGCATTGCATCACAGAATAAACTGCGAAATAATTAGGGATTGCATCAGGGTATTGACGTTTGCACTTGCAAGACTTGCAGGTAGTTAAAGTTATTGTTCGCATTTCTGACGAAACTTACTTCCCATTGGCTGTTGTTCAAGCTGAAAAGTGCACCGCACAATATTGTGCCAAGTTGAGCGCACAAGTGAGTAAAGTTTTTCATATAAAAAGATGAATAGCATTTTCCGCTTTATCTGACAAGAATTTGAAAACTATACTTGTGTAATCGGATTTGTTTGAAATGAACGAGTTTCTCAGAGTAAAAAATTATGAGGTGTATAAGATTTTCAGCTCTTAACCCCTCGATCTTCTCCATTTCTCCGGCATTCTCTCACAGCATCTTCACCATGCCGTTCAGTCGGTGGATGGGTGAGGAGGCCAATTTGGTATTGGCAATATCATGTATATCACCATGCATTGCATGGAAATGCAAAGGAGAGAGAATGAGTGTTTCAATGCACATTTTTTTTTTCTCTTCACCAGTGAAATTTCATGCACTGCAATGAATAAATAAACTCTCTATATGCATTGAGCTCTATTGCAAAAATAGGGGAAGCTATTGAATTGTGCAAATGGGAAATTTATCTGATAGAGACGGGTGGAGTGGGTGTCAGGAAGGGGCTGCACAGAGGCATTCTCCGAAAAAAAAAGAGCGGGTGCAGTTATTTTATTTTCCAAACTGACTTTTCAACATTGCGCAAACACAATACTCACCATTCAATAACATTGGAAAACAGTGAAGGAAGCCGGGGTGTTGGTGGTGTGAGTGAGGTAAAGCGGTCTCTGGGGGTGGGTTTGAATTTTGTGGTATTTTGTGCGGTGAAGGAGTACAAATTGGACGCCCAGCTCAACCCCAATTCAACTTGTGCGTCCTCATCTGTGGCGTCACTTTGAAATTGACGAGGCGAGGAAGGGTAAATGATTCAGGGCCCCCGAAAGACACCCCGAGAGCGCTCTCTAAAGTGGCTTCTGCTTCTAATTAGTTTGCTCTCTGCATTAAATGATTTGTCTTAATTTTTCTGTTCCACTTGCTCCCGCACTCGCAATGTCTATCATTCGCATCAGTGCCACCCGAAAAGCATAAATATTTCATTTCACACGCCATTAACTTTTTTGCTGCCATGTACTTATATATCTGGTGGTGTGTTTTGTGCGAGCTTTCACCCTCTTCGTGCAGCACTCCTTGTGGCAGCGAAAAAAGCTCCGCTGTGATTGCAGCGAAGGGAGTGTAATGCTCGTGTTCCTCATTGCGCGCTGGATTAATATACAAACGACAACGAATGTTACCACATTCAATAGATGGCAGAGACTTTGGCCCCAGAGAGGGAGAGGGAGAGGGTGGGAAATGAGCACGCGAGACAAATGACTCACACGAAGACACGAAAGCTCCGAAGAAAAGCTCTCCCGTAGACACCAAGAGGGGCCAGATTGATAACGCAACTGTGACTTGATGTGTTGCTATATTTCATGGGAGTGAGAGAGAGAGAGAGAGACTCCTTCGTGTGTCCTCGAGGCCAAACCCACAAAGCCACTCTCGAAAGGGATCTTCCTGGGTGGAAGACGAGCCACTCATTTCACTGTCTCAATGCAGAATCATTAATCTCAATATAATTCCGCAATCTCGTGCTTCTTGCATGTGACTTTTACTGGAGAGAAGACAAGATTGGGACACGAGAGCGTTTCAACAGATCAGAAATTTCACTCCCATGATTGAGTTCTCCATATCTTGAAGTGAGAATCACGAGAGAATTTCTTAATTATAGGCCACTCGCAATCTAGCGACTCACACGATCACTTCTGCTCTGAAACCTCTCGAGAAGCCTTAATTAAGGGCCTCACTTTGTTCGATGGTTTCTCCTGCAAGAGTGTCAGTTTCACTTCGGACATATACAGAAAACTACGTAGAAAACCAAGTATAAAACCCAATTTCCCATGGTTAAGTGTTAAGAAGCTGTATATTGTTTTCCAATATCACTCTCGAAGTTTTAATAAAGCACCCAAGAGCAGAGTGGATTGTTGAGAGAGAGAGAAAATAGGCAGGAATTGCGAGCTTAAGGACAGCCCAGTCCATTAGTGCACTTTAACCCTTGTTAAAAGTATACTTCCCCTCCAGTAATCGCCCTTCATCCCTACAGATTTGTTGGGATGCCTGAGAGAGCGATGAAAAGTTTTTAAATTTATCATTTCTCAAAAGTGTATCATGACCTCTCATTCTTTTCCCAATGTGATGGATAGTTGGGTTCGTATACGTATTTTTCCACTGAAATTGTATCTCACAAGATTTCTCAAACATGTCGCCGTCGAGGAAGCGGAAACGAAATAATGGCGATTGCTGAGGGGAAACAAAGACGCGCGTATACAATAAATGTCTCCAAATAATTAGAGAAACTTTTAAAATTTGCTACAAAACTTTCTCACCCAGAGAGAGCTTAATGGAGGAGAGGTCAATGGATTTGATGGGTGAAAGACGAGGGCTGTCTTTTTTTCCGCCCCCAGTTGGGTTTCGTTCCGCACTGTGTGAGAAAATATGTGATGTCCTTTCTGGAACAACACTCATTTGTGCGATATCCTGACCTTCTTTCTCACTGCTGGAGACGCCCATGGATGGACGGGTGGCCTTTCTGTCCCAGGTTCCGGCCAGAAGAAGTGATTATAAATCACCTCTCAGCAAAACTGACGACGACAACCGGAGAAAACAGCACCGCACTCACATGACGATAATGTGGACAAATGAAAAACTACACAAATTGTACAAGGAGTTTAGCAAACAAGCGTCCACGGGACAATAATTCATTTGTGTGGCAGGTGGTTGGAGATATTTGATCCACCCACGCTGTGTCTCGTCTCAGGCTCTGCTGGGTGACTTGGGTCAAGTGGCGGGGCTGTTAGTCAATATTACCCCCAAGAACCACCCATCCACTGAAGGAGCGGCATTCCACCCACTGTGTGCCACCAGAAATCCCACCCAATGCATTAAAGATATGCTCAAATGCAAATTACTCCTTCACAGCCCTCAATTTATCCATTTTAGTGCTTCGCACGAGATTGCAACTCGCTCATGTGCACTATGAATGAGGCTGTACAGTAATTAATAACCTCTCTAAGTAAGACTAACAGCACGAAAGGTATTGACTATAGTTTGAATCAAGTTATGCTGCTGAAACATAATTTTTTGCCTATAATTTTTAGCTGATAATCTTACAATTTTCCCTGTAATTTCTTCCAACATTCTCACAAGACGACGATGAATGTTTTTAAAGTCTGAATTAATTGAAGAATTGTTCGGAAGTGGTGTACAGATTTATTATCTATTATTATCTACCCCTTGAGCAATAGTTTGAATTGCATTATGTCTGTTTTCTGAATTTTCCCACCAAATTGCTCTGCTGTAGTTTAAGCACAATGTGTCAATTTTTCACTTCTAGCGTACTGCGAAATTCCCCGCTGAGCCTCATTCCCTTAAGCACTCCACTTTTGCTCCTGGCCCGGGTAAAAGAGTCCTTAAACAACCAATAATGGGGCGCGGGTGGGCATTTTTCTCCGCCTCGCACACCTCATCGAGACACTTTTGCACCATCACTGCCGTCGCCACATAATCATTTTGCATTTTAATGGGCACGGGACAGACTGCTTTGCTGCTCTCTCGCCGTGTCTCCTCACTTTCTTTATTGCCACACGAAAAAGATGTTTCTCCATATATACACGTTGAGTTGCGTGGGAAATTGCCAAGAATACCCAGACGCACACAATAAGCTCTTGTGCTGTGCCTTGTATCTCATTACTCAAGCCACTCACTCTCCGGCGGCGTCGTGCTGAGCAAAATACCCTCAAAACGATGTAAGTTTATTTTGACAAATTGAGTTTTTCACGGGGAAAATCGCGGAGGAACTGAGGTGAGCTGCGGTGAGCGCTTGGAATAAAAATAACCCCTCGAAATTAACAAGAATCCACCTCGGCTGTTGGACAGAGAAGCGAATAAACAAAACCCACCATTCATCACTCTGGGCCGCGAGGCAAAGTGGTGCGGTTGGTTCTGTGACGAAAAATTGAGGGAGTTTTCACCTTTTTTGCTCCCCGACATTCTCACTTCTTCTCCAACTGGGGTACACCTCACGGCATGATTATAAATCCGAGGTAAATGGCACAATTAGAGACAGCATAATTATGTTCATGCTTTGTGGTGCTCGCTCAAAGGGAGTCGTTTTCGCCGGAATAACAATTTCTAAGCATTAGAATGAATTATACGTTGAGGTTGACAATAAGGTGAGGGTGTTTTCTTGCACAGAATTTTAATTAGGGGAAAAAATGAGAGAGATGTGAGAAGCTGTTGGTAAACATTCTATGTGTGCTCTGAATACACTTTTCCCAATTTGTTCAGTATCAATCGCCATACAGGAAAACACAATTAAAGGGTCGTTGCAACTTTACTTTCATAACATTTTTAATAAGCTGTCAAAATTATGAAGTCGAATTTGCAATGTGGCTGTGCTGAGGGACACAAAGAATTGTGATTCACTTACATTTCCTTAATATCACTTTGAAGAAAATTACAGAAACTGAAGGCAAGTTGAAATATTGAGCGTTTTGCTAAGAAATGACTTTTGACAGCTGAAATTCTTATTAAATAGACTCTTAATTACACCTTCCAACGTCATCTCGTTCGTATTTCATTCGTATTTTATATTGAAAGTCGCTAGAGAATCGTCAATATAAGCTATGAAAGCATAGCGAATTCATAACTCTTACAAATTGATAAAATACAAAATCTGTAAAGTTGCAACGACTCCTGAATCTTCCTCGCCTTTTCAGTTCTGATTTCCGATGTGATAAAAGCTTTGTCTGTTCCTCAATCTGATTATAGGGCCAAAACCACACGCTGACTTCCTCAAAGACGATTGCGTCAGAGTTCATCAATTTCTCTCACTTCTCCGTTCTCAATTCCATACAATGGGTGGTGTTGTAAATGTTTCCGGCAGTGTGTGTTTTTCGGCCTCACGCATCTCGTCTAATCATTAGAAAATTTCCTCTTCTGTGGGCGCGCAACGGGCGAAAAAAGCGTCAACCGTCCGGAGGAAAAAGTTTGGCGTGTGCTCATTATTATTGTACTGAATAGGGTGAGCGGATGGGGAGACTCTTATTTGAGTTGTCGGGGGTGGTGCGGACCAGTAAGTTACACAAATTCATAATTTATGAGGCAAATGAGAAAAGCTGAGGCTCCCGAGTGAGTGCGAGCAACTTAATGAGAGACTTTGGCTCACGACAGAGGCAGAAGTGTCGTGGAAAATTGTGTGGTTTTGCTGAATGATTTGAGAGACATCATCATTTTCCATTTAGCAAACGTGGCGATGGGATATTAAAATCATTGAGGATTCCCATTATGGTGCAATGTGCCTCTCCAGTGGCACATCATTTACAAACTCGCAGAAGTGCTGCTCGGCAAAATTTCAATTACAAAAGATTGTTGTGTTTTGTTTGTTAATTTCGTTATGATGAAATTTTCTCGCTGCAGCACTGCTAGAGTCTATTGTTTCCCCTGCAAGTGCCATCAAACTCACGCGCGAGCTACTTCGGGTATGATTATTAGTGCATTCCAGCTCGATGGCGCATGTATTCGCAGTAAAGTGGGCAAAAGGCAGAGAAATCACCGACCGATTCGCAAGTGTCCGGATTTTTGTGAATGCATGCATTAGTGGGAGTTTTATTTACACCATTCTTCACTTGCGCCTCGAGCTCACGTCGGAGTGTGTGAATGTAGTTCACTCGTGATGGATGAAATTGGCCAGAAAAGTAATGCAAAAAGCGAGTCAACGCGGCGAAAGAATGGGCGATGAGAGACCTTCCAGCTGTTTTTCACGTCATTGTCTTCGCCAAATCTCATTTGCAAATGATGAAAGTGAAACTTTTCTCTTTCACTCAATTTATTGTGCCCCTCATCAAATTCCCTTCATCATCTTTCGCCTCTTTTCACGCTGAGCACTCTAGTGTGATTTTAATTGTGTGTTGGCAATTAGTGATTGGGAGCAAAATCAGTCCAACATTCACTGATATGAAATGGAAGAATGAGTGACTTTCGATGGGAATCACTCACTGAGAACTCGCAAATTCACTTACTCTCCTTTAATTCAATTGAGACATAGTGCAATCTTTCACTACAATTCAATTCCGCGCGCTCAACTTTCCAAAGAGTCATAGAGAGACTTTTCAATATTAAATAACCTTTCCACCCGAATACTGTCCGAGAGAGATGAAGAAATGATGTTTAATTAGAGGTCCAAAAAGATGAAATTGTAACATTTTCTGCTCTCGAGTCACCGCAAAAACCACACTTTCACGAAAATAACAACATTTTCTGGGAATTAATTGGAGTGCAAATTTACATTAACTGTTTGCTTTTTATCACTTGAGCGACTCTATGTGTTGTTCTATGCAGAACATTTTAGAAATTTCCCACTAAATTACTTTATGTTGTATGGAAGCACTCAATTAATTCCAGAGATTGCAAGTGCTGAATCACTAAAATACAGAGCTTCTGATTTCTCTCGCATTACCAAGGAGAGTCAGGTGAGAGACCACATGAAAAAGCACACATATAGCGAAAAGAACAGGAGGAAAAGCTTCTAATTAAATTCTCGCAGGAAGAAAAGGTTTCATCTGGCAATTAAATTCACTCGAAAAAGACAAAGATTCAAGCGTGAGGGATTTCCAAGAACGAAGCCAATTGTGCTTTTGAGTCGTTAGACTGAAAATTTTTCCTCACTCTTTTGCTAAATTTTTAAAGGAGGAGAAATTTCATACAAAAGCACCACCACGAACAATTGAG
This sequence comes from Phlebotomus argentipes, assembly GCF_947086385.1. Taxonomy (NCBI): domain Eukaryota; kingdom Metazoa; phylum Arthropoda; class Insecta; order Diptera; family Psychodidae; genus Phlebotomus; species Phlebotomus argentipes. The sequence goes on along the minus strand of NW_026776177.1, from coordinate 17,567,809 downwards.
CAGAAATAGTGAAATGGTCTGGCAAAAGTTTGGGGTGCGGAAGTTTCAAGTGCATGAAAATGGAGTTTTTGGTCAGAATTTAATTGCATAATTAATATGCAAGTCATTTTCTCAGCTGTGCTCCAGAGATTTCTAGTTGTGCAGAATTCACGGGTGAAGTGGCTGAAATTTTATGTGTTAAACCATAATCATCCGCTGCTGAAGCCACAATTTCACACACAGAGTATCTATTTCGCCATGGAAAGTCTTTCTCGCGTATGCACAATCTGTTATTGAAAGTTAAAAACGCTAAGTGAGGCTGTCCAGCATTCGCCAAGGGGAAGATAGCATGCTTTAAGTCTGTACACAACTTCCTAACACTTCCAACAATCCATTTAGAAGCTCTTTCTTATGGATATTTTCGACCATAACCTAAAAATAACCTTTTAATATTATCATAAGATCTCTACAGACTTTGTTTGGAAGCTTTCCAGCTCACAAAATCATCTGTTATCATTTACCAATGAACTCAAAATTGTTGATTCAGAGTCTAAATCGCGCAGAAATGTTTCCTAAATAAACATATTCCAGGTCGAAATGATTATTTTTTAGGTTATGTTCGATCCTAACATAATTTGAAGTGTTTCTTGGCTTTAAAAGTTCAGAAAAGCAATGATTATTGCTTGCAAATGCCTAATTATGTAAATGGCTGTCGATTTTTCCAACTTCCGCACAAGAATTGATGTTCTAGAAAGCAAATTATCGTCTTAATCCGTTATAAATTCGTCACATAACCTCAAAAGGAATTTTTATTATTGTTTTTACATTGAATATCTAAAGAAAACTACAGTATTGGGATAATTTTTATATATTTTGATAATTTCCGCTGAGCTGTACACCACTTTTGACTGCAATTTCTCCCCCTTGGCATTCGCAGTAAATGCGCTGTTTCGCCAATTCGGTGATATTTTGGCACATGACGGCTTACGAACTTGCAATGCCGCGAAAGTGCAGCAGAATTCACCCTTTTGCAGCAATAACAGTAATCATAAATTAATTATTGAGCCACTTTCCACTCTGAATGCGAAGAAGATGCTACAGAGCAGAGAGTTTCAGTGGGAACTCGGCATTCATGCCTATATTCAATTTGCATTAATGGCATTAACCAAAAGCAAGTGTAATTTTATCTTAGTGAAATGTATGTTGGGAAGAATACACATTTAGCAGTTCAAGAATTTGATTCACGAAGCTTCAAGAGATCCTTAGCTCTTTTTTCGCGAGCTCTTCCAGCGGAAAATATCACTTTATTGTCGCTCCCTCGAGTAATGGCGTTTAAATTTTGATTTATGAGACAGACCAAAACACGAAACGGTGAGCGTGCAAATAGATTAATTCGAATGAGCATCGCAAATATCACAGAGAGTCATCATTTATATTAAATATGCAAACGTATAATGTTGACACTCAAGATCTGTTGCTTTTATGTACAACTTTTCCATCGTCGCCGTGACTGGAGTGAGTGGGATGGCAACATCGCAAGCCTCCCCTCGAAATCATCGTCATCAGCAAAGGATGAGCATTTAGGACCAGTTGAGGGGATGATTTATGTCTCAGCAATTCCTTACATCTTCCCAGCAAACAGAATCTCTCCTCTTTTTTCCGCCCTGGGAGATGCGCGATGGTGATTCTGAGGGCAAAAAGGTGCAAAACTAATACTGAACATGTCTCTCCTCTTCAATCCCACCGCGTCATTTTAGTGCCAAGGGGTGAGTCGCTTTTCCAACACTGTATTACGTGTGAAAAATTGCAAATTTCACAAGTTTTTCTAGCAATTTGCAATGTATTTTGTGTGACTTTGAAAAACAATGCAACAAAATTAGGAGAATTTCACGTTGGAAATGCAGTTCTTCGCCCCTTGTCAACACCCACGAATTCTCAAGGGTTGAAACGCCATCCTCGAATTAATCTGACCCCCAACCCAGCAGAAGAATGACTGGCAATTCTTAAATTTTCATGCAGAGCACATCATGCGCAATTCCATGGATGAGATGTGGAGTGTCTTGAAATATTTATGGGAAAACTTGTGCAAATGCTGCGTTTTTCCCCCACATGATAACAGATACTCGCAAAATTCTAATTACACCCACACTCTTCCGGAAGAGCTTATCGCCACCGTCAGCGATGATGACGAAGTGTGAAGGTGATCAAATTTCAATTAATTTCCGCCCCGTCATGACGCGCACTACTCGCTGGAATCCAATACACCATCAGGACACTAATCCAGAGCGGGAGTGGGTGGAGATGTGCGTTCTGCTCATATTTCAGGCAGTCAATGGCAGACACTTGAACTGAAGAAATTCCCCGAGGAATCCAGGAAGTCGCGGCGTCACTTTGACCCCATTTGTGCACCCCTTCGGGTGCTTCTGGTGCCAAGTCGAGCCCCATGGAAAGTGTCTCATTTCAACTATTGAAATTCAATGCTCACATTGACATTTTTAATTTCCTCTCTGGCATTCATGTGCACTTTTCTCCGTCCCGGAGTGCGCGATGGGGCGTGAGACACAGTGGAAAATCTCCAATTGATAGCACGAGAGGGAGTGTTTCTTATTACATTCTGGATGGTGAATCAGATATTTTCCGACGACTTCTTTTATTCTGGCGGAAATGTGCAAAAATGAAGATAAGAGAATTATGTGGAGTATGAAATAGTTTTTCTATATTGCCATTAGACGAGTATTGGTGTGTTTTCCTGCAGTGTGTCACAGCATTTCTTGCAAATTGATAATTCAAGCTCTTTAAATTCATCTCCGGTTTTATTGAAATTTCACAAGGGGCAGATATTATGGCCGGAAGTGATGTACAGCTTTGAAGAAGTGTTAGGAATTGAAAGTGGCAAAATATTCAGAAAATTTGCATTCGAAAAGCTTCATTTTCAATAAATTGAGACATTTTATTAATTATTTTGCTTAGAAAAATCAAATTTATTGCTTTTCTAGGTTATGTGATTGGTTTAAGACAAATTCTGGTGATGAAATGATCCTCAAAATCAACAAATTTATATTTAACATAAGAATATTTCACTTTTTCACGGTAAAGTTATGCATTTGTGCTCAAAAATCTTCAGATTGATTAAATTTTAGTAGTAATAAATAGCTTAAAAGTCAATTATAACCTCAAAAAATGTTATTTCAGTTTAGAAAAATGCCTCTTTGTTTTAACTTTGCTTTAACAATAAAAAAAACAGTTGAAGGAGTCTCAAAAGCGATGTTAAATGCCTTTAAAGGTATTCGGAAGTGTGACAAAAGTGTTAAAGAGAACAGTTTCTGTGGAAGTGTCACGAAGTAGTGTACATCTTTAGGGCATATTATTCTTCCCTTGAAATTTCAGTTATTCAATCATAAGCTTGAAATCGGGACGAATGACTGATATTTTTCATACCGATTTGCTCATTATTGGGAATTAACTTGATGAAGTAAAACTCTTTGAAATGGAAAAACTTCACAGATGTCTTCATCAAAAGTTCTTGCGAATGCTTTGAATTTTGCTACCCTTCGTGCGATTAAATCTGACTTTTGCAAATGATTTTCAATCGGGTTGCTCGCATGAGAAGAGATCTTTCTTCGCGATAGCACATCAAACACTCGCCTTTCATAGTGAGATGAAAAGTATATCAAGGGGAGGAGATATAATAGATCTTTAGGGATGAAATGCGTCGACGTGAGAATTCATAAAATGCTGAAAGTCATCATCTGCTCTATGAGAGCGTGAGGTGTGTTTGAAATGGATATAAATAAAATGCTGCACTGATCTGTGAATTTTGCATGATCCTCAATTTCACGGTGGCATTATTTTCATCCAATTCACGAAATTTTCTCTGTGTTTGCTGGAAAAGTCAGTATGATATATGAATTCGATGGTATATGTGGATTGTGGAATTCAAATGTCATATTGATATTTCCCACTCTCTTCCAGTATTGCCGAAGATGCTCCAATAAGAGCAAATTCCGAAGCGCTTTTTTGGTTTTGTGGCAAATATCAGCGGTTTGGCATTTTTAATATTCAAGGCCTCCTATGACATTCCCCATTTGCCATGGATGGCACAGAAGAGGTGGAAAAAGTGGGAAGAATGGCTCAAGTCAAATGAAATATGTCTATTGAATTGAAGGGGAGCCGAAGCCATGAAAATATTTCACTTTCCTCAATTGTTATTCAGCAATGCTCATACCCAATATTCCACGGCATTGCGAGTCTCCTGCTTCTCGTTGGCAATCAATTTGCATTTAGCATTTTCAGCATCAATATCGGATCGTATTAAATCACTTGTTTATCGGATTACGTCATCATTAGTGTTGCATTAGCACCCACATGGAGTATTAAAATGTCTCAATTCTCGTGTGCTCAGCTAAAAGTTCCTCCCCAACGTTCACCAATTCATCCCCCAGGAGGTGCGATAATGCCCACCCACGGCCCCACACCCTCGGGCACAAGTGAGCGGATGAAGGGTTGCGATAGGACGACGAAATTCTCAGTCAATGGCTTTCAAGTGATTTACCATCCGCACCATAATCGATTCTCGTGTCTATCAATCAGCATTTTACACTCTCGGGGCCTCTTGCTACTCTGTAATGTCGAAAATTTATGCTCCGTGGCCGGGGATTCACTTAATTTTATGGACCCGGAAAGAATCTCAAATCATCTGGGCTGAGGCATCCCGATGGGCGTTGCTCTTTTCATCCTGAATCAAAAATGAGCCAGTGAAATTTCAGCATCAAAATTCTTGCTAATGTTAGCACAGGGAGTTATTTCAATAATGCATTTTATAGTGAAGGTATTTGTTTCGCCTGTATTGCTATTGAGTGCTGCAAAACTGTTGAAGTAATTTTTAGTATAGTCACGCTCACTTGTGCGCTTTTTGTATGGAGTGTTGAAGAAATTGCAATAATTCGGATCATTGTTCAGAATTCCTACTGATTATTTGAGCTATATTATCTCCTCCTTGACTCCGTCTAGTGAAACACGTGAATTTGTAACCTTTACATCATGAGGACAGTTTTAGGAACTTAATTGGGGCCTACTTAGGAAGATCTTGGCTAACAGTACAATCCGTTTTTATGTTCATGAATGAAACTACTTAACTATAGTTAGTACTGTCATTCAATTCAAAATAAAGCTGTCCACAATAAGACTCTATTAAGTAGAGAGCTCCTCTGGCAACATAAGCTCAATCTTCATCATTTCACTGCGAATGTATCGAGAAACGCAGACAAGCAAAAGTTTCTGTGTATATCAATAAAATGGTAACATTTCTCTCTATTACAAAAATTGGCCTATTTGATCACGACAGGAGATAGCAATGGAGAAAGAGAATCTTTGCTGTTGCGCAAGAAGAGATTGCGAATCGTGGATTGATTTCATCTCTTTTCATTGCACATCGTGTAATAAATTGAATTTATAGCAACTCGAGGCATAGGCAAAAGTCTAGGCGAACCATCCACTCTTGCTCCCTCGAAATGGTCAATTGAATTTTCATGAGTTTATTATCCACTTACACAATCCATATCTATTGTGGAGTACATCTCTTTGCCTCGAAAATCCTCCTCTGTGGCTCTCATATTGGCACATCTTGCGAAAGTCATCGATAAATTTATATGAACTGAAATATATTTTTACCAAAAATTCCTGTTGTCCTCCGCCTTTTTTTTTTGCGATATGGAGTAATTCAAATTCTGTATAGCATTAGAGGAGGAAAGTTTCTGTGAGAGAATCATGGCTGTGGGAAATTCCTCGGGTTTTGCAACATTTTTCGTCTCCTGTGGGGATTTTTCTTGCAGTTTGTGCAGAAGTTTCCCAACTTTTGCTACTCTCTGGGAGTTTTCTGTGGCCTCAACACATGCATCATGGGCCATAAAGTGCAGCAAACACCAGCCGAAAAATAACTTTAACAAATCATCCAATTTCTCCTCTGTGTTTCACTGAAAATAAGGCGATATTCGCATATGAAATGTTTGTGGCAAAAAGTGCACCACATCGCGCCTTCCACCGTCAGCAGCGAAAAACCTGGGCGAAAATGATTAATAGATGTTAATATAAAAATTTTTCCGTGTTCAACACTTTGGCGATGGTGTTGCGAAACACCGTGGAATATAAAGTGTTTTGGTGAACATCTCAAGCTAAAACTTTTTTTCATGCTGAACAGAAAACTTTTGCTCAAAAATCCGCCTAATCCATTCACTCTCACCTCAGACATCACCTCTTTTTTGTCATCGTTGTGTCATATTTGTGGCGTCTTCGCCAGCAAAATGATCTTTTTTTTTATATGCACAGACGAAAAGTGAGAAGAGTGTTTGGGAAAAAGTCGAAGGCCTCAATCGATCTGGAAGAGCCATTTTAGTGTTATATCGCACCGACCATAAAAACAGACAGAAAAATCATAAAAATTTGATTACATTCAGATTACTATCACCAGAGAAAGAGAGAGAGAGAAATATTACTCATCTTCACCTGTTTATTGAGGGGGACCTTTTTATTAGACGGCGCTCTCTTGACCGGAATACTTTCAAATCACTTTGCCTCTTTTTGCCCAACGGCCACTCTTCCGCTCTCCGGACAGATGCTGAGGCGCAGAGAGTGCGATGATCTGGAAGACAGCACAAAATTCATTCTGTGTCCATATGAGAGTGGTGTACATTTGTCGACATTCTCAGCACTGCCTTGCATGACAAGTGACGATTCGGCAGACTTATCGTCTCAGCATGAAATTCTATTAATCCACTCGAGAGGAATTCCAATCGGGCTCTCATTATCCTTTCGAATAAATCAAAACTGCTCTTAAACATTCATGAGACATTCTATTCCACTCTCTCTCTCTCTCTCTTCGGGTCCTTGGAAAAAGGACAGATGGAAGACGAGAAGCCAAATCAATTGAATTAATTAACTGAAGCTTCTTCTACCTCATAATTGCATTCTTTGGCAGAAAAAAAGTGCCAATGATGCCATATGATGAAGATTTGTTTGAAGGCGATCCATTGGAGTTAATAAGGTAGAGCTTTCGAAATTAATAATAAATATCCGAGAAGCATCCAGTCAATAAAAATGCCGATAAATCAGTGAAATTGTGCAATTCGAATGGTAATTAAGTTGACTCTTGAGCTGCAGTTGAATAAATTTCTCATAATCCGACAGGCGGAATAAATTAATTAGAAAAAGAAGAGGATTTAAAAGAGCCACTATACATAGTGATGTATTGGTAATAAATTGTTCAATAATTTAATAGCTGCCACACAAATCTTCCTCCTCGGACAAGTCCCAATGTGCTGGTCAGCTCATCGGTTGCAACATTAATTAACAGCCAGAATAGCATCAATATTTGGGGTATTTGCGGTGGTTCACACCATGGTCCAATGTTTTAGATGGTGTGTCGAATAACATGCAAAGTTTTCCTCATCCAGCTTGTTTTTGCACTCCGGGGTGTGATAATGAATCATTTGGGTGTGATTTCCATAATCAAATTTGCTCCATTATTTTGCCATCTATCTCGAAATAGAAGCTCCTGGCTTTCAATGAAACTTTCCCGTACATTTTCCCTCCCGAAATGCGCATCATGATCATTTCTCTCGTACTAATTGAAAGAGAGTATTGCCACTTAAATATTAACCATCATATATAGAAAAGAGAGTGGAAGATGAAACGCCATATTAATACAAATCATCATCTGATATGAGCTAATCGTATTGGAATAATAATTTATTAATATATATTTACACTATTGATATAATATGGAGAACTCATAAATCAATTTCCATATTCATACTTCGTATTTTGCAAAGCATATCATGTGAATTTTTAAGCGAATTACCACTAAATGGGTTTAATAACTTTGCTTGCAACTGCAGTTTATACTTTGCTGGTTTATTATTTGAAAACACATTCATTGAATTAGCGCGCTGTGTCAAATGAAAATCACCAGCATGAAGAATTACGTAAATATTCCGATGGCAATCCGTATTATTGGGTTAGTTGATATTTGGATACATCGACCATTAGTCAGAGATAAAATATATACAAATTTTTGAATAGTATAAAGGCGATGCTGTGTGGGAAAGTAGGTTAATACCCATTGCAATCGAGTTTGCTATTTCATCCGTTGATAAACCCCTCGCAGTTTCCACCCATTTCCATTGTTGCCTTCGCTGCCTCTTATTGCATAATACATGAACTTCAAATTGTACTTTTGGCACAAGACAGAAAGACACAGTGTGTTTAATGGTGAAACATAAGGTGGAATAACTTCATAAATATCATTTGGGAGTGAGAGATGTATTTCTTCATTTATACAATCGCGCCTCTGGAGTACATTAACAATAATCTCTCGCGGTGGCAAGACTTGAGCCGAAAGCACAAAATGTTTGAGTGTTGTATATGCAAATTCACGCGAAATTATTCCAAGTGTAATTTTGCATGACGCCTATTGAAGGGGGATGCTTTTAACGACACCATATTAGCCACATATTTAATTAGTGAGATTGAAACATACAATTTCCTGCTGCGCCACCAAAACTTCACACACGACGGTTGAGCTTTTCCCTCTCCCGACTGTCACACTCACTTTTCGCCGGTGAGGAGGATAGGATTATACGTCTGAGGACATAATTTCATTTTGCTAAATACCAAATATCTGCAGTCATCGCCGAGTGAGAAGATTAAGTGATTCTCGCAAGCATTAATTCACCATTTCGTGGCTGGGCGAGGAGGAAATCCCTCTGCGCAGAGCGGAAGGGGAAAAATTGTGAAAATTCACAGGGATTCACTGCAAAGCTCTCCGATGATGGGGAGAGCTTTTCGCCCATCTGCTTTCCTTTCCCGCAATGTATCGTATGAGCAGCAATTGTGGGTGGTTGGCAGGTCTCTCAACTTGTGGTTTCAATTCCAATTGAATTTATTTCAATCCTCATTCTTGTGAGTCCGGAAGTTGACGGAGAAGTGCCATAGTTTCCCGACATACACTTTTCTGCCACCTTCACTCTTTCTAGATGTCCTAGATTGTGTGTGCACTGAGGAAAAAACTAAGACTCTCGTGAAAGACTGTGTCGATTAAGGGGAAAATCACTGGCAATTTCTAACCATTAACTGTGATTATTCAATCATTCTTTATATATATGAATTTTTTGATTAGTTCCTGCACATATTGCCGCCAGAGGGCAGAAGTTTCGCTTGTATTTCCCAATTTTACCTTTTAAATTTATCGTCGAAAGTTCTACAAGCTTTTCTAAATTAATCAGTTGATGATGAAACAGGGCTTTTCCTTGCGAAAAGCTTCATTTTTATGCTCATAGTCATAGAATTGGAGAATACATGAGTAGCGTCCTCCACTCCAACTTTGCTGCCCTCTGGTGGCGAAATGTAGGGAAAATAATTGAATATTTAAATATATTAAAATTTCAATTAAATATCCTGAAAATATGCAATACAATTTGATCCATTTAAATATTTTGTCGAAAATATTCAATTTTTGATTATAAGTAAAAATCAATGTTTAAATATTTGATTGAGACCGTTGAAATTGCTCAAAAATCGGCTAGTGACTTTCCCTTTGATGTCGATTGTCCACTGCATTTTACTCTAGTTGCATTGCTTTTTCTAACCACAAAAGCTAACAGTTTAGCTTAGCAGTCATTTCCAAACATACTTGTGCACTGACTTTCTTCTCAGTACTACTTTTCTATACATTTGTGTGTGAATCCCTGTAAGGCAGGAGATGGCAAATGGGAGAAAAATCTCCAAAAGAAACTTTTTGCCCTTTCACCCACACTCTCCTTTTCCTGGGTTAGCGCAATTACTTCACTTATTGGAAATCCAAACTTTGCAGACGCCAACAACCCCCCGAGGGCGATTCGGTCGGAAAAGGAACAAGGTACAGCTACAAAAGTCACCCAGAATTTGTAGTGCATTTTTGCATATGAAATCTCACACAAAATGTGCAATTGAATTATTCGTGGATTGTGCGGTTTTTTCCATCACTCCGCATTGGGACAGTCAATTTCTCTCGCTTGCATTTTCGCCACTCACAACACAAATCAATTCGAAACATGTTCATTTGCGAGGCAATAAAAAACCAATTACACTGCGAATATTCCAATAGAGATGCCCACGGTGCTCATTTAGTGCAATAGAACGAGACAGCGAGAGCGGCGGCATAAATATGCGATGCTGCACATAAATAACTCGGTTTCATACCCACTGGCCCGTGATGCGGCCCCAAACAGACTGACAATCGCGTGTGTTTGCCTGTCTCCATGTGTGTCGCCCCACAGATAAAACAGCCCCCCGCGAAAAAAAGCGGCACGCCCGCAGTGAAAAAGCTCACCCCCATTGAGCTTTTGCACTCACTCAGAATAGTTGATTTGCAAAAATTTCACTTGCTGACAATTAATCCGGATGGATGCGTGTGCCAATGGGCGCAATTTATTTAATTTTATTCACTTTTGTGCTTTCGTTTCCCTGATTGAGGCTTCTCTGCCGGCGACATGACACTGGGGTGCGAATGCCCGAGGGGTCAATACTCAAATAGGGGAAAACATGCGAGGCGTGAAATTTGCCCGTCAAAATGTTTAGACAAAGCTCAAATTCTAGCTGGAAAAATAAATTTATGCTCAATTCAAGTCATCAATTCGGAGCAAACATTTTATCAGCCGTTAAGCTGATTCGGAGCTATACAAGAGACTACATATATCGTAAAAATCGTGCTTAATTGAAGTTTAAATCACGATGAAATTCAGCCATAATCCTCAGTCTGTACAGTCCAATAATTCAAAATATTGATGATGCTTAATCTACCCTGCCATTAGGATAACTACACCCCTTGAAATGAAAACGCTTTGTGTCTAGCTTGGGCCAGAGTTCAAGCGACAATTGACCATGGAGCACAAAATGTGCACAGTTGGGGGTGAAGCACCCCATAATTTTAAATCCAACTCCATGTGGAAAGCCCAGAGTGTGCCAGAGAGAGAAAATAAATGCCTACACATTAAAATAACACCATCAATCAATAAGATATAGAGTTATCTTCGTCATTGTGACACCAGAAGTCTTTAGCCACTATGGAAAAGAGCTAAATCGATGAAATTAAAAATCATTCTCGTGTCAATATTTTGCAGTGCGAAATATCCTGAATGATTGCAATTTTTGCCATTTCTCTTTGCTTTCTCCACCCTCATCCGCCGTAAATTGAAATTTCCCATAAATTTTTCGACCACAGCGCCACAATTTCCTCTTTGCAGTTGTTAAATCAACAAAGATACAGGAAACAATTTTAATTGAGACTTTCAATTTCGGCTGGGTTTGTGTTCAGTCAGTCGGTTGGATGGTTCAAATGTAGCTGAAAATAGTTTTATTGGCTATCGAGTTGGGGAAAGCCGTGTGCGAAGGGTTGCTTGGACATTCGGTGGTGGAGAGATAAAGGCAAGGATAAAGGCGAGTACTTGGGATAGTCAAAGACTTCCGAGACATTAGAGTCGATACAGAGACGCCTTTTCCTGGGTAGACAGAGAGATGGAGACGGAAAAACCCACTCGCCGGAAAATCATCCGCCAAAGTGATAATTCTAAAGATGTATGAGGGTGTGCAAGTTATTTTTCCCATTTTCACGACTTTGCACTTTTCATCCCCTTCCAAAGGACACACCCTCGCACTGCATTCTGATGGATTGTGGGTGAACCTCAAACGAGGCGGATTTGATCTGTGTGAAAATGGGCGAAAGAGAATACTCTCGCTCTCCCACTTCGTGAAAATTTGATGGATTCTTGCGTCCGTATGTATTTTATTTAACATTGCGGCATGTTCCACCCTTTCACTTCCACTTCGGCGTCGGGAAAAAAGACGGCAACAGGAGGGATTTTCCACCCGCCATTGTCAGAACGTATTTTGTCGCTCTTGAGGCTTGACTGATGCTTTGACAACGAGGTTTGCACGTTCCTCACCCTTTCGTCATCCCCTGAAATCCTGGCTTCCACGGCGAGCCGAGCGTGCGAAAAGAAGAGGATTATTCAATCTTTGACGATGTGACACCTCCGAAGACCGTCCTCGTGCGGAGGATTTCTCCCCGTAAACCACTTCCTTTCGGGATGCGTGAGTCACAAACCAAAAAAGAAATCTTGGGCGTGGGTGACAATCAAAGAGGATGAATGTTTGCTTAGGAAAGCAATTTTCAGGGGATGTGAGAAAAATTTAAAGCAATAATGCTCACGTTTTCTTATAGCTAAACACCATCGTGAATTTTCCTTTATTTCAACAAAGATGAGAATTAAGCTATTGAAACGCCATTCAGCACCAAAGTTTGTATTATCTTCTTATCAATGTAAATTGCGATTCTGTAAACTAAGCGGATAAACCAAACATAACCTCAAATTTGCACTTAACAGCTCAAAATTTTGGGCTAGAAAGAATCTAATTCAGAACATGTTATCGAAAAGTGCATTAAAAGCAGAAAATCATCAAATATATCAAAAATTTCTTTAAGATAGTCTGAAAAACAGAGTTATTAAATTGTCAGATTTCATTTCGGTTTCAGTAGATTTTAGTCTTGTTAATCTTAATCTCCTGAAATTACAAACACTCCATAAAGTCTGAAGTTCTGGGAAGTTTTAGGGTTTTTTCATAGAAACTATGGAAGTGTCAGGAAGTGTTGTACAGACTTGGGCCACATTATCTTCCCCTCGATTCTTATCTAGCCCTTGCAACTCTATCCCGGAAACACTGGCGGGACTGAATGGGCGCCAGAGTGTGGGCGATGCGGCACTTGATGCTTTTGACACAGATTCCCACACCCAGGAGCTCCTCAAGTGGTGGATTCCCGCAGAAAGACATTTGTACACTCATCACCAGCGATGTCTGTTGGTAGCGACAGACAGTTATTGTGGTGATAATGAATTTTCTCTCCCAGAGACTCAATTGAATTTATCGCCGGGTCCTCCGTGGCATGTAATCTTTCCCCACCCCCGAATGCTGATTCAGATGTCGAATCTGTCAATTTGCTGGCATCCGTCGCTTATAGATGTTGCTCCAATGACAAATCAATGTCTGAAATGAACTTCGTCCTCTTTATTCTGTGGCATCTTTCTGCTCGGAAGGGAATTTGGGGGCTCGTCCAAGGACCAAAGCTGTATTGCTGTGAGACTCTATGATGAATTTGTGCGGTGAGCGAACCACATCGCTGATGGTTATTGTTGCCTTTGAGGACGCTCCCCGGGAAATCTCTCTCCCGGGAAGTTGTCCTGTAGTCTACTGATGGCAACGGGGAAAAAAATATAACCAGTGAACAATGGCAAAGTGGATATTTTCCTCCATTTCTTTGAATTACACTCACTTTGTCTCCAAACAATATATGGTTAGAGTGAGCTTTCACATATCTCAGTGTACTTTACAGACAACACATACAATTCTTCAATATAAATTCTGACCATAACATATTTCTATTAACCTCTTCACCGGAAAACATACAACAATAGTCTAGAATTACCTCCGTGAGCACGTTTCCACATTTTTCTTCCCATTTTCTCCAATTTCGTGGAATTTATATCAACTCTCAAAATATACTCACAATTTTCGCAATGCTATCCTCTTCGCCAAATCACTCCAACGTGGACATTCACTCGAACAGTCCATTACTGTTCATTGCAAAAATTTAATAAAATAATTCATCATTCCCCAATTGATTGGCTGTTTTTTTGAATAAATATTAATTTACATACAAAACTGAAAATTTTACTGAAAATGACATTATTATGTGGTTGCGTACATATATATTGATTCCCAAAAGTCCTTTCAAAATAGAGCCTTTATATTGGTTGAACAATATCAACCGCATTGATAAAATTAAAAAAAAAAGTTGTAATAAAATATTTTCATCATATCGAAATAATTCTCGTCATCACTTGTTGTGACTAAAGAACGCTGTGTTTGTTGGTAAATTGTGTAATTTCACGCCAAAATGCAAAAAGGGGATTTTATATTCAGCCTTTTGCTATCGTATAGAAATCAATTAATTATATATCGATTTTCCTCTTATTCCATACAGTTTGGAACATATTTTGAACTTTATATAAAGGGGAAAAAACATCCGGTTGTGTAGCATAGATAATTTTGCATTTCATTCAATTTCTCCTCATTTTTTGCCCACTTTCTATGTCTATTTTAGCCTTGTAAATACTCAATTCCTCGGCGACTTCTCTTCCAAGAAGGGACAAATCAAACGAAGACAAATATTGGGCCTCTGAGGCATGATTAGAGATGAAAGAATCTTCAGAAAATCCACTTAAGTATTTGTTGTCAGCGGAAGAAAAGCTCTCGAACCGAACAAAAAACAACACACACGAGAGGAGATTTTACCCTTATTGTGTATCAGTTGAATTTTAGGACAAACACACTTAAAGCATTCTGCGAAATTGCATAATATTTCCACATGATTTTTCCAGCTTCCAATGAGTGTATTGCCCAAAGTGGAAAAAATTAATATAAATTATGAGTAAATGTTGACCCTCAAGGCTTGTCTTTCACCCTTCATGTAATTGTGACGTTCTTCTTCACGCTTATTGTCCGAAAGATGTGCGCGCCTCCTTTTATGAGGCGTCCTGGCGAAAGGGAAAGGGATGTGCTCGAGGGCAGGAATAAAATTGTGAAGGAGACACACACTCAAGCTCTGGCTCGTCTGCTTAATAAGTCTGGGCACGTGTCCTCAATAAAGTTGGCCAAGTAGCCTCATTCGAATGCTGCCCCACAATCACCCAGTGCACAGCCCCATCTGCTCCGGTGGACGAGAATTCTTCAGGGTAACTGATAAAATTGACGAAAATCTCACGTCTCATTGACGTTCCTTGGCTCTGTTATTGCCACTTCCACACCCTCGCCACCAATAATAAGCAAAGTGACTAAAAGGGCGGTCAAGTGCATGTGTTCGGACACAGGAAGAGTTGTTTGAGTCCCAAAAGGATGCCCCAAAGAGCCCCCGTCACTGGAATCTCGCATCATCAACTCCCTTGTCCATGTGCGAAAATTGCAAAAGCGCGACGTGGATTTTCATTTACAACACGATAAATAGATAATAAAACGAATGGAACATGGTAACAAATGGATATATTTGCGTCCGAATTTTAATTAAAACTCCGTCCACTGCCTGCGAAATGAATTATTGTATTTTAAACAATCTTCCTCGGCAAACTGACATGGCAAATGCTATGGTGGGAAAAATTGATTCCCATGAAATTCATTTAATATTCATTCCTCACTTGTACCGCGATTCCACTGTCTCTCTTTGCCTAGTCAAACAAAAATCCAAATTGAAATAGAGCTCCAGGGGTGGATGAGGTGAAAATGCATATGGTGTGCATGTGCAATAATGACCTTTTTGGGTGGATGTCTATTTTAACACGGACACTGTAGCATTTCGACATTACATATTCACCAATATTTCACATGAAGCAGCTTTTAATTGATTTTTTGCACCATCCAGTCTAATTTATTTGCCCTCCAGAGATAAATTTCGCGTGATATATGCACTCTGGAGTATTAATGAATAAACACATAAATCGGCCCGCGAGAAGAATGAACTGCGAATAGAGCTGAAATGAACTGGGAAATGATGAGCTGACAAATTGGTGTTTAGATTTGATGATTTCCGCAAGTCAACTTGTTTTATTTTTATCCACTCAGAAAAAACATTATTGAATATAAAAGAGTCGAATCCTTTTTGGCATTTCGTGTTATAATTTCAAGCTTTTCGATCAACTTAACTAACTTTATTACTGATATACTGAAGATTCTCTTAAGAATTAAGACTGAAATTAAGGAATGAAAAGAATGAATTGTTTTCTGGCCCGAAAAGGAGCTTTTGCTATAATTTTTAAACCTGAAAAGACTTGAAACTATACTTAAAATGCCTTAAATTTTGTCTACATTCATAAGAAAAGACAATTTCAAGCCGAATCATCTTGATTTCAGTCTTCTCCAATTAGAATCAAGACGAGAATATTGGTTAATCAGTTTTCAGTCTGATTTTTCTTAGATATATGCTGAAACATGCTTGATATCTTCTTCGTTGGTTTGACGAGAATATATTGACGAATCGCATTCTGATTACGCCTTGACTTACAAAATCGGTATGCAGAAACAACTTGTGCATATCTTTTCGCGCAAAAACAGAAAATTTGCTTACATATTGAATTTTTTCCGACGCGAGCCTTGTTTTTGCCGCAAAAATTATACAATTGCCATGATGTTCATAAATTGCATTGATTTCACTCAAATGTGGTTTTTTCATGCACTTCAATTGCATTGGGCAACTTTCTCGAGCCGCGGTCGCTCTCGTGGATGAGAATGGCGCGCGAGAATGGAATGCAGATGGCAAAACTGGCTGGTCATCGCGGATAGAGTTGCCAAGCGCGTCTGAATGGAGCGGAGAGTGTGGCATCTCGCGCTGTGAATTTGCTAAACATTCACTTATCGACCAGATGATCCCGTCAAATCTCACTCTCACACGCGCCTCGCAGTGAAACGATAAATTTGACCACATAAGCTCTGCACATTCGCCACCAGTGATGAACTCAGAGATGAGAAGCCGTCAAAATTGACCTGAGATTCTGCGAGGAAAAGAGTGGCTTCGAGGAAATCACTCAGCTGTGCAATTTTACCAGATAATTTACCAATATTGAGCTCAACCACATTTCCAATGGACTTTAATTGGGAGTTCAGTGAACTGGAAGACCAATAGCAATTATCGATGACAGCGAGTTGGATCAACACAATGGAATAGGAGCAGATAGTGTGTGAGAGAGAGAGAAAAAGGCCAAAACCAAACAAGAATAGCGAATTTTGAAAATTTTCACCGAATTGAATCTTTCCATGAGTCAATTGTTTAAAGGTTGAGCCGTGTCAAGCTTTAAGCTGGGATGTTTCGTGACAAAGTTGCACGTTATTCATCGTGCAATATTCATTAAATCTCATAAATTCAGTGTAAGCTCTCAATACACTGGAATAAATCCTCGACTTTTACCTCCGCAACTCCCCCACGAACACCCCATTCAATACCTGACATTTTCCACCTCGAATCTCTGAAGTGCTTCGTGCTTTTTGTGTATTTGAACGGCAAAATTATATTTGAATAAGAGCTTAAGCCACCACAATGCTTCTCAGACTGCTTTATGTTCCCACATCTCGTCCTTCTCATTAGCTCTGCTCAAGGAGATCCCTTAAAGGAAGCATTTCACATCGCGAATATTGCATAAAATGCTTTTCTCTGCTAATTGGCGCCATATTGACATCATATTTCACTTTAATATCCCAATAATAATTTGCTACGTATTTATGATTAATAGACAAGTGCTTCCAACTTTTGTCCGTATATCACATATAAATTCCCATAATCCGAATAAATTTATATCAACCACGATATAACCTGTTGTTTCTGTTTCCCAATCTGTTTCCCCGGCATTTTTGCCGGGCGTGCACGAGCCTTCGGGAGGGGTGGAATCTTGGTGGGTTTGTTTTTTCAGGAGGCGCACAAGTTATGGAAACATGTGAAATCCAGCTTCACACACAATTGGCAGATGAGAAAATGGGTACAGAATAGAATGAAAATTCCTTGAGATTTCACATCTGGCATAGAAGACGTGTAATCCCTTATTTGATGGGGTTTATTGGATGATGGTGTGCAGAGGAGTGGCGCAAACCATGAAATCCCCATCTCACACATGTTTCAAATGGCAATACTTAATAGTCACACACACACAATGTAGTAATTTACATAATTTATAAAATGTACATTTATCTACCCATTTTAAATGGTTACAATCAGGCTCCAAATTGGGGAGAAGCCGCAAGGGTTATCGGATCGCTGGTAATTTATTTACTCAAATAGGCACGCACACATTGCCTTCCATCAGAGCTTTCGCCCCAGAAGCCCCAGTTGAGGAGGTCCCTCTCTCTCGGGGAAAGTGGGAAATGACAATCCAACTTCGCCTTTATACATTTTAAATAACATTCCACAGCCCCGAATGGAATTGAGAACCAAGGAATTGATTAGCTGGAACGGTGCTCTCTAAGGATGTCTTACACTGTGAGCGACGGGGCGAATTTCCCTCGCCAGATTAAAGAATAATAGAAAAGCTGTTTATTCAAATAAATTGAAGGCTTCCAACCGTTCTTTGCAGTGTGGTTTAAACCTTCTCGTATACATAAATTGATCTCCTTCCATGGTTCAATCCTTTCGTGTGGCAGAATGGTCTTTGGTGGGCTCTTCCGTTAAGATACAGTTTGTGGTGTTGTGTATTCAAGGCATGAGACGGGCAGGAATTGCAAGTAGGAAACACAACGTAAATGCCATACATTTATGGAAAAGGATAATCCATTAAGCTGGTTTTGTTAATTAAGGAGATACTCGTATAACTTTATCCGTTGCGGCTCATTCGGAGAGCTCAAGTGTAGTTTGGTGCTAATGACTTTTCAAAATTCAACAAATTTGTTCTCGCCAGCAAAAACAGCCAACAAACTACCGAGAATGGAGATTTGGAGCGATGGACGGTGTGGAAAAAACGAGTGGAGAAAACTGGAGGAGGAACATTAAGCTTTGCTTTTTCCATTCGCCACCTCCAAACGAGATGTTTGCCAGCACAAATACATTTTCGTGAATGGCTAAAGGGTTGGAGGCAATAATTGCATTTAAGGATCGCACGTGAAGCACACATTCAGCTATTTCACTCCACCGGTTTTCCATCTAACAAAGTACTCATCACTAGACAAACCCACTAATAGCACAGCTTCGTTGGTGAGTTTCTGCTGGCAGAAGCGAGTCTTGCACTTCGGCATAATCCAATTTGATTTCCGGGATATAAAATTTTCCACTCGACAGCTGCAAAACAACTCGCACAGGTGAAAGCAGTCCCGAAGGGAAAATTCTCCGTACTTCAGTAGTCTCAGTAGGAGAAAAAGAGTCTCTGTAAGCATTAAAAATCGAGCAAAAAATTGGAAATACACAGTGAAATGTTCCCTCGAAATCCATAATCTTTTCATACTATTTGTGGATCCGTCGCAAGTCCAAAAAGGTGTCCTGCTGTCGCAATAACTCGCTCCTGGAAGCTTTTGTTCTTGGCTCTCACTTTTATTTTATTCCTGCACAGCACATGCTTCATGGACATGCCAAAGTTCGTTGTGGGATAAGAATGAATTTCACGTGAATTTTTAGCAAGACCACTCGATGGAGTTTCCCTGTGGATTCTCGTGCCAAAGGGATTCTGGAAAATACAATGGAAACCGAGGGGGAGATAATATGGTCAGAAGTGATGTACACCTTAGCAGAAGTCAGAATTTCATTTATTTAGTTCTTACAAATAAGTTCCTAGGAATGATTTTTTAGATTATCCAAATCAATCAAGCATTTGCAAGCAATAAAGATCTTAATTTTAAATTTCTGGATAATAAAACACACTTTAAACAGTGCTAAAGTTAAACATAAGCTCAAAAACATTTTATAGAGTTTTCCCGACAAGTTTCGAGTAAAAATTCCCAATTTGTGACCCTTAAAAATCTTTAAATTCTTTCCTTAGCTGAAAACAGTTTTTTTATGTTTTCAATGTTATTTTGAGGTTAAGATCATACAAAAATTAACCAGAAAACTATTCCTAACCAGAAGAACTTCTAAAATTGCCTAATTAAAATTGCTAAAGTGTTTGAAAGCCAAAAAACGATTGTTTTTTAATCACTGAGAGAATTTAAAAAGTATTTGAAATTGTTTTAGGCCATATTATCTCCCCCTTGGCTAAAGCAAGGCAAATAAGTGGAAAGGAATTGTATGTTCATCTACCTTATAATTTAAATTGAACATTCTCGCAAGCATTATTATCAAAGAAGAGCAATTATGGAAAAATTTTCAAACATGATTTCATCCTCTGTAATTTTTCTTCAATTGGAACTTCGTGGAAGTACAAAATTGATCTTTTTGGGGTTTGATGGAAAGTAGATGTGAAGTACGAAGAGCTCCAATCAATCTTTCACATTGAAAAGTGTATTTCTTTTCGTGTTTTCCTTTTTCCTCTCACAAAAGGCCACGGATGGAGGAGGTCGTTGCTTACATCGTCCCTAATTATTGTCAAAAATTTCCGGGAAACTCTTGCTCAGAAGGAATTCACATTAGATTAAGGGTAAAAAGTCACAGGGAAAAAGGCGAGCTGCCTTTCCTCCCAATAAATCTTCATCTTGACCGAAATTGCGGGTGAATTTTGGTGGAGGTTCCTTTTTTCTTCTCTTTTTTTTGGAAAAAGACCTCCCATTTGTCGTGTGCACTTCAAAAGAGGCCAGAAGCCCTCAATCACTCATTCAGGGAGCGATCCAGAGACGTTGAAAAGCGCGTGGAAATGAAAATTCCTGCTGTTTGAAGGAGGAAAAATGATTTATGAGTTGGTAGTCGAGACCATATTTTATATGTATGGCTGGTTACTCATCAAGATTGTGCATAATTTCTGACTTCTCCCAGTTCGGATAAATGTAGAAATTGTGGTCCTGCGGAGCAAATGGATCGGGAGGTTCAGGGAAAACCCGCAATGAATGATGATTTCCCGGCAATTAGAGAATATCCTTTCTTCTGCAGTGTATTATTAATGAGGTTCACCATCCAATTATCCAACTCAAATTACACCCTTGTGAAAATCGATTTTCATCTATAAATTAAATTTGAGGCCGTGGGAAAGCTCAGACCCAAATGCGAATTTTTCCTCTTTCATTTTGTGGATTTTCGCCGAATCAATATTTATGGGGGGAGAAAAAAGGTAAAAGATAAAGTGAACCGGAGAGATAAAAGGCATGAAGAACCATCAAAGGTGCTTCTCATGTTGAAAAATATTCCTTTGCCATATTTTAGCACTAAATTGATAGCAATATTGCCTCCACAGAGAGACCCAGAGAGCGAGTTCTGGCTCTATAACTGCCACACAGAATGGTCGGTTCTCTTAATTACACGGAACGGATTTTTTTCCGCAGCAAAAAGTTCGCTTTTTCCGCCTCTGAGCTTTTCCATATAGATTCGATTCACACTGTCTGTCTCTCGTACATCCCCATGAGGATTCTCCATGGGTGGGCATGAAAAATTGGTATGAATGATGCTGGTGAGATTGTTTAGGCACGAAGAATGATATTCGGTGCTTTATTTCCTCGGCCAACCAGCGACTGTTCTTTATTGTTTCTGCGCGGATTTCATTGTTAATTTCCATATCACTTGTTTTTATGAGGATCCACTTATTATTTATGCATTCCTTCCCACAAGCGTAGCCCAAAACTCATGCTCAATCTTCCCAGGGACTCTCTTCATATTTCCACAGCCGGAGTCATATAAGTAACACAGTTGAGTAACATAAAATGCGAAATGTTGCCGTTTGACGGTGGAAATAGCTTGAGAGATTTACATTTAAATCGAAGCATGTTTCGCCTTGTTTGTTTGTACGCGACACATCTGGTGATTGTTGTCAGGCTGCCGTGCTCTCCTCCTCTGCAGCGTCACAGAAATCCCAATCCCCATCACTTGATCTTCACTCCTCCCGCCCAAGGACCCTTCCAGCACGCGATTCCGCCCCTGGAGGACAGAATCGTGCCGAAAAGTGAAAGCCGAGGGCTTCCTTTTTTCTTCTGGGAACGAAGAAGACTTCCTAAAGACCCCATTCGAGTGATACGTCATGTTTATTTTATTAATCTTGAGCTTTACTCCGTAAGGAGCTTTTCCGGGTGTTCTTGATGGGATAATTCGAGACAATACAGTTACCAAATTCTCTGCCATTTACATTCAGAAATAGTTTTTCGGGTGCTACGCACAAGACCGACAAATGTCCCATTCTTGAAGTCTAAATGTTTGTAAGTTAGATTACATGGTCAAAAGTTATATAATTGTCTTACAGAGAATTAAGTGAGGATTATCCAGATTGATTACAAAGGCACTGTTTCTACTTCTCCAGACCTGTTGGTCAACGAAGCATATCTAAGGCATCCGGATGTACATATTTGCAATCATACAATTGACAATATCCAAAAGCGCTCCAATTTCAGTCACTCAACTGTAGAGAAGTGAATAGGAATAAAGAGAGAGAGAGAGAGTGTCTCTAAGCGTAACATGTGAGCTCCTCGTCGTTGAAGACAAGCAATATCTTCCCGGAGGGGCGATGGTGACTTCTTGTTCCGCAACGAAGGATACATGGCGGATCGTCGAGGAGATATGTTCAATTTATACATCTAAATAATAATAAGAACATCCATCTTATCCCTCCATGTACCCAGTTATTTATGAATGTAAATGCAGCCCCCGCACTCTACCTTTCCACCCGCGCTCAGGGTGCTTTTGTGTGTGTATGTATGTGTGGAGTGAGCGCCAGAATCAAAGGGATTATCATTTTCCGCTGACTCCACACAAACAGTGTTTTCATTGAATTCTCCCCGACCACCGCGAAAGCCCGCGGAGCATTAATATTTTTCTCATGATGATTATTTACCCTCTCCCCGCCAATTGAGGAGCTTCCATTGTTGTGTTGCCTCGCTTATTGAGAGCAGGAGAAAAAAAATCTGAATAAGACTTTTCGCTTTTCAAGCTCCGCAAAATCACCCCAAGACCACTGCAGGGAATAATTACTGTGCACAAAATATGGGGGTTGTTCCGGGGTGGCAATAAGGCGAAAGTCACAACAATGTACAATGGAATGCAAGCTTGAGTGATTTAGGATGTGATTGCTTTTTGTGACAACATTCACCAAGACATTGCAAAATTTCCCTAAATGGAATAACGACAGTTGAACGTGGATTCACGAGGATATTAATAAACACCCGCGTAGATTCATTTTGAGAGCTCCTAGAGCAAGTCCTAGAGCTAGGCACCTAACAATTGATGAAGTACAACACAAACAATGCAATACTTTGTGAGAACAATTTGGAACATTCTATGAATCTGGATGAAAACTTCAATACATTTGAAGCCAATCTGAAAGTATATGATTTCAAAGAGTTTTGGGTAATCAATAGGTAAGCGTATACAGTGGCTCAAAGGCAATGTCAGGAAAGCAGGAATGGTTGATTGTGTCATGACTCCTCAGGCTCTCTGCAGATTGCACAATGGCTGGAATAGTTGAGATACCACTCAAGTGTCCTCAGATCATCCCAAGTATGCACTTATGAAAGCCACTCTTAATGACCCTCCTCGTCTCTTGCAGATTGAGAATAGAGCGCTTCGGCTGCGGGACGCCGTGACGGCCGCCGCTGTCCAGTACCCGGACCATGAGGTGGCGTCCTCGACATCGCCGCAGGGAGTGCCCATCGCTGTGGTGCCGGAGACATCGCCACGGCTGTCATGGGACTACTTCGACGAGGCGGGCTACATCGCCAGGGGTGGATTGCGCAATGGGGAGGATCCGTATATTCGCAATCGATTCAATCAGCAAGCAAGTGACCTCCTGCCGAGCAACAGAGAAATTCCTGACACTCGAAATCCCATGTAAGTTTAACTGCCAACCGCCTCATCTTACCTCATTTCCCTGCCTAATGGCACGTACCGAGGGGTGTGCAACTCAATTGAACTTGAGTCTCTTAATTAAATTTACCCCCCCCCCCACCTCCCGCCCATTCATCCCACAGGCGCTCCTTTGAAGCCTGAACCTGGGAACCGAAAAGTAGAGTGATTCATTTAGATTGTGGGCCGGGGGAAGTTTAATTGTTTCAACTAACAAGGTGGAAATCGTCTGAATTATACATCAACTCCGTGAGATATGTGCTGCTGGAAAACTTTTCCACAACTCTCTTTTGATTGTTGGAATTTCGATGGCTTTATCAAAAATTGAAATACTAATTGATGGGATTCAAAGGCAAATTTTCCAGTAAATTTCTGGCAAAGTCCTAAAAGGCAATCAAAAGAGCGCCGTCAATTGAAACTAAGGACAGAGTAAGGGCTGAAAGTGCTCGGACGAAGTGCTGAGAATGCCGGAAAAATGCTCTACATAATGGATGAAGAAATTAGAGGATAAATTTGTGAAAGGGAAGAAGTTGAGAGCGTATAATTGGGACCTCGGGAGGAATGTCAAAACTCCACACCCCTTGAAACATTTATGGGTCGCACGAGGCAAGGGGGAGACAATATGTCTTGAATCTGTACATCATTTCTTAACACTTCCAGTACTTGAAGTTTTCAGACTGGAATTGAAATCCAAAGAATCGGGATCATTTGGCAGTAAAAGAAACACTCAAGAAAGGAATATTGTAAGTTTTCGAACACTTTCACTTCTCAAGACTTCCACTGAGCTGTACACCACTTCCGACTGTATTATCTCCATCTTGATACGTGGTCGTATATGAGAATCTGTGCAAATTGTGGAGTGAGTGTGTGTCGAGCTGATGAACACCTTCCTGATGGATTGATTGTTTAATGTGTTTAGTTACTAATAATCAGATAAGGTGGCCTTCGAACACGGCTTTTTGCTCAACATCTGCTTTATCCATTCCTAATCGATATCGCACTGATTAATAGTAGATGATGGATATGGCTATTTGTCAGAATTAATCGCTCAGTCTGGAATATTTACAAAAATATATTCTCCTCTCTCTGGCCGTCATCATGTATAAATAATCCCACCCATTGACCGTTTTCGCCGTTGTCTTTCTCATTTTCCCGTGATTTATGAATCGAATTTTTATGACGGGAACACATTATTCTGTCGTTTGACTTGTGTCTATGACCGAGCCTTGGCTGTGAATGCAAAATTGCTTATGATATCCACATTTTGTTTCGGTCGGGGACTTGCAGAGTCATCGAACACCCTGCGGACTGGCTATCCGATGCCAAGACGGCCGCTCACATCACTTTCTGCATCTCGGTCGTGTGGAGTGTAGTAATTTAAGTGATGCCCAAAATGGAATTAAAGGAGTCACAGTGGCGCCAAACTCACACTCAATCAATTTGTCACTTCTGTCCTCATCCGTTTCGATCAATTCTCTGTCCCATTCCATGTTTTGGGGTTGCTTTGAAAACCCTTTCTCGTTCGCACTCTGGCAATTGGCTCAAAAGTGGTGGCCATAAATAAGAGGAGTTTATGGGGAAATCCAGGAAATTCAAAGTGTATCTCAAATCGATTAAGTGAAATTGCTTTAGTTTCGAGATACAAAGTAAGACTGTTTGCTAGACAATTTATAAATTATCTACCCCAAAATTCTCTGCTTTGGAAGTCGTTTCGGTAGAGCCAAAATTGAAATGTAGACTTCATTAATGGCCCAATTTTGAGATTCGATACACTATGAACGGCATAATACTTAATTCAGAGAGTTTTAGTGCTGAGATAAGACACATTTTATGCAATCAGAGCTCGAGTCTATCCACTTAGGACGCCACATGTGATGCTACACATAATTCAGGCTACACCTCAATATGTACCGCTCGGTATCGTTAGATAGTGATTCCCCAGAGACAACATTAGAAGACTTGTGCTGAGCATATCTTCATGCATTATGAGTGTGGAACGGTGTGCGGATGCAAATGGAAAATGATTGCAAATATCTGAGGCATTTGCCATCTGCCAGTGCTAGACGATCAAATAATGACTGCTCTGAGATGTGATATAATCGCTGTGAAATGTATTTTTGGCCACCATTCAGTGGGTGGTGAGCATTCAACTCCATCTCTCACCCAATGCATTTTCCATGGCGGCAGCAGAGCTGGCAGAAAGTGTCGAAGGGGGAACAATACACAACCACAACAGAGCCCTCTTTCGCCAACATCACAGTGTGGGACTGAAAAATTCATTAAAAATGAGGTGGAAGACTTTCCGGCACGAAAAATTATGTGCAGAGCGGAAATTGCCAAAGAAGAATTCTCGTGCTAGTGCAATTTTATTAAATCAAAGGCAAATGCATTTTACACTCTCCGAGACACTTTTATGCTCTTGTGCACATTCTCTACACGTGTAGACAAAGTGTTGGACTTTTTTCCTCTGGGCAAAAACTGTCAATTCCACTTCTTTCAAGTGATTTGCCGCGAACTTTCTTTGGCTTTGGTGACATTATTGTGCTGAAATTCAAGCTAAAACTAAAATATGTTTATGGCACAAACTAAGAACTTGGTTAAAAATGTAATAATTATCCAAGGGGCTGATATTATGGCCAGAAGCTTTAGGGAAGTTACAGTTTTAGAGAAATTTTGCATTGCAAAAGCCTCTATTTCAAGAAATTGAGGCATTTTCTAAATTATCTTACTTTGAAAAATCAATTTTATTATTTTTCTAGGTTATGACCTTTAGAAGTCGGATTAAAAACCTTAAAATTTGATCTAAATTTCATTTTATATTTTCCAAAGACAAAATTTAAATCTCGGGACATTCTTATATCTAAGAATTTAAAGACATTAAATTTCCTAAGTCGGAAAACCCAGTTTAGATTGTGATAAGTCAGAAATAAGTGTGCGAAACAGTTGAAGGAGTCTAAAAAGCGACGGAAAAAGTCTTTTAAGACGTTCAAAAGTGTCTGAAATGGTGTACAAATTTATGGCATATTATCTTCCCCTTGCAGTTATCCCAGACAAACAATGCATAATGAAGTTAAAAAACATTTCCATGCATTTTATGCTATGTATAATATATGTAATTGATCGTTAAAGGAGACAATGGACGAAGCTCAGTGGGTTTTTCTTAATGAATACCTCACTAAAGCCCACTTTACACGTTCGCGAGGGAAACAGCAGGAGTAGCTCAGCTTAAAGTAGATTGAAATGAAGCATCACTATCTGAATATGTCGAGTTCCCCAACTTGTATCGCAGATGAGTGTGTTGATCCAACTCTTGCACTTTGCATTAAGGGATGGAACGGAGTGAAGAGTGCGAATCTCATGTACTGAGTATTCGCATTTGCTATTTAAATCCTCAAACCCACATTAAATCCGCAAATTGAACGACCACACGAGCTGCGCTCCTCCACTTCGTCTTCCATGCTGGCGACAGAGGCGCTGGGAGCTTTCGGATGGGGCGAATGTGTGGCTGCAGCGAAACTCGATTGCTTGTGTAATGCCATTGTCGATATATTCATAAACGTGATCATCAAGCCATTCACGGCTGTGTGTCTCTTGTTGTCGATTGAAAGGGAGAGACAAAAAAGAGGCGAGGTGGAAGTGACGATAGCGTGCATGTTGCTGGCTGACGACGCCGGCGGCGCGGGTGGCGGAGCATCAAAGAGGCAAATCGACACGGAAAATGTGGGTTATTTACTGATTATAGAATTTGATGCAGTCTCTCGCTGGCTTGCTGATGCTCAACACGGCGCCCACTTTCCGCTCTAATGGACATCGCGTCGCTCTTCTGCTGAACTGACCAACATTTTGAGCACATGGTGGCCGAGGAGTGGATGCAAAAACTGTGGATGCTGGGCGGCGCCAAGGGGGCGGCGGGGGAATGTTTATAGATATTGTATGTGTGAAGTGCTTTCACGGCATTGTTGTGCATATACGCGGTAAATTGAATCCATTAAACGGTTGAAAGGTTGCACTTGCCTTGAAATAGTTTAATGAATTCGCCTCCTGGCACGGGAGCCGAGCGCCAGCACAGTGGCCCCGCATTCTTCCTCCACGAGTTGGATTGGAATGAAATTTACGATATTATTGGCTTTCTCCTGTGACTGCCAATATCTCCTGTGTTCCGCAGAGCACCACAGAAATCCTCTTCGGGTATTTGCACACTGTGGGCGTGTGAGTCGAAAGCTCTGCCGTGGCGACACCCTCAGCAGTAAGCTCATATCAATTCTGGAATCCATTGAAGGATTGAAGAGGGAGTCTTAGAAATTGCCAAAGCTCAGTGCGGCTAATCTGTGATTTGACACATAATTCAGAATCCACATGCCTCGATGGAGCCTTTGGCTCCCGAATAGTCTCACTGGCTTCTGTCACCTCCACATTTTCACCCCGGCACTTGGGGGATGAACGAGATTTATTCCGCGACGGTATTCAATTACATGTACATGCGGGAAGACAGTGTTCGACTCCATGTACTTCTTCTGGGGCTTTATTGTCAAATTGTAAACAACAACGTTTCGGGCAGACACTGGCGGAGATGTATGTATGTGCATGTATGGCAAGTGCTTGAGGAACCAAAATAGGGTGGAACACACAACTTCTTGCAATTTTCCACCCAAAAGATGGGCCACAAAAAGACATGGCAAAGCGACAAGACAGATAGAGTACAAGTTGGAGGCAGAAAAAAGACCCCGAGGATATTGCAAAAAACTAATGCCAAACGAGAAATACAGCGGGACACATGCAGCTCATGGGGGAGAAGAAGTCAAATAAAATAAATAGTTTCACAGTGAATTTTCACTCGACTAGTTTCTTACCAATAAATTCAGGCGAGAGTGTACATGTACTGAGAGACAGGGTATCTTATCCCTATAATGCAGTTACTTTTATTGATGCCGGCCAGACTTGATTCAATATTGCTCTGGCTTTCGGCAGTTAAGTGGGGAAGAAGCTCTCTGTCGGCAAATTCTTTCTGCTTTTTGCATACACGGAGGATCAAATTGTTAGTGCTTCTTGCCAATTTCTCTCCCTCATCAATAATCCCTTAGAGCAGAGGAGCAGAAGTGAGACTTTGAGAGACAACCCCAGAATATGTCATCCTTATTGAACAATTTTACTTGTTTCAGCAGCGGATATGGCAATTGTTTTGCAGCTCGTGGAAGAATTTATGACCGCGATGAAACTTTACTAGTCTTTTTGCCTTTTATTCCGGGGGTGAAATTTGAGAGCGATGACAAATGGCATCTCTCGCTGAGGTCAATGATGTCTCGCGAGAGAAGAGCGAGAAAAAGAATTGCTCTTGTTCCATCAGAGAGAAAGACAGCGTCTAATTAAATGCTAATAGGGCCACTTTCAGCTCCTAAATTTTCATGGTTTTGTGCAGAACATTAAACCCCCAATGGCATCCCCTCGGATTAAATATTCAGCGAAAAGTGGAATTCGTCCCACACAATTGAAAGAATACAATTTCAATTTACTCAAATACCTCAGAGATTTATTCCTTCATTAAATACATTCTCTTGTTTATGACAAATTCTTTTGCACATAAAATTGAGTGCATAACATTTATCTTTTGAATTTTCATTAGTTGTTTCCGAGCCCCCCCAAAACTCAAGTATGTCGCAATAAAATGTTTACTGTTTTTTTCTGTCCTTCCAGCTTGGGGAGTGGTGAATTTTATTGCCGTGCCGTCGGGGGTGGGATATAATAAAAGAAATATTTTAGAGCGTGGCGGGAAGACGCATGGTGAATTCTTTTAAATGCAGAAGACCCTCAACTGAGGGTCGCTGAGACGTCGGTTGCGGGGAAGATTGCAATATTGAGGATATAAATTGTGGGAAAATCTTTAAACATATAATTAGGTTGTCTCACATCCACCTCATGAATTTATTTATGTGCATCAACCACCCTCCCAAAAGACGGTGAATTGTGTTCACCGGTGAGTTGGCTCGTCTTGCCGCCCATTCTTTCGCAGACCAGCAGAGAAAAGCTGTGCGACGGACTCTGCGTGGGTGAGGACGCGTGCTCCCCATCCAGGTTGGGTGTGAGAGTCATATAAATTCCCCAAAAGGGACAGACAAACGGCAAAATGGAAGATATAGAGCTACTTACTTACAAGAGCAAATAAAATAGAATGGAATAAACTCATGGATTTAGATACAGAAATTACAACTTCTGATCACGTTTTAGTCATTTTGCAGTTACACAGCGACATTGTGTACAACATTCCACATGGAATGCTTTCACTAGACCAGAAGTCATGAACACACTGGCAGAACTTTCAGTGCACAGCGTCCAGTGTGGTGGAAAAAATATTCAACTTCTACTGTGAATACTGCGGAGGCGACAGGCCATAAGTTCGATCGGATGAACCGTGTTCAGGGGAGCTCAATTGCAGCATTTCAAACGGCAAGGCAGGCTCAATTTGGGAGTAACTTTCATCCACTTGCGCAACATATTTTACACAAACTTTCTGGCACGGTTAATTTGATCAATTTCCACTCAAACTGAGGAATGTTAAATGTTCAAAATGAATTAGGAATAAACATCAAAATTTAAAACCCTCGATCACAGAAACATAGTAGCGATCAACCCCTTGTGCCCACCTTTTGCACTGTGATTAAAATTGTACCGTCTGTAGAATAAATACCTGGGAATGTGGATTTTCTTGTGAAATAAAATATATAGCCTAGCAGCCCCTTTTGTTTGGGGAAAGACAACAGAGACACCGAGAAAAGCCGCATGGTTGTAATCTTATTCGAATGACTGGGTGGATTATTTGAATATTTAATTACGTAGAAGAGAAAGTGTGCGATTTTTCTTCGGTGTTCCTCGACCTTTCTCTCAAGTAGATCTCCTTTTAATTAAAGAGCCATTTGAGATAGTACCTTCAACCACAGCACTGGCGGACGTGCTCCACATGCAAAAATCCCTCTTGTCTGACCAGTGAAAATCCCCGACCATGAATTCTCTGGATTCCTGGCAACTGTTACATAGCGTCGAGATTGCATTTCAAAGTCGAACTGCCGTCATGAATATTCAAATGTGGCATAAATCGGGGGCAGGTAAAATTTTTCCACCCTTTTCAGCTACAAAAGCATCGCGATCTAGCTTTTGCGGAAAAACCGCCATGAATGTGCACACATCACATGCGATTTCCTGACGGAGATGAGTGGCTTATAACGTCTCTTCTGCCGCTGAATTCAATCTCTCAAACACGTTTCTCATATCAAGAGCAAACAACTGCGGAATCACTTCAGATTTCTGTTTTTACTCCACATTCTCAAACACCCCTCAAAACCACATAAATTGGGATTCAATTGGTGGTTTTATTAAATTTTTCTGTCCCCTTGTTTTTCCACATCTCACCGCCTTCTCGCTTTTGCTTCACGACATGAATTTATGTATATTTCTGCAAAGGGTGGAAAAAGTGACACACTCGAAGCTTTCCAGTGTTTTCCAATCACTCGATTGTCTATCCTCCAATTAGTCTTTCTGAAGTGTTCTTGCGAGGGATTTGCAAACAGAGAGATTATTACGGCTAGTCAAGTGGTTTTTTTTCACGGAATTCTCCTTTCTAAATTATGTTCTCTCAGTCGCAACTAAACGCACGTTTGGGCGTTAAAATTGTTTGACCCAATACAAATCCTTTTTAATAAATGATACAAGTTACAGAAAAAAAAGTAGAACAGAGCCTCGAAAATAGAAAAGGAAAAATGTGTGATTGGAAAAGTTCAATCTTGTATTTCTCAAGAGGGAAAATAAATTGTTGGTGTCTTTAGGGAAGTCATGGGTTCAGGGTTGTTTTGTCCCCCAATAATGTCCCTCGAAAGTTTTCCAATTATTGCATATTATTGGATTTATAGTAAAGGAGAGGCTTTTTAAGCCATGAGAAAGGGTAGAACTGCCTCCGCCAGTGTTCAAATCCATGGGTGGATTTGCAGAGTGTCAAGCAATATCATACGAACATTCGCAGTTTCTCTCACATTCGAGAAGGCTTAACTTGTCTCTGACGGTGTTGAGTGGAAAGTTGAGCCTCGGAAGCTCATTCCGGCGGGCTTTATTATACATATATCGCCCACAGATTGAAACCATGGTGAGATGAAATTGAACACTCTGAGAAATCTTATTGAGTTTCTGCCGGTGTGTCGCGCATTTCGTGCTGAGGAGCGTGGTTGCTCACCCGGATCCCGGAGACCAGCTCACCCGCACCATTGCGTCATGCGATGTCACATCCCATTGAGAATTAATCTTTCACTGCTCCGCCACGCTTGCCGCACTTTGTTCTTCGCCTCCCTGAGAATGGGCCGGGACGTCGAAGACGATGATGGAGTGAAGTTTCTGGCACTAAACTTTGTCATCGAGCGCAATCATCAGTTGCATGAAGCGTGGGCGAAGGCTGGAGTGCAGCGTGTCACCATTAAATGTGCTCCGCCGCTCCTCATAGACTCTTCATCTTTTCAATATTGCAGCCAATTCGCACATGCACGAGCGATACATGGAATGGTGGGTGAACACTCCGGGGACGCGCGGCGTGAAAAGCGAGAACATGCCAATAGTGACGGCGATCGCCACACTAATAAATTGGCAAACCACTCTGGAGATCCATCATTTGTCCACACTTTATTGGCGGATGCGATGAGAGAGCAATGAAAATGCGGGACCACTTGAGTCCCTTCGGCAAACTAGACAGCTCTCTGTCCATGAAATATAACACTGCACCGAGGGAAGTGGCACTGCGTACTCAGAGGAAGCATTCATTAATCTTCCTCTTTTGTCCTTCATCACTTAATGGATGCCACTTGATTAGAACAAGAGATTTTTCCATCTCACTTCTCAGGACTTGAATTTATTTCTAAACAAGAGTGTATGAAAAAGGAGTTGTAAGTTTGAAATATGACCCGCCATCGGGAAGGAGAGTCTTTCCGGGAGTCATGCGTTGGTGGAACCAGATAATTAGACGTGCAGAGACTCAAGATAATTGATTCGTATCAGCATTACAGACACGATTTTAAATCAAACCATCCCATTAATGATGTTCTCAAAACAAGTACTTCATTTGTTATGTGATTTTGACGACTATGTTTGTATCTAAAGCCAAGTTATTGCATTATGCACAATTACTCTCTATTCAGACTCTCACGAAACCATTAATTGTCCACTCAACTCTAAATGCTAACCACACAATCATTTTCTCATTGATGTCAGTGTAAAATATTTCGAGGTCAGTGAACAGCGCTGACAAAATATGTATTTTGGCAAGTAAAGAAATCTCCTATGTTTTTTTTTCTTTAAATCCGTGTACGAAATATGTTTTGTCTCGAGTCGTGGGACGATGATTACCGTCTGTCTTCACGGTTTTGGTGCGTGACAAAATCACACAAAAGCCAGTCGTCGCTAAGCTGATTTCGTCGGAAGAAGAAGAAGTGAGCGCGTATGTGAGGCAAATATGACGAAAATTGCAATTAGTCTATTGTTGGGTTGGATGGAGAGGCGAAACGAGGAGTTGTATGCTGAGTAAATGGGCGAATTGTCAACAAGATGGGAAAATCGAGATCTGGGTCTCATGATTTGGCAGCTGCTGGATAATATGGAGTGTTTATTCTTTTCCATTCGCCTTATATTCTTTCTTCTGGCAGTGCCTGTGTTATAGGAGGAGCGATAAAAATAAGCTTGGCATTTCATTCGGATCTCACACTATATAAATTGCTGTGTGGATTCAAATCCTCGCAAAATTCATGTACCATCCCTCCGACAAGAGACAGAGATATATTTAGTAGCTTCCTCCGGCAAAACAAAGAGCGGCTTCCCATCGCAATTGCTTTCAATTTTGCATATGTGTAAATGTGTTGAAAATAGAATAGACGGGATTTCCCTGGTGCTCAGGAGAGGACCGGAAAAAAGGGGCTCCGGATGTGTCTGGGCCAAAATTCAATCTTGCCGAATTGCCTGAAAATAAAATAATTTAATCATAATCATGCCCCTTTCCCCTCCCCCCCCCCCCCAAAGCCTCCCCCGCCATCCCCCGACCATGTGAGAAAATCCCGTAAAGAGACGAAATTGAAACCGTATCGATTCACCATTTTCCAGGACGGAAAGCTTTCGGGGGGAGAGATTCATTGATGCCTTTCACCCCGACTTTTCCAGCCCAGTCTTTGGCACGCAAATCCACTTTGCCTCTCAATGGCGTTGTCCTAATGACAGTGAATCGATTCGACACGCATCAGAGATGCGTCTAAACAGGGCAACCACTCATGGATGAAGCCATCAAAAACTATGGCCAGAGCTTTTTTACCACCTCCCATAAGCTTCGCCCGTTTACCGAATTCTCCTCACCGGGATAATCATTTTAGGGTCAGGGCACTTGGCGTCTGCCTTTTACGAGGCCCCATGAATTTTTGTGCACTCTCAGGACGAAAGGTTGATGGAATTATTGGGCGGGATTTATTGCATTTCCTGAACAAGGCCACAGCACAGCACAATTCCCAATGAATTACTAATGTGCATGTGGCTTCTGTTGAGCTTCCTCAGCAAATCACGCAGTGCGTGTGTCAACAAGGAATTCGGGGAAATTTTTGTGACTTCAAATTGCCTGATCAATTAAAATATCGTCAGAGTCCTCTTAAAGTGTTTGAGAGTTTGATACCATTTGCGGTATCGACAATATTCCTTACAATCATTGCTATTTGCAACTCTTAAAACCGTCTTCGATATAATGCTTTTCTCCGTCAGTACTTTGTTGAAGTACATTTTTATTCCACCCGGTAAAAGCTTCATGCATGCGAGTGATCACAAATGGGGTAACTTTTCGAAGTAGTTCTTGATGCTCATTTGCAGTGAGGGTCTTTCTGTGTGAGAAGCACAGAAAAATAACAATATTCCGAAACAATTACGTGAGAGGGATGCGAAAGAAATGTTTCACAAGTTAACTTGTCCCATTTGCCATTAAAATGCTCTTCTCAGCAAATATTATCCGCTTTAATGGCACAAGTAACAACTATAATGCACGCTAAGATGACAAATAAATTTCCTTGGCACTTTTTCCGCTCTATGAGCTTTGCTCCGGGCAAATGAGACACAACATTTATTAAACATCTCGAGTATGTGGTTTGTTATCAATACTTAACGACTTGTGCTGATGCAAACTTGTGTGCCGTTCGCATTTGTATCGGTGGTGAACAAATCACTTTAGGTGTTGCATGGGCAACATTTGAGGCCGTAATTGGTTGTGAGTGTACACTGATACATTATTGATTTGATGCCTCTGATTGCCATCGATCTTCCAAATTGCTTCCTAAAATACTCCTCAAATAGTCCTCTTGGCACCACTAAAAGGCGCTTTTTCGCCCCTCCCTTTGCCTCTTGCATAATGCAATTTCCGCAGAGCTCGTGAATCCGGTTCCAAGGACCAAATTAACGCTGCACAGCACAAGATCAGGACTGGTCTGAGCAAATACATGAATATGGTAATTTCCACTCTGGCAAGTGCTCAAAATGAATTCGTCGCCACCACAAAGAGCGCCACGCTTGAGCCAAAAGCGAGTGGAGTGTTATGGTAGGTCGTCGGCAAAATCAACAAGCTCGCGAGAATTTATTGGGAAGGAAAACACTCAGATGACACACAATTCTTCATCCATTCTCTAAGTTATTTGAGGCTCACCGCCTGCCGAGTTATGCAACCAGTTGTGCCTCATCGAAACTCCTCAGACTAGACACATTGACGCTCCGACAAATCAGAGATCGTCTCTCGCACGTGAATTCCATCGAGAGCGAAAGTGTGATCAAATTGCTTGTTTGTATAAATATTCAATCTGAAGATGTTTCACATTAACCCACATGTGAGCTCGAAACTGTTTTTCAATGACCTCAAAACTCTGCATATGAACTGTGCAGAGTCACTCGGTTCAGCTCTTTGCGTTGAGTGTGAGCGAGTCTGTCGAAAATCATTGATCTAGGGCAAAAAGCATGGAGAGCGAAAGTTGTTTGAAATGCTGAAATTTTGGATTGTTAGTTTTGGACTGAGGCAAAAAAGTCATTTTGACCGAAAGCTCTTCACTGGAGTGCTTTGCTTTATGTTATGACGCAGTGCAAACAGAATTATGCAAGTGGGAGTTTTTCAAGTTGTCCGCAAAGATGATAAATCCAATGGCTAACTTGAACTTTTGAGAAATCCTTCAATCAAACAAGCGTTGTAACAAATGGAACTTGAATACATAGACAATACTGTACAATTTTCCAACACAAGGGGGAGATAATGTCCAAAATCTGTACACTACTTCTTCCAAACACTTCCATAATTCGCATGAAAAATCATTAACACTTCTCAAGAGTCTCAGAACAAGTATTTGAGTGAAAATGACGAATGAGGCCAAAATCAGAGAAGTTATGCAAATGATATATTTGATTATGGTTTTATGTCCAGGATATCAACTGGAAACTAACGGAAATCTAACTAAAATCTAACTTACAATTTCATTACTGACTGCAAATGCGCAATTTTAGCAATAAGTAGAAATAATGAGCTGTACACCACTTTTGACCATAATATCACTCCCTTGTTGGAACATTTGTACTTTAACTACTCTGCTTTTGACTGTTGTTACCATATCTTCTCTTTCTGCAGTCGTCTCTTAATTTAATGCCACTTTGCTTGTTAATCGAGCGCATGCCAGAACCAGAGGTTTGGTGAGAATTTCGTGGTAAGCTTTGTCTCGAAAATGTAGTCAAATTAATGTCCAATATCCTCATGCGAGTGACTGGCTCTGTGCATATGCGCCTCACCTGCTCTGCCCGGGCAGGCGATAGGCCGAAAATGAGTTATCCCTGCCACTCATGGTCATGGCAATAGAGTTAGCAGTTTGCATGCGAACATGAGAGATATAATTCATGCTGAATCGAAAAATAAGGTAAATCTCCATGTGATGAAATCCTGAAATGCAGGATAATTCCTCGCCTGCTAATCCCACCGAATTGCCTCTCATGCAAACCGCGGAAAGCTCACATGAAAGCTCAGCGCTTTCACTATTTCTGTGCACTTGAGCATGAATATATTCGCGTGCTCGACTCTGATTGAAAATTTAATCGTTTATTCGGGACAAAGAAAGGAAAACTCTACCTCAGGGGTGTCGAGATCAGCTCGAAAGTCTCATCCGGGAGAGTGTTTGCTGTGGGGGCGGAAAACCTCCACGAAAGCTCACGTGTGTTTTTGCGCACACTTTTCCCTCCAAGAGCTGTTCACACCTTCACTCTCGTCTCTTGACTTCTCAACTTCCCAGCCAACCACCCAGTCACCCTCCATATGCACTGCTCCGTGTGATTTCCACGATAGATGAGGGCATATGAGAAGTTTTCTTACCAAAACCCACCCGCCGACCCACTTTCGCCCGGCGGGTGGAGAGCCAAAAATTTTACCTGCTCCACAATAAAATTCCACCCACCCTCGGTGCGACACTCCGGCGCAGGAATTCACATATTCAAGGTGGGGCGATAAAAGGTGATATTTAAATTTAATATTGCAACTTTGTCAACTTTTGCAGGTGTCGGAAGAAAAAGTGGAAACGCGATCTTCCAGCCACGAGTGTAATTATTACGTTCCACAACGAAGCAAGATCAACGCTCCTGCGCACAATAGTCAGGTAATTTATTTGTTTCTTACTCTCTGACACTCCTCCAGGAATTATGGTGGGATTTGTATAAACACTTGATGTAGCAGATGAATTAGTTGCACGCCGACACACGTTAGCTAAAAGATGCAATCAATATTACCACCATGCAAAATTCATTAGACGCCTTAAGTGGTTGAGAATTAAATTATTTTGCAAACATCCTCATCTTCTCAGACATGAACACTATCAAACGTGACTATGATTCGAGATTGCTGATTAATTCAATACTCGCAATAATTGACTTTCCAGCTGACTAGGCTATTCAATAATCAACATCAATCAGTAAGCCACACAGACTCTTCCGCTGAAAATGCAGTTAGTCTTTTATGTGGGAGATATCTTAATTCCGCTTGATGAAAACCCAGAACCAATCTAGTGACATCGGAGTGAACTTAATTGGACAAGAGAGCTGGGAGATTGTTAATTAAAATCGATGGCATTTTCCCGCCTACGGCATGAGGCTCATCAAGCGGCCGAGAGGGTTTGCATGGTGCTTAATTGGGCCCACATTAGAAGGCAGGATGCAAGAGCCATGATTAAAAGCCATAAATATGAAAATAAATTCCCCGGTGAGGTCATTTGTGCATGGGCGTGAGGGTGGAACGGCCACAAAAAGTTCGCTTGTATGCATAGTTTGTGCATCTCAATAGTGAGCTTTTTGCCCTCCGCGTGGCTGACAGTGGAAGGGTGAGTGTATATTGAGGGCGAGGGGTTGGAAAAACACCAGAGAGCGACTTAAAACTGATTACAAACTTTTCTTTTATACCAGAACGCTTCAGCGAATGAAAGTCAAGTGTTTCTCATTTAATTCACCATCCGTTCTTTTCCTATTTTTTCCATGCAATGGAGACGAACCCTGAAAAGAGAATCCGTGAGATTACTTGACGAAGAAAGTGGCCAAGGATATTCCTATGCAAATTAATGGAATTTATGGGAATGATGGGGGTGTTTTTTTTTCCTAGCTATTCTTGTCCATTTCGGAGCGGGTCCTTGTAGGGGATGATGGCCTCTTATGGGCGGGGAGAGCAATGCTAAATGTTAAATGGGCGTAAAGAAATTCACCTTTGGGGCCAATTTAGCCCCATGAGACGTCTCCGAGAGGAAAGTCATTGAAAAGGAAAGGTAAATATTTGATCATGCGAGAAATTTGATTGAAAATTTTCCGTGGTTGAATTGCTTGTTGGTGAATTTATTCCGTCCACCCCGTTTTTTGCGCACCCTCTCGAACCCTCGTCTTGGGCAAAACATGAAGTTAATTAACACTAAACTAATATTTCACGGCTTCTTCATGTGCCGTGATGAGCTGTAGTGCCAGAGCAAAGTGTTCATGGCGCCTTTGTGTACCAGGAAAAGAGAGATGATCATTCGATGGAGGGTGTGAGCTTCATCCCACCTGAAAAAGAGCGTGATTTCTCAGCGGACATGACAAGGGAAGCTTTCTGGGGCAAAAAGTTTTATGTATAGGAATCGCCTTTGTTGACCTTTCCACCTCATCCTCGCAACACTTCTCATGTGTTCCCTGCCAACTCGCCTATTCTTGCATAAAGTTTGAAGCTTTGCAGTGGAAAATTCAGCCAGTACAAATAGCAAGCTACAGTTTATACGCTATTACGGCTGCATATACGCAAACAGCTCCCAGGCTCAAGTGGTAATTGAACAAGTTAAATTAACTCGTAATTGCGATAGTTGATGTAAAATCTTGGGTGGTGAGGCGCACTTTCGCGCTTTCTCCGGCTGTTATTTCACCCTAGCAATTCGGTGTGAGGTGAAATCATATAAAAACTTCAAATTGCTTCCCGGCATAGAGTCTCATCTTCCAGGCGCGCGCGGTGTGAGGCTCTCATATCTAAAGACTAACGAATAATTTCTCTGCTTGTGAAAATTTGAAAACTTTCCCTCTCCGGGATTGATAAGTTTATCTTGTGTCTAGCGCCCCGTTCAAGGCTCCGTGGAGATTCAAGAGCCACAGAGGGAAATTTGCATTGCTCTTGCATCACCAGCAACCTTTCAGATGCACACAAACCACAATTGAAGTGCTGCACAACGGCAAATTATTGCAGTTTGTTTAAAGCAAAGAATTTTCTATATTCATTCAAAATCTGAAGGAAATCCAGTGTGGAGAAGATTTGGCATTTCAATCGAATAGAAAGCTCTCTCCGTCAGCCATAGCAATTATCTTGAAGATGATACACAAACTGAAATGTCAGGGAATGAAACCTCCAATTTCCAATGTCTTCCAGTGGGAAATAAGGAAGAGTGCTCATCCAATGTATTAATAATGTGTAAAGTGCCACAAATTGTTTACTCCTATCAAGCAATATTGCCACTGTGAGATATCCCATGTGGACTCCATGCGAATTGCATTGCTTTTGTGTGGATTTAATCCAGTTTGGCATCAGCTATCCCTTGACACTGCTCCTGGGAGAGATCCTCATTTCCTCTTCGTCTCACCAGACAATTGAATTAAATGCGAGAGTGCTGGAGACAAAGTGTTTAATAATCGAATTTATGAATTTTCAACCACCCCCAAACCATCGAACACAGTTCACATGGTGAGGGACTTTTCGATTCGCCTGTCATGTTTGAGATGGTTGAATTCAAAGAAAGTGTACCTAATTTTCTTCCCCCAGCAAAACTTTCTTTTGCCAGCCCTCCAGGAGGGAAGCAAAAAAGGCAGAGAGGCAGAATCGAGAGGGTGGAAACATGTAAAATAGTTTTCCTTTCGCTTCATGTACAAACACACAGTGCATGAGATGGGGTTGGGTGGGGAAAAAAAATCGACAACTCCTGAGAATTTGCAATCTGCCAACAAGTAACTTGAGGATATGTTTGAGAGTATTACATATAAAAGGACTCTTCCTGGGTGCTCCGCCTCACCTCCATACGGAGAATAGTTTTCTAAAAGCTAATTCAAGAGAGTCCACAGACCTTTTTGTTGTACGTGAAGCTATTCCTTCAACTTCAAAGCCCACAATGTCTCGGCAATTTTCTTCTTGGAGGTTTTCTAATTCCACGCAGATTAGTTTTCGAGAACTTCTCATCATGCCGAAAGTTTTGTAGAGTTGCATATTAAATTTCTTTGAGGAGTTTTAACACTTTTTTCTCTTTGTCAAAAGACATCGTTACAATGCAAATTTAGAGTCTTGCAACGGAATTCCTCGAGTCAAACAGGCTCTCTGACGCTTCTCAATGCTTTGAAAGTTGAGGCACAAGTAAAAGCATTAGGGTAATTGAATGAAAGGGTGGCATGGGGAAGTATATGGTATGTAAATTGATGATTCAAGAACCCCAAAGTCCTCATGCTGTTTAACAATTCAATCGACAAACAAGAAACTAGATAAACAATTACACAAATTCGCCGATTTAATTATCCAACACCCCGAAGTCCCATTGTGTGTGTGTGTGTGTGATGTATTCCTCATTCGCAATACGGTCTTTGCCACTGTCACTTTGTATTCCCTGGCAAGGGTTCTCACCCCCGGGGGAGCTGCATTTTTGCCACCACACCACGGGGAGTGTCCGCAATAGTTGCCAGGACTGCCAAGCGATTTGTATGAAAGAGTTTCTCTGCGGAGCATCGCCAAATGAATGAGACATTAATTATCGCGACAAACGAGTACGCTAATTAAGCCTGGGGACTGATAGACGATCGCTGGGGTCAACTGACTCTTGCCATATGAAATGTCCGTGGAGTTCCGCCTGGCTGGTCGCACAAACAGCCACCCAACATCCCCCAATTCCCCGAGTGCTTGTCGATTAGCTCGTCGTCGGGGCCGCAACTGGGGAGACGTCTATTCATATGTTGCTCCTCCGGCCCAGATAAATTCACTCCAATTCCGCATAAACACACGTTCAGTGTAGGTTTTAGAAAGTGGAGCTGCACAGGGATAATGGGGAGTAGCACATTAAATGGGGTTCTCGGCAAAACCAAAGTAGCCACACCACGGCTCTGATGTTGCTCTGACTTGTGGCGCTCAACTCCCCCAACATCACCCCAAAACGTTCGCCCATTTATTTACATAACAAAACGGCAAATAGCAAATGGAGCGAGTGGATACCATCGTGGGGATGCCTCATTCGCCCACTCTTGTCATTACAGCGCCTTCACTCCTTTTCTCAACTGCCCCGCAACTCGAGCCTCCGCTTGTCACTGGCTCAAGCACACCCACCGGAGCCAGAAACCCACCCCCAACCCCCCAGTGGTAAAATTCCCCGCGCGCTGAGAAATTAATTGAGCGCACAAATAGCTGGAAAAAAGTTTCTAATTCATCACTGGATTATCGTGCAAATATTGACAGGGAAAAGGTGACTGTCGAACGCACAAATACAG
Source organism: Phlebotomus argentipes (assembly GCF_947086385.1). NCBI lineage: Eukaryota > Metazoa > Arthropoda > Insecta > Diptera > Psychodidae > Phlebotomus > Phlebotomus argentipes. Next base: position 17,526,282 of record NW_026776177.1, on the reverse strand, counting down.
CTCAAGTAAATATCGATAACTCATCCTGAGGCAGCCACACGCAGACCCTTTGGGGGATGGCAGAGGGTGGGTATCTCCGCAAGAAAGTAAATTTTCAACTTTCACCATCCACTTTCGCGCAGCCAAGTTAATTAACTCTCATATATCACAGGCTCTTTAATTCACAAAATTAACAATTTACTCACCCACCGCGGTTCCGCAACTCATCTTTTGCCCCACTGAATTTTAGGGGATTACAAGAGGTTTCAATATGTTACAAATTGTGCCCCGCGAAATCAATTTATTCTCCGCCAAAGTTGTATTACAAGGTAATTGTCACAAGACCTTTATAAGGAAATGATATGACGCAATATGTGTGTAACTTGTGCGCATAATTTTCTCATTATATATGCAATTAATTTCCCTGCAAAATTTTATCAATAATAAATTCGTTTTACGACCTGTAAAAATTATCGCCAGTTAAATAATTTACATTACGCTCATTTACCCCAGAATTTTTCATGAATGCTCTTTTTGTTGAACTTGCCAATAATGGTGAAAAAGTTGGAAATTAATTAAATATATCACCTACATATTTTATTGGTTCACTTTGCAACTGAGTTATGAATGTTTAAAGTACTTTTTGCCACATTTTGCATACCATTCCTGTACACTTTGTCGCACCTTTAAGGCCAATTTACAGCATGGACGAATTCGGGATATTGATATTTTCGGGAAAATCAATGTGCAAAAGCAACGGCCAGTGAACTAATTACAGCTGGAAGAAACTTCCTCTGCCAAGTTGCTTTTCTCCCGCACAGAAAATACACTTCTTTTCGCACCTTATTTTCCTCTCCTTCTCCCTCTCTCGCATTGGGGGTAGTTTGGAAGCGCCAGAGCCACCTCGTTATCATTTTGCTGTTTGTCTTTTGGGGCGCACATAAGTTTGTTGGACGACAAGGGGGATGGGAAGTCCTGGTTCGGGCACCCTTGCCTCGGAATCGCGAGTGGAAGATCCCAACACTCTCAAAACCCACCGCGCCACACTTTATTTTGTCATTTTGCGAAAATATAAATTTAAAAGATTTCACAAACGACGCTGCTCCTAATGCCAGTGGAACTTTTAAGCGCCACATCTTGGTCCCTTGGCGCGGGTTGGGGTGCTCATGGCTGCAAACTCCGTCACTTTCGGCGTTCTTTGCCCTCCCATGTGGTGTTTATGTCACGACACTTACGCACTTTAATAGCTGTGCGTAGTGTACTTTAGCTATCTCCCTCGGATGGCACAATCTTCGTTAATTTTTTCCAACTTCCCGGGCGACGAAGGACTTGGGGGGACAATCATTCAGCAATCAATGGGCCAGAGTTGTGTGTTCTTCCGGGCTTTTGCCACCAAATCACCGAATCACGCCTAATCTCACAGTAATCTTCACGAAAGCTCGTGGCTTTTGATGAAAGTCTCAATGAAATCCTCTAATATCCCCCACAGAGAATCACCTCAAAGCCCACCCCAACACATCTCCCCATCCCCAAAACACACAGACCGGCAAAAGCATTCCAATTGTCCTGAGTGAAGGCGAAAAAGTGTAAAATGCCTTCAATGAGGTCACGTTCCCACCAGCGTTAGCGTGAAAAGGAGGCAAGAAAGGGAGAAAGTTTAGAGAGAGTAATTTTTCTTATGACTCCCTTTTTTTCCTCGCCAACCTCACACCCACACACAACACTCTATATCTGTTTTTCTTTTCTTTGCAGCGTACTCAACCGCAGTCCAGAGCATTTGATCAAAGAGATAATTTTGGTTGATGACTTCAGCGATCATCGTAAGTATCCGCTTCTTCTTCTACCTCATTTACCCTCCTCAATGAATTTCTTCCGCCACGCGATTTTGCGGCTCTGAGGCGAAAGCCTCCTTGGCACTCAAGTGGAAAGCGCGCCCTGAAAAATGGACCCGAAGGAAGATTATGATTTTATTACTTCACGCAGAGCGCCCTTCATTTCAGCATTGACCCCCATTTTATCATATTATAATATGTATTGAAATGTGGTGCAACATTTTCTCACCATGTCACAACCCTTCTGGACAGCTGTCGCGCCGAAATTTGCCCCAGCTTAGAGCGCACCACATTTTCTGCCTTGGTGTGCGCCTCTTAACGATGCGACCGAGGATCCTTTTTCCTCACCTCTAAAAATGATAATCACCCGAGATGAGAGAATTCCGGTCTCCGGGGCGAGATGGTGTCGTCCCTAATATGTTGCTGGTTCATGGAGTTTCAAAATTTCCATTTCACTTTCAAATTTAATAATAAAAGTTTGTATAAACAAATTAAAACACTCTTATATCCTCTTTAATTAAAATGGTGTACCCTCGTAAATTTACATGGCGGCTGGGGAGTCTCAAGGCGGGGGCGCCCCTTTGCATATACTCGCTCTAGCCCCAGAATCGCAGGCAGGGCGATAAAAAGGCACGCGGTTTGTGGGCTAATTCAACTGTATAGGCGACATTGCCTGAAAATGGCCCCGGATGCTCAGCACGGCATTCCGGGAGGCTATTTTGGTGTCCGCCGAAATGTTGTCACGCATCAGCGCCAATGCCAATTATTCAGGCTCTCAGGTACATCTCACACTCCGCTTCTCTCGAAAATCTCATTTAGTATTCCATGGAAAACATCAAAGCACTTTGCAAAATGGCATGTTCACTCTCAAAACACAAAGATTATTGCGTGACGGGATACTCCTGAAAATCCAACAATTACCTGTTGGAAATGGCGGATTAGGGGTGGGCTTTCGGGGCTAACAAGTAGCTTCAGAGGCGCATTATTAGTAGACTTTGAAATAGCATAATTTAGTATTAATAAACTCCATCGGAAATTGATTTAAAATTGAATACATATTCCGAGAAATGTGATTTCCTCTCTCTCAAATAATTACTCAAGGGGGAAATAATATGGCCAAAGTCTGACTAGGATAAGAGTAGATTTCTGCGAGTAGAATAATGAACAGAAAATCAAAGTTGTGAATAAAATATTGCAACATTAGGAAAACTTCGAAACTTCTTATGATCTCTGTACACCACTTCTCACCATATTATCTCCACCTTGTAATTATTCTACCCTTTGAGCACCTGAGAAGTGTGTCTGGCTGGAGTTAAATTAGAAATCTCATAATGTCATATTTCAACCCCTCGCACGGCAAAATAATTTAGCATCTTGCCGACTCGCACCCATTTGAGATGCCAATCAAATGTGCAGAGTGGCAGAAAGGAGCGACGTCTATATGGGTGTATAAAATGTCAGTGACATAGAAAAACCTCATCACACTCGGTTGACTTTGGAATCAATCTCTCAATCACGGGCCCGTACCCCGAAATGGGTCTCGACTCCATTCCGAATTTAAACGCTTTCGTGGCACACGCATATCATTGGGAAATTTGCGGATCTCATTCGTTTCACGCGCGCTTCTCGACCGCAGGCGGGAAGTTCAACTCATCCCGCATCCTCCGCTGGCCTGTCACACCAACCGCCCAGATAACATTTGTGAAAAATTAGGGTGAGAGTGTGAAAAAGGATTCTGCGATAATCCCACCCCCAAACCACCCGCACGACCTCTCGCAATTTATGACAGAGCAACTTTTCTCTTTCACACGAAACTTTCACAGGTTATTTTCACATCATTCAGAGACCCGGACTGATCTACTATTTATGGAAATTATTTATTTAAGCCACCACATCCATTGTTAATCCTGTCAAGAGCATATTCAGGGATTGGAGGCAATTATGAAGCGAATCAGTGAGCTTAGTCGGAGGGCTTTTGAATATTTCAAATATTATGGCACATTAGGGATTGATTTCCGCATTTTCGGTGCAATATAAAAACCCCACTTTTTAAGATGGTTCTTGAAATTTTCCCTGTGAAATCGGCGAGGAGGAAAGCCTTTAGCGAATTTCCCTCTGCGCTTTCCCAAGAGTCACATGCGACAGCGGAGATAAAGCAGAAACGATTTTTTATGCGAAATAATTATGCCACCCACTGAAAAGGAGGTCGAGAAAAAGGCGCGGATAACGTGAAAGAGGAGAAAGACTAATACTTGGCATAACTTGAAGTTTGAGGTATATATATTCGAATTCTCTGGAAAACATACATTTTCTCCCCTCGAGTCCCGGTTGAGACTGATTCCTATCGGTGTCACTTCCATTAGGAACGACACGATGATTGATCTTCCCCTTTTCTGCCTGAGAGGTGCTTCAGTTTAATCTCTCAGGTGAACTCCCCCGTGGCTGGAATGACGGGACTCTGGCTGTGGTTGTCCTTCGGGGCGATGGATCAAATGAGATTAATCAAACACGTACCGTTTGTGGAAATTCACCCACTTTTTCTTGTCTTTCCAGCCGAAGACGGCCTCGAGCTGGCCAAGATCAACAAGGTTCGAGTGATTCGCAATGAGAAGCGCGAGGGTCTGGTCAGATCCCGCGTGCGAGGAGCAGATGCGGCGGTGGCCAATGTTCTCACCTTCCTGGACAGTCACTGTGAGTGCAACGAGAACTGGCTGGAGCCCCTGCTGGAGAGGGTGGCGGAGGATCCCTCGAGGGTGGTCTGTCCAGTGATAGACGTTATCAGCATGGACACGTTCCAGTACATTGGCGCCTCTGCGGACCTCCGAGGGGGTTTCGACTGGAATCTCGTGTTCAAGTGGGAATACCTGAATCCCAACGAGCGCCAGGCTCGCCTGAAGGACCCCACCGAGGCCATCCGAACACCCATGATCGCGGGCGGTCTCTTCGTGATTGACAAGACCTACTTCGAGCGCCTCGGGAAGTACGACACGAAGATGGACGTGTGGGGTGGCGAGAACCTGGAGATCAGCTTCAGGGTGTGGCAGTGCGGCGGCAGCCTTGAGATCATCCCGTGCAGTCGCGTGGGTCATGTCTTCCGCAAGAGGCATCCGTACACCTTTCCCGGAGGCAGTGGAAATGTCTTTGCGCGGAACACTCGCCGGGCGGCCGAAGTGTGGATGGATGACTACAAGCAGTACTACTACGCTTCAGTACCTCTGGCGAAGAATATCGCCTTTGGCAAGTAAGTTCGCGAAGGGTCGTAAAAGAAAAGCAAATTAGCGGGGAATTTTCGGGGTTTCCAAAAGGCGAATCACTAGAATATTTTGCATGTTTAAATGAGGGAATCAACAACACATAAATTAGTCAGATTGCAAGATTGTTTCACCTTAAACTCTCCACAATAGTTTTGATATATTATTGTGTCAGTATTCCTTACTTACAAACCCCCTGAGATTTTTTCAGAAATGGAAAAATCTCTTCCGTGGGCGACTCAGAATTCTCTCGGCGTGACGATCACCATAAAGTTGACTTTTATTACTTACTTCAACGGCCACCCAATTAATTGTTTCCCGCTTTGCCTGGCTATTTTCCTCGACAATTGACTGCGAAAGTGAGGATGAAATTTAGCCCACACGCCAATCAAACAATGCCCACAAAATATTAATTGCCACCAGGGTGGCTTTTTTACCCGCGCAGGACGTGAAATTTAATTTCCGCGCGAAAGGTTCTTCGGCGCGGTAAATTCTTGTAAGCCCAGCGCGCAAATGAGAAAAGTTGCCGCGATAAACACACGAATGCAATTAAACTGCATGAAATTTCAATGTGACAGCAGAGGGTGGGGTTTTTAATTGCCCAATTGGGTGTTGGAATGGAATAATTAAAGTGCGACAAAAAGTCAAGAGTCATCACTGAAGCTGATCGATATCCTGGCTGTTTAAGAGTGTTCAGGAGATTGTTTTGGGTATTTTGTGTGTGTGTGGGAGATTTCCTCGTCGACAAGCTTAAAGTGCTGGATGAAAAGATGCCTTTGCCTTATCAATTTAATTGACAAGTGAGAGTACGAGGAAAGATTTGCACATTTTACGTCCCTGGTGGCAGAATATTTATCATCATGTGCGGAAATCATCTCTCACTGTTGGGCCATAAAACCATAAAGATGGTGAATGTGAGAGCAGTGTGAAAAATTACCATTTCGTGAATCCCATGCGTAAAAGTTCCACCGTCGAGTATATGTGTGGGAAAATCCCGCTTGAGAGGCGCGCGATTGAAGAGATAGATATTGAAAGCGATGGCCGATTAATCTTCTAACGTCTTTGCTTGCAGCATCGATGATCGAATGGAGCTGAGGCGAAAGCTCCAATGCAAGCCGTTCAAGTGGTATCTGGAGAACGTTTATCCGGAACTCGTGGTGCCAGAAACTACTGCGCTGGGCAGCCTTAGGCAGGGTCCTTACTGTCTCGACACGATGGGTCATCTCACAGACGGGACTGTTGGTGAGTTGAAAGCTTTCGCTGAGGCTCTCAGAATTACTACAACTTCCTGCTAATGCTCGATGTTTCAGGTCTGTATCAGTGTCACGACAGCGGCGGCAACCAAGAGTGGTCCATCACGAAGCGCGGTCAGATCCGTCATCACGATCTCTGCCTCACTCTAGTCAATTTCGCGCACGGCTCGATGGTCGTGATGAAGTTCTGTGATGACTCAGAGAACCAGGTGTGGCGGACGCGAGACGGTGGACTGCTGCAGCACTCCAAGATCAATGTGTGCCTGGACTCGCGTCACGTGCACGAGAAGGGCGTGTCGGCGGAGCGCTGCAACTCTGCCCTGGAGTCGCAGCGCTGGCGCTTCCAATCCAAGTACTCGTCATGAATGGGGCCTCCGGCCGCCCGCAAGCGACGCCGCGCGGCCACGTCGCGATTGTGATTATAATCCCAGCACTTCCCGGCCGTCGCTCCGGCGTCCAAGAGACTGCGACGGCGTCTCTCAGGCGAGTTCTGACGAGTGCCCACAACACAACCATTTCCAGCAAATCACATTCAAATGGACGGCTACCCTTCTCGGCACCGTGATACTTAGGCAAAGACACCTTTACTCCCAAACTTCGGGACATCCTCAGTGTATAGACAATTTCCCCCAGTTAAGGATAAGACTTATTTATTGTATTGTCTCTTTTATCAAAGACCACAAAAACTATATCGAATGTTACCCCAGGACGCTCAGAAGGACATTCGAGGCGCTTTTTCACTCTTTCAAGCAATATTTTTGATCATTTTTCCACCTTCTCCACAATTTTTGCTGCTTCACGACCGGCAAAGGCAGACACTTTTCACGATGACGATGAGAAATTCACTGCATAAGTGATGATTTTCGTGATTTTATTGAAATCTTTTGAATGAAACATTGCAAAATCCCTCACAAAGCCAAATATTTCCCGTGCAATTCTACACAACGCGCAAGCTAAGTACTCAACTACCAACTGCTTTACTGAAACACCCTTCAGGCTTCCGGCTAAGGGTGTATTTTGCTGAATTTTCACTAGGAAAAATCTCAAATTGAGCATGAGAATGAATTTTTCAAGCAACAATTCATCGTGAGTGTAACGAAAAAGCTCAACGGTGTGGATAAAATCACCCTTAATCACGAAAATTGGTGATGCTGGTATTGGAAAATGATAAGAGCATTAAAATTTGAGGGTGGAAAAATGCCTCGAAAGCAGCCTTCGGCAAAGGCAATATGTTTTCTTTCATAAAAAATGAACAAGTGAGTCAATTTGCTAAGTTTCTAGTTCTCTTATATATATATAAAGTATGAAATCGCGAGGGAGAATTTTTGTACATAAAATTCACACATCTATATATAATTTTCATATTCAGTTATTCTTCCTATAGCATAAGAACAGCGACGAAGAGATGACGGAGCGAAAGCTCAGGAGACAGTGAAGAGCATTAAATGCAAAATTCATATCCTGAGTATTAGAATACTGAAATTATTGTTTCACATCATCCCTCCGTTGAAATCTCCGTGAAGACTCATTGAAATGCATTATATGGACGCGATGGGATCTCCTTCCGCACTTTTATCTCTCATTTCTATTTTAATATAAATATGTATTTATGGACGATGAGGCGGCATAGCGCAATTCACCCAGTGGAGCGATTCTATATAGCATTTATACATGTGGAGAGATGTTAGGTGAAGAAATTTATTGTATAAGCAAACACAGGCTGGAGAGCATTATGTGGATGTGTACATGGATTTGCGGAATGTGTGGGTGAATGGTGAGAAAAATGCCCCCAAGAGTCATCATCCCCTGAAATCATCTCGAAAGCAACGTGTTAATCGGCCATTTAACCCTCTTATTGGGTGCCACACGATGGCCGACAGGGTGAAAAACGTGCCCCCAAGAAAGGGTGCCTCCGGCCAAGCACAAATTCCCTGGACCACCCACTGCGAGGCGCCCCACAAAGTCATCCCCTTTGTCTGTAATTGTGAATATTAACTTTCCACACGAGAGGCGTCCCTACATTCCCCCCCCCCCTCTGAAACACGTCACACAAAGTCCCCCCGGCGGAGCGACCCCAGCCCAGCGGCAGGATTGTACTTAATACAGAAGGAGAAGACGTATAACAATAAATACACTGCGAGTCAATGTAAAGAAATAATTGAGTGAATTTTTGTATAAATAGCTCGTGGATTTATTTATCATCTCGGAGATGGATCTCTCACACCCCCGGAATTTCTCCTGAGAGCAAATTAACAAACCGTGGAATGTCTCGGAAATTCCATTCTGCTGCCCCTCGTCGTATCATTTCAGGGAAATCCACCGTGAGGGCGGAACTGTCCCTGTAATTTGAATGACCTCTAAAGAGGAGGAATTTTATCATTTTCCCGGGGAACATTTCGGGGCTCGTTATCTTTATGCAGAGTGTCTCCATGAATTCCTAACAAGGAAAAAAAATATCGTGTTGGCTTTATTACATTTTATCCGCGTCCATATTTTAACTCCGCCCACTAATATGCCCCACCCAATCACATATAAATACCCTCTAACACTCTGTAAATTCTTCATTGATCTGATCAAGGAGAAGACTTGGGAGAAGATGAAAATAAATTCATTGAGTTTCCATCTGATATTCCCAACTGAAAACTGTTTTCTATGGGCATCTTTTCCGACCATAACCTCAACACTTCCTCTTCCTAAGATTTCCGCAGAATTGTACACCACTTCTGACTATATTATCCCTCGCCTTGAATCTAATAAAAAAACAAATATCAATAATTCCATTTCATTCATTTGTTGTCATTCTTTTTGAGAATTGTTAGCAAAAATTGATAGAAAATGTATTCAAAATCATTACTTTCGCCACAAGAGGCGAGGCTTTTAATAAATTAGAAAATCGGATGAAGTATGCAAGAGAGGAGAAGGAATAGCCTTCCATTGGCAGACAAATTGAGAGCAATCTATTTTGCGCCATAAAACTCAAGTGAAAAAGGAGGAAATCAATGAGCTTCCATCTGCGTCAGATGCTCCATACCGAAAAATATTCCCCACAAAACGCTCCACTTTATAGCTCAACAACCTCGTGAGAGAAAATGAGAAATGTGGCTTTGGAGGGAAAAAAAAGGAGGGCGAGAAGCAGCAGCAGCGCAAGATAATTTACGCCGCGTTGAATCCACCGACAGATTGAGAGTGCAATAATGTACAAAATTTGTGTAATGGATGAACCCTCTCTCGTATTTCTCAGCCGCGCGGGAAATTCATAGGATCATTAGACGAATGACACACACTTTATGGGTTTGATATTAGAATCTTGCAGAGATTGCAGGCGAATGGCAGCTGACTCCGCTCATTATTCTTGCGTTTTCCCACCCTTCGGCCTCGCCCTGGACAAATTGTACACAGTTTTCTCGCGTCTGCGGAGTGTTGGGGAAAAAGAGCCTCAAATACTGCCACAAACATGACATTAAATGCTACTCAAAGGCAGAGTTGACACGGACAGTGAAGATATCGCCAGATGAAGATGCGATTGCCGTTGAAAGCACACTTCCGACGAATCCAAAATGACGACACTTTTAGCACAGAGTGTTTTCCAGGAAGTTGAGTAGAAAGGATTGTATATAAGTAATTATTAGGATGTAAATAAAGTTAGACAAGATGCTTGTAGACAATGATGAGGAATGTAAACGTGACTAAAGAGGCAGTGATGCTAAATACTCAATTAAATGCTGTAAAACAATCGTGTCAATAAATCAAATGTTGAAAGGTGAATCGTTAGATAATCAATTTCCTATCATTTAATCATACTTCATTAGCCTAATTCCCTGTACTTTTAAGTATTATGGATATAATCTCATGTTTATGATCTTTCAAGGCAGAAAAAGAGCAAAAAAAAACGATTAGAAGGGAAAATAGCGAGATGACAACTTTTGTAAGATATTGAATAAAAGAAATATACGAATATTGAAAAGGATTCACGCTTTTACCTTCTTTTTATTTGCCTTCTTGATCTTCTCCTTCAATTTCTTCACATCCACTTTGTTCTCCTCTGCCTTGTCTCTCTTCTTCTTGGCCATTGGCTCCTCTTCCGGCGGCTGGAAGTCCTTGTTGCGCCTCTCCTCCTGCTTCTTCGCCGCCGCCTTCTGCTTCTCATCGCGCTCCTTCAATTTCTTGGCGCGCTTCTGATCCTCCTTGAGGAAGTACTCTCCGGACGCCAGTTGCTTGTCGATCTTGCTCTCAGGCTGCGGTGGCGGGAAAGGTGTGTACTCCTTTTTGGGCTTCTTCGACTTCGGCTGCTTCCGCTGGACGTTCTTGCTGCGGAACTTGGGCAGGAATCGCGTCCAATCTTCACCATTTAATTTCGGATCCTTGGCCAGTTCGCGCTTAATCATCAGGGCTTTGATATTGTAGATCGGATGGACGTTGTTCATGGTGTCAATTACAATCTCCCGCACATACTGCAGACCTCTGTAGGGGCCCAGGGCGGACACGGTGTTCCCCTGAACCATCACATAGCAATTGGTGAGGAGTTCTATAGACTTAAGCGTCGCTCCATTGGGGCCAATCAATCGCTGACGTCTCTTCACGAGCTTCTCGCGATTCCGACAGATTTTGCCTATCTGAATCACATCACATCCCACTTCGTCCTCCAGCACGCGTTGCGCCTGCTCAAATGGGACACTCCTGGCCAGCAAGCGAATCATGTCACGCGCCTTGATGATGATGTATGGATCCCATGTTTTCCGCGTAGTTTTCACCACCATACTGCCCTCAATCAAGTCCAATTCCGCCCGAATCTGATGCCCCTCCAGGCACTTCTTCACCAGAGGCCAACACTCTTTGAGATACTTCTCTCGGTACTTGGGAAACAGCGTGGCAAAGTAGCTCTCCTCCAGCAACCCGTTGGGATTGTCTTCCGGCTTGAATTCGGGAATTTTGAGACTCCACGCATTCTCAACGGGTCCAGTGGGTGGTGGAGCTTCATCCTCACTACTTGACATTGCCAAATGACACAAATTACGGTGCGAAATTAGAGATTTCCTCAGGAACAACACTTCCTCGTGTTTTTGTTTTGACTTTTCTGACAGTCACGCGAAGCGGAGTGAAGTTAGCTGAGGACCATTTGGGCTGCGTATATCTCAGTTCTGTTCATAACTGTGGAGGGAATTGTAACGGAAAAACTTTATTCTGAAAATAAATTGGATGAATTAGCACAAATAAGAGACGATGATTTATTAGAAAAATCTGATAATGCAAACATTATCTGCATGTGTTTGCCATTAGTACACCAGCTGAAATCTTGCGATAGCTTTTGATCCCACAACTGATTATGAGGAAATCTTTCACAATCGCACGATAAGAGTACTTTTAAATCTAACACTCAATTTGCATATTAATAGATGGGAAAATCGCTTAATAAACGTTTCCTTAGTTGGACCACTGTGAAAACAAGTGCAGAGATAAAGAAGCACAAATATTTTCAAAGCATTTTCCAGTTGATGCTAGAAACATGTATTATTATTCTTCGGAGAAACATTAGTTTCTTTTATACTTTATCAAGAAGAGAAGTTCAAAATTTCAAAAATTTTCCATTCACCCTTCTTGTGAAGGTGTAGAGCTAAAAGTTGTTGCTTAATCTCCAAAGATTGCAGAAATGCCTTTCTTGGCTTTCATGTGAACTCACTGTTGATCTTAAAACCCTTTTGGAGTGAGATAATGGGAGTCAAGCTGAGCTGAAGGTTCAATTGTACGGTTTGTACCGGTAAATCCACAGGTAAGCATTGTTGAAGGGGAATCGCATGTCCTGGACAAAATCCACTTTATCACCTTATTATCCCCGATATCTAATCAGCGTAGCGACAGAGAGAATATTGAGATATGTTTCTTTGATTTTGCAGTCAAATCTTATCGCGCTGCACTTAAACATTCCCGGGGAAAAAAATCCCTTTTAAAAACCATAAACAAACTGTTTGGGAGGATGTGGCTCAGTTTTTGTCTGATAAAGACATGAAAATCTTCGGGCGGACAAAAAATTGTCATTTAATGAATGGAAAATCCTCAAATTTCTTCTCGTCACTTTGACCTTTAATAGTATAGAAGCCAAAAACACGCGGTCGCATCACGATGTGTTTTCATTTCCTCCGCATGAATCCCAAATGAAACTTGGTCACGATTATCGCACCGCCGAAATTTCCAATGTAAATATGTTATCAGGGGGCGTGATTCTAAGCATTCCACATGGTATTCATCCCCACCATTGCAATCATCATTCCCTCATGATTGTTTGTCGGGAGTGAAAAGATCCCATTTGCGGGATTCGTGGAAAGAGCGCGTCAGGAGATAGCATATGGATTTTGCGACAATCAGCCTCACCAAATATAATTCTCATTCATGTATCATGCTTTAACCTATTCACATTGGGAAAAAATGCTTTGGTGATAACCCACAAGACAAAAAATGTGCCTCCGAGACGCAAATTTGATTGTCGAGGAAAATTTCAAAACGACTCTCTGCAAGCACTCCTCAGTCGGCAAGGAGCATCCCTGGCGAGTGGTCAAAGTGTCGCATTAGAGACGTTGTGACATGTTGCCTGAGATTCTGGCTGATCTGTGACCTGTGCCTTAGGCCAAATGGCTCTGTGACCAGCATTTGATAGTGATCTGCAACGCAAAATAGTTTATACACGCATCACAGCTTGCGCACTCCTGTAGTTCAAGGCGCAATCTCGTGAGATAAGCAAGTGATACTTTCATATGTGGATCAAATTTCTCTGGCTCAAGACGGTGATAAAGTGCAAAAGTGTGATAAACTCAGTAGAAAATGGCTCTGGACTTCGTGGCAGGATGCTTAGGGGGTAAGTCAGGGACGTTCAGGGCCGAGGAGAAGCTCCGCTATCGCTCAACTCATGCCTCAAGATCAAGGGTGAAGTGTTGAGTGATCTTCGCGCCAGAGAGAAAGTAATTCTCTACACATATTATTGACCACACAATTATATACATCTTGCGCAGAGCTTTTCAATCAATTTACGAATTCCAAACAAGTTCTCTAAAATCCTTTTTAGCTGCATAAAATCTAAGTAAAGCGAATTAATTATTGAGGTGCAATTATCTGAAAATAATATTATATCACCCTAAAAGCCAACTCCTTTACTCCTTTTCCCCTGCAGGATGTGCGGGAGTGCTGGTGGGACATCCCTTCGACACTGTTAAAGTGAACTTACAGACACAGGACTATCGGAATCCCCAATATCGCGGGACATTCCACTGTCTGAAGACCATCGTGGCCCGAGATTCCGTTCGAGGACTTTATCGCGGCATGGCGAGTCCCATGTCTGGCGTGGCTTTCGTCAATGCCATAGTCTTTGGGGTGTACGGCAACGTTCAGAGACGTACTGCGGATCCTACCTCGCTGCGATCACACTTCCTGGCGGGAGCGGCGGCTGGATTGGCACAGAGCGTCGTCTGTTCACCGATGGAGCTCATCAAGACCCGCCTGCAGCTCCAGAGTGAATCATCCCCGGGTGGAAGGGTGAAGTTTAAGGGGCCACTCGATTGCCTGACGCACATCTGGCGCCACGAAGGACTGCGAGGAGTCTACAGAGGACTGGGCATAACGGCAGCCCGAGATTTGCCAGGTGAGCAAACATTAAAGTGGGCTTCCTGGCCCTCTAAACTCATTACGCGCTCTTCCAGGCTTCTCCTCATACTTCATCTCATATGAGTTGATGACGAGAAGTACACCAAATCCGAGTGCCTTCCACACACTCATGGCCGGAGGATTGGCGGGGACTTTCTCCTGGATCTGCACTTTCCCGATGGACGTGGTCAAGTCGCGGATACAGGCAGACGAGAAGGCTTACAAGAGCGTGATGGATTGCGTGGTGAAGAGCTATCAATCAGAGGGAATTGGCTTCCTATCCCGAGGATTGGCGTCCACCCTAATCAGGGCGTTTCCCATGAATGCCGCGTGCTTCCTCGTCGTCACGTGGATCCTGAATCTGGCCAGAAAGCACGACACCACAGATGGTGTCCAGATACAAATATCTCCAGCGCCAGAAGCCCTGCCGATCGTCAATCAAGTGCCGAAGATCTTCATAAAACACCACGATTCGCTCCATCACCACGAGTATCGCCACAAGAGCAGCACCATCCGCAACTACGTGGTCCTGGCCGCTTTCCAAGAGGCCATCTGCGACGACGAGATCGCAGAGCTCATCAACGACACCTTCGAGGCGCACAACGAGGGCTACTATCTCTGGGACACTGGCACAGATTTATCAGAATCTTGAACTTCACACTCGGGGTGATTTTTTCGGTGCTTATTGGAAGTTCATTCCGCAAAGTGTGTGTGAATGTGTGTGGGAAAAAAGACTGATAAAGTGATGATCGTGGAGTGAAAAATTGTACAATAAAGAAATACATTTTTACATTTTTTAAATTAAATAAGATTAGAGATTTGCAGAGTTTCGCAATTTGTGTCAATAAATGATTCATTTCAATTTCTTCACTCTGTATTTTTCACCCTTGCATTCTGTATTAAGTTCAAATCTATATAGTGATCAAATCGACACATCACACGATTTCGTGACAAAAGCAATAAATAAAACATTGATAAATCCAAAATTGCAGATCAATTATTCTTCAGTGTCTGGATGATCTTCGTGAGGGGGAATTTCTGTTGTGGAAAGTCCGCAAGGAGATTTTCCATGAGATTCGTGAGATGTTCCTGCACCTCTCGCTGCTTCTTCATACTCTGCTCAATGGTTGCCTCCGCTCGACACTTGGGCAGCACTCTGCCCGTGGCCAGGGCCTTGAAACGCCGCGCCCGATGCTGCTTCCTCACAATTGTCTCCAGATTCTCATGCTTTAGCAGCATTCCTTCGCCAATTTCCTGGTCAAGCAGACTATTTTGGTGCTGCTCAGCTTCCAACTCCTGACACTTCTTGGCAATCTCCTGCTCCAGATGCTCCTGCTGCTGCTGATTGCCAATCAGGCTTCTCTCAGTGCACGTGATCTCACCATTCACCTGCTTCAATTTAATCTGCATCTCGGACAACTTCTGCTGCACATTACTCTTTAACTTCGCTCGCCCGCCGTGCAATTTCTCCTTCACAGACGCCTGAGTGAAGATATTCTCTCGGTGATTGATGCAATTGTCCATGTCCTGCATCAACTTCTCCTGGGCTTTCCGCAGTTGAGCATGACGCACTTCCATCCGATGGATCTCTGCCTTCATGTGGCCAGTTTCACTCTCAGCTGACGCTTCCATGTCACTGCTCTTCTTCGTCTCCACCGCCAGTCGATATTTCGTCTCCCAAGCGAGAGCTTCGCGATGCTTCTCAATCATGAGATCCTTCGTCTCATCAATCTCCACGCCGAGCTCCTCAATTTCTCGCTGCAGCTGCAGAATGGACATTTCGGCTTCCTTCAGTTTCGCCGTCAGAGCTTGATGACTGAGGAAGCATTCCTCCTCCTCGTGATCATGTCCTTGTTGCTCATCAAACAATCGTCCACTGAGGAGATCCAGACGGGAATGGAGTTTGCCAATCTCTCGATCAGTCACACGATCCTCATCCGCCAAATGTTCAAGTTCCCTCTCGACTTTCCTGCACTTCTGGTCGATGATGAGAAATTCTGGAAGAAAGACAGATTAAAGCATTCTCTCTGGCACCCTTCGTGAAGATTCTTACGCTTTCTGGCCAAGAAAATCTCATTGGTTTGATGAGAGCGCTTCTCTGTCAGATTAACCACGTGTCCCTGAAGTTTCAGCCAGAAGTTCTGGACACTCTTGATTTCTCCATCCATTTCCTCAATTTGCTTCTGAAGACTCAAAAGCTTCAGCTCATCGGGATTCCCCTCTCGACCTCCGGCAGCCGCAATCTTCTCATTCAGCTGCTTCACCAGCAGATCCAATCGGCGCTGGTGGGATTCTATGGTGCCCAAGACATTTTTCATCTCCTCCTCCTGCTCATTAGCTTCCATTTTCATTTCGGTCTCCTTCCCTTGAAGCTTTTCAATCATCATCTGGTGATTACCCACAATTCCACGATATTTCTCCAAGTCCAGAAGCAGAATGGACAATTGATTCTCTGTGCTGGATAGCATTATCTCTGCATTGCGACGTTTCTCCTGGATTTCCCGCAAATCTCTCGCGCGATACTGTCCAACTTTGTCCGTTGTGATTTGATTCTGCAGGAGTTCCAGGATTTTCTCCTCCAGTTCCACCTTGCGACCGGCTTGCTTCTCAATTCGGCTGCTCACACCCTTCAATTGACTCTCCAGAAGGATTCCTTCTACCTTTGCCTGCTTCAAATCTGACTCCGTTTGCTCGAAAATCGAGGACTTCTCCGCAATCTTCTCATACAATCTCTCATAATCCTTGTCTTCGCGCGTCAATTGTCTCTCAAGAGCCCTCACATCTCCCTGGAGGCGATTGCGAAACACGTTCAACTTGTGGTTCTGGATTATCTGCTTTTGGATGGCCTTATTTGTGGCTTCAATGAAGCCCCGCACTTCCTTCTGCCTCTGATACTCAAGATTCAGATCGTTTTGCACCATTGCCAGCACCTTATCTCTCTGCTGGATGGCTACGATCACTTCGCCCCATGTTTGGGTCATTCTCTTGTGTTCTTGCTGCAGAATCTCCAGGTCCGCATTCGAATCCACCAGACTCTTGTTCAGCATTTCAATTGACTTCTCCTGCTCCTGAATCTGATCATTGATGCTGCCCAGCTCATTCTCACGGGACCGCACATCCGAGTCCAGATGATAGAGGAACAGTTCCATCTTCTGGCCTTCCTCCATCTTCACCTGACGATCTCGATTGTCCTTGCTGGCGATTCTCTTGGCCACGGTCACCTCATCCCTTGCCTCCTGTGTCCACTTGGACATGTTATTCTCCAGCACCGTGAGATTGTCCAACTCCACGAGTCTCTGACCATGAATCCTCTTCGCCTCGCGCAATTCTGCCTCCTTCTCCAGGCATTCTTTCTTCAATGCCACACAATTGGCACTGATTTTCTGCCTCTTCTCACTCACATCCTGGATACGCATCTCATAATCCTCCAGCGATACCCTCTGCTGGGCAATCTGCTGCTGCAAATCATAGAGAGCCGCGCCCACTTCCTGGCGCTCCTCACTCTTCACCTTCAGCGAGTGATCCAAGACGGAAATCTCACCCAAAAGCTGCTCCTGAATTCGCAACAAGTGACTCTTGAGGTTCTGCTGAAAGCGCTCGAGCAGCGGATGATCTTCGGGCAAGATTGCCTCCAGACACTCCAGCCCAGGGACATTTTCCAATTTTTCCACTTGGTTTTCCATTTCTCACACACACGAGCTCGTTACAAAGTTGTTTGATCAATTAAATCCGTCGCACCTCCTCATCAGCGCCACCATGCGCTGAGCAACTCGAAACTCATTCGAAAACACTTTTCAATAACCGCAATGAGAAGAAGAAGAAGAAAAGAAGTTGAAAATAGCCAGTTTGGGAGATGCGCAGAAAAATCACGATTTTAACTGGTTTTTAGTGTGAAATACTGGAAATCTGTAATATAGAAAGGAATATTTTGATCCCGCTGCGTCTGGTGCAGATATTTTCTCTGGATCTGTCCCAAAAGAGTGAGATTTGTTAGGTGAATTAGGGATTCAGCTGGCGGTGGAGAAAGAAACAGTCTGGTAAACATTTGTTTCCTGTTGGAATTTATGCAGAATCTGAACCGTCAAAACTCCCCAGAATTCAGGGAATCCTCTCAGCATGGCTAGGGGTGGCAGAGCTGTACAAGATATGCGAATGGAGGAGGAGAAGCATCTCTCAGATGTGGTGTATTTTGGGCTCTACGCGCTCACGAAGGCGCGCAAGCCGACTCGTGAATTTGAAAAGATCTTCAAAAAGGTAAGACCAACTCAGAAAATGTCCAATTTCAATGAATATTCAGTGCGTCTGTGCATTCTTCCCTGGCAGGATTTATTCTTGAAGCCCAATCAAGGGGCTCTGATTCATGTGATGCACTTTCTGTTCACGATCTACGATTCAGAAGACTTCCGAAAACGCTTCTTTTGGCCACTGCACAATGACCGGGAGGCTGAGAAAACATTCCGGTAAGTCCTGCTGAGGAGGTCTCATGAGATTTTGCTGTGATACTGGATTCTCTCTCCACAGGGCCACGTGTTTGACTTACTTGCTGGAGCTCAATGAGCGATTCAATCTGCAGATGGTGGATATCTCGACGTACATTTTTCTTTTTCCGGGCGGATTCAAGTTCCTAAAGATCATGGAGAAGCTCATCAAGTTCATCACCATTGAGGAGGTGAAGAAGCGCAATGAGGGCGGTCTTCTCGATGAAATGACCGTAGCTTTGGGCAATAGAACTCTTCGGCAATTGGTGGCGCAAAAGGAGGCTTTGGATAAAATTGCGGGGGAAAAAATGGATTTCTGTGCATCAGAACAGCAGCGGCTCGAAAACACCCTGGATGATTATCAGAAGAAAATCGAAGCTCTAGCAATTGAGAATGGGATGACGAAGGATTATTTGCTAAGTGAAGAGTTTCAGGCCAAAGAAATGGAGAAGATACAGCAGAGAATTGAAAAAATGATCCTTATGGTTGATTCTAGTGAGCGATATTGTGAGAACTTGAGAGAGTTGAAAAACAAGATGAAGAACATGAAGACACCAATTATTTCCACAAATCTCATCCAGAGAACGGAGGAAGCAGCTTCCAAGATCTCCAAACGCTTTCCGGCTATTCTTGATGACTTTGGAGATAATGGCTTGTCAATTGATGGCAAAGTCAATGTGAATTTCGTGGGGAAACTCACAAATTTCTCTCTTCCACATCTGCAGAAGATCCTTGTTGAGGAGATTGACAGAAGAGCTCCAACAGTAGCTGAAGAAACTGCGACGTATAATACTTTGGCAAGAAAGATGGTTAAAATGTCCGTAAAGTTGAATAACATGATGATGAGCAAATCACAAGACTGTTTTCCAGATGATAGAGAGACGGAGAACGTCATTGCAAGCACTCCTGGCTTCAAATTTAATAATCAACCCACGATGAAGAGCCTGGAGAGCAAACACCTGATCTTCCAAGACTGTGATGTGGCTGATTTGCAGCAGTTGCAACTGAATCAGCTGCATGAGAAAATGAGCGCGCCTGGAAGACTGGGAAGATCCAATGCGTCCTTGATCACTTCATCCATGAAAACTGTCGCGAAGCCGAACAGAACTCTTCAATATGACGCCTTGAGCGTCTTGGCATTGACGGAGAAGCGACCGAAGGCGAGGAAAATGAATGCTGTGCCTCTGGATCTCTTCTCACACCACAAAGGGAAGTCAGGTGCGCTCAATCATCTGGACTTTGAAACACCCAATGTGTCCTACAGTCAAACATCGAAGATCAGCATCGATGGTCGCTTGCCGCTGGGCAGTTCTTCGATGATTATCGGCAGTGAGAAGGAGATGGAGAGAACTGCATCTCTGACCAAGTACGAGTACAGTCCGAGTCCTGGGCCAAGTCATCGTGCAGATGAAGAAAACTCCCCATCTGGATTCCTGAAACCGCCTAAAGAGACAATATTTGCGATACCAAAACTCGTTTTTGATGGCATTCAGGAAGAGAACAACAGTTCGCAGAAGGCAAATAACTCTTTCGAGAGCCTTTTTCCTCAAATCGTGAAAGAAGAGGAAGAAGAGTCTCTGTTCAATATCTCCGATGGAGTTCTTCAAGACGTTGAGTAGCAGAAGAATACGTAAATATCGCGCCAAAACTGCCAATATTTGTAAATTTCGCTTGATTCAGTTGATATATTTGAGAAGTTTATAAGTATATCACATGATTCCCAAGAAATAATAATAAAACAGAAAATGAGATTATGATAATTTTATGCGAAATCAAGTTTATCTCGAAACACTCTTCCCGACTCAACTTTTTCGCATTTGTTCTTTGTTCTCTGGAGCAATTAGATGACGAATCACTCTTCACGCGAACAATTAATATAGCAGATCTTTTTTTCTCTCTCTCTCATAAAGCACGTCGGCAAATTTATATTTTTTCGTTGTCTCAGCGCCGTAACTACAAACAAAGCGCCAAATATTCACGAAAATCCCAAATTCACACACAAATTGACGACGTTTCGCATGGGGTTATCGCAAAGCGTGCGAGAGATGCGGAATTGTGACTTGTTCTATACTACAAACGCTACAAACAGTTGTTCTCAAACTTTTTCTCAAGCACACGCAAGATGAGACGCTGCAGAAAGTTCACACTAATTGAGCTAGAATTTGAGGTATGTGTGACAGAAATTTAATTTGCGCGTGAGATGAGAAGTGCGATCACAGGTGTTGAGGTTTAACGACCTGTGGCAATTGGGCGAAATGATGCGAGAATATGCTCCCATTTGCCCACAAATTTCGATTTTAAGTGTCTGCAACTTATTTATAGTGTGACGACACTCAAGTGAGGCCAATCATTTCTTTGTACACTCGTTTATCCACTTCCCCATTCATTGACAAATCGAATTATGAATGATCACACAGCATTAAGATTGAGTTTGTGCTCGCGAGACTCGCCGTACTTGAGGCACGATCGTGAAATAGTCACCGGCAGTCCGCGACGTGGTGCACACGCTCTGTCGCCGCTTCCTCTCGTGAGCAGACTTGTGAGCAGCGATTTTTTTTGGCACAAGCAGTGCGAAAAGTGAGACGTGGAAAGTTCTTGCAGTGCTGTTGGCAAAATTTGTGGTTTTATTACAGTTTAATGGTAGAAGAGATCTTTGATTATTGATTCGAGAGAAAGAGAGAGAGTCTGTGTTTAAATTTAGAGAGACCCCAATATTTTACAACAGTTTTGTGGCAAAACTATTGTCCTCAAATCACTCAAATCGATACGAACTTGCGAATACATAAAGATTTGTCCAGTTTCCGGATATTCAATAGAAACTTCCTCTATCTTATTGAGCGCCTTTGTGCTGCTTTTTCAATATTATTGTTTGCTCCATCATTGAATGTGATGCATAACCTCGTTTAACTTATTCCGCTGCACTTAATAAATCAAATTGTTTGGTCAAGAGGACACACAGCTTTCATTTTATGTCTTACATCAATCTTCTGACATTCAATTCTCTGATTGCTTGAGGCCTGAATTGGGCTTCAAGTCAAATACAATTGAGAGAAAACCTGGTGGAATGAGATCTCTTGTACTCCAGATATCTTTTAGGACATCCTCAATTAATTAGCAGTGCGCGAAGAAATACTTTCGGTGAAGATGTTGACTACTTTCTGGCCAGTGATCAGTGTCCTGGCGCTCCTGAGTGTCGCCACGGCTGAGAGGGCGGCCAGTACGGAGTTGCGAGACGATGCTAGAGATATGTTTGAGCCTCGTCTCGCCATCACAGTGAGTGCAAAGCATCACAGAGTGGAAGTGTCGTGGTATTACTCCAGCTATGAGGTGGGAGACATCATCGTGGTGACGAATGAGGTGCCAAATGGGAGCTTTCGCAGGAAGAACATCCAGGAGCCTGTCGTGGAGGCTGTGCGGGAGGGCAGTGGACTGTCTGAGGCGGGAAGTGGTTCGGGAAATGGAGATCTTTACGAGCCAGGACTGCTGAGTGTGATTCCACTGTTTGATCCTGTGAGCAGTTACGAGGAAGTCAAGAAGCGATCAAGGAATGTGCGCAACAACATCAATTGGCAATATGGGCCGAACTACAGAGACGTCCTCGTCGAAATGTATCCCCAGGACAAACAAGGATGGGCCACAACAGGTAAATCAAGCAAAAATTGCAACAGAATAATTAATACCATAACAATTAGATAACTTCAATTATAATTACTTTTTTAATTAAACAAGCATAATTTCCCGGAATTCTAATCGCATTCGCAGAAAAACGATAAGTTTTTCCATCTTTCTTTTAACAACCAAAGCTTAAAACATAGATAAGCACCAGTTATACTTAGACTTTTGATAGCTGTTCTTAGGAAAGTTACTAGAAATGATAAAAAAAAACATTGACTTTTCTTTTAAGAAATTTGATAACGCGAAACCTCGATTTTATTGTCTAATTTTGACAATATGATCATAAAGATATCGTAAATTTTGAGATTTGCGGTGTAAAAAGCAATTCAGACAAAGCCTTATTCTTATCAGTAACCTTATTTTTTCTTATTTATTTAGGGCTTAATTTTGGCAATTTACAAGAGTTGTTCGTCTACAAAGTCAGTCATAAATTTTATTACAATGTTCTCTATAGCAAAATATTTTCAGTCTGCGCGGTAAACAAATTGAGGATCATAAAATTTGTGTGATATTCCAAATGACTCACGTGTTGCTGACGAATTTTCACTGTTTCACGTTGAATTCTGCATTTTCTAATATGTTCACACATCCACAGATATCATCTTTGATCGTGATCTCGTGAGGCAAGTGAACAGAAACACCACTTGTTACGGATATTGGGCGACAATTCTGCGCAAATCAGGAAGAATCCTGATGACTAGGTGCTTCCGCGCCTTTCCCACGTGGATGAACGATTTGCGTCGGAAGATTGAGAACCTGCGCTTCAAGGATCTCTTCATTCCCGGCACTCACGACTCCTCCTCATACATGGACAACTTCCATCCACACAACGAGACCGTCGTGACCAAGTACTCGCTCACGCAGGACGACGACATTCGCACGCAACTGCTGCACGGCATCCGATACCTGGACATACGCGTGGGTTACTATCGCGCCTCGAAGCCACAATTCTGGGCCAATCATGGCATATCGAGGCAGCATCCGCTGCAGGAGATCTTGCAGCAGATCAAGGACTTTGTGCAGGAGACAAACGAAATTGTGATTGTGGACATTCAGGAGTTTCCAGTGGGATTCGGCAAGACCAAGGATATCCACAGGCTTCTGGTGAATTTTCTACAGCAGGAACTCAAGGGTTTCCTCGTTGAACCCGGTCTCACATGGCGAGGGACTCTCAAGCAAATGTGGTCGTCCAGGAAGAACATCGTCCTGGCGTATGACAAATCATCCGTGGTGTACGAGTTTGGATCCATCCTGTTTGAGTCTGTGGAGCAACGATGGCCCAACAAGCAGACTCTGGATGAATTGAGGCGACACATGACCTTCTCCAGGAATCAAATGACTGGGTAAGTTGCATCTCTGGTCATTGGAAGAGACTGTGACTGTAAATTCCCTCTCGTTCAGGAGCTTCGGCAACCGCCCGTGGGCGGAGATGGCAGAACTCACGCCCAGCGCTTGGGGAGTCATCACGGATCTCTATGGCGGACTGCGAAGGATGGCCGACGATGTGAATCGCCACGTGTCCAGGTGGTACGCGAGTGACTTCGGGGCAGGAGCCAACGTGGTGGCGCTGGATTTTTACCGTGGCACCACGATCATCGAGACGGCTCTGCGTTGGAACGCCATAAAGACTGTTTCATGATTGAATTTCAAATAAACTCACCTCTGAGCAACTTTTCCCCTTTACACACACACACACACCTTTGCACACCTGCTGATGGATCGTCTTCTGTCGCCTCTTTAGTTGTGTTGCCCCGGCGATAGAGAAAGAATCAACAATGGACTGGGACTTGAAATCCGTTCTCAAATCCAAGGTGAGTCTGGTGGAAATCCTTATTTCCTGCTCGTAATTCTCGCATTGGACTTCCCGGAAGGCGTCTGTGAAGAAAGGAAGGCGCTCGAATGCGGAAGGAGGCTCGAAGAAGGATGATTCCGTCAGCTCACCAGTGACGGAGGAGAGGGACTCAATTCTGGGCAATGACTTTGACATCCCATCGATCGACGGGCCGCCGCAGAGAGCACGCAAGATCGGCGGTTGGGCCGATGAGACACAAAAGAGCGGAAAGTATGCTCAAATACATCTTAATTATTAAACTATTTTTCTCATCCTTAAATCCCTCCTTACAGGAATAGAACTTCTATAAACCTAATTGAGCAGTAAGTATGACAAGAAGACAAGTTATCACAGGCTCTTCTAATCACCAATTTAATTAAATAGGGAGAGATTTCAACAGTCAAGTTCAACGGATAATGTTGAGGATGAGATTCCCACAATTCCAGACTTGGATGATATGCAGGACGATATTCTTTTGAACGACATTGCTCCGTCTCACTCGTAAGTTTCGTCTGTACAGCAAATCTCTGGTGGATTTCCTTTTATATAACATGATTTTGCAGAATCTCTGTGAAAATGGCAGCGACTTACAAGGCCTTAAACTCAGACATGACCAAACTGAGTAACTTGGCATCCTTGGAGGATGTGGATCTCAGTCTGCTGACAAAGTGCCTCCAAAACGAGACCACCGAAGAAACGGACGAGCCCTGGTACTGGGAGGAGCTCTTCACATCCGTCTCGGCGGAGATCAACTCCAGCAAGTCGCCCAGCAAAGCCATCAGTCCTTTTCTGCACTGAAACACTCACTCTCTTGTACGGTCTAAGTAAGAATTTATTTACACTCACTCGCATTCCTTCAGTCGTTCTCGAATCTCACGTCGATGTCCTCAATGATGGCATTACCCACAACGCGCTCCTCATCCTCCTGGACACTCTGCGCACTCGCCACGAGTCCATCATCGTCCGCCTTCTGCAGAATCTCACAAATGAGCGGCGACTCCACGCCCAGAATATACTGACAGGTCTGTGGCTCGAGAAGGTACAGCGATACGAACGTCTTGGACGTCACATTCTCCAGACACTTCAGCTTCACCTCCGTTTCGCGCTTCTCACCAGTCTTGTCACACTCTGAGCCACCCTGATAAAAGTGTGTGAGCTCCGAGCGGACGTTCTTTGGCTTCGGTCGCTTGTGAGGATGCTTTTCTATCCACTCGCGATGCAGTTTCTCATCGAAGAAGCCCAGGATGAGAGATGTCTCTCCGTGATATTGTCGCACATAGCGACCGTAGCAGAACTCGTACTTCCACCAGCCGGTGCCCTGAAGGAGAAGACTTGATTGACATCGCAGTCCTGATAAACTTATTGAAATCACTCACCCCAGTTAAGCAGTGTTTACCCTGCAGGAAAGCCTCCACGGGAGTGGTGTCAGTAATGGTGTCCGTGAGCTTTGTCACCTTCTTCGGTGGTGATTCAAGAGGATCACTGACTTCATCCTCATCGAAGTCATTCTGCAGAATCTCCATCCTCAGCGTTCCATCCTGTGAAATCACAGCCAAATAAGTTCTCTAACATTCTCAAAGGCACACATCCTTTTGCGGTGGGTGAATGTCTCAAAACAGGCACAAACAGACGGACAAAATGATAAAATAAAGTATAAAACACACCTTTGCGTCTACTTTAAAAACAGCTATTGTGTCCTTTGCATTTTGATGAGCGTTCTAAAGGAGCGAATAAATAAAACAGAACCAAACTAAGTGATGCGCAAGACAAAGCTGAAGACACTGAGTGAACTTGGCTTACCGAGAGCTTCTGGTAGCGCAGCTTCATGCTGTCCACCTCCATCGCCAGCAAGTTGCGAGGCTTCTGAGGCGCTGAGCCCACTGGATAGCAGTTGATATTGTTGTCACCCGTCTCCTGAGGCCGGAATTTGGGGTGCAAGCAGAGATTGGG
The DNA here is from genome assembly GCF_947086385.1 of Phlebotomus argentipes. Taxonomy (NCBI): domain Eukaryota; kingdom Metazoa; phylum Arthropoda; class Insecta; order Diptera; family Psychodidae; genus Phlebotomus; species Phlebotomus argentipes. Next base: position 17,500,404 of record NW_026776177.1, on the reverse strand, counting down.
TGTCAGGATGATCATCTCGTAGTTACACGTGGAGGTTTCCTTGAGCGAGTAGATGGCATTCTTGCCATGAGCATAGCAGACGTAGAGAACTTTCGTGACTCGTGGCTCATTGTTGATGTCGCAGATCGTTCCGTCGGCCATCTCGAGCTCAAAGTAGGGCAGATTCAGACTGTCTATCTTCTTGTACTTCAAATGTTCCGTATTCTCCTGATCCTTCTGTGCCAGTTTCTCCTTCAGCGCATCATTCTTCCAGTCCCAGCGACCCAGAAAATACTCTTGTGTCTTCACCGATTTCCCGTCTCTCTCCTCGTGGAACTGCTTCACGTACTGCCCGTGGCAGACCTCATACGTCCAGTAGCTCTCTATCCGGATGGAGCACTGCGACGAGGCGAAGAGCGGCATCAGCAACTCCAGAGGACCCAGACCGACATAAGAGGCGCTGCTCGTGTCTTCAACCGTCTGAACAGGTGGGATCATGCACTGGTACTTCTCCTTGTTGCTCGTGGTGACTAGCATTGGCTCAGCGCCCTCGGCATCCTGCTGCAAGTCCAGAAAAATGCCCACAATCAATAAGACCTTATCACGAGGCAATCAATCTACCTACCAAGTCATCAGTTTTTCCTGGCCAATTGATTTTATACAGAATATTATCATCAAACCCCTTGAAGTCAGCCTCTAGCGCCGTGACCATGCACAGCCACGCGACAAGTATAATTTGCACGAAAAACAACTCCATTTTCCCTAATTTCATTGTGAAAAACTACAATTTTTACGCAAACATTTTTGGGCTGATGTGGTTTTGGAACTTCCACTGACAGTTGCTCAGTTTTCCCCTCCTTTCGAACACTCCCACCACTCATCGAATTGTTCTCCGCCCCTCCAGGTTCTCTGTTTACGTTTTCTGCGATCGCACGTTTTCTCGTTTCTTCTGAGAAAAGTGCAATTTTCAGAGTGAAACTCTCGATGAAATTAAGAAAAAGTATCTGAAAGTGATTGGGCACAATGTCGGCAAAGAAACAAAAGAGTGACACAGTGTTTTGGTATAAATGCGAGCAATGCCAGGTGTTTATAACCTCAAAGCATACGGCTTCCCATGCAAAATTCTGCCCAATTTCACCGGAATGCAGGAACAGTAGTTTCATTTCATCCAGAATCCTGTACACAAGTGAGGTGAAGTCAATTCCAACTCCTGAGGCAGCCACAGAACTGGATTCTTCTCAAATATCCAAGCTGATCTTTGTGGGAAGTTCAGCAATGCAATTGTGTGGATGGTTTTCCGGTGATGAAATTCTTATTAGTGTTCCGGAGATTCCAGATTTCATCGCACGCGTGAGGAGAATCTTCCCACAATCTGTTGATTCCTTTGCAACCATTAATTTTACGGAGAATGGTAAAAAATGCAGTGAATTTGAAATGAATGTTTAGTCATTTTTGGTTTCTCTTTCTAGAATTCAAACAGAATTGGACAAACTATCAGGATAAGCAGCTAAAAATCTCCTCTATACCTTCTGATATCCTTCCTGCAGAGAAAATTGAATTTATATTAAATGAAGATGAGGAGATTGGAGAAAAACACTTGACAGACTTGCTTAGGAATCTGAAATTTGACTTGAAAAACTGGATAGTCTTCAAAGGATCCCAGCAAAGTATTAAGTTTTACGGGAGGAATTACAATTTCACAGTGAAATCGATAAATTCTGATGATCTCATTGAGAAATTGAACAGATTGGATATTAACAAGGCGGAAGATTCACCAGAATATTATCGAATACTGCAGAGCACTCGTTTTTTCCTCAGTGAAAAGTGTATAAAGAGAGAGAAAAAGCTCATGGAAGAGGAAAACACCGATCCAGTAATTGGAGGAATGGATAAATTAATAGAAGAGGCAAAAGGACTGATGAATCCTGTTCTGAGAGGGAAATCTCTTGAGCAAAAAGCCAGAGTCTGTCATGGGATTCTTTTTCACGGTCCTGCTGGATGTGGAAAGACACTTTTATGCAATTTTCTGGCTTCTACTTCAAACGCCAAAGTAGTAACAGTGAATCCCCACAGGATTTTCAGCAAATACTTGGGGGAAGCCGAAGTTACTCTCACCAGACACTTCCAAGAAGCCTACACGAACTTTCCCGATCCAACAGTGATTGTCATAGATGATATTCATATTCTGTGTCCCAAAAGTGAATCTACAGACGCTATAAGGCGAGTTTCTGCAGCACTTTTGAGGATTCTCGACGAGTTGCCGTTCCGAAAGGATGCTGGGAGGATTTTTGTACTCGCTGCAACCACGGATCTTGAGAAGACAAATCCTGCTCTGCAGCGTAGTGGTCGTTTGGACTGTACAATGGAGATTTCTGCGCCTAGCCCCAATGAGAGACTAGACATCCTCAAGAAGTTCCTGCTCACTGTGCCTAACAGTCTCACTGAGGAGGAGATCAGAAGATTTGCCGATGTGACTCATGCCTTTGTGGGTGCAGATTTGTCTGCCCTGGTGGGAAAGGCGATGGGAAATGCTGCGAAAAGGAGTTCAGGAGTGACGGCAAATGATGTGAATTGGGCTCTCAGCACAATCAGCCCAAGTGCCATGAAGGAAGTGCTTGTGGAGGTGCCGAATGTCAAATGGGCGGACATTTGTGGGCAACACGAACTGAAGTTGAAGCTTAAGCAAGCCATTGAGTGGCCACTGACGAATCCTGAAGTCTTTCCCAGATTTGGCATCGATCCACCACGTGGAGTGCTGATGTACGGCCCGCCGGGCTGCTCGAAGACTATGATTGCCAAGGCTCTGGCCACTGAGAGTCGTCTCAATTTCCTCACAATCAAGGGTCCGGACATTTTCTCAATGTGGGTGGGCGAGTCTGAGCGTGCTGTTCGGGAATTGTTCAGGAAGGCGCGCAGTGTGGCTCCTTCGATAGTGTTTTTCGACGAAATTGACGCAATTGGCGCTGAAAGAGGATCAGAGTCGGGATCTTCGGTGAAGGAGCGTGTTTTGGCGCAACTCCTCACTGAGCTAGACGGTGTGACATCGCTGGATAGTGTGACCATTGTGGCAGCTACCAATCGGCCTGACCTCATTGATAGGGCTCTCTTGCGTCCTGGACGTATTGACAGGATTGTGTTTGTTGGACTGCCTGACAAGGAAACTCGCAGGGAGATTTTCGAGATAAAACTGAGGAAAATGCCCGTGGGAGAGGATTGCAGTGTGCAGCAACTGGTGGAACTCACGGAAAAGTACTCAGGAGCAGAAATACAGGCTGTTTGTCGTGAGGCCGGAATCTCCGCCTTGGAAGAGTCACTGGAGGCTACGGAGATTCATTGGAGACATTTCCAGCACGCTCTAGAAGCCATACGACCCCGAACCAGTCCAGAGTTGCTTAAGATATACGAAGACTACGAGAGGGACTTCCAAGCGCAGCAGTGATTGAGTGCAAATTGAGGTGAGTGCAGTCAATAAAATGTTGCCGAAAATTCCCATGAAACTTTCAATTCCTACGTTGAGGAAGGAGATAATTTCATTATTTACAGCGTAAGTGTTTTATCTCCGTCCTCTTGTTTCACACTCTGTGGCAAGATGAAAGTGAAATTGTTCAGCCTCATTTCGGAGCAGCTTCCAAGATTTGACGCCAAATATTTATTGCTCTGAATATCTTCAAATATTTGTACACTCGTTAACGTTATTGAATACTTGTGAGCCTGTGTGACTCTTCTACTTGGGCGTCTCATGGCATGTTGCAGCACTTGCGTGGCATTATTATCTCATGAGATGCTGTAAATTGTGTGGTTTGCAATGAAGAGCCTCTCTTGAAAACACTCTCAATCATGTTTGGGGCGTGACAAATTTCCCGGGAAAGTCGATGTCACACGGTTGAGAGCACTTTTGGACACACCCCGATTGAATTATCATGCAGAAATCAGTGAGAAAGGCAGCTTCAGGACTCCTGCTGACACCCCAAAAAAAAAGTCCCTCTTCACCACTTTTTGCCTACACCTTCGTCTACAGTGGGTTTTAGCGTCTGAAACGGACTTTGTAGACAGACAAAAAATCTACCGGCAAGCATTCCATCATGCTTAAGATGACAGTTGGCTGAAAAAATGCAGAAGAACCTGTTGATTTCTCTTACAAAAACATCCCTCTATAATTTGCCGGTTAATCACTACATTGGATTTAATAGTATTGAGTGAGGTTTTGTGTCTAAAATCAAATTTCTATCGGGGTTTTCAGGTAAAATGTTTAATTTATCATTAGAATTAATCCTTTAGTGAGACCGTGTAATTGATGAACGTGTCTTGTCTATTTAGAGAGGCAGAAACAAATTACCTTCGGCGATGAGAACAAGTTATTATTATTCAATTGAGACTTCATCGAGAAGTATTAACTGACAAATTACTGCAAATTGTGTAGATTGCAATTAATAAATTTTTGCTAATGTCTTCTTGCAAAGTCTACTGGTAAACTTCGCTTATTTAATGAATGCGCGAATTGAAGCTCAAATGCCAGTAACACAAATTCTGCGCGAGAAATTCCGGTCAATGCAATTTTGTCATTGATTGGAATGAAAGGAAAGATTCCCGTGAGAAAAGACAGGTTATTTGGGGATTAGCATCATATATAATGGCAATTAAATGTGATTATTTTTCACAAATTGAAGACGGTCCTTGATAGATGCGAAGAGTGTAAATAATTTTGCAATATACTTCTTGTCGATTAAATTCAAAATATTAGTTGATATAACGTCGTAAATTATGATAAAGCTTTTGAGGTGTAAAGCACAAGTTTGTCTCCAAATTCTCTTTCTGCTCACCTCGATAAAATCATGAGCATCAAACACGTGAGAGAACACATTTGTTTTGATGCAGCAGCGCGCGCGTTAATAGAAAAAAGTCCCCCTTTTTGTCAAACACTGCGACATTCGACAGTAAAATCTATGAGTTATTCCGTGGGACGAGAGATGTAAATTGTGCAATCTCGCCGTCTCCTCTATTCACTAATGGCATTTTAGCGTACACGAGACACTTCTTGGTACTCTGCGACCAGCATCAATGGGCCCAGTGTTAGTTTTTTTCACCATAACTCTCTGTGTCCCACATCATTATCACTATTAGTGTCTTTACATGGAAATTATTATTATACATATGTATATTTTGTATCCATTCAACGCCATGAAGTGTCTCAAGTCAAGGCCGAATGGTGCTACTTGTAAGTCATCTTTATTGAATTATTTGTCTTGCGCCGCTGCGGAGGAGGCACAAAAAGCCGAAGAAGAGCCTTAGAGATTTCAGAAGAAACAAGCCTTTCTTTATGCCACCAAATCAATGTTTTGTGCACAGGCTTTTGATGATAAAACATTAGGCTCTGGTGAGATTGTTCAAAGAAATCTTCGTTTTTCCACTGGCTGTTTGATGTGTGGAAATGCACACACTCGTGATGGATTTAGCAAAATCACGTACGAAACATCAAAGTCTGCATGCAGACCTTCTATAAAGTGCGTGTATATTTATATTTTTATCCAGTTTGCCCAGATTAACAATTTAAAAGGCGAGCTTTATCAATCACACACTTTGCTTTGAGAGGAATGGAGGAGAAGAGGAAAGAGTCTTCACTTAAGCATCTTGCTATTTTTATCAATTAGAGACACTCTCTGAGTGAAATCACAAAAATCTTCTCCACTTTAGCGCTAATAATGCGAGAGATTTGCTCGGAGGAAAAGACACTGAGAGACCGAAAGATCTCCCATTGATCTCATAAATTCCGCTGAAATTGCAAATTCGCCGAATTCGCTTGTATTTATGAACTCCGCACACAGTCCGAAAATTTATAAATATTGCACTCAATAATAGAATTTTGAGGGGAGGAAATATTCTGTCATGTATTCAATGTATCTTGTCTCAAAACACCATCTTCACGCGGTAATCTTTAAGCCACTCTCCACTTGTGAGCATTAATTATTTTGGCACCATGTCAAATAAATAATCGTTCGAAATTGTGACACACATTTCTGCCTTGGTGAAAATGAGAAAATCCCAACTATTTTGCCCCTTATAATGGCACGGCGCACGATTTGTTGAGACTTTGTGCGAAGAATTTGATTGACAAAATAATTAATATTGGTTACATTTCATCAGCCAAATGTCGGAATGTTCGCACCACGCTTAATTTGTGATTGAAAATTGTAACATTCATCATGGCAATGAGTGACAAGGGGCAGTTTATGCTCAATTTTCAGCAGGACATGCTACAATTCAGTTCAGTTGATCATCATTTGGTGGAATTTATCATGAGAAAGACTCTTTCTCTTCATGGCACCAGTCTGAGCCAGGAGGGAAGAGACCTGCAAGTGTGATCAGGCGAAATGATGATGAGTCACACAAAAAGGCATGAAGACGCTCTGAGGTATTAACGGAATGTACAGAATCCCAGAGTAAGATTGTCTCGGAGATGCGCATGAGAATTACGCATCTCAATAGTGTAATGAGTTTTAGAGTGAGGCCAAGACGACACATCCGATAAAGTGTATAGAGTGAGAATTTTAATTAAGATAAGTTGTTCTTTTACCACCTCACATTTATTCATTAACTCTCATCATTTTCTTAAGATGAGTAGTTAAGAAAATCTGCTTGAAATGCTGTTCAAGTTAGTCTTCTCGAATCTGCCTTCTTCTATTCCATAAAAATTTCGGTCCATTTTGTTCATACTAATGTTATTCAACCGCTTCCGGATGCAATAAACTCGATCCTAAATGCATGCGAAAGTACAAACCATAGCAGAGTTTGCGACATGGCGTGTAAAAGCCTATTATTTCAATCGTATTCCCCAGTCAGTCCGTGTATGTCACCAGAGATTTCCTGGCTGCATCAATTGTTATTGATCGTATTGATTTATTTAGAGGTTGTAAATTTTTTTTAACGACTCACCCGAATTTCCAAATCAGTCATCAGTCATTCATTGTGGTTCGTTCGGACAATGTTTGGCATGTAAAGTTGATTCTTTTGGCACGTTTTGTCAATCACAAGTGACAATAGCAAGAATATTCTACCGAATCGGCGTGGATTGTTGCCTCACATCGTTCTCAGGCACACAGAATGATTCCCATCCATTGCATTCGTTGAGGAGATTGAATTTTATGACGGTATTTGACATGGCGAGTGATGTTTGTATGAAATTAATGGATCCATTGGTTGGCTTTTGTTGAAGCTCGGGGCTCGTCGCATATTGTTGTTGGGGCTTTATTTTGGTTGCACCAATTGTGCATAAGAGGAGACTCCAAAAATGTAATTCATCCGTGTGTTTATTCTGTGGAAATGTGCAGTTCAGGAGGCGGAGGGAGGATGATGTATATTTACACATGAAAAAGAGTGCGATGGTATCATTCTCTGTGCACAGAAGATCATCATTTGTCGATGGGCTGAAGAATGACTTTATTGTTGACTGGAATACACGCGTGTACAGTGACTCTCTGGATGCCTCTCTTTATTCATGAACTTCCCAAGTGACGCGAAGGAGTTGCACGATGTCCCAAAAAGAGACAAATTGATCCAGATGAGAGATTCTCTTTTTGCCACATTATATGGAAATACAGTGATCGTTGAACTGGCAATGTGCAGGTTGAATGGGGCGACGACGATGGAGGAATTGAATCATTATTCACGGTCGTGAGTCCGCCACCGAGATTCAGCCCCCGGAGAAGGTGTGATCGCCAAGCGATTGTTATAGCATCTCTCCTCCGAGCGTCGACATTCTATGATCGATCGCCGCCATGGTTGGCCGATCAGCGGCGGTTGTAATAACTCAATTCACAATTTTCAAATTGACTGACGGCTGCTGATGGTTGAGTATATCGATAAGTGATTTTTCATTTAGTGCCTCTGATCTACACTTATAATTTTCTCCCTGGCTTACCTCACTTTCATCTTAATCCCATTTTCAACCCTCTGTTGTTGTGTTTTCATTCAGAAGCAATCTCCGTCTATTTCGTCTACATGCGCTTTAATGATGTGCTTTTGAAGGCATCCGAAACCATCTTGTACATGGTGATCTAACACTTTAGTAATCTGTATTGGGAGACGCGAACGGCAATAAATCAATTTTAATTGTTTTTCCTAATGATTTTGAATAAGCAAAACAAATGTTTTAACATATAATAAATAAGAAAAAGTAGGTATTGTGTGTGGGTTTTATTCCATGCTCAATTCCATGACCACTGAAAGTCTTATTTGACTAATCAGTCTCTCTGCTGCCATGCCTTTGATCACGAATTTTACACACTTTTTATGTCCTCGCGCTAAAGATATTAGATTTCAATCGAAAACACGAATGTCTGAAATACACCTTTGCCTGTTTGTTTCAAGTCAACAATAAAACTATGTCTTCTTTCACTTTGTCAATATAAAATGGTGCAGTTATGAAAAGGGAAATGCCATTTTCAGGGCCACTTGAGAGCATCCCCAATCACAGCAATGAGCACCGCCCGTATGTTAGCTGTGCAGTCTTGTTCAAAGACAATTGTCTTCAATTTATGTGTGACCAGAAAATTTGTGTGGGAAGGAAGGGTTAACGAATACCTCTTCAGTGAAAAGCATTTCATTCATTGATAAGTGTGTAATAAGAGAATTCAGTGTGTTCCGGACTTGGGCGTTAAGAGAGAACTGGGCAGAAAAGATGAATGGTTATCGTTTCAAGATCAATTCTCAGTTAATCGTTAATGCCTTAGAAAGTTGGGCTAAAAATACTGTGTGTGCATACGGAGAGTGAAGAAGTTAATGATGGTAAGAATAAAAGGCGCACTGTTGGAAATATACATTGTGTTAAAATCTCATGGCTAAATAGCCTACACACAGAGAGCGATATGAGATGTTTTATGGCGACCTATGAACTTTATGTAATACACAGAGCATTCCGTGAATAAATTTTTAAATGCTTCCAAAGACTCTCATTGTGAGGTATATAATATCTTGTAGTCAAATTAAATAACAAACTTCAATTGATGAATTCGAATAATGAAAAGTACCATTGATAGTGATTGGTGTTTCTCTTTCTTCTCTGTATTTATAGATCTCTTCGGTTATTGAATGGTAATGTGTCAGCGACTGGATGATGGAGGCTCGATAGGAGTGGGAACAGCACGTGAAAAAGAAGGAATCGTGAGAGACAGATGAAATTGGATCAAGGTGGAAGTCATTATGGAGGAATCTATCGTGCCGGGTGGTGCATTTCTTGATCACCTGAGCCAGATCTGCGCTGCGCCGAGACACCACTGCTGGTGGAGGGATCGTTGGGAAAAGGCAATGAGGTGAGTGATTAATTTTTTTTTTCACGATCCTGTATCGAACGGCCACTTGTGAGTTAATTTCGAGTGTTGTTAAATATTTGTCTCGCTGTTTATTTTCCTTTGCAATGTAATTTCTCATTTTTTCCGCCTTCTTCAATTTCACTTATGATATTTTTGGGAGTTGTGGTTTTTCTTTTTGAGATGTCGAAGAGAAGGAAAAAAAAACGGTTGAGAGGAAGAGTGTGTGTGGAGAAAAAGGAGATGCTTGGGGAGGAGAGATGCCTAAAGATGCAGAATACATGACTGAAGCGACAACACTGTAATATTGGGCTTCGTACGGAAAGAGAGAAAGATGTGTGTGAATCTCTTCGGTTCGGTTAAACTCTGTGCTCGATCATGAATTTGGTTTAGTCGACGTTCTGCTCACGACGAGATCACTTCATTAAGTCACTCGGTCGCCACGATTGCGAGACGGTCGCCAGAGTTTTGCTAATTAAGAGGACTTTTTGGTGTGTGGAATTCGAATTGCTGAAGAGGATCCTCGGCATTCTCGACGGTGATCTCTTGTATTGATGATGTGTTGACTGAAAGATCGCTGATGAAGTGATTGACGACAGTGCAATTATTGCTGAGACAGCGAGAGACACTTGATATTTATACAAGTTTATCAATTGTGCCGTGATCTCGCTTGAGTGAAGACAACTGAGCAGAGGAAGAGAGAGAGAGAGAGAGATCGGGATCATTTTGGGCGATAAGATCAAGTCAGTGTAGCGAAGTAGCAAAGTGCGTGCGTGTCGTGAGAATTTTTCAATTAACTCAATGAGCCTCTGTGCAATATATCGCATGAGACACAGTGGAAGATCTCGAGGCGCTTTTGTGGTACAAGGCATAATTGCTAAATTGACTCAATCTCTTCTTGCACACTTCAATTAAAATCAGCGATAGTGTTTCCACCCTGTTGTAAAGTGAATTAACATCTTGCGGCTGTACCAACAGATTGACTATAATAACCTTTATGTATCGCGCGGAGGACAAATATTTGTTCATCATCGTGTTGAATGACAAGTAGCACGGTTTTTTAGCTCTTCTTTCACTCTCAATTTATGGTGATTGTGGCGTTTTTTCACCATTAATCACATTCGGAGTTCAATTATAATCGCGATGAGTGCGTGAAGAGTGGAGGCAAAAAGTGATTCTTTTGAGCTTGCCGATTTGTCTTCTGCACGCTTTTTTTTCCCGCTTCCACTCACATTGAACTTCCTCCCAGTGGAATTTTTTCCATTGATTTCGCGGTATCTTGATCGTCGGAACTCGCTCTCAACTATCTGTGCTCGGAGAAGTAATACTGTGAATTTATCAAGAGTGTGAAAAGCATTGAGGAAGTGAATCAGTTGCTTTCAACACTTGAACCCTGATTTAGTTTTTGAGGGCGGAAAATGAGATTGGTAAACCACAAATGCATTAATCTTCCACTCTGTCTCAGTGATGTTCATTTGCATCTAATGATGTCGGACGATCGTCAAAGAGTCTGACAACTTGTGCAGTAAAGTGTTTCCATAAAAGTTATCTTCATCTCTATCATCGCGAAGAGTGACAACGGTCTTGTCGACGAGGCAATTCTGCAGGGAGATTAGAGGAATTTATTGAGATTTTATGGATATCCTTCGGCACATTGTGAGACTTCAGCGCGAGCGTGTGTTTCGAAATTGGCCGCTCGGAGAGTTGAAATAGGCCAATTTTAGTGGGTGTAGCTGTGTATCTGGACGGCCTGTCGAACATTTAGGAGAGAAGTGCACAAGTGTTTGGCTCGATCATTCGTATATATCAACGTCTATAAATTTCCCAAAGCACTATTGGTACTCTCTGTGTATCAGACGGGGAGACTATTGTATAATAGCGTGGAATTGTGCGTTGGTGAGAGTGTGGAAAATTGAAACATTATTAATATGTGCTAATTTATTGAGTGACGAATGTTAAGACTTTCAATTGGGCGAGTGCTTTGAGAGACTAATTAAAGCCTGGGACATAACAAGAGGAAGAGACAGAGGAAGGAGTGGGCAAAAGGAAGAGCGAGAGAGTTAATCATAAATCGTAAATTTAAATAAAGCCACTCGACTGTCTTGCTACTCATTCGCGCACCGAGTGTTGTATTCCACTTGGAGACACAATTATATTCGTTCATAAAAGTGTGTATTATATCCAAAAATGAGCTCTTGCAGTGAGGAGTCTGCCTAAGCAGAGGCGGTGGTGGAAAGTGAGAGAGGAGTTGATATAAAAGTGTGGCGAGACACATTTAATAGTGTTGTTAAAAGAGGGATATTGTAAAAAAGAAGAATCAGAGACAATACGATAAAGTTTGGTGAGGGAGATAACGTGTGTGTTGTGGGGCGAAAAGAGCGGCAGCTGAAAGTGTAGTTGGAGAGTGAGAAAATTTCACCTGAGTGGCGACAGTTTTTGTGCAAGTATTTGCTATTTCAACACCCAAGACGTTGGAGCCGTGTGAGAAGATGTTAATTCTCGTGAATTACATGAGTTTCTGGAGCTTCAGAAAAAGGAGGTATTGTCGTTAAAAAAAATCATCTCGAGTAGCCAGCGTGAGAGAAAGAAAGGCGTGCATCTGACGAAGAAAGATAGCAGCTGGAGGAATATATCGTCTTGTGTTTTTCCCCGCGGATTGCACAACGGTGCGCACATAGCAGCTCGAAGTTGACGAAAGCCAGGCTGAAGACGGAAGAGTGGATCGCGAGTTTGGCGGACGACGTGAATTGATTGAAGAAGGAGGATCACACGAGTAAAAAATGCCTACAAATCAACCTCATTCATCCATTTTCAATATTGTGATACTCCTGCTGTGGCTGATGACCGACAGTGGATGTGGTCATCACCCTCAAAGTCACCAGCACAGCCACAATCTCCACTCACAGAGGCACCACCGTCATGCACTGCAATCGGCCGTGGATGATCGTGGCAATTTCTCGACGGTGCACCGGCACAAGAGGCCACTGTTCAACGAGAAGACAGACCGTGAGCGCATCCAAGACGCCGTTCGTGCGCTGCGCCAGCCCGTGCACAGATTCCACGTGAAATCCAGTATTACTACCACAACAGAGGCCAACCACCACAGACTGAGGCATCATCACGATCATCACAGGTGGCGTCAGGAGGCCTCGAGATCACCCAGTGCGTCCCATGCCAGACACCAGGCGCCCTGGTGGGCGGACTCCTCCGTGAAGCATCCGCGGTGGCCGCAGCACAACAAGGGCTACAGCAGCCTCAGTCGCAATCACGACCGGAGCCACGCAAGACACCACCACCATGAGAGGACGGATCACGAGGAAGTGTCCCATTTCACCACATCTGCGCGGCCCGTGAGGGCGTCTGCGCGGGCAGATCCTGCCGAAGCTTTCGGAGGCAAACAGCGGCCGGCAAGTTCACTGGTGAAGTCAAATGAGCGGTCATCGCGAGTGGGTCACGGGATCAGCGATAAGAGGACCTCTGACGATGACGAGTATCACGATGATGAGGAGCAAGTGGACAGCCTGAGAAACACCACCACACTCCACGGCGTCAATTCACAGCGGAGGCGATCCTATGTGAGTTAAAGCCGCGACAAGTGGTTTTTTTAGCGCTATTTTTACGGCCACGATCTTCAGTGATTCTCAAACGCTGAATCACTTCCCCTTTTTCCGCACAGGTCATCAGACACTTTCTAATTTTAGCACTGATGCACGGAGTGACAAATTGATGTGTGATTTAATGTAGTGTGCCATGATTCAATCAATCAAAGTTAGAAATTATTGTGGAAATTTTGCGAAGATCAGACATTTTGCATCAGACATGCAAATTCTCACTCATAGAATTGATCAATGGATCTAAAATTGATTTTAATAGAACTTGACTTTCTGCTTACCAAGGCCACTTTCATCGGCGGATTTCTCAGAATTGACAGTGTTTTGAACTTATTTCCAACTTGGCTGTTGATAAACTTGAAAATAATTTAGAGTTTCTGAGAAATTCGCGCAATGGGAAATTCTGCATGATGTCATAAACTGGCTTATATTTATCTGAGAACTAAATATAAGGAGTATTGGAGCAATAAGTAGAATCACTTTGCATAATATCATACAGAAAAATCGTGGTTCTTTTGTTTGATGCAAGAAATATCACAGAAATTATACTCAACAAGAACTTATGTCGCTTGCAATGGCTTGAAATGAGATCAAATTGGTTTCTTTTTCCACACTGTCGTTCACACCCTGAAAATTGTATGTAATTAATCTGAGAAAGCAGATAATTTTCATTAATTTATCATTTCACATCCCATAACTCCCATTTGGCGGGAACTGAAGATGACACGAGTGGATGCCTTGGCGATGGGGTTTCTGGTGTGTGGAGACAAAAAAAAGATATAGCATGAATGAAATAAATGGTGTAGCGCGACAGCTGAAAATTGCTCCAATAACATGAAAAGCCGTGATCCTCCTATTTTATTCCACACTAATTTATGGGTCTCCCCTCGGATGTTCTCAACACTGGAACGGCTGCCGTCGTCTGTGTGTCCATTCTAATTTAAATGATGTGACACTTTATTGGTTTTCGGTTGTTTTTACGACCAGACAATTTCAATGATGCTCTTCTCAAGACTTGTCCATCGTCAAGTGGGAGATAAAAACGTGTGCTGAAGAATTTTTCGTGATATTGGGGTCAATCTCGACTCAAGATCAAAAGTAATATGTAATACGAAGAGATGTTGGGTGTCCCTTTTAATTAAGTGTTGTGCGGATGACGAGAATGAGGCGCGTTTTTGAATTTTTCAATGCGAAGAAAGAACGTATGGTGTTTTTGTGTACATGTTTGTGAAGGGAAAGGGAGCTATTATAAGTAAGTGATCGGGCTTTATTGGTGTGTTTCACTATATCAGACACTATAATGAAAAGTTAACGAGACAATGTGTTCCATTTAAAAGAAATTTCACACCTCTTCTCATTTCTTTCAGTGGCAAGTCTTGTCGCTCTCTTCTGTACTTCTCTTGTACTTTCGTGATGTAAAGCAATTCAAGGTAGTTGATTTTATTGTCATGTTAATTTTCAGGTGATTTCACTGTTGGTCGCCGTGGAATATCAATGTCTCTTTTATCCACTCACACGATCGTTAACTGATTGTTAATCGGTTGGTCAGAAATGACTCAATTTCCACCGATTGTGTGCATCTCTCCTCTTCGTCAGTGAGAAGAATTTATGATCCATTTGGAGTGATGTTTGAGTGACGCCACTGAACCATAAATACTATATTATTCCTAATTTGTCTAATTCAGTTAATTGGCGTTGGAGAAAGAAAAGAGAGTTGGCAGTGCGATGAAAATACTGCCGCCTTTTTCAATTCACACCATCACCAATCCAGGCGCTATCGTACAAAATGCAATTGATAAATATACAACACACCAATGCCTCTGACACAGTTCAATGGGAGTCAGTTTTTCCTCTTCTCACACCAGAAAAGCCAAAAGGCATGAGAATCCCACTTGATCATTTATTAATCTCTCGTGCCGCATTTTTCTACTCCCGCGGGAGAATCGTAAATAATTGTAAATTGAGATTAGAGATGGGAATGTTGAAATATATATTTTCCCCTCGCTATTTTTCCAAACCATTTACACACACTCAATCTCTCTGATACAATTTCCACTCCCAGAAGATGTGAATGTTGCAATTGGAAGGCGCATCTGAGGTTTTTTTTCTCAATATTTATCATTCTGTTAATACTATGAAAATACTAAGACTGCAATCCAATGTTAATAAATCTTCTCTATGAGTTCCTTATACAGTATATTTCACGCAGTGATGCTAAAGGAATTATTGCATGTGTTGTGAAATTGTGAGATGTCCGGAAAATCGAAATTGATATTTTTCACTCACTTGAGTTTTCATTGAATTTGCAATTCAAAGGTATTATTTTTCCTAACAAATTTATGGCTCATAAATCATCAATTCAGCAAAGTTGAAGATGACGAAGAAATCAACGAAAACACAGATTTTCTACAAACATGATGTGGGTTTTGGGGGCTTTGTACGCTTGAAACAATCGAAAGCTAAGGTGTAGGTATGAGTTTATTAAAGGGTATATCAAATTTTACTTCCTCGAATTCCAGTCAATCAATATCACGTCACGTGTGCGATGAAAGAGTTGATATTGAAATGTCAAATTTGAATTTCATATTATTTTGATGGTGCAATTTGTAAATTGGAAAGGAATGTAATACTTGAGTGAATTTAGCATAACAAAAGACTGCGTCTATTGTTGATGTTTCAGGGAACTTCATCAGTTTCGATGCCACCTAAGAGACGATGGTGGGTGGAGAGAGAGAAGGAGGAAATGTGATCGATGATCTTCCTCCTTCTCTGACTTCTGTATTTCTCTCAAGTTGATGTTTTATTTGAATTCAATATTTTATGTGTGGCGTTGTTTCACCATCAGTTTTGTCGGGGTCACAATAAAATTCCACTAACTAGAATATCTATAAATACAAGGAATATAATTTCCATATTCTTGGGCGTACTTGTGCTTCTCTCCCTCTCTCGCCAATCCTTGCCTTCTCCGTCACTCTCGATATATTGTAAATGTGAAATATGAATTTATAGCGAGCCAAGACGGGAGCACGTTTGTATCTCTGCGGCTGTGCAGCGGAGTTTTAGGAGAGCGGAGGGAATATTATGTATTTGATTTGTGTCTAGCAGCAAACGGTCATGTTTGACTATGGGTCTCGTCGTACAAATTTCCTGTCTGATACAATCACGAAAGAATTCTAGAGAATTGCTGGCATTACAAGATAAACTTGCTCATGGTGTCTCTCGCTGTGCAGTACTGTGCGAGAGGCTTTTTTCTGTAAGGGAAACACCATTCTCGCGTCTGCCCTAGAATCATCTGCCTCATCATCATTAATATCCCTCTCGGCGCGGAGATGTGCAAGATCATTATTGCCGTTTAATTGATTTCTCTGTAAATATGTGAAGCTGTGAATTTATCCATATATTTAGTCTACGTGGCGTTCAGTGAACTTCTAACTGAGGATTTGAAGTGTAAACAGTTTAGAGAGACGAAGTTTGATAGCTGAGCATCACATCTCTGTATTCATCATGAATAGAGCAAGATTGCTGCTGACGAAGTGAGTTATGATTGTAAGATTGGAAGAATACGAAATTGTCGCTTGTTGATTTTGCACGGAATTCAAAATGTGGCTATTTTTGCAGTATCTCTGGAAAGTTCTTCCGAGGATATCTTAAATCTCCTAATCAGTGATAGCATTAGAGATCTGGGAAATGTCTCGAGTGACTTCCAGTGAGTGGGTGGCATTGTTTGTGGACTATAAACCATTTTGACGGGTGGCCGGAGGAGCTGGCGGAGAAGGAGTAGCATTAAACAAGATTCCTTACCATCTATTATTCTCTCTCTCTCTCTCTCCACCCTTCACTATGTATACCTTCTCTTGCTGGATGCAAACATCCATTGCGTGTTGATTGTCGCATCATGAAAACAGTACACAAGTGTCTCCATCGGAGACCTTTTTTATGGTTGAGCAAGGGTATAAGTACAAGAAGATGGAGACAGGATGCACCATTGTTTTCCTTGTGATAAGAAAACAAATGTGTAACGCAACACTTTTTCCCTTGGCCGCGCAATCAAGTCCGTAAGGGATTGTTTATCGCATGCGATGATGGTGAAGTGAGAAAGGTAAACAGAGTATTGAGTGTTCTTTGGTGTAATCCATACTTTGAATTTCAGTTCAACTGGACAAATACAATTCACACTCGCATCATGTGATGGTGGAGTTTATCTATCTAGAAAATGCTGTGCGGCAAGTCTTGGCTTTTCTCGCTCCCCTGAAGAGAATCGCTCTTTGGGTGGAATTTGGCGGTGAGATAACTTGACGGGATGGTAATGTGAGATGGGAGGCAATTTTAACGGGTTTCCGTGTAGAATTTCTATTAGTACAGCGTGGGCACTAATTATAGCTCCACTAGGTATCCAGGGTGTAGGTAGTCTGGGGCAAAAACAAAAAATATCAAATATGGCGTTTGATTGCCTATCCATAGCCAAAACAAAACCCCCAATACGAGACCCCTCCGCCGGATCCTAGGGATTCTAGGGAACTTTATCACTTTCTGGCCTGGCACTAATTATAGATCCACTTGGGAAATTTCACTATATCTCAGCGAAAAAAAATCGGAAAATTCTGAAAATCACAAGGATCCTTCATTTTGAGCCCAGAAACCATTTACCGTCGCCATACCCCGCCTCGGTCCTCCGTGGACCCCACTATTTAAGGTCTTTGCCTTGCATAACACGATATTCCAAAATGGCTCCTCCGCAATGGGGCGGGGGGCCCAATGCCCATAAACTGCTTCATAGGGCAAGACTGAAGCCTTTTGAGCATAATTGGGCTATCTGACCCCGATACCATCCTTGAATCCTGGCCTTAAGCACTTCTTCCAGGGTCTTTTTCTGCTTCTAAGAGCCCAAACCACCCCAACCCCCGGACCACCCCCAATGAAATGGGGCGAAAAGTTCTTAGGACACTTCTAGGAAACCCGTGGACCCTAGATCCGGGGGCGGGTAGCGCCTCGGAGGGAGCGCCCTAACGTAGAACGAGAGCCAGTTGAAATTCAATGAAAAACCATACAATTTTAGGTGGTTTTCGACTGGGTCTCATTCCACGGTGTGGCGCTCCCTCCGAGGCGCTACCCATCCCCGGATCTAGGGTCCACGGGTTTCCTAGAAGTGTCCCAAGAACTTTTCGCCCCATTTCATTGGGGGTGGTCCGGGGGTTGGGGTGGTTTGGGCTCTTAGAAGCAGAAAAAGACCCTGGAAGAAGTGCTTAAGGCCAGGATTCAGAAAGGGTATCGGCGCCAGAAATCCCAATTATGCTCAAAAGGCTTCAATCAAGTTCTGTGAAGCAGTTTATGGCCATTGCGCCCCCCGCCCCAATGCGGAGGAGCCATATTGGGCGATCATGTTATGCAAGGCAAAGACCTTAAATAGTGGGGTCCACGGAGGACCGAGGCGGGGTATGGCGACGGTAAATGGTTTCTGGGCTCAAAATGAAGGATCCTTGTGATTTTCAGAATTTTCCGATTTTTTTTCGCTGAGATATAGTGAAATTTCCCAAGTGGATCTATAATTAGTGCCAGGCCAGAAAGTGATAAAGTTCCCTAGAATCCCTAGGATCTGGCGGAGGGGCCTCATATTGGGGGTTTTGTTTTGGCTATGGATAGGCAATCAAACGCCATATTTGATATTTTTTGTTTTTGCTCCAGACTACCTACACCCTGGATACCTAGTGGAGCTATAATTAGTGCCCACGCTGTATATCCTCTAAAAGTGTATGTATGTATGATTTTCTAGGCGGTGTCCGTTGAACTATCGGCTGGAGGTAATAAATGGCTTTTCATCTGCCACAACAGCTAAATATAGACAATTCGGGTGGAGCCCATTTAGCACAAGCGATGGAAAAGTTATGGGCACTTTTCGTTCACACACCACCAGCTAATTTAATTTCCTCCTCTTTGCGAGGAGGCCGAGTATCGGCTTCCCTTTTTATTGTCTCACCGATCTCTGGGTTCATAAAAATTCTCATTACGAGTCTCTTAGAGAGGCACTCTTTCGATAATGCAATACACCTTCAGCGTCCATCGGCAGAGACATTAAAATGAATTGTAGCTGATCTTTTTTTGCCGCTCATCTTCCACAGGGCATGACGTTGAGAAAAGCACTATTTCATTCACGATTTCTTCTGATTCAAGCGCTTAACACTTTGCCATGTGTGTGTGCGTGCGTGTGATTTGTGGTGGATGATGAAGAAGCAAGGAGAGAGGATGGGCGAGATAGGAAAAAAGAGCATGGTAAATAAATTCCTCGGTCAACATGCACTTCTTTGTGATGGTCACGAGTCACCTTATGTTCCTTGGGCAAACACCAATAATAATTTTCAATTTTGCCTTTTCCCTCTGGTGTTCTCGGTATCACAAAAACTGACTCCTATTAGCTCGAGTGTGTCTCTCAAGAATTACACTCGTCTGGCGGCCGGAGAGATGATTTCTCTAATGCACGCAGTTCCATTGTCACTCCGCTGGGTGGTTCAATTGAGCCCTGACAATTGCTGCACGGCAATCATCTACCACGCAAGAGTCTCATCCTGCCAGAGAGACAATGAGCGGGGCGATTAGTGTGACACACACGACAAGAGTATCGATGGAATGAAGATTGCATTCTAACTATATGATACCATTGTGATCTCTTTGGACGTTGGCTGGCGAGACATTCCTCGGAGTGCATGATGAGTGTGTCTTCTTCTAGCAATTTTATGGACTCTCCCTTTGGCATGTAGGACGCACACTCAATTCTATTCGGTGCAGGAAACTCTTCGGACTCCTCACCATCAATCACTGTGGCGATTGCCATCTCGCCATGTTCAGTGTCTGCCTCAGAATATCATGCTTCAGCTCCAAAACTCCATCTAATGTTTACTCTTTGCCGAGCTACAGTAATACTCAATCGACTTTAATTGGTCATTTTAATTCCGACGATACTGTGTCGTAAACGTTGAAATCTGATTAGTTCTTGCAATTGAGCGGTAATTTTCTCAATTAATTATCATTTCATGTAAAATGATGTGAAAATTGCCACTAAAGACAATTTCCGATCAGATGTGAAGTGATGTGAGCAATCTTCTCTCTCTCATCTAGGATAATGAGTACCAATTTGTATGACTTTACCTTGTGTTAGAGTTCAATATCCTGCTATGTGTAAACATTAACCCAGAAATACCTTGAAGTTACCTTTTGGCTGAAATTCAAGCACCAATCTCGCAACTTTCACTCGATCTAAACTTGGGAAACATCTCGAGTTATCATTAACAAATTCATCAAATTTGGTCTAATTGGCTATCGTGAAGAGTGATGTTCTTACAAAACCATGTTTGATACAGTAAATTAGTAGCAAATGTGTGAAATGTCTCTTTCTTCCAAATCAAGCTGCGAGAGTGTTTCTTATGGTTGAAAATGCCCACGCTGTTTGACCAAAATATGCTAGTATTTATCGTGTGTAAATTGAGTTAATGAGTGAGAGACTGAATTGGAATTTCTGGCGCTTGCTCCATGTTAATGCAGTGGGCGACATATGCTTCCTTTTGATTTAAATTTAGTCACTTATGTTGGCAACACACTCACATGTGATAATATTGGCACAGACTCACACCTGAGGTTAATGACAAAGCGCGTCAGGAGTGGTTGCAGATGAGCAGATGCAGCGATACGATCATATTACGGCTGCATAAACATACAGAGTGTGTCGCTGTGGAGGAAATTATTAATATACTCTGCATCTATGAATATGATTTTGATGTGGGGAAGGAAAATGTCATTGGATGTGGCATATCAAACATCTCTCAATGGGAATTTTGTAGTATTTTATTGTGTGTCGAAGAAAACTAAACAAAGTTCCATGATAGAATCGCACCCATAAATTCTCCTTCATGTTTGTCATCAGCCCACATTCCAAAATAGATTCATTCATTTGAGTGCCATGCCATTTAACAAATCACCTCACAATGTATCACGCGATGATTGATCAATTGATGCTTTCGTCTTTCGTTGCAGAATGTTGAGGATATTCATGCGCCAGGATATCGAACAGGAGATCTGACACAGCTGAAATTGAGGACATTGGGAACGCCGGAAGGTGTTCAGCAGTCGCGCAACGAATATATGGTGAATATGAGAAAAATTCAAGGTGAGATTGTATTGGAATCTAAGAGTGTTGGTTTAGCTTTGGGAAAAGAACAAGGTTTACCGTGTTACTGAGCGCTGGGATATAAATATGCAAATTTTATTGGAACTTACAAGCACCATTTAATGAAGTTATGTGTATAGAAATTGCACTGTGATAAAATTCACTCTGCGGGAGGAGAGTGACGCAGAATTTGATGAGAAGTCTTTGGATGTGTATTTTTTCAGTAGTTGAACAATTACACAAGAATTTATTGTGACACAAGATGGCAAATTTTAATAGCCGTCGACCAGAGTCAACAGTTAGGCACACATTAGCATTTTCATTGGGGGACAGACAAATTAATCTCAACAACTGATGATTTCATCCATAACTGAATGGCTCTTTTCTGCACACTCCGATCATTTGTGGGGACATGATGTGCAGCTCGAGAGCGCGAGCTGGCGATGCAGCACACATCGCGGATCCTGAACGAGGCTGAGTGCAAGTGGCCCCGCGCCAAAGTCATCCCCGTGCCCAATAACGACACTGCCAAGGCGTACGCACCCCATTGCACCATTCTGCATCGCTGTGGCGATGACACGGGCTGCTGCGGCAGCGAGGGACTCATCTGCACGGCCCGCAACACCACAACTGTCGATCTCTACTTTCATGTAGGCTGAGTGACGAGCCATTGGCGCCCGAGGCGAGAGTAATTGCCTGATTGAATGATTGCAGGTTACCAGATTGGGCCGCCCCACTCGAACGGAGCGCCTGACATTCGTCAATCACACTCAGTGTCACTGCGTGAGCAGACATGAGTTCTTCCGAGCGCTGGAGCTGCCCGTGCTCGCGCCAGCGCCCATCCAGTCCTGCCAGTGTCCGCGATTCTTCGAGAAGACCTTCCACGACGACGGCTCGTGCCGGTGTGACTGTGGCCGATCCAGTGAGGACTGCAAATTGCTCAAGGAGGGCGACGAGGGATTCTCCTTGGAGGACAGAAGGTGAGAGACATTCACAATGGGTGCATGTTTTCCTCAATTATGTGTAAAATAGCACAAGATGTATGTATTTATTACTTTTGTCTCATGTCCATAAATATACAAAAGTTTCGCACTTGTGGCAATAATTTGTCGCGCCCGAGCTCAGAGTGCGATGTATTGCAGTAATTTTGCAAGAAGAATAATATTTGCGCGACATATTAGAAGATTATAAATGAAAGTGTCATAAAATTTGCATAAAGATGAAATATCATAATTGCTTCCCTATGTAAATTTACACATCCCACCACTCCATTCCTCTTGTTCGATCTTGCAGATGCATCCAGGATGGACGATGTATGTTGCCCATTTGTGAGTTCGGAAACTACATACGGAGATCGGGACGATGCCCGAGACGAGAGGACAAGATTCAGTGGGGATCATCGATGAATCCGTGAGGGAAATCAAATTTTGATCTCTATGTATTTTCATCATTTCCTGGCTGCAATTTTGCCACTTTACCGATTGACTTAATGCGCACACAAAATTGCGAAAGTGAGAGCGTCTGATTGGATGGGGAGAGAATCTCTTAGATTTGTTAATTTCTAGTCATGTGGCACGTCACACAAGAGAGAGAATCCACTGGGTTGGTGTGAAAGATGGAAGAAAGAGAAATGAGATTGGCGTGAAAACTCCTGATAAAAACTCTATCAGAACTCTCGCGGAAGTATGAGATCATCCAGTGTTTGTGACATTATCATGTTTCACACGGAAAGAATCGTCAATCTGCACAAACATTCTTTTCAAATCGAATTGTAAAATATTCTATATTTATATAGAAGTGAAGAAATAAATGTACGATAACTTTTATATTATAACAGAGAAATATGCCAGAAAAAAATGCACACTCGAAGCTTTTTAACTATCAACGTTGGGTTTTCAGAAATAGAAAATGCGGTGGGAAAGACATTAATAACAGGGCAATATCCTTTATGCATATTTATGGTGCCGTTAAATGTGCACTGCGTTGCGAAAGTAGATAAAACGCGTAAAATAAAATTGAAAGAGTGTCCATCAATCAATCCACCATTCTTCAAATATTGCCGGCAAGTCTTTCCTGGCCTGCAAGTTAAAAATAGTGCCGATGCTGAAGGGAGAAAAAACAGGCCGGGAAAAGATCACTTTTTGCACTGGCCACAAATCACATCTCTCGCGGTGTTATTCAATGAAAAATTGATCTTTCGACGTCATCAACATCTCGCCGGAGTCTTTCAACTTGTCCAGATAAATGCTCCATGTGGCCTCCAAGTTGTACAGCATTTTCTGAATTTTCCCAGACACGCTGATGTTGTGCTTATCTGCAAGAGAAAACCAATCAATGTGTCAGAACTTTATTGCAAAAAAAACTGCACTCAAAAGACCTCAATTGAGAAATTGAGCAGAAAACAGCCCAGAGGATCTAATTTACGATTTGATGGGTGGATTTATATTGCACAAAGTGAATAACATAAAATGCATTTTGATTTCCACGCAGGCGAAGAGAGGAAAAGAAGAAACACTTTCGAGCCTTTCACAATTCAATCTCTGCACTGTTTTTTCTCGCATTGCATTCCTCAAACTGAATTCATCCATTTTTTCTTTCCTCTTTTTTCTGTGATCCCAACTCTGTTATTAATGTATCTCCGCGAGAGTCTCTTGCGGTCAATTTGTTCCTCTTTTATTGCTCATCGGCAAAAAAGTGTGTTTAATTATGAATTTTATTAACACTCGAGAACCGCATTTGCCTTCGCAATGCTATCTTCGATTCCATCTAAATTCTATTCGACCGAAAACTCACTCGATATCTCTGAATTTGATCTACAATATCAATCATGATGTTTGCCTTTCATTTACCTTTGCCAAAATTGAAACAAGTTGTCGCTTTGGCGTCTTGGGAAATACAAAACTGGATCTTCTTGCATTCCAGTCACGTGGAAAACGCCTTTTCGACCATTGAATTTATGTAGACATTCTGTCTGACCCAATTTTCACTCAATGTGTCTCTCAAAATAAATATTGACCTGAGAATTGTTAGAAAAAAGCTGAGAGATTGACAATTTTCAGTCATTCGTATGAATGATTCCAAAAAAATGAATGAAACTCAATCTCGTGATATCAATGAAGAAAAAAAAATGCTTGTTCAGATGAATTACAGTTCAAACATGCGATCGTTGTGCAACAATCATAAATTCAAGTTGATTCTGGATTTAAACTTCAGAGTAATACAGAAAAGCCTTACCTAGCGTTGCGAAATGGTCCTTTATGGTCTGGAAAGACGCCTCCTTCTCAGCCACCTCATCCATGAGTCGACTGTGCAAATCAAGAGCGGCTCTCATGGCTTCAGCTGTGCGTGGCTTAACGACGATTGTGCTTCCCATTTCCTCCATGTACGCATAAATCTCCTCAATTTTGAAGCACGATCGCGTCTTTAGCAGATGCGTGTGGCGATTCTGCCACTCGTCGATGTGCTGAATGAGTGTGTTCTTCAGCTTTACGGAATTCACGGCGAGGAAGCCGACAATGGAGACATTCTCCTGATTGGCCACGAGATTCGCCACTTCGGTGTAGCGATTGATGTTGATGTGAAACATTTCCGGTGTGGGATCAGTTGCCTCGTATCTCTCCATGAAGACATCTTTGTCCAGTTCCCACTGCGACCGGAATGGGGTCCAAGTGTCGCAATATGCCGCCAAGCAGAACTCCATGTGGCGCAGTTCGTCTTGGATATTTGAGAAAATTCCCAGGCATTCGTCATCATTCGTGAGAATCTCATGGAACTTGTTGATATGTTCCATCTTGGGTAGATTGAGATGATTCACGAGGCGCGGAAATCCCTTCAGCACCACCATTATGTCGGAGAACACTTGGAGGATCACAGAGAGAACGTCATCGATGGAGGGTGTGAAGGAGAGACGATTCTCCACGAGATGCACCTCCACTTTGACAAGCGGAGCCGGACCGAGAGTTCCATCGCCATGAATGCGCGTGAAGACACTCTCAAGCCCACACTTGACACTGCAGTGGAATGCCTCCAGCAGCAGAGCGTCGATCTTCTCCACATACTTTGACCATTCGTCCATCATCTGCAAAGGAATAATGACTCTCAGCACGTGCGATAAAGATGAGCAATAAAACGCTCTCCAGAATCTCCCCGTAAAGTGTTTGTGAAAACATTAAACGGCAGTTTTATTACTCATCTCGAGTATTATCTAGCTTCATTTACTCACATTCTCCATTTGATCCTCGAATCCCTGATACACCGTCACGATGTGATCCACGACTTCTCTATAAAGATCCGTCAATTTGGCGAAAGCCTTCTCTCTCTCCAACATTATATTGTCCTCCAGGCTCTTCAGATCCACCGCAGAAGCCGTGGAGATCTGCAAAATGGGCAGATCGCAGATCTTTTCGCTGATCTCAACGATCTTATTGTTGCTCATCTTGTAGATGTTCACAAATTCCTGCACTTGACTCGTGTACATCACACAATCCTGGATGTAATTGTCACTGAAATCTCCAGTCCAGTTCAGCTTGTAAATTCCCATCGTGACTTTCTTGTCGCAGAGTTTAATCAGCGCCTTGAAGAGCAATCTCTCCTTGTCTGACAGTCCCGTGAGGATTCTATTGTAATCCAGCACAACCGTGACAACACTCTCAAAGATCAGTTTCGTGGATTCATATCGGCTGAAGAAGAGATTCAGATGAATTGGAATGGGAAAGCCCAGGTACTGGAAGTAGATGATGTCCTCGAAGAGATTCAACACTTTTCTATCGATGTTGCACTCCAGTAATCCCGGACGAGAGACACTGCGAATCATGAGAGCTCTATTGAGACACTGAACAACTTCTTCCTTCACAGAATTCGCCCATGTGTCGCGAAGTTCGCGCACCTGAAGCTTCACACTCTTCTCCATTTCCTCAAACTGCGTTAGGATTACTTTTGAATTCGGCACATCCACCATCCAGACAGACTCCACGAGGATATTCTTCACTCTCACTATTTTCTGCAGACAAATTGATCCGATAATCGCCCTGCCGGCATGCTTGGGATGAAGTGACGAGCGCGTCTCTGCATTCTCCAGAAGATACGTGTTCGTATCGTTGATTTCATCAATTAGGATATTCCACACGAGCACCACCTTTGTCACATAAGCACTCTGCAGCGACTTCCTATTGTAGAAGTTCGTCAGTGCACAAAGAGCCTCGACTCCTTCATCCACATTCTTCACAGTCTGGAATATCTGATCCATCCAATTCTCCACAATCTCTTCGAGATCCTTCAGCATCCCTCTAAATTCTTCCATCGTCTTCTGCCAAGTGTTGTTGCGAACATCGAAGATCACTTCATACTCTCTCTTGATCACCTCCAGGCCCTCATTGTACATTTTCTCAACGGCTCTGAAGGCACTCTCGAACTGAGGCCCTCTTGTGCCACCAAAGCGCGGCGCGGCGATTTTCTGTGTCTCATTGTAGCGTCCAAAAACCATCATGGACTCGCAAATGTCCACCATATTGCAGAGGCGTCGCATAAATGTATCAACATGGTTGAAGATTGCCGCCTCGTCTAGTCTTCGCCACTCTCCCTCCTCGTGCTGCTTCTTCACGCTCTCGTAGATCTCCTTGTAGGCGATGCAGCAGTCCAGAGCCATCAGACAGACGCGAACACCCTCGTTGGGACGCCCTCGCAGGATGCCCAAAGTGTCTATCTTTGTGCGACAATAGAGAATGATGTGATTGCTGAGCGCTTTGAAGAGGCCAGTGATCTCTTTGGAGGAGCTGTAGTAGCTGGAATGTGTCCAGATGAGATAAATAGAGTGCATGATCTTGGGCAGCATTGCAGGAATGTCCAGTGGACTACCAGCATTCTCCAGCTCTCGACTCGGAGCCACCAGGATAGAGAGGAATTTGTAATTGGATTCCGCGCGCTCCAGCTCCATCAGGCACTCCTCAAACAGAATGGCCAATTGTTTCCGGTAAATGGACTGGGATTTCTCCAGAATCTCCATAATGCGGCCCACTTCTCGGCACTTTATCTGCATGGTCAGAGCCAGGAGAGTCTCATCTGAAGGTAAGTGAAGAGATTGAAATGCATAACTTGAGCAGAAAGATTTTACTTACGTCTGTATAGCCAGAAATCATACTCGTCGGATGGACAAATGGTATCGTGATTCATCTGGTCAGTGTCGGACAAAGCGGTGCGGATTTGAGACATCCAATGCGTGGCCACAGCTTCTAGTCGCTTCAGCAGTCTCGGATTCTTAACCGCCTCCAGAGGCTCAAGTTTCATCCCTTCTGAAGGAATATAGAGCACCGTGAGTCCTGCCATTTTATAGTGCAAGTGATTCACACTGGCCAGGAATCCGTGGACACTCTCCAGACAAGCTGACTTGACGCTCTCCGACCACGACTCGTAGTCGAAAAAGATGGGCGCGAAAATGATCTCCATGAGAGTAAGCATAGAGCCATCAACTTCTTGCATCGTTCCAAACTGTACTTCATCGTGGAATCCATCAAGTGAAAAGATTTGTCCAGGAAGTCGCAGAAAGTATGTGAAGTCCAGTGCTGGCGTTGCGGGAAAGCCCAGCGAAGCACTCAGAGCATTCCCATCGTAGAACACAAGCAACACGAGCTCTGTGACGTCCATGAACCACTTCCTGATTGTCTCCACGCAATCTTCTGTCCAGTCAGACTCGTGCAGATCGAAAAGAGTGGTCATATTCTGCACAAACTCCACCAGCTTGTCCAGTTCCTCTTCGCTGTACTGAGGCACTGGGATTTGGGGCTCACTGTCCTCAACAACTACCTCTTTTTGTTTCCCTATAAGGACAGATTTTGTGGGAATTTTTATCCATTCATAAACGGGAAATGCAAATTCTCACCTTCATCACTCTCTTCAGACAAACTCGCTTCACTTCGTGCATCCTGAGCCGCTTCCATTTCGCACAAACTCAAATTTATTTACTTGATAAAATGCCTTTCTCCAAACAACTTCCATGGAAACCAAAGCATCAAGAACCATCGAGTTTCTTGAAGGTTTCATGAAACAGGGAAGAGTAAAAAGACTAAGAAAATTGAAATCACATTTAAATGCTCATTAAAATGTTATGTAAATACTGCATTCATTTCGCCGAACAATAAATTGCTTTGCGATAATAAAAATGTTCCCTGATGTACTTTCTTCATGGTTTATGAGCTCAGCGAGGTCAAGTTTTATTCCACCTCATTTTGGTCTTTCCCGTGATGATTTACTTCTTTGTGAAACCGAAATTATGGGGTTTGATAATTAACCCTTTATTCACACGGTGCGAAAATGCTTAATGCATATTTTGGTGTTTTATAACTCAATCTTCTTAATACGCCTGCATGTAGACAGTTTGAAGGGATGTTCAAAAGCCAATTGTCAGTTGATACAGCTCTAGCGACTCTCTAGCTCTTGCTCTAGCCTTAGAGCGATTTTCTCCAAGAAACCCAAATAAAAGTCACTCTTAATTTATTGATGTCGCTTTATTCATCATCTTATAATGAATAATATTTTACCACACCTTTAAGCGTTTCTGATTACAGTAAAGTACACCGTTGAATGAGATTGCATCACACATTTGATATGGAAAACATACAAAATCGTTGGAAATTCTCATTTCTCCTCAAAATTATCACCACCTCGTTGAGAGAGCCGAAGTGACAATTAACTTTCCCCACATTAATATATATATATATAGTTTCTTAAATTTGGAAATTCATAATGCAACCTTGTCACCTTCTGCTGAGCCGTTCCACTTGCTCAGCAGAAGAGATCGATATGTGGCTGCATTGGAACACTTTCGATATAAACGACTAGAATTTCTTTTTTTTTCCTCCATCCACGAGAATATTAAACAAGTATTTACACAAATGTCTGATGCAATCCTCAAGGCAATCACGAATACTTTCCTTACATGTTGCATTTTTTAGATTAGTTGTTGTTTGATATCTCTTCTAGTAAGAGAGTTTCTTACGAGCTACCATTTTTTTCGTCTTCATCATCGCGCATAGAAAATCATTGTGCACCTTACATGCATTCAACTTCACTTGTATAGTATTATGGTAATTAATATCAACTTATAGAGTTAAAGTGATGTTTTTTTTTAAACAGAAAAAGACCTTCTCCTCACTTCGTTTGTCCTTGCGTAGACCATACAAATTTTAAGGCATCTCTTAAAATACCATTGAGTAAGTCAGCTTTGAACTTATTATATTGGTGGCGGACCATTTGGATAGCGCAGCATCGGCTCGAGGCTGCGCGCAAAGTTGTTGGTGAAGATACACGAGTAGTCTTCAGCGTGGGGCACCAGAGTAACAACACCCAAAAGGAGCAGCATCAATGCCTGGATGGGAAGAGAAGCACGTAGAACACGGCCCAAGAAACGATAGCCGCGCGCCAACACATTTGTATTGATCTCGTCTCCGCCACTTGATCCGCTGCAACGACAATGCGAGTGGAATTTTAGAAAATGCACCTGTGAATCAAGGATCTCAAAGGCTTGGGGCCATGCAGAGGTCAACTATTGTCAATGGCGTAGGGAATGAATTACATTCCACTAAACCACAACATTCTACTGATCTACAGAAAAATTCTCTACTCTCTACATAATTTCCAGGAATTTTGATAAAGACTCCTACAAAAACATCCTACAATGGGAAGGGGGTAGAAATAAAAAAGGAAATAAAATATATTTACTCTTCATTTAACTGCGGTGATGAGTGCGCTCCTTCAAGGGGAACTCCAAATTCATCCAATTGCTGAATATCAATTGAAAAGAAATCAATCATGTTGTAACTCTCACTCCAATCGATTACGAAATAATAAGTTAATGTGTCATAAATTTCAATTATTACACTTCTTGTGCTCTTCCGACTCTATATTCACTCATAAATCTCAATGAAATCAATATGTTGCATCAAAGAAATAAAGCAGTTCAATTTATGTGTCTTAGCGTGTGATTTAATACTTCCCGGCTCTCCTCGTTGTGAAATATTCGTTTTCTGCACCTCGTTTTTCCGATATTTCAATTATACAACCGAGGAAGCTCTTCTCATTGCAACTATACGTTGGAAAATGGAGTAAATTGAGAGATAACTTACGTTGGTAGACTGTGTTTGGTACGGCGAGACAGTGCGCAGGGAGATCTCCGTGGATTCCACCCCTAAAACCGCTCCCAATTTCACCACATACACGCCCGTCAAGCGCCTCAGCGATTGCAATCTCAGCCGGAGATCGGTGAGTCTGGAAGTAAGACTGAGATAATAGTATTTGGAGTACAGAGTGATAATGATATTCCCCAGGCGTAAAAATGCATGCGCAATGCCCACCTTGTGTATATCACAGCGGAGGACTCTTCAGAGCCAGACTCTGTGGATGCTTTGAGTAGCTGATCGGCGGCCTCCTGGAGACTCACCACGCGCGGCTCACAGCGCTCCAATTCACTCCTCAGATCGCGGAATCGGCGGAACTTCGTCAGCATGATTTCACGCGATACCGTGAGATCCACTGGCTCAGCCGCACGAATCTTCGCCTCTGTGGACTCAAGCCACGTGCACAATTCGTCGATGATGGAGTGGAACTCCTTGTTCCCCATTAGAGTCGTTTGGAGCGATGATTGCCACTTGGCTGCATTTTGGCAAACCTTCTCCCAGCGCTGATTATTCCTCTCGAGGCGCTCGCGCAGTTGCTCAGCCCGTTCCGTGTCCAGAGTGTGGGTGGCCAAGTGATCGCCCACGACATTCAGCGACGCCACGATACTCTTGTGACTGTTGAGATCCAATAGGAACTCGCGGTGGTCCTGGATTACGTCCTCCAAGTCACTTATGTTAGCCGGCGGGGACGTTTGGAGTCTCTGCGTGCCCTCGGCAAACTGAAGCCACTGCTCCAGACGCCACAGATCATTGTCAATCTGCTGCCAATTCTTCTGTGTGCACAAAGGACACGTCAATCGACCCAAGTCACTGAAAGACAAACAAATTTACACAATAAGCTATCTTTGAACTTAGGAAACAATTATATACATAAATCCTATAGTTGTCTAATGAGGGATCTGAGCCGTGATATACTCACTGTAAGCAATTGAAGCAATAATTAGGTGGAAAATTAAGTCTGCGTCCAATGAATGAGAGGGAATATGATCACAATTTATCTAGCATAAGATGCGAGTGTAACAAAATAGAAACTCACCTCAATTCCTGCAATTTCTGCTCCTTCGATCGCCAAAGAATCATAAGATTCTCATGTTTTGCCAGTAAATCCTTCACTTCTTCCACACTCGCCTCGTCATCTGTTGAGTTGCACTCCGTCTTCAGAAGCATACTCAAGTGTCTGATGAGCTCCACTGAAGACTCACAAGCTGCCACAATCTTGTTGGATTTTATGGTTCTCAAACTCTTTGCTTCAGTGTCATTCAGAGCTTTTTCAAGATTGGTCAGATTGTTCTTCATCTCTTTGATGGCAGACTTCAGTTCCATTATGTAGGCATCCTTAGCCGTGACGAATGTGAGAGTGTTGACTTGCACTGCAGAATCCTGCTCGAAAGTTAGCGTGTTCACTTGGACACTCTCATCCACTTCAGCCACGTACTTCTCGCGCAGACTCTCCAATCTCTGACTGATGTCGCGGTAGAGATTCTGGTATTCATCCACCATGGCTTGAATGGGCGCCACATCGGGCACTGTCTCCATCAGAGCAAGACCAAGTTTGTCCGCAGTTTCAAGGAGCTCAGAGCAATCCTTCAGTTCCTCCTCCACTGCAAGGATTTGTTGCGATTTGCTGGCAGACGCTTCTTCGGCAGGCAGTTGGTGCTCCGTTTGCGTGAGATGAGCGTCAATCTGGGTGAGATTTAGCACTGCTTTCTCGTGAGACTGCACAAACTTCCCATACAAACACAGGTCAGTCTGCAGTCTCTCGTGAAGAGCCATGAGAGCCGGCAACAGAGTGCTCCAGTCGTTCAGCACGATCGGCAAATCACCCAGCAACTCGTTTATATTGTTCGTATCCAGCGTATTGGAAGCCACAAGACCGTGATAGTTCTTCTCCTGAAGATGCCGTGCCGCTTCTCTCATCCGCACGTCCTCAATCTGCTCCCGCACAAACTCCACTCGCTCTGCCAACTCATCGCGCGGCACCTTCTCCCTCAGCAACTCATCCACGAGTCGCTTCTTCTCCAACACCCAATGTTTGTTCTCGTTGTCAAGTCTCTGCAATTCACCAAAGAGATTCCACATCGTGAGGATTTTGTTGCCACGCGCCGTAAGAAGACTGCACACATTGGCCCATCGATTCTCCACATTATTGATCGCCACAGACAAGGCACCAATATTGAAGTGGGACTTCCACGTATTGACATCCTTGAAGAGCATATCACAGAGATTCAGCACTTCAGCGAAGTTGATGCACTCCTTCTCCATTGCCTTCTGCAACTCATCGTGCTCTTGCCAGGACTTCCTGTGGGACGCCTCCGACAGATCGGCCAAATGCAGTGGCCTCGTCACCTCAGTCTCCATCTTGAACAGCCACGATCTCAGTTCCGCGATGCGAATCTCCAGACGCATCGTTGTCAGCCGGAGATCCTTCAGCTCATTTCCTCGCACCTTCGTGAGGTACTTCAACTTCTCCCATCGCTCAATAATGGTATTGAGTTTCTCCTGGATCTCCATGGCTTGCGCCTGGTTATCGGAGTCTGAGAACAGTGTGAGTAGTTGCCGTCCAGATGATAATACCCAGTCACGATCGCGCTCCTTGAAAGACATCTCCGTGGCTATCTCATTCTCAATATACCGCTGAATCTCTTCGGGTTCTCCCACGTACACAAACTGAGTGCCCATCTCTATTCTCTTCTCCAGATGATCCATCCAAGCACTGAGAACTGTGTACTTGTCATTGAACATCTTCCACAGAGACAACTTGTCCACGAGATTGTTGATGAAAGTGCCAAGCTGTTGGTTTAGGTCGCCCTGCTGTTGCCACAAGATCCACACAATCTGCCTCATGGACTTCAGGTCATACGGACTCACGCACTCCTTCATCTCCTCCAGCACCACTCCAATCTGCTCCAGATCTACACTCAACTTGTTCACATCAATCCTCCTTTCTCGCAGATCATTTATCTGCTGTTTGATGTTCTTGTCAGTCACCTGGTTCTTCTGACTCATTTCCGTGTAGAGCTTCTGGGTGGTTTGCAGTGAATCCTGCACATATGCCACCTTCTGCCTGTACACATTCTCCAAGTGGACTATGCGATTGACAAAGTCCAGCCACGTCTCGAGGGCGGCTTTGAGATTAGAAATCCGCTGGTTGACCGCCGCATGACCCATTTTAATCGACGTCCCAAGAGCGTCATCGCAGAACTTCAGCAAGACACCGTGTTGCTCTTTCAACTCCTTGGACTTCACCTCACCCTCATCCACTCGTCCCAGGATACTCTCCAGAGTCTGTCTAATCTTCGGCACTCGCCGCAGATTGAGATAGCTCAGCTGCATGCGTGTTCGACTCTGTTCCATATCTCTGAGCCACTCCAGCAATTCCGTCATCTCGCGATTGTACTTGTCCCACAGATTGATCCTCTCCTCCACTTCGGAATGTCTCATATTGAGCTTCTGCAGCACATCATTGTGGAGTCTCACCAGGTCAGTGAATCTCTCCGCCACGTGAGGTTTCACATTCATCTCGTACACATTCTTCTGACTCACCAGCAGATTCTGGTGCACTTCGCAAATGTGGCGATGATCTGAGAGGCTTGAGTAGTTCTGTGGAATGCTCGTGGCCAGGAATGTTTGCACGTGCCTCAAGTAGTCCTCCCAGAGTTTCAGCACGGCATCAATATCCTCATTTTGTATTAGGGTTGACGACAGTCTGTAATACTGCTGGAAAGTGTCCTTGAACAGCCTCTGCCAGATCTTCAGCACTTCCACAATGGATACATTAGTGGTAATGTTCTGCTCCAATTTCGTGCTGTGCATCTTCTGAAGCTGATTCTGCGTGCAGTTCAATTTCACCAGATGATTGCGAAGATTCAGTAAATGCTCTTCTGTGGCAATTTCTTCAGGAATGTCCTCAATAGCCTTCTGCGTCGCCTCCAACTGCTTCTGCGAGTCACGCACTTCCTTCTCCAACTCCACGGTTTGGCGCGCTTTCTTCTCCGCCTCATCCGCCAATACTGTTATTGCCTCCTTCATCGTCTCCAGCCGACTTCCCAGAGCCTCAACGTCCATCTCCAGCAAGTTCCCGGGCTCTAGTTCAATGTCGGAGGAGATTTGATCCACCATTTTACGAACTTCGGCCAAACGTTCCTTGTATAACGGAAGAGCATTGAGGCATTCCTGGAGGATAATGAAAAATTGGTATGTCAAACATGTTATCTGGAATGGCAATTACTCTCAGAAAGTCACCTTTATATACTGAAGATCACCGTTGGGATCCATTATCTTCACTTCGCCCTCCTTCTCGTCAACAAAGTTGTTCAATGCTTCTGTAGCATCTCTGTACTGTTGCCACAGACGAACAGCCCTCTGGTACTTATTGCACAGATCCGTGAGGTTCTGCGATGTCTCGTTCCATGCGTGGATTGTCTCTTGAACAGCCACCTCAATTTTATGTGCCACTTCTTCACTGCAAATCTCAATAAGTGGTTCTGATGAGCACTTCAAGTCCTCCAAGAGATCCTCATGATTGTCCAAATCTCCGTGAAGTCCCTGAAATCAAACAAAGACCGAGAGGATTACAAAACTGGTCTCACTTCTTCAGCACCCCACAAACTAATGAACACTCCTCAGATACAAGGGAAGATTTAATCAATATCATGCAACCCCAATTTGCATTTAATTGCAACTTTCAAGACGAACACTATCAGTTTAAAGTTGTGTAATTACCTGAAGTCGTTCCGTTGCCTTCACGAGACGCTCATAGTCCACTTGGCCATGCACCTTCAGCAACTCCACCATGTAGTCCGTCTGCTGAATGGACTGCTGCACTTGCTCCAGTTGCTTCTCGAAGGTCTTCCACAGGTGCAAAGCACCGCGGAGAGAACTCAGCACTTTCTCACACTTCGACTCGAGAAGCACATGGTCGTCCTGGAGCTGCGAAATGTCCCTCTCCAGCATCACGGGCGAAACTGAGATCTTCAGGCGCATGGGAAGGGTGTGAAGCAGTTGTCTCAGCTCCATTATGCCTTGCCAGTGGTTCTTGAGATCGCTGTGCACTCGCTGGCAGTCGTACAGGGCATTTTCCACAATCTCACTTCCCGAGAGATCAATGGCTTCGCACTGGTTCAGTGTTTCTCCCGCAGATTGCTGCAGGAGCCGCATTCGGATAATGCCGTGAGAGATTTTGTTCAGCTGATCCTGTAGCACAAGAGCTCCATCCAATTCCTCAGAGATTTGCATGGAAATCCGATGGGAGACACCAAAGAGGCGTCCAATTCGCTCAGAGTCAGATGATGAAGTCAGACCAATTCGGCCCAGTTCTGTCCCAACAATCACAACGCGACTGTTGAGAATCTGCATGCGTTCGATGTACAATTGCAGCTCATCCTGACTCTTGATGACACCTTTAGTGGTCGCCATGGATTTCTCCAATTCCTCCAGTTCCTTCTGCAGCAGTGACAACTTCTCATCTGTGGGCACATTGGATGCCGACATGCTGTCCACGATTGATTGCTGAATCTTCTGAATCTTTTCCTCCACATTGAGCCACTTGGACTCCAATCGCTCATGGAATTCCTTCTGCAGCAGCTCATCAGCTATTGGAACCACCTCGAGAGCTCTCTCGAGATTGCTTGTGGCGTCATTTTTGATTGAATTGTACAATTCAAACTCCGCCTTGATGTCCCAAAACAGACGCATATGCTCCAGTGGGTAATCTTTGAAGAACTTGGGAATTTCAATCTTCTCCAAATGATGCTCACTCGTTGTGATCCAATTCTCAATCTTGTCCGTGGTTGTCTCGTACAGAATCCAGTACTGACGGAACTTGAGGAGCTTCTTGAGATGTAGAGCAACATCTTCCTTCAACTTGAGTATCATGAACAGTTGCTCATTGCAGTCGTCCTCAACATTCGACGCCGACACGAGTTCTTGTAGTTTCACTGCCGTTGTGGTCAGCTGAACCAATTTGGCGTGATGATGTGCAATGTCTGAACTCAACGATTGGTACATGTTGATGTATTGGTCATAATCCGTGGAGGTGACATCTGAGAGATCAGGGATTCTCTGCTGAGCGATCTGCAGCCACTGCTTCTCCTCTTTCATTCCACGCTCCAGCACCGTCCATCGGGATGCCGCCATTGACAGTCTCTGGGCACGGTCGGAAGCCTTGTCCAGGATCGTCGTGGCGCTCTCGTGCAGTGTCTGATGCAACTGAGAATGCTTTTCTCTCGTCACTGGATCTAAGTTCATCTCCAGCGACTCGAGAATAGCTCGACAGTGGCTGAGATTGACGAAGAATTTCCTGTGCTTTTGAATTTCATTCTGCAGATTATCCAGATTGTTTGTAGTAATCTGACTTTCGACCAGAGAATCGGCGATGAGAATGATCTTGGCAAATTCCTTCAGTGTTTGCTCATACTCCTGAGCCAAGTTCACCAGCTGATTGAGACGATTCCTTTCAATATTGATACTCCCCTCAAGATTCGCCACCATTTCTCGGCACATGAAAATCTGCTCAGGAGTTTCCTTCTCCGGGAAATCTCTCTCAAGACCACGAGCCACATAAATTAGTCTCTGAACCTCCTTTCCAAAGGCCCGATTAATGTCATCAAACTCATCCAGGAGATGAAGTTTCTTGTCCAGGCCCATCTCTTCAGACACAATGCGATCCAAGTTGTTCCTCAACTGCTGAATGTTGAGCTGCAATTCATCGACATTCATTTGATACTCACTGAAGCGCCGGAAGTCTTCCTGCACCTGAATTTCACTGGACTGAGTCACATTGTCAATTGCCCTGAGATGATCAACAATCACATTTACACACTGCACCATGTTATCACTCTCCACATCCTGCATAGGCTGCTCCAGATCTGCTCTGAGATGTTCCACATAATTTTGAATGCATTCCAGCTCATTGCGGAGCTCATTGAACTCCCCAATTCGCTTCTCTGTTGGTCCAGAAGACGCAGACTGGCGCGTCACATAGACCCTGTACTCAATTGTCTCCAACCAGATTGAAATCTTTTCGAAGATTATGGTTACAGTTCTTTGGATCACTTGTGAATCCTGGCGCTGAATGGCATTTCTCAGTTCCAGAAGATCTTCTTGCAGAGCCTCTAGGCGTTCTTCTGCCGGTTCTTCTGTCAGAGACTCTCCGAGAGTAGCCAAATGGAGTACATTACTGAGTGGAGATTCCCTGGCTTCTTGGGCCATTCGTAATCTGCCCTCCAGCAATCTCTCTACCTTTCTCTGCTCCTCCTTAGCATCAGGCTCATCGAATAACTCATCCACAACTGTTTTCTTTGTCAGAGAAATGGTCACAGTTTTCGGCTTAGTTGGTTCCTCACTCGAGGGAATCTCCACGATTTCATGGAAACTTCTCGGACCATCATCGTCCTCAAGATCGAACGTTCGCGTGACTTCAACTGAAAAGTTATCCGGAATCTTCTGTGGTTGTTCACCCTCAGGATAGATCAAGGATGCTTTCACGTGGATCTCATATGGTTCACTGGTAGTGGTGGAAAGAGAGGAATCATCTGGAACCTCAGGAGAAGGAGCAATAGCGGCTGGAACTTCAGGAGTTGTCTGAACTGTTGCCTCCTGAATCGTCACAGTTTCTGTGTTGGTCTCTTGAGTGGCTGTGGGTGTAGGAATTCCGGCGACAATCTCTTCAACAATCCTGGCAGCAATCCTGTTAACGTCCTCTTCAGTGCTGACCACTTCCTTAGGACGATGTTCAGGAGACTCCATTGGAGATGTTTGCAAATTCTGCTCACGAGTATCCAGAATAACTGTTTGCGAAGTACTATCAGACGTCTCAACAATGGGCTGTGGTTCCACTTTCTCCTCAAATACCACAGGTTCTGTTTGAATTTCTTCTGAAGTCACCTCTGGTTTGACTATCACCACTGGCTCCTCATCAGACATCTTCACTGGCGTCGTTTGAATCTCCACCTCAGTGGACTCAATTACAATTGTCTGAGATTCAGTTTCTTGATGGTCAGGTTCTGGTTCTGGGCTCGTTTGCTGGGAAATTTCTGTAACTGGCTGTTGAGGAGTTGGCGATGTTTGTACAGAGTGTTCCTCCTGAATCACAGCCTCCTTCGGAGCACTCAGGCGAGGAGCTTCCTCTCGAGATACCTCCTCATATGGCAAGGAAGTTTGCTGCTCACTCTCCTCCACATACATTGTGTCTATCACAGGTACAGTCGTTACCAATTCACTTGGCATGGGCTTCAAGTCATCCGGAGGCGGTGATTGAATGACCGATTCCTCCATGATTCTCACTGAATCAGCCTCAGAGTACTCAGAAATACTGGCGTATGACTCGTCCGGGGTGATTTCTCGCTCTACTCCCTGCTGCACGGATGACTTCTCTTGCTCTGTGGACTTTGGTTCACTATGAACAGATTCTTTCTCGTCAGCAGACTTGGACACTTCACTGGATTCATCATCTTTTGCCTTTATCTTCTGCTTTTTCTTTTTCTTTCGCTTACTCTTGCGACTCTCCTCATTGACATCATCGACAGTCACATCTTCGGGCTCGTAGCCAGTTTGACGAACTTCCTGCTCATCACTGCCAGATAATTTCTCATGCACCTCAATCACCACCTTCTCTGGAATGATTTTCTCTACTGGAGTGGAAATCTTCGGAGATTCAATTGGTTGGGCCACCAAGGAGACCTCTTCTGTTAGGTTTACATTGATTTTTGTGTGCTCACTCGGATCCATTTTCATATCCACGATGAGCATGCTCTCAGCTTGTGATGTCAGCGATGGGAGGGTGACCTTTATCCTTGTTCTCTCCGCCTCGTCGTCAGCACGAGTGGGTTTCGCTGGTTCAGTGACCTTTTCTGAAGGCTCTGAGGGTGTTGACGGTTCAGATGGAGAAGGCTGTTGAGTTTCAACAACCTCTGCAACTGCTTTCAGTTCATCAATCACAGGCTTTTCGGTGATTTCCAAGGATTTCTCCTCAGGATGCTTCTCTACCGTCTCAATGACATGCTCAACTTCCGTCACAGACACGCCATATCGTTGTAAATCAACATCGGCCCCAATGTCTGGATTGGTCGGCCAAATGCCATCCGTTGTGTGATCGATTGCTATCTGAGTGTCGTCACCAATGGAGATTTTATCTAATAAATGTACGGGAATTTCGTCAGTTTTAATCGTTGTGGGCCAAATTTCTTGAATATCTGTGAGGATTAGTTCTTTCTGTGCAGGGATGCCCTCCACCGGTTGCTCAGGCGCTGTCTGAGTAATTTCTAGTGTTTCTTGAACAAGTGGCGATGGAAGTGCCGCAGATTCTTCAACTGTCTTTTCTTCTTCTTCTTCTTTTCCATCTCTTACATCTTCTTTTTCTGCAATTTCAACATTTGGTTGAATTACATCTACGTGTGCAGTTGAAGGTAGCAAATCTACTGGTGCAGAAAGTGATTCTAATACCTGACGATCTTCTTCACCTTTATTTTTATCGTCACTGCCACTTGTATCTCTGCTACTCTCCTTCGACTTCACCTCCTTTGGTGACACACTCTCAGGCTGCACGATTTCATATGTGACCTCATCCTTTTCCTCCACAACAGGCTCTTCGATAACATATTCATCAACTCCACTAGTCAGATTGATGTTGACATTGGGAAGTTCTTCCTCACTGATTTCAACCTCTTCGGGCTCCTCAACAACTTCCTCTGTCACATGTTCCTTCCCATCAATTATGGTCACCTTCTTTATGATTTTCTTAGTCTTGCGGACAATCTTTCTCGTCACATGCTGCACTATTGTCTGTATAGTGGATGTTCCCGCTTGTTCAAGAGCAGCCAAGTTTTCTGGAAGAGCATCTTCCTGTCCAGGAGCAAGTGGAATTTCCTCTACTGTAATCTCTTCCTGCACCTGAGGAATACTCTCAGCTCCCACAGTTACTGATTGAGTGATAATTTCCCGCTGAACTCGGGTTCTCTTCACTTTCTTCACTATGATCCTCTTCGTCCCGTCAGAATCCACTACAACTTCCGTTGTCGTTTCATCTGGCTCCACAAAGGTGGTCTCAAATGATTGTGGAACATTCCTCAGCACCAACTCGGACGTTCTTGGCCCACCTCCAGGCTGTGTCTGATTGAACTTCGCCTCCACGAGAACATCCGATGGACGCTCATCCTTGGAAATGGGTTGATTGAGTTGATTATCAATCTTGAATGTCTCCTTCTCCTCATCAGATGTGTGCAGAACTGTGATGTTGTCAGTGGGACGACGTTCATCCTGTGTCTGGACAAATGTTGTCTGAGTATCTCGTGGTGCGCTTTCTAACAGCGGGAAACTCGTCTGAGTCTCATCATCCTGAATCTTCTCCTCTCTCACACTCGTCTGCGTCTCAATGGTCATCCTCTGCACATCCGGTTCCTCCTCTGGCATCGACATGGACTCGAGTGTATCCTTATCATCCTCCTTCTTGCCCCTCACCAGCTCATCCTCTCTCGTTTTCAGTTTCGCAATGTAATTTAGTGTTGATTGCTTCCTTGTCTCCAGAAGAGTGAGAATTATGGTGAATTGCTCAGTCAAGGTTGTTGCTAATTTCCTCACGTGCTCCTGCGACTGCATCTCTTGGCACTTATCACGAATCTTCTGCAATCTCTGCTCCTTACTCGTGATATCCTCAATCAATTGCAGCTGATCAGCCACAATTTCCTGCACTCCTTCAACTGTATTTATCTCCTGATCAGTCTTTGTTGATGGAATTTGAATGGACAACAGCCAATTCTCAATCTCTTGTTGCAACTGACTATACTTCTTCAGCTCCAATTGACGCATTTGCTGCTGATTTATAGCATCCTGTGAATAAATTGCGGAAAATCAAATTATCGAAGAGTCAAGATTAATTATAGAAATACTACCTCAACAAGTGAAAATGCCTTTGTGGCTCTTGCAACCAATTTCTCAATCTTGCTGTCAATTGTCGTGAGAGCTTTGTCCACATCCTGATCAGGTTCCTCTATGGAAACATTCTCTTTGATAACAGTTGCTTCACTGTCGTGAGTCTTAAGCGCCTCTAGGATATCTCTCAACTTCTCCAGCATCTTCGTCAAGTCCTCATTGGACAAATTCACGAGATCTCTCTCAGTACTTGCAATTGAAGCCAGCAACTGATCAATTTCTCTTGTCACAGCATCCTGTCCATTGAGAAAAGCATCAAGTAAGTAACACGAAATAGATTGATCAAAGGGATTTTGTAAATCATTAAAATGACTCTGAATTACATATGACACATTACAGGAAACATGCACAAAACTTTGGTTTATGTCAATTTTGAATTTCAGTCTACATATATTCGCCAAATCAGTTTCTCAGCCAAATTTTGGTTTTGATTAGTATAAAACAAAACTCTCAAATATATAATTTCGAAGTGGATTAGCACAATGGGAATTTAGTCAAATTAAAATACAGACTCGAATACAATTCTTCGCATATAAAGTATTGGTCAAAATTACAGTCAGTTTCTTGCATTTGCATTAATGGGAAATGCAAAAATGTATATGTAGCCAATGATGAACTTTTGTAACTGACATAGAAACGCTTTAATGGCCTTAACTATATGTAAAACACAGCTAAATAAAGCCGAACGTGGTACGCAAAAACATTCTCTCATTCTATAAATAACAGTCAAATCGCAGAAGATAAATTGAACTTAATGCTCTGTATAAAATGTTGAGAGTAAATATCATGATGACATACAATGGATTTAAAATTAGCTTCAATAAATGTTCATTTGGCTTTTAAATGCTACAAGTGATTCCTCGCTGAAACTGAATGTAATTTTCCTTCACAAAATCATCTAATTTCTTGGGGAGTATTTATCAGGGCAGATATTAAAGGGGAGTACTATAAGATATTTCGCTTATTGGTACGTAATCGATTAAATAAAAAAAATAAACTTAATGTGGTAAAATAGCTTTTGCACAAGAGACATGACTTCACCTTCTTGTTCAACTGAACGGAGTTGTCTGACGGTTCGGTCACTACTAAAGGCTCAGTACTGTGTGCGATGATACGATCAGAGATTCCTGTATTGGGCGGCAGGAAGAGGTCTGGGGGACTCTCAAGGATGGGCGTTTGGACGGGACTGGGTGGAGGAGTTTGGGTAATGTTAGTAGATTCCAATTGGATTGGGTGTTGTTCACTTTCGTGTGCCGTCTCCGGATAATCACCGATACTCTCAATGCTCAGATATGTGCTTTCCCCTCTCCATTTGCCACCACCCGGCAAATCGCAAAGGTCCCTTGTGTCCCGTGAAGACACTCGAGTGTCTATATTAACTACCAGTGGTACCGGAGAATCTGACTTGTGACTCTCTCTATCCTCATCGTCATCATCGTCCTTTCGCTCTTTCACCGACTCATCAACATCAACGGAAACCTCTCTCTCTGGGCGCTCGTGACTTAATAACGTTTGCCACAAACGCTCAGCGTCGGACAATGAGAATATATCAGGTAAGGAAGACAAATCTTGTGCCAAGTTGCGCTTCAATTGCATATCACTATCATCTTTGGGAGGAATTTGCTGCTGAACAATAAATGCTTTTTCAGCATCGTTATAGAGATATTTGTTCGGCCAGAAATTAGTGTCCAACTGTACATTTGAAGTCCATATTTCTTGCAGAATATCATCATATAAAATTTCCTCAGGATTAGCTAATCCTTCCATCACAGCACTCACACTGACCGCTTCAGGAGGATATGAAAGCATTGCCTTCTC
This sequence comes from Phlebotomus argentipes, assembly GCF_947086385.1. NCBI lineage: Eukaryota > Metazoa > Arthropoda > Insecta > Diptera > Psychodidae > Phlebotomus > Phlebotomus argentipes. The sequence continues at coordinate 17,457,446 of NW_026776177.1, read as the reverse complement.
AGGTTCCTCTTCATCTGACATCACCATTTCGTCAACAATCATCCAATCATCAGAAGTATCAGCCATAGGTAATCCAGCATATGCCTTCTTATCAACAACAGGCTCAAGAACCTTTGAGACAATTTCAACCTCTTCCATTGAGCGATCATTTTCCTTCGCTGAGGTCTCTTGTGGAAGCACTTCCTCTTCGTCTTCGGAAAATACCATTTCGTCCACATCCATCCAGGCATCGGAAGACTCGTCAAGAGGCAATCCTGCGTACGCGGGCTTCTCCACCTTCTCCACCACAGGCGCAGCGATCTTCTCAATCACCGTCTCGACACTCTCCTTCGGGATGATTTCCAGAGAAGTGTCCGACGACCCGATGATCTCAATCTCCTCGGGCAAGTCAATCACCTCCTCAGTCACGTGTTCCTTCCCATCAATTATCTCGATGTGCTGGATGATTTTCTGGCCAGACCGAATCACTTCCTCAGTCACATTCTCAACCGTCTCCAGTTCGCCCTCGGGCAGGAGATCCTCCAGGGATGGCATTTCATCCCCGAACACCTCCACCTCCACTGGCTCCTCGATCACTTCCTCCCTCACCTCCTCCTTTCCATCCACGATCGTCACGTGGCGAATGATCCTCTTCCGGATGATCGTGATCACCCTCGTCTCCCTCACGATTGTCTCCGTTCGGGGCTCTTCATCGCCTGACACGACCGCGGATATTTCCTTCTCCTCAACAGGCGGTTGTATTTCCTTCACTTCCTCGACGGGTTTCACCTCAATCACTTCTCTCACCACTTCAATCTCTGGCTCCAGAATTGGAACCTCGTCGCCCACGATTTCCACCTCAACGGGCTCCTCAACAACCTCTTCAGTCACATTTTCCTTCCCGTCCACCACGATCACTCGACGGATAATCTTCTTCCGCATGATTGTAATTGTGCGCGTGACTTTTTCTGTTGTTTTCTCAGGAAGAACTGTAACAGGAGCATCGGAGATAATCTCTGTTTTCTCAACAGTCTCGACTACTTCAGGAATGTCACTCTTTCCAACCTTCTCAAGGGTGATTTCCGGCTCCTTTACACGCTCCACAGTTTCTTCAATCGTCACAGTCTGGAGAATCTGAGGTTCTGAAGCCACATCAAGAGGTTTTGCTTCGGGTTCCTTCTCCACAATACTCTCGACAATCTCAATTTTCTCTCCCACTGTCTCTGGAACTGTTTCCACCACTTTCGCAGGCTCTTCCACGACAATCACTTCCGTTTTCTCCACTTCCACTATCTGAGGAACTGCATCGGGCTGAGAAACAAGTTCCACTGATTCTTCCTTTTGTGCCACTTCAGCGGGAGGATTTTCTTCAACCGTTTTCTTCACATTGCGCTCATCCTCAATTACAGCGTGATCAGGAATCACTTCTTTTATCTCTTCCACGTGAGAAATCACGATTTCCGGTTCCAGTGTCGGGATTTCGTTGCCCACAACCTCAACTTCAACGGGCTCCTCAATGACTTCCTCAGTCACTTGTTCCTTTCCGTCGACGACTTTCACGTGGCGAATGATTTTCTTTCTGATTATCGTGATAATCTTTGTAATTTTCTCCGTGATTGAGTCAGATGGTTTTTCTTCTGCAGCAAGAGGTTTGTCGTCAGATTGTGGAATATCCTTCAAGTCTTGTTTTTGAGTTTCTTCTGGTACATTTTTCTTCTTTTTATCCTTCTTACTCTTTTTCTTTGATTTACCCAAATTTTCCTCTTCGAATTCAGTAACCTTTTCTTGAGGCTTCGGAATATTCTCTTCTTTCACTAGCATTTCTTTCTCTTTCAATTCTTTTGTCTCAACGACAGGTTCAGAATCTACAGGAGTTTCTTTCGATTCCGCAATTACTATTTCAGTTGCTACTTCCAATTTCCTCGGCACTTCATCAGTGTTCTTGGGGAGATCGTCCGGTTCAGTTGAAGAAAGTTTTTCACGAGAAACTGGCTCCAATTCCAATTCCTTCACTACCACAATTTCAGGCTCTAACTCTGGAATTTCATCGCCAATAACTTCAATTTCAACAGGTTCTTCAACCATCTCTTCATTCACTTGCTCTCGCCCATCAATTATTGTAATGTACCGAATAATTTTCTTCCTGATTATAGTGACTCTCTTTGTGATGTGTTCAGTGATTTTGTCGGGAAGTGAGGACTCAGATTGAGGAATATCCTGTACCGGTGTATCAACAAAGAATGGCTCTTCGCTCACAGGAGCAGTTGGTGATTGATCTATTGTAATTATTTCCGGTAGCAAAATTGGAAGTTCGTCTCCAGTGACTTCCACTTCAACAGGCTCTTCACTGATTTCTTCTGTTACGCGCTCAACACCATTTTCTATAACCACGTAGCGAATGATTTTCTTACGAATTATTGTCACTGTTTTTGTAATTTGAGAAGTCTCAGTCGGAGGTGGAATTTCATCCTTAATAGGTTTCACGTCAACCCAATCCTGTTCGAGACTGTCTGATGAAGTCTGCTTTTCCGGATGCTTTTTGGGCTTCTTTGACTTCTTCTTTGATTTCTTAGTGGGTTTCTCTTCAGGTGTGTCCTCTTGAACTACTTCTTTTACTTCCGGCTGATCAATTGGAGCTGCTCCGAGTTTAATCTCTTCCTCTTTCTCAAATTCTTTCACTGTCTCTTCCTGTTCGAAATCAGGTGAAGATGAAGATTTTTTCGACTTCTTTTTCTTCTTCTGCTTTTCTTTCTTCGACTCGATTTTGCCAGGAACAACCTCCAATTCAGCTTTGGGTTCAGGCTTTAGTGGATCCTCATCTTTTGGTGTAGATAAAATTATCCACTCACTATCGTCACCCTTTTCAGAACTTGGTGACTCTTCGCCAGAGGATTTTCCCTTCTTAGCTTTCTTTGGTTGCTTCTTCTTGTCCGGTTCGGGTTCTTTCGCCACAGGCATTTTCTTCGTTTTGACTGATTTCCTTTCTGTTGATTTCTGAGCTTTGTCATCAGAATCAGAAGTTGATTTCAAATTATCAGGGCTGCTTTCTCTTCGTTTCTCCTGGACAACTACTTCTGGTTGTTGAGGTTTTGGTGTGGATTCAAAGAGATTACTAACAAATGAACCAACAACACTGGCCCAGGATTTTGATGACTGAGGTTGCGGTGCCTCCTCAACAACAGTTACTTCAGCAGGAATTTGTGGTTCAGTGGAAATTTTCTCAACATATTGAATATCTGATGGTTCTGCAGAGGCCAAGAGTTTTTCTTGTTCCACAATTGCATCATACCAACTGAAATTATCATCAAATGTGGTCGATTTTTGCACATCAGGCTCTCTAGGCTCCTCTCGTCGAATCTCTTCAACAATTCTCTCTGTCTCAACCGTCTCAATTGTCTCAACTGTCTTTGGTGGCGACAATGGAACAAGTGTAGAATCCTCTTCACTGGTTTCTTCCCTTGATTGCACTTCAACCACAGGCTTCTTCCCCATTTTCTCCGCCTTCCTTGCCAAATTAGCCGCAACAACTTCAGCATAAGTTTTCTTGTCTCCAGGCAAAGCCCAAACGGAAGCCGGTTCAGGAGATTCATCCGTGGACGATTCCTTCAGTAATTCAGGCGAACTCGACACAGCCTTGACCTCATCCGTTTGTTTCTTCTTCCCACGCATTTCACGCTTCAATTTTTTCTTCTGCTCAAATAGCATTTTCTCACGCAATTGCTGTTCAGTAAGCTTCTTTGGCTCTGACGATATTGATTTTTCCTCTGAAATTTGCTCGACAACTACATTATCGAATTCTTCAGGCAGCTCGGATGGTTCAGTTTGCAAAGTTTCAACTGCAATGTGTTTTGTTTCAACGTCAATTATCTCCTCCTTTGGCTCTTTCTTTTGTGGAATAAATTCTTGAGCATCTGCAGAAAGTTGTGAATCCTTCTTCACTTCTTTCGGCAAATGAGACAATCTCTCTTGTTGTAAGAATTTCTCCAATTGGTTTGAATCGGAAATGTCAATTTCCACAATTGATTCGGTTCGGTCAAGAATCAAATCTTTGGGTTGTGGAGGCTCTTCAATTTGTTCGAGCGAAGAAGGAACAACAACAGCAATTTCAACCTCTTCCATTGAGCGATCATTTTCCTTCGCGGAGGTCTCTTGGGGAAGCACTTCCTCTTCGTCTTCGGAAAATACCATTTCGTCCACATCCATCCAGGCATCGGAAGACTCGTCAAGAGGCAATCCTGCGTATGCGGGCTTCTCCACCTTCTCCACCACAGGCGCAGCGATCTTCTCAGTCACCGTCTCGACGACACTCTCCTTCGGGATGATTTCCAGAGAAGTGTCCGACGACCCGATGATCTCAATCTCCTCGGGCAAGTCAATCACCTCCTCAGTCACGTGTTCCTTCCCATCAATTATCTCGATGTGCTGGATGATTTTCTGGCCAGACCGAATCACTTCCTCAGTCACATTCTCAACCGTCTCCAGTTCGCCCTCGGGCAGGAGATCCTCCAGGGATGGCATTTCATCCCCAAACACCTCCACCTCCACTGGCTCCTCGATCACTTCCTCCCTCACCTCCTCCTTTCCATCCACGATCGTCACGTGGCGAATGATCCTCTTCCGGATGATCGTGATCACCCTCGTCTCCCTCACGATTGTCTCCGTTCGGGGCTCTTCATCGCCTGACACGACCGCGGACATTTCCTTCTCCTCAACAGGCGGTTGTATTTCCTTCACTTCCTCGACGGGTTTCACCTCAATCACTTCTCTCACCACTTCAATCTCTGGCTCGAGAATCGGAACCTCGTCGCCCACGATTTCCACCTCAACGGGCTCCTCAACAACCTCTTCAGTCACATTTTCCTTCCCGTCCACCACGATCACTCGACGGATAATCTTCTTCCGGATGATTGTAATTGTGCGCGTGACTTTTTCTGTTGTTTTCTCAGGAAGAACTGTAACAGGAGCCTCGGAGACAATCTCTGTTTTCTCAACAGTCTCGATTACTTCAGGAATGTCACTCTTTCCAACCTCCTCAAGGGCGATTTCCGGCTCCTTTACACGCTCCACAGTTTCTTCAATCGTGACAGTTTGGAGAATCTGAGGCTCTGAAGCCACATCAAGAGGTTTTGCTTCGGGTTCCTTCTCCACAATACTCTCAACAATCTCAATTTTCTCTTCCACTGTCTCTGGAACTGTTTCCGCCTCTTTCGCAGGCTCTTCCACGACTATCACTTCCGTTTTCTCCACTTCCACTATCTGAGGAACTGCATCGGGCTGAGAAACAACTTCCACTGATTCTTCCTTTTGTGCCACTTCAGCGGGAGGATTTTCTTCATCCGTTTTCTTCACATTGCGCTCATCCTCAATCACAGCGTGATCAGGAATCGCTTCTTTTATCTCTTCCACGTGAGAAATCACAATTTCCGGTTCCAGTGTCGGGATTTCGTCGCCCACAACCTCAACTTCAACGGGCTCCTCAATGACTTCCTCAGTCACTTGTTCCTTTCCGTCGACGACTTTCACGTGGCGAATGATTTTCTTTCTGATTATCGTGATAATCTTTGTAATTTTCTCCGTGATTGAGTCAGATGGTTTTTCTTCTGCAGCAAGAGGTTTGTCGTCAGATTGTGGAATATCCTTCAAGTCTTGATTTTCACTTTCTTCCGTAAGTTGAGACTCAGATTTTGGTTGAATATTTTCTTCATTTTCCTCAATGATAATAATTTCAGGTTTGAAATCAGGTATATCGCCGTCAATGACCTCAACTTCCATTGGTTCTCTCACGATTTCTTCAGTGATTTCTTCTTTTCCATTGATGATTTTAATATGACGAATTATTTTCTCTCTCATGATGGTTACAATTTGTATTTCGTGAGTTGGCTTATCAACTTGTACTGTCACTGAAGGTTCCTCATCGTCCGATAACACTATCTCTGAATCCATCCAAGAATCTACAGTATCATCCAAAGGAAGACCCGCATAAGCTGGTTTCTGTGCCTCAGGGACTTGTTTGATTTCAATCTCTTCCATCGATCGGTCATTTTCTGTGAAGCTGGATTCTTGGGTTACATTTGCTTTGTGAGTATCATCGACTGAAATTACTTCAGGCTCATCTTCAATCACAATCACATCATCATCGTCATCTTTCACTTCCTCTGCTGTGAAAGACACTTCATCGATTTGCTTAGGAATTGTTTGGGCCGAATTGAGATACAAAAAGTAATTCCTTTCAGCTTCACTCATTGAAAGAACATCAAAATGAGGCACTTCATAATGTGAAACCATAGTTTTCTCCTGAATATCAGATGTTCCTACCCTTTCAGGAGTGTCTAATATTTCAGGCTCTGGAGCAGTATCTTGAAGTATTTCGTCGGGTTTAGTTTCTATGACAATTTCGATCTTTTCCTGGACTTCTTCCTGGACTTCTTCCGGGACTAATTCGTGTTCGTGATCCTTGATTATTGACTGAACTTCAATAACTTCTCTCACTTCCACTGCCTCTGGAGCTTCAGTTTGTTCAATTGGAGCCGATTCTTTCTCTGCCACAATAGAAATTTCTTTGTTTTCCCTCTCGATGGTCTTTTCTGGCTTATTAAAGCGATAGAAATCTCTTTCTGCATCCAGGAATGCATTGTAAGTGGTTGCATTGGCGAGATCACTCTGCAAATTCTGCAAAAATGCCAATTTATCGCCTTCATTCGGTGCAACCACCTCTTCCTGGTTGACAACTTCCTTGATCAATTCAGGCGCTTCATCGACCTCCTCTTGAATGGCATCGGCGGTCAGTGTAAATTCTGCACATATTTCCGGAAATTCTACAATCATGAAAGGCGCTGGATCTATAAAGATGTGCTGCGTCTCACGCTGTTCAATATAGCTGGCTATTTCTGGCACACTTTCATCTTGGCCCATGTCCAAGTTCTCTCTTAACTGACCCACATTTATTTCTGGCGCCGTGGAATCCCTCTCTCCGAGACGAACATCTTCCGTCTCACCACTCAGAGGCGTTTCAGCGATCACCGTGACGGTGTCATCAAATTGAACGGACTTCTTTCTCTTTTCTGTTGAACTGGTGGCGTCTAGAATTATTGGCTCCAACTCCACTTGATCTTCACTACTCACAAATGCCTCAGGATCGACCTTGTATGATTTAGTCACAATGAACTCTAAATTCGAAGATGTTCCCTCTCTTTTCTCCTCATTGTTCACATCGTCGAGCACTTTCGCAGATTCCGACTTCACATCATCAACAACACTGCTCTCAATATTCCCATTGGTGAGTTTTGCAGGAATTTCAGGCACTTCAAACAAAACTGCCGGAGCTGTTTCTGCTAATTCAGCAATTACATCCTCCACTTCTTCATTCTCACCAAATGGAATTCTCGCTTTGATTATTTCCGCAGCATTTTGCTCAATGAGTGCAATGATATCTGCATCATAAATGGGCGTCTCCTCTTGCGTCACTCTTATTTCCACTGGCTCATCAATATGCTCCTCAATCACTGACTTCTTCCCATCCTTTATGACAATATTGCGAATCACATTCACCTTATTCACCACAATTGTCCTCTCGACATTCTCCTCAGGGCTCTGTATTATTATGTACTTCCACAGTGGCTTGCCCGACCCACTTTCGACAATTTCCGTATGATATTCTGGCGCATCTTCAGTCACTTCCACTTCCTCAGGCACTTCAATCACCTCCTCAGTCACATGCTCCTTCCCATCGATTATTGTCACACTTCTCAACACCTTCGTCACATGTCGAACCACTTTTCGCGTCGTTTGTCTCACAACAGTTTGAATGATGGACGCATCTTCGCTGTCTTGAATCTCTGGGAAGGCTTTTGAGTACTCTCCAAGGTGATCTTTGTGCACGAGAGTCACAGCATCATTCCTGAACACGGGAATTTCATTGCCAGTCAAGTCATACTCAATTGGCTCCTCCTCAACCTCTTCAGTCACTTGTTCCTGTCCATCCACAAATTTCACTGATTTTTTCACGTGTTTTGTCTTGGCGAAAACTTTCCTATTGTCCAAATCCACAATTGATTGAGTCACTTTTATCTCCTCAGACGATAAAGTGGAAAATTCTTCAGTTTCCTCACCCTCGGGAATAGAATCCAATTGATCACCATCCCATCTATCCAAAGAAATGTCCTGAATTTGATCCAAAGCAGAATCTTGTTCAGCACTTTCAGCTGTTTCATAACTCTGTGAACCTCCTTGAATTTGTGGTGAAGCCAGAGGAATTTCTGTTTGTGGAATTTCAGCAGCAATTTCAGCCACCTCGATCGGAATTTCCTCAAGTGGTTGTTTCTTATCCTCCTTTTCATCATATTGTTGAGTTATCTCCTCACGGATAATTTCTTTCACAATTAATGGACTTTCAGACGCTTTCCTGGCAACTTCTTGCTCAGAGATTGGCTTGAATTCAATTTTCTCCTCCACATAAGATGTTTCAATTTCAGGCTCAATTACAGGTAATTCATCACCCACAACCTCCACTTGAGCAGGCTCCTCAAGAACCTCCTCAGTCACCTGTTCTTTGCCATCAACAATTCTCACATGACGAACGATCTTCTTCTTAATAATCGTGACGAATTTTGTGATCTTCTCAGGAAGAGACTCGGGAAGAGATTCCTCATCGGAATTTTGCTTGGAATTCTTCTCCTTCTTCTTCTTCCTGGCCTTTGCCTTCTCCCTTTCGGGCTTCTTGGGCTCATCTCTCTCGGGTTTCTTTTCCTCTGCTTTCGTTGGAAATTTCACCTCTTGAATTTCCGACACCAAAATCGCCGACGATTCCGCTGTTTGCTTGTCAATTGGCAATCTCACTTCAACAACATTATCAGTCACTTCACCATATTTTAGGGATTTTTCCACTTCACTCGATTGAGAAACTTTTACATCTGTCTCCATTGAAAGCTCATCGGAAACTGACTCGCTCGTCGGCTCTTCCACATCAACGATCACAATTTCTGGCTCGAGAATGGGGATTTCCTGCCCAGTCACTTCCATTTCAACGGGCTCTTCAATCACCTCCTCAGTCACGTGTTCCTTGCCATTAATAACTGTGATGTGACGAATGATTTTCTTGCGAATTATTGTGATGGTGCGTGTGATGTACAAATCAGAGTCATCAATCTTGGGGATCTCAGCCTCACTCGTAGGAGTAGCAAGTTCTGCCTTTTCCTCTGCCTTTTTCTGCTTCTTGGACTTCTTCCTCGAAGGTTTTTGGGGCTCTTGCACAATTTGTGGCTCCTGTGCTGCCTCTTGAACAGTTTTCTTCTTGTCCTTCTTCCTAGCTGGGATTTCTGGCTTCGTTTCTTCAGTCGAAGCCTCCTTTACAGGAGGCGAAATAACATCTTTTGCCCTACTCTTCCTCTGCGGCTTTTTCGTGACATCTTGCTCGGGACTAGAATCAGAATCGCTCCTCCTGATCTCCCTGTGCTGTGGCACAGGTGATACCAGACTGGGTGATGGCGTTAGCTTGTCATCTCTTCGTGTGACTGCACTGTCATGAGAAGGAGACCACATCGTTGTTTGCATCTCACTGGATGGCTGGAAACTCTTCTGTTCCACCTGATGCTTCCTGGATGGTCTCGGTGACACGCTTGAGGGATATAAATCCGCTGTGGTCACGCCCGTGGGCAAATCACCAGCTTCCATGCCCTTCAGCACATCGGCATACGTTGTATTACCCGGACACCAAATGGGACTCCGCGAGCGCTCTCGTGGAACTGCACTCGCACCGCCGAGCAATTCAACATTCACTGATGTTTGCACTCTATTCGGGGATCTCGATTGACGTGATTCGTCCAACACTTGCGTTTTCTGCACAACTATTTCTGGCACAATGTCCAATTCAGCATGATTCATCACTTTCCCACTCTCCTCCACAACTGGCACTCGCTCAATTGCCTCATCTCTCGGCAACACTTCCACCGGCAGCGCCGGCTCAATCGCCGCTGCCCTCTCGCGGGCCAGGAAGTCGGTTGGACGGGGCGGTTGCCACACTGACTCCTGCTTCTGCTTGCGTCCAAAGAGGACATCGGCATAAGTTGGTCTCGGTGCAGATTCCCATCCGACCACCACTGGTAAATTAATATAGGGGTCCAGTTGGCGTATCAGCGTGACGAAAGAGTCAATTTTGTGTTGACTTCCCTCAATGGAGGTCCTCAGTGCCTAGGTTGATGGCATACAACCATGTCAGTTATTACAATCTTGCAGATGGAATGTGTAGATTTTGTATATAGATTATAAGATAGGATTATAGAGAGAGTAATGTTTTGATGAGGACGAGATTTCTTGCATAAACATAAAGAGACTGTGAAATATTTTGTGGTGGCGACATAATAGCATTTGATGGTGAGATTGAAGACATTGCGCCCGCCTCCCAATATTACAGAGAGAGAGATAATTCAGCTGCTCCCCAAAGAGATTGCATATTTGCATTATGTATGATACGACAGAAACACAATTAAAGAGGAAAGCATTCAAGTTGTTGGCATATGAAATGATATTTTTATTACCTCTTGAGATAATATAAAATATTTTTTGGCATTTTCTTGCTTAATTTTGGTTTAAAAGTGCTACACATAAAGGTTTTTTTTTTCTTTTGAGTATAATGATATAAAAAAGAACAATTTGTTGATGTTTACTTGATATAATAAAGGAAATAAATAGAGACTAGCAAATGAATTAAACGATGTAATAAGAGAATACACTAAAGGCTAAGTATCAAGAAGCATTTCAGTATCTGGTGTTCCACGCTGAATCAACAGCTTGATGCGTTCATTGCGAGCACTAAGCTTAACTTGGACAGATTTTATACGTTCCCGACATGCCTAGAGACACCATAAGGATGCATATATAGATTTCGTTTTTGTTTTAACACCCAAAACCAAATGAGAGTGTTATTAATCAGAACAGTTAGTGTAAGATCAGGAGTGATATTTTTTGGTGGGCAGGACAGATAGACATATGTAGATATCACGTGGAATTTTCACCGTTTCGTAAACACATTACACGTAGGTTATTCAAGGCAGATTTTCCGGGTTTTATTCGTTTTTGCAAAACGAATGGGGAGGATCGTTGATTGAGATGGGGATTCAAGTGCAACAAAAATACAGAAAAAAGTATAAGATCAACAAAATCAAAAAAAAAGTTCAATTGTGTCATTGAGAAAAACCTAGGTGTTTTGTGTAACAGTGTTCCAACTAGACAACAAGATAGAGACTTCAATTGAATATCACGTTTGATTACCAACATAATATTCCACATATTACTGTGAAAATAAAGCCCTGAGGTCAAGAAACGTGCAAGTTGCCTTATCTTTATCTTAATAGGTATATAAATTTTGATATCACTTGCAAATTCCTTGGCATTCTAAGCTGATTACTGATTTGCATATCTCATGTGTTTCCATCACCAATATAGTGCAAAAGAGTTTCATCTTAAAACCCAAGACATGAAAATGTAAGATGGAAATTTTATGGAAAATATTTTATCATTGCAGAGTGGACTAAACTATACACACAAATTTCTATAATTCCGATGCATTATTTACCAAATTTCAACTGTTAAAAATAATCCACTTTGCAATACATAAATATACTGAAAAAAAATCGTTGATTCTCACACAATGAAAAATATTCAATCTTCCATACAAACTCTTCACGATCTTGGTATGAAAAAAAAGGCATTACATCAACTAGTCACGTGCCATTGCAATCAATATAAATAAACAATGAAATATAAATTAAAATATATAATTTCATACTGCGTGTTAAAGTGAATTTTGTGTGATAAATCTCTTCGACTAATTTCCTCAAGTCTTTTTCTCATTTGTGATTCTGAGGCGCGAGAATGATTTGTGAAGTGTTGTCGTGAGATGAAAAGTGAAATCTTGAACACTCACCTGTTCCTCTGCGGCTGCACGATCGCGTTCATGTGCCAAATAACTTGGCGACAAGATGTGACGCAGTTGCTGCTCCTCGTGAATGACTTTCTGACGCAGGGATTGAATGTTTTGCTGATAGAGATCAATCTGATTGAGAGTCTCTTCAATTTGACGCGTCCTCTGTCGTATCAGATCACGCAGTTCATCCAACTGCACCACAATATCACTGGCGGCTTCGAGGATCTTCGAATCAACATTGGGCAGTTCACGGAAATGCACCTGCAAAGACAATCAAAGACATTGCCCAATGAAAATTCCCACCAACAACTAAAATCTCTTTCCGCCATTACTTGTAGTTTCTCGATGGACATGTGAATTTTGGTCTTTTGCGTTGATATATCAGCCAGAGTTTTCTCGTGAATACCCAATTGATCACGCAGTGGCTTTTTCCGCTGCTGCGGTGACTCCAGTTGGCTCTTAGTCTTATCTATCCACGCTCGGACCTCCTTCATCTTCCGCTCGCACTGCTCCCACTCCTCGCACGTCTCCTGCAACAGTCCATTCCTCTCCAACAGTCTTCCTTCAACAACAGCTTTTGAGTCCTCGGCCTCCTGAAGCTTGTCTCTGAGTTCTCCAACCGTCGTCAACTCAGTGATCTGCTCCAATTCGCGATCCATCTCGCTAAGGTTCTTGTTGATCGGCTTAACACTCTTCACCGCCACGGCATAGTCGGCAGCCTTCTGCCTCAACTGCTGCAGGGTCACGATGTCCAGTGGCTCGGCCAGGAAGTATCCCTTCTCCTTCACCCAATCCATCACTTGTTGGTACAGATGCAGGAATCTCGACCATCCATCCAATGTGTTCTCCACTTGCTTGCGCTTGTCCGCCAGCATGGCTCCAATCTGGTCCAACTGCTTCGCCAACTGATCCACTGTCGCCTCAATGAGCGCCTTCTCCTCCTCATTCTGACTATGATCAATTATCACTTGGCCATTTTTGCGCACATAGTTGAGCCTATCGCCGACTAGAACATGCTCCTGGTTCAACTTCTGCAGAATATCCTTAAATTGTGCCGGCTCCAATTCGTGATTGTTGATCTTATCCTCAGCGCTCTGAATCCACTTTTGTATCTCATCCACATTCGTGAGGTATTCCGATCGGACAGTTCGGGCCTTCTTGAAGTCCCTCATCTTGTCCTCCATCGCCTCGTGCACTTGCTCCAGCATCAACTCCAACGTTGTCAATTCCTGGGCGATGTCCGTGGGTATGAAGTTTTGTGCGTTATTGTAGTTATCCCTCAAGTTCCTGATGAACTTCTTCACCTCGCTGTCCTTGTCGTTGAGGTTCTTCCGCAAATCTCTCAAATTATTCTCAGTCTGCTCGAGATTCTCCCCAAACACATAGAAATCCACCACACGTCCTTTCAACTCTCGCAGTTGATTCTGCAAATCGATAATATTCAAATACTGCCGCTTTATCCACTCAAGAGCCTCCCGATTCTTGTTCACACGATCCTTAATCGACTTGTGAAGTCTGCAAAGAGAGTTAAGAGAGAAAAAAAAAATAGAAGAATAACAAACAAGTACTCAAGTGTGTGCCACTGAAAATCACACTGTTTGCCCAATGATGTTCACCACAAAAGCCAGAGAGAGGAAATTTCGACGAAGAAACCTGACGTAATGCGTAAAATTGTCTGTGCAGATCTCACATTCTATAAATACGAAATCTCCTCTCACACCCATAATCTCTCCTATATCTCAATTATTGATGTTCAACAAATTGCAAAAAAGAAATTCCTCGTGTTGGGGAAAAAATCTCTGCCTGTATGAACTATAATTACAAAATTCCCTCCGACAAAAATATCATTTATCGCATGTCATAAAAGGTTTCGTGCACAATCTTTTGATAAAAATACACTGAGGAAGTGAAATCTCAACGTGGAAAAAAAGTCGTGATTTAATCCCATTTAAGAGCCACCATCGTAAATCCTTAAGACCAGAGTGAGAAAATTGAGCAAAAATAGACCAAGCAATAATTTATGCTAAATTCAATCTCGTAAAAGCTCTACTGAATATTAATTCCAATCAATTTTGAGAGAATATAAACCGCAAATTGGAACGCGAATCCCATTATATAAGTCCATGAGGCAGGCACCTTGTTTTACACGACTTTAGCACAGATTTTCCTCGCACACTTTCACTTGGGGCTCTCAGTATATTATCCAAATGTGTTCAAACGCTGTCCTCAAAATATTTGGGCGCTTCTATGATGTCTTCTCAGCCAATTTCCAGCCATCCAGTGTGATTCGCGTCAGAATACGTTATGAGAGAATCATCTAAGTCTGAGAAACGAACCTCCCATCGTCACCCAATCGTTTTCTGGTTAGTCGCACGTATAAAAAGATATATTTATTTTAAATATTCGGCTTTTCTTTCCTCATCTTTAATTGTGCACAGACTTTATTAATAGATCTTCGTACACAACTTCGCGCTTTCCTCTCGCGATTTTCATCTCACACACATACAAGCAAGAAATCTATTGCGAAAAGGGGAGAAAGATAGGAATTTTGAGCATGTGCAAAAAATTCCTCTGACTCAAAATTTTGCACGAGTTACAGGGAAATTAATTTATTTCATCCGCACACGTCCACCATGTGAGTCACAAGAATAAGCACAGTCGAATACATAGCCCGAAAGCTTCACCGGCATCTCAGTAAACAAAAAAATCAAAGCGCAATAAATAAGTCGTCTTGAATTAATTAGGCATTTCAATGCCTTGACCCTTGAAACGATCTCCTAGACGTGGATAAAATTAGCTTTCCCAGACGATTGATCCTATAAATCAAGAGTCTGTCAAGCATTGTACACGCTCTGTTGCGATTATTGCTTTTTTCCACTGAAATTCAGAACACGCCACACTCTGTATTCCTCCAAACTCTGTCATACTGACCAAAAAAACACTGTCCTTCACCTCTTTGCAATTCTATCTCAATCATTCTATTCTTAAAAAAAAATCTGCTACTCTAACACAATGGCCAGAGATCGTGAAAAGTGAAACATCCCACCCGATAAATGTGATCATCGCAATTGATTTCAGTGCCTTCATTTACTTATTCGTCAGAAAAAGGCCCCACGCAGTGTATATATGAGTTTCAGTGGCACTCATCACACTGGTTTTAGCATCACAGTAAATATTGACTTTGGACATGGCGATTCACTTTCAGCGGATTCTCAAGCTCGCAATAAAAAAAAGATGTCGAATTTGCATGAGGTCATACTCAATTTTTAACACCATTTGCTTACTACTCTCGCTCGACATCGTTCATCCGTCAATTTGTGTGATATTTTAGCATTATAATGGGGAAGTAACTCACGTTTTATGCGACTCATTCAATGTCTTCACAGTGTCCTCGACACTCTTTGCACAGGCAGGATTGACCCTCTGTAGCAGGTCGTGCACTGTGTCCGCCAATTCGGTCAGCTCCTCGCACAGAGGACGGCAGTTATCAATCTTCGCGGCGAGATCCTGGGAAAAAGAGCGAAAAAAAACCAACATTAAACCCACCTATTCATGCCCATACACAATCGCGAGTGCGGTGAAAACCAATTTCCACACTCAATGGATCATTAAATTTCCAATTAAAGCTCGATATGCGACAAACAACACCACATATGGTGTAATTTCTCACCTGAAGCGCTGCCTCACTATCCTCGAGTTGCTTCCTCGATCGGACAACAGGATCGAGGAGCTTACATTGCTCCCCAATGTGGGTCAATTGCGTGTCCAGAGAGTGCGCCTTCTTATCCAATTGCTCCCAATTCTCCAACAGCGATCCGATGAATTCTTTCCTACGCTTGAGGTCGACAATCAAATTATTCCAATTCTCATTAATCTTGCTCTGCTGTCGCTCGATCTTCTCCAAATTGTCTGCATCGGCGAATCGCTTGATGATTTGCGCCTTCTCATTCAACGCATCAACATCAACTGATTTGGCCTGCAATTAGTTCAACTGTTAACGCTCCGAGAGGAAAGCAAAAACAACTTGTGATAAGATTATTCTTCAAGTAATCTTTCGGAATGTGTCGATTAAAGTCATTTACAATCCATATAAAGTCATTTGGAAGAAAACTTCTGTCAATTCGCACTACTCAAAGTCTCCTAATTGGTTATAATGAAAAATAACTTCTTCTTCTCTGTTGTATTTACAAAGATTCAACACTGTTTTTGGCAAATTGCCGGTTGCTACTAAACACTTTCTGCAAGTTGACTGTCTGAAGCCCACAAACCGACTAGCCTCATGTCGAGAACTCTTGCGATTGCACGATCGCATACATGAAAAGCCCGTTGAAAAGTGTGTGACCAAAACATGAATCGAATGAATTCACTCTCAAAGCATTCTCGCGACAAGTCGTAATAATTTTCACATGTATTTCCACTCGACTTGGTGTTTTATTTATCAAAATGCTAAGACATATAGACAAAAAACTCATACATAAGTAGTACAAAATGTGCTACACATCAAAAGACCGGCTACTTTAGCCACCACTGAAGGTGAAGACACGCCGATGACATCATAGATTATTTTCGCTTCATGGAAATATTAAATTATCAATTCTCGCATAATGCCGCGCGACATGCCGGAATGTTTAATCTCTGTAATGCGACGTAATTTCACCACATTTCACCGATCTTGCGCATCCACCAACAATCTTATTACCTTCCAATTTAAAGTGGGGAATTTCTGATACTCTCTGGAAATAAGACACGAGTGGAATAGCTAACGACCGGAACTAATTGTGTGAGTGTATCTCTTGGAGGCAAAGAAGAAGCACTGCAGGAAGCATATTTATACGTTCCGCCAAGAGGTCAAGGTGAAGAACACTTGATTCCTACAATAATCACTACATCCGAGCCCCAAAAAAATAATTTTGCTTTCTTCACTCTTCGTCAGACAATTCCATAATCGCTGGTTAGGTAATTTGGTGATTATCATGCTTTTTGACGGTCTTTTTTTCGCACTCTTTTGCCAACGAAAAACAATCGGGTTATTTTTAATTTTCATACTCCACAGCATTTCATATGTTGACTTCAACAAGAACCCGTGGCAATTATGGCGAGAGTATTTCTTATTATTGTTTTCCTACACCCTATTACTCGTTATCAAATGACACGGAATAAACTCATTGATTGTAACACACTTTATAGCCTTATCGGCGGTAATGTTCAAGAAGAGAATTTTTAATCAGTTTTTGTTCCGTAATCCTTCCTCGACTTCCTCAAAATCAGATTATTTCCTTATTGTGTGAATTTCTAAAATTTGCGGGGCCAACAAAACTATTTCTGAATTTCGCAATCATGTATATCAGTACATAAAGTGCAAAGATATACAAAATAACAACTCTATCGCTTTCATTGCAGATTAAACACACACAAACCAGAAATAATGAAAACAATCTAATGGAAATAAACATTGGTGGAATCGATTGAGAGACATAAAGTCATGAATAATCACACATCAAGTTATAAATAGAATAATTGCAAACTCACCTGAACATCATTTAGCGCATGGTTGACTTTCTGCAGAATAAAATTGAGCGACCCCAAATTTTCTACACTCTCTTCTGGCAATTTTGACCTTGCAATGAGATTATTCACTTTTTCGTAGCACTCACAGTATTCTTTCCACAATTTCAGATTCTCCTCGAGGTGATTCTGGTGTGATTTTGCAGCACTCACTGTATTCTTGAACACTTGCTTGTGGTGTTGAAGCTCACGCGACAAGTCATTCTGCTCTGAATTGTTCAGAGATGACCAGATCTTGTCTGCCGCCTCCTGAATCTGCACAGTCACCAAATCCGTCATCATGGGCTCAGTGCCGAAGAAGAGCTTGTGCTCTTCCAAATCACCGACTATATTCTCAAAATTGATGCCGTGTTTGCTGTTCTGCAGACGCACTTCAACCTCCTCCAACCAACTGTTCAGCTTCGACACAAGCAACAGGTAGTCAAGTCGATACTTCTTGTTGTTCTGCAAATACTCCTCGCGGTCGTTCAATTCCGCCGGCAGCGTCGTGAGCAGCAATCGACTCTCCGACAACATTTCCAACAACGATCCCGGCAATCCCACCTCATTGCGCGCCTGATCGTTGATCTTTTGAATTTCATCGAGGTGCTTCTCGATCTTCTTGCGCAGCGAGTGATGATTTTGAATTTCACGTTCCACACAATTTGGATCTCTGTTCAGCAGCGGTCGAGACTTCACCAGAGTCTCATTCTGGTGCAACCAGTCAAGGAGAGAGCTGAGATCTGATTGCATCTTCCTATGTTCCGCCAGAGTGTTCTCGTGCTTCTGCTTTTGACTCTCAATCAGCTTCCTCAGGTTCTGCAGTTGCATCTTCAGGGATTGCAATTGCTCAGTGATGCTATTGCGATCTGCAGCTGTGCCTTCAGATGCTATCTTATTGCCCTTATCCGCAGCAGATGCCAAAATCGCCTCACACTCCTGAATCTTGAGAATCACTCCGTCGTACTGTGCAATTTTGTCCTCAATTGAATCTCCAGACTTCTCAATATCCGTCACAACACCTGTGTACTTCTTGATGAACATGATAATCTCATTCACGAGTGCTATGAACTGTTCGCGCAAGAGCAGAAGTTGACGCAAGCGAGCCAATTGATCTTCAATCAACTGAATAGTGTCGTCTTGCTGAGTCACGAGAGTCTGCAATTCAGGGAGATTTTCCACTTGAATCTCGCCAATTTTCGCCTTACTATCTTTCAAATCTGAGAGAATTTTTTCATAAGATTGCAACAATTCCTGCACATCTTCGATTTTACTTCCAACGGGTTTATTTAAATTCTTGATTTCCGCCTGAATTAAGCCCATAAACTGGATATAATCTGTAACCTTTTGCTTGGCATCCAGGTATTCCTTGATATGTCTTTCCAAGTACTTCAATCGGTCATCAATCAAAGTCGAAAGCTTGTCATAGCGATCTCGGACTCCCTTCAGCTGATCAGAGAGCTTTTGCTTATCCGACGGCGTAAGCGATGGAGATATTTGGTTAGCTTCCTCTGATATATTTGCAATTGTACCTCGAATATCCTGAGACTCCTTGGCCAGATTCTTATACTTGGCGAGTTGTTCTTCCAGAGTGGGCAGATTTGTTGTTCTTAGTGGATTTGAAGTACTAACTTCAGTCTCACTGAGCCAGATTGTCACTCCCTTAAGACCATCCTCGAATTTCTGCCTATCCGGTATCAATGCCGACAGTTCACTCACCTTATTGCCCACATCTTGCTTTACGCCCTCAAATTCATCACGAATCTGCTGAATTTTTCTGCCCAGCAACTCTCTCTCATTCTCAGGTGCTGATCCAAATAGCGCTGACGATTGTTTATCCAAATCACTCAGCACGCCATCCTTGAATTCTTTCAAATCACTCTCGTGCTTCTTGCACTGGTGCAATTTCATTTCAAGATCAGCCACAGAAAGGGGATTTTCCTTCTCAATCGTGGGCTTGTTCATCTTCAGCCATTCACCTGCCTTCTCCAGATTTTCATCAATGGCTTTCCGCAACTGAATTTCTTTACCACAGCTGCCAATTTCCGCCTTCAAGAGTTCCTTCAGCTTCTGTTCATCGGCTTTCAAGTTCTGAATCTCAGTTTGAAGCTGCAACACTTCAATCGGTTCCAATTCAGATTGAATGTTGTTGAGTCTCTTTTCAAGTGTCTCGATAATAGGCTGCTTTCCTTCAGCCTGTTTCAATTGATTCTTCAAATGGGCCAATTTAGCATCTGCATTGTCACCTTTTTCTTCAGGACTGGATAACTCCTCAATTGAGGACTTGATCCAATTGTGACAATTGTCAATATCATTCTTCAGATTGTCCAGCCCCTTATTCGTGGACTCAATCACCTGGATCTTGCGATTGATCCTCTTGGAAATATCATTGAATCTTCGATCGACACCCTTAATTTGCTCCTCCACTTGCTGAGCATCCAAATTGCTAATCACTTCAATTGTCTTGCGGGCGATGTCCTTGAATGTGGCCAATTTTCCAGGCGATGCAGCATCAAATTCATCTTTAATCTTCTGCACAGTGGCCAACTTTTGGCTACAACTCAATCCACTGCCACTATCGAGGACATCCATGCGCTGGATGAACTCATCAATCCAACCATGAGTGGCTTGTGTGCACTTTCGATATTCATCAATGACAGCCTGGTCATCTCTCTTCTTTGCAATCGCCGCCATCAGGTCATCCTCCAATTTGTCAAGCCGCTCCTCGATCTTGGTTGTCTCGTCGTCGCCTTCAACTGAACAAGAATTTATTAGGTCAACCACGAAATATTTTCACTGTGTAGTCAATGTACTTACGTGGCCCTGACATTTCTGTGAGAAGCTGCGATCTCTTGTCACCGATCGCCGTCATAAGATCATTCATTGCGGTCAGTTCCTGTTTCGCACCGTCGCTACGTAATTTAGACGGTCGAGAGAGCCAGTCGGACACGATGGCCTGTTGTTTGTTGATCCAATCGTCCAGTTCAGTCCTTTGTCTCTCCAATAGCTCCAATTCCGCGATCGCCTTCACAAGATCACTCAAATATGTTTGAATCTGAAAAGAACGTATTATTTCTATTAGTACGGACAAGAATGCATTTTAAAATCAACCAGTCTCATACCTGATCGAGCTGATCTTCAAGCTGAGCTCGTACTTTGAGCTCCTTCTCAGGAATTGGTTGCATGGCCGATTCAATGGGAGAACTTGGACGACTGATGCTCGCTGTGGCGGATTCGCAAGCTGCAACAGCGGAAGCCAATCGCGCCTTCTCCTTCTGGAGCCCATTGTGGAGCTCTTGGGCGAATTTCAGTTGAACCTTGCAAGCATCAAGTTCACTTGGCACTTCCTCGGGTGGCATGATTGCTTCATTTCTGATCAGTTGTTGCTGAATATCCTCAAGTGTATCTTCATATTCCTTGAACTTCGCCATACTCTCCTCTAGACGTTTCTTGATTTGAATTGACGTCAACAAGAGAGAATTATAGCTGTCCTGCACATTCTTCAAGTGGGTCTCAATAGTGTTTTTGATGTATGGATTGCAGTGCTCATATCGACTTATCTGGTTATTACCCTTCGCCTTCAGATCATCCAAATTGGCTTGGTACTTTTGAATCTCATCCAGGAGAATTTCATGCTGATTCAACTGTTCCTGGGTTTGCTCGCGATTAGTTATGTACAGAGAATTGTGTGCCATAAGTTGGAAGGACACCTGAAGAAGCCACTTTTCGGTCTCTTGCAAACTCTGATGGTATGACAAATAGTCATCAATTTCCGTCTGTAATCCATTGATGACAGACTCGCATTTGGAGTTAAGATGATCCCAGCGAATAACTAAGCGATTTGCCTCCTCAATTTCATTGGGAGTCTTAGACCACGAGCTGAGTTCCTTGGCTTCAGATTTAATGTGATCCAGATCACTCTTCTTGCTCTGAATGTCTCCCTTGATATTCTTAAATCTCTCCTGTAGCGTCTTCATTTCACTGAGATCACCCTTATTCTCGAGATTTCCATTGAGAATCGCCTCAACGTCACTCAGCCATTTTTCAAATTTGTTCTTCGCATCGCGATAGTCCTCCCATCTCATGAGATTGCTCTTTGCCTTAGCAATACCATCATTCACGTCGCGATTCAGTTTGTCCCATGACTCTTGGATCTTGTCCATTTCCACTTGCAAATCGTCCTGCCGATCAGCCGGCGTCACACTCAGAGTCTTTGTAAATGCATCTTGGACAATAACAAACAGGGATTGTCCTTCTGGGAGACGACTGTACACATTGTTAAGGGAGTTGAGATTTTGACGGGTTGCCGCTTCATTACCAAGTACTGCACACTCCTTGATAGTGCCCTCCTTACCAGCAATCCACTTCTCCATCTGTTCCTTGTAGACTAAGAAGTTGGTTTGATCCGCTAGACATTTCTCCGCCTTGGAAACAAAGGCTGTAAACGGAAAATGAAGTTATCCATAAAATTTTCTTCACTTTTGGATACATAATTTGGACTTTAAAACAATACATAATAATAATACACATAGCAATGTATTTTTAAGAGGACGATCATCTCACCTTGAGCCGAGTTGAGAAGCTGAGAATATCTTCCTTGGAGATCAACTGTTTTGTCTCTCACCCAAGTACAAGCGCTCTGTTCCATAAGGGTTTCACAGCAGTCACTGAGATCCTCCATGTTCTCTCTCTGGTTCTGAACATCTTCCAGGATTTTCTGCAAATGATAACGATTCATGCAAGGAATTAGTCACAAGACGAGACGCTAAAGTATACGAATTATCTACCAAACTCACCTTGCAATCAGCCAAATCATTTGTTGTTATTTCTCCTCTCGTCTCCATCTGACGAATCTTGGCCTCATATTCTTGCAGCCACTTTCCGATCTGATCTGATTTCTCCGTAAACTTATTCCAAGTGGCGATGCAATTGGTCAAGGCGTCATGTGATTGCTTCGTGGTGTGTTGCAAACCATCCCAATCAGATTTCAATTGCTTAATCTCCTGATTGATCACATCCTGACCCTCACGACCACTGGTTGCGATCACATGGCCGCTCAACTCAATTGTATTCTCCATCAAGATCTTCCCCTCGGGCTGAGACAACTCAATTTCCCGCAGTTTCGTCTGCTTCTCCATCAATTGAGGTTTGTCTCCATGAGAATCTGAACAGTGCTGAATATCCATTTTTGTCTTACGAATCCATTCGGAGATTTCGCCATAAGCGAGCTTGTAATTCTCATGATATTTCACCTGATTTTCCAGGTTTTCTATGTTCTTGGCAATGACTCCCTGGCAATTCTCAAATCTCTTCAAACACGTGTCAAACTCCTTCTTGTCCAAGCTCTCATCATCTCTCAGTTTGTTCTTGATCTTTTCAATGGTATCATTGTACGTGATCATGTCTTTCTGAAGAGTGCGGTTCTTTTCCAAGTTTGTTTTCTTCTCACTCAATTCATTCAAATACGCATCTGCTTGTTGCAAATTGGGCTCGACTTCATCCAACCACTCATTAAGGATCTTAATCAGCTTAGTCACATCATCCAATTGAGCTGCCCGATTTGTCAACTTCTGCTTAATATCGCCAATCTCTGAGATCAATTTTTCAAACTCATGCTTGAGATTTTCAGTGTTCTCTTGAATTTTGGCAGCGCCATTGATCTCTGTGTTCATGATCACTTTCTCTTTCAGTTCAATCGTGTATCTGAGTTTATTTTGACCTTGTTCCACCATCTGTTTGATATTCTGAATGGTGTTGAGTTTGTGATTCACCTCGGCAATCGTATTCGGGATCTCCAGACATTCATTCAACTTGTCATGAATCGCCTCCACCCAATCCTGACATTCACCATACAGCGCTTGATGCTGCTGATGCTCTTGATAGTGCAACTCAAGTCGGCGCATCACTTCCTTGGCTATTGACAGAAGAGCATTGTATTTTGTGGTGAGTTGAGTCACTCCATTGCTAATTCGGGTGTCAGCACAGATTTCCAGGAGAGTCTGCGCTGTTATATTGAGTTGATCAAGCTCACGTTGCCAGTCGAAAATTGTCTGCAAGTGGTTCTGGAATTGTTCTAGCACATTCTTCTTCTCCTCCAGACTGTCTTGCAACTTGTTGTATGACTGCACCAGGGTTTCCGTCTCCGTGAGCCAATCAAGAGCTTCCTTATACTGATCATCGTATTCTGTCCACTTGACAATGCCAATCTCAAGTCTCTGCTTTGCCTGCTTCAAATTTTCACTGCAAGAATCATAATTCATAAAAATGTAACAATTTGAAACAATAATTATAATCTATTTTCAGTATACTCACACAAAGTTGTCAAACTCTTCTTGAAGGAGCGCCACTTCCTCCTCAATCACTTCCCGATCAACCGGAATGGCATTGTGACAAGCGATTTCTCCTTGCTCCAATACTTTGTTCAGCTTCGGAGTCCCTTCGTCATTCACCTCATTCTGCAGCAATCGAATCTGACCCAGTTTGTTGGTTAGAGTCTCCTTGTCTCCCACAGGCTCTGAACTCTTGCTGAGACGCTCTTTAGCGTTGCGCAGCCACTGAGCAAAGTCATTCCCAGCATCGATTAACGCCTGATGATTCTCAATTGTCTCCTTTTGCTTTTCGTACAAGTCCTTAGCCTGTTTGCTCAGATTTTCATACTTGAAAGATATCTCAGAAGCTGGGATGGCTTGCTGCAAATCGGAGGCTTTTGATGTGACAGACTGGATCATCGGTTCAAAGGACACAATGTCTTGGACAATGTTGTTTGTCTGTCTAAGGTTGGCCTTTCTCTCACTGAGCCCTGATGCCAAGCCTGGTTGTCCTTTCTTCGATTTCGCCACCTTCTGCTCACACACTTGTTGGAGTTTGGCCTCACGATCGGAGATCCATTGCTGCAATTGGGAGTAACTGGAACTGTAGTCTGCCCACTGAAGAAGACTAGTCTCCAGATGAACCTTCACAGTTGACATCTTCTTCACCAGTCGATCCCACTCATTTTGAATCTCCTTGATCTGATTATTGATCACTTCCTTGCCATCTGAGCGTGTACTTCTCAGGACTTTCTCACCATTATTCACAGTTGTATGAACAAGATTCTGGCCTTCTTCGCGGCGGCGAATTAAATCGGTGATCTGTTGCAATTTCGCCTGCAGTGTTTCCTTATTGGAACTGCTGGACGCTTCGCTGCACTCTCGAATAATTTCTTTAGCATTCTCAATCCAATTGCGCGCATTGTTCGCACACTCATCAAACTCCTTGTGTTGTTCATAGTTTGTCTCGACTTTCTTGTACACGTCCTTTGCCAGATTCACCTGCACTTGAAAACGAGAATTCAAATGCCGGAGTTGATTGTTGACATACGTATCCAAGTGAGAGGCCAATAAAGGAGCTGCAGATTTATTAAATCTTTCAATGTCCTCTCGACCCTTCTCCAGTCTCTTCAAGATGTCATCCATTTCCTTCACCTGCTTTTGCTTTTCATGAAGCGTGGGCAGAAGATTCAACTTGTGATTCTTCACGAGAATATCAATTTGTTGAAGCCACTCTGAGAGTCTCTCATATTCTTCCTTATATTCCCTCCACAGGATCACTGTCGACTCCAGTTGATCCTTCTGCTGAGAGATCTCCCTGAATAGTGACTCAAAGTTTTCACGAAGTTCCGCGATATCTCGACGAATCACTTCCTGTCCAGGCTCTGATGTGCTCGCAAGGACAACTTCACTTGTATGTTGAAGATGTTCCACCAACAATTCACCTTGAGGCTGTTTATTGAGCAACGCTTCGAGAGGTGTCAGAATATTCTCAATCGTTAGCTTGTCACTCAAAGTTTGTTGCTTTAGTGAAGGGAACTTATCACGAGCTCTCGCCATCCAAGCAGATAAATCATCATAGGCTTCTTTATACAATCGATGATCACGATATTCTTCCTCGCGCTCAATCATGAGCTTGTTCATCTTGTCTGATAACAAATCAAATTTGTCAAGAATTTGCTGAGCTTGATTAGCAGCCAAACTCTGTTGGCCACTGGCAATCATTTCTCTCGCCTTAGCCTTCAGAATATCAACATCCATTCTTTCGAGGCGAATTTTCTCCACTGCATTTTTAATGCGCTCCAGCATTGCTCGTTTCTCTGTCATTGTCGCTTGATAGTTACACAACTCCTGATACGTATTCTCCATCCATTCAGCAGTTTTGTTCACATTCTGCACCTCTTCCAGAAATCCTGACCACTGGTTGATTGATGCATCCAGTGATGTCTTCACATCGATCATCCTGAGTGCTAATGTCGACCAGTCCTCTTGCAATTTCGTGAGAAGCTTATTGATCGCCTCATGACCAGCCGGAGCGGTATTGGCCAAGACATTCTGTGCCGTCTCAATGACAGACTGTACTTTACCGAATCCCTCATCTTTAAGCAGAAGGAGATCCTGGATAGTGGCCAATTTATTCTCCAAGTCCTTGGGCGATGTAGCCGACAGATCAGAGCAGTAGTCAAGTTTCTGCTTAATATTGTCGAGCCACTGATTACAATCATTGAGCTTATTGTCGAATTCCTGATGACCAGATACATATTGCTGCCAACGAGAGTGAAGTTCTTTGACCTTAAGACAAACCTGCTGGTATTTAAGCACTAATTCTGAGATTTGAGTACTACGGGAACTTGCCAATCCTTTGTACAGCAACTGAGCACGCTCAGTCACACTATCAATTTCCAATTCCTTGGCACGAACTTCACCCTGCAACTCTTTGAGGGCTTCCAATTGTTCAATTTTCTCGGCCTTGGTTGTCTTTAGATCAATAGCATGCAATTTACTATCTGTCCCAGAAATCCATGCAACACACTGATCACGGAGCTTCTCGTATTCATCCCACTGCTGCAGCTTAGCCATTACATTATCAATGGCCGTCTGGACAGATGACACCAAAGCTTCCCACTCCTGCTGGGAGTTGTCAACTTGAGCCTTAACGTTCACCTGACCCTCCTCCGCTGTGCCAGGAAGAACTTTCTCGCCAAGAGCACGGATATCGTTAATTCGACTCGTCTCATCGGTATACTCTTGCTGCACTTTCTTCAGACGATCAAGATTGCTGGCCAAGGAGACACGATCAACGTCCAAGTCTCCCCACAGATTGACAGTGTTGTGGGCTGCTTCAATAAATTCTTGGGTATCCATAACGGCTTTACAGTACAGCTGGTGATCATTCACTATATTCACATACGTTTCTAGGTGCTTTTGTGCCAGTTTTAGTAAATTTCCGTACCTCTCCTCAAGACCTCTGAATTGATTCTCAATTGTTTCATTCTGTTCAGGCAGATTTTCAATCAAATCCTTCAAATTAATCATTTCCGGCTTGTGATTTTGAATATCTGCGAGATTATCGCGATAATTTTGCAATTGAATCCGTTTCTCATCAAGAGTAGATTTTAGTATCAAATTCTCACTCAGCTGTGATTCCATATTTGTCAAGTAATCCTCCAGATTTTGAGAACACTCCTCGAAACCAGACCATTTGGACAGTTTCGTTTGAAGAGCTCTTGTCAGTGTTCCCAGATTATCGAATAACTTCTCCATCTCATGTTGAAGTTCCTGTAGCTGTTCTCGGATCGCTTCGCGACCTTCCAAAGCGGTTGTCTGATAAAGCTTCTCACCCAGTTCAATGGTATTGTTCAGCAAAAGAGTGGCATTGGCATTTTGTGACAACAGCTCTTGAACAGCATTATACTTCACAAGCAGATCTTCTTGAGAACCAGCCGTAGACAAATCTTGGCACTCTTGATATTTCACCTGAGCAGACGAAAGCCAATCTGAACACTGCTTGTACTTGTCGTTAAAGACTTCGTGATCTTGAACAGCTTGCTCGCATTTCTTCACAATCTCTTTGGCTGTTGTCTGAACCGACTGGAAGCGAGAGATAATCTGCTGAATGTTTCCTGACAGGCGCACCTCGCCGCTTCCTTGAATTAGTTCTGAAGATTCATCTGTTAAATTGTCCAGATTGCTTTCATGCTGCTGAAGACTCTTCAGAAGGTCCTTATATTTCGTCTGTTGTTCTTGCTTTTCACCCAGAGTCGATTTCAGACTATAATTTTTCAAGGAAATTTCCGAATCTGATATCCACTCGAGCAACTGCTCTAAATTACTGTCAAACTGTCTCCATTGGGCTATCTTACTGTCCATGCCACTCTTCACATCTGCCAGGGCAGACTTGAATTTCTCAAAGTCAAAGCGCAAATTGGCCAAATCTCTACTCATGTTTTCCTTAGAGCGTGGTGGTATTAACTCTTCATTGTTTCTCAAATGATCACCAAGTACATTCAATTTTGCTTCACCATCCTGTAGGGAGTCTCCAATTTCATTCAGCTTACCCAAGCGTGACTGGAGAGTGGCCTTATTTCCTGCGAAATCTGAGTATGTCGCCAGAGAGTCCCACAAATTCTTCTGATAGTCTTGTTGAGTCTTGTGAAGCTCAGCGAAGATTTGGAAAATCTCGGACATTTTCTCCAATTGGGACAGTAGTTTGGCACACAGCGCCTGAACATTATTGTAGCGTGTGTTGATGTCTTCAACAACATTCTTGATCTCCTCTGGATTCTTCACAGATCCCACCTGAAGTAACTGATTTGCCTTCTCCGTTGTAACCTCGATCAGTCTCTTGTGCGCTGAAATATCCTGCCCTGCACTCTTCAGTTTCATCAGCTTTGTCTTGATCTCCTGATTTGTCGTCGACACGGATGCTTGATCTTTCTGTAGACCCTTCTCCACAACATCCAGCCACTGGAGCGCCTGCTGCAAGGTGTCTTTGTAATTGGACCACTGCATATTCTGCGATTGTTGGCGTTTCTGTAAATCCTTGAAATGCTCTTCCATGCTGTCCCATCGATCACGCACATCGCGCAATTCCTGACGGATCTTCTCCCTTCCCTGACCCAGGGTATCAGGCAATATCTTCTCCCCAAGCGTAATGAGGGATGAAATCATGCCGTCCGTGGCCTCTTTCTCCGTGATTAGTGATTGGAGAAGTGTTAGGTTGTCCGCAAGGGATTCAGGACTATCGAGGGCGGTTAGCTTATTCTCAATGGGGATTATCAGGGATAGGACTTCACGCATCTTGTTGTCATATTTTCGGTGATCCTCAACAAGACCTTGCCACCGATTAACAACTTCCTTGCTCAATACTTGAAGCAATTGGTAGCGATTTAGAAGCTGCATTGTCAATGTTTTAATCCTCTCAGTGCCACTTGAGCCCTGAAGACTGTGCGAAATGTCCACAAACTCATCGAAGTCCTTCTGTTTTTCAACAATTGCATTTCTCTCCTCGATGAATGTCTTCAGCTGGGACTCCTTCGTTTCAAGAGATGGCTGCAAGTGTTCCACTTTGAAGATGGTCTCCTTGCCTCGGCACCAGTTAGTGAGTTCTTCGAGTTTACTATCAAATTGTTGCCATTGACTCAAAATGGCTGTTTGCTTCGCCTTCAAATTCTCAATATTGGCAATGTGTGCCTCAAAAGCATTCTCGAGATCCACCACTTCGGCCTGGAGGATGTTCTTGCCATCAGTCGAAGTGCTCTTCCCCACAATTTCGATGTTCTCCTTCAATCCTTTCAGAGCATTCGCTCCTGTGGGGATATTCTTCTGCAGTTGATCCAAAATATTCATTCGGCGAGTGCTTTCAGATTTCTCTCCTGTGATGTCATCTGCTTCCAACGCCAATTCCTTCTCATTATTAAGCCAAGACTTGAAGTTTGCCAATAAAATGTTGTAGTTGTTGTGAATCTGAACACAATTCTCCAGATTGGACATCAACTCTTCTGATTTTCGAACGATGTTATCAAAGAGTTGTTTGATAGACTCAAAGTAGTGATTGAGTGAAGTGTCTTTTGTCTGGTCAACAAGATGTTGAGCTTTGTCACACACAGACTCCACAAGAGGATGATGAGATAAGATTTCCTGATGCATCAATCGATGGTTTTGCAATTGTGCTTTCTTCTCCTGAAGCGTACTCTTCAGCTCCATGTGATTCTGCATTGATTTTTCAACATCCTTGAGCCACTTGGTGAGTTGCTCCTGACTAAGAGTGAATTCACCAAATTGCAGAAGACACTGCTCCAATTTCTGAATGGCTGAATTCAAATCATCAGTATATTCATCCCACATTGTTCGCAAAATTCTCAATCTCTGTCGAACAATCTCTCTGCCATCAGGACTTGTGTGAGTGTACAATTTCTCACCCTTCTCAATTATACTCTCGAACTTTGAGCTATCAAGAATACGTTTATCTGCCAATTCTTTAATCTTATTAAGTCGATCTTGGAGAACTTCCAGATCTCCCACAGCTTCGCCATTCTCATTCAGAGTGGCAATCGTATTCTCCAGATTGTCTTTGAATTCATCATACTCTGTATTGAAATCTTTGTGATCCTTTGTGTAGTTCTCATATTTTGCAATTGAGTCTTTGCAACTATTTTTCACAGCTTGACAACGTGTGTTGAGCCGAGACACTTTCAGTGCTAATTCTGGTTCATTTTCAATATGACGCGCTTTCTCATTGATCTCTCCAATTTCCGTGGACTTGGCATTAATCTCATTTGCCAAATTCTTCAAATTGTTGAGATGTTGCTCCTTAGCTTCAAGACCATTCTTCAAGCTCTGATCTTTTACAATATTTTCCATTTGCTTAAGCCATTTATCGCAATTCTCCACAATGTTCTGGAATTCATTCAATTGACTACACATTTGATCGTGTTTCTTCAGCGCTTCGCGACATTGATCAATGAACTCCTTCCATGTCTTCTTCTGCTCTGCACAGTTATTTAAAAGTGCCTCGTGTCCGTTCTCATGAGTCTCTGGCAGAATTGTCTGCAATTTCTCGAAGCAAGTGTCAAAAATTGCATCTCCCTCTGGTTCCTGTTCCAGCAGATTCTCAATGATCAGCCGTTTCTCCTGTGAAGCTTCCTTTTCAAATTTATCCACATCCAAAACATCCACAGCAGTCACTTTTAGTGCCACTAACCAATCAGTTGCCTTCTCCAGTATCTCATCGTAACATTCGTGATTCTGCACATGGTTCTTATACACATCTATCTTGCCATTTACTTGCTTGGCGAGCTTGTCAAACTCAGAAATTTGATTAGAGACCTTTTCTAGGAGGCTCTTATCCGCCAACTTGCTAGTCTTGGCCTTTAGTTGATTCAAATTCTGCTTTTGATGCTCAATGTCTTTCAGCTGCGTCTTGTATTTCTGCAGAAGAGCCTTTTTCTCCACCAAATTCGTTCCCAACTCCATTTGAGCAGGTATTTTGGCAGAAGAATCCGTCAACCATTGGCTCGTCTGAGCAATATTCTCCTCAAGAGATGCCTTCTGAATGAGAATTCCTTCAAGATTCTTCAAAGTATTTACCACATCATTCTGGAGTTTATCGAAATCTTCCCTTACCGATTTGATATCATTTCGAATTGACTCACGATTAGCAGATGTTGTAACTGAACACAATGCTTCTCCAGAATCATTGAGCTTATCAATCAGAGCCCTGCCATTCTCCAATTCTGGAATCATAGCTTTCACTTGATTGATTAATTCCATCTTGGGAGTTTCACTCTTTGCTAGTTCCTGCGACAAATCTCCAAAAGCTTTCTGAGTCTTCTGCAGCCATTCTTTGCATTCATTTAGATTGTCTCCAAAGGACACGCCATTGGCCTTAACGTCAGAATGTCTGATCAATTGATTGCCCACCTGCTTCAGCACTGCAGCATATTTTTGTCCCAGATGAGTCACAACTTGATTAGGGCGGGCTTCTGGATTTTTCTCATTTAGAACTTTACCCAGCTGCTCTAGTTTCTTCAATTTTGGTGCTACATCTTCGAGTGTGGATTTGTATGATTTGATTTTCTCCAGAGTACCATCGATGGTAGCAAGATTAATTTGAGTTGCACAGCCTTCCTTCAAATCTCCCTCAACCTGTTTCACAGTGGAAATAATACTCTCTGATGTCTTTTCATAATCCTCCCACTCGGAAACATTCTCCAGAAGAATATCACGTGTCTTTCCACAATTCTCTTTGAGATCCTCTAATTCTCTGATCAAATTATCATGATCATCGATTAACTTCTTGAGATTGTCATCCGCAGCGATATTTTCTAAAAGTTTAAGTGAATTTTTCAGATCCACATCGCGATTCTCAATATCACCAATGCTTCTTTGAATATCATTCAGAGCTGCTTTCTTCACCTCCAAATTGTATTTGTCACTTCCCGGTTCTGGAAGACACCAAGCGATCTTCTCCTTTTGTGTGCCAATCATTCGGCGGAGAATATCAATTTTGTCCGCATGCAATTTTCTCAAGAACTGTATGAGAGTCTCCTCAATTTTATTAGCATTCGCATGGACGTTCTCATATCTCTTCTGCACATTGTTAAGCTCTTTCGGAATTATGGAATTTGCAATAGATGGATGAATTTCTTGCATTTCCACTACACGGCTAGCCAAATGATTGATTTCGTCCCCACAATTTGTCAGCTCCTGCTTCAAGATGTCACACGTCTTAATGCGTTCAATGATCTTCGTTGTATCACCAGACATATCATCACATTTTATGAGTGCCTCTCTGATTTTATTAACTGCTTCACCAAACAATTTTATACACGTGCGAATTTCCTTCTCTTGTGCATTGAGTGTTTGAGCCATTGCCTCCAAGTGCCGAGCATTGCTCTCGACAGTGCTGAATTGCTCATCGACAGAAGCAACGAGACTCCCCAACATTGGCAGATCCTCCTTCTTTAATTCCTTGAGTTGTTCAACTTTCTCGCACAGTTCCTTCTTCAGTGACATATACTGAGGCAACTCATTCTTATACTTATTCAATCGCACAGCACTGTGTTCAAGTTCTTGGATATTTTTCGCCGAATCACAGAGATTCTGATTCGTATCACTCAACCACGGGAATAATTCGTTCTTCAGCAAATCAATCTGCTTCCACAGAGCGCTCTCAGTCTCAAACTGCTGAGCTTTTTGAGCCACACTGTCCAAAACAGCCTGGTATTGCTGATGAGCATCTTCAACCACCTCCACAACTTCCACCGGCTGTGATTGATACGGTGTCTCAAAGAGTTTCAACAGTTGATTACTCTTCTTCTCCAATTCATCCAGCGGAGCCTTGCATTTGCGAGCAAACTCTAGTGATCTCTTCGATGCTTCTGAAGCGTGAATGATGTTCTCCTCATCGGCGACATCAACGGGAATGAGATTAGCCAATTGTACGGCCTTTCCCATCTCACGTGAAAACTTATCCTTGGCATCCACGTACTCTTTCATCGCCTGATGAATCACACGATAGTTGGCAATCCGATCAGCAATTTCCTGATTCAAATTCTCCCACTCGCGGTCCATCATGAGCAGTGCCTCCTGCACTTGATGTGTCCCTGAAATATCAGCACTCATCACAGTGTTGCCGGCGTCGTGGATTCTCTGCCTCATTGGAGCCTGATTCCTTAGCGTATTGCCCAGAATCGTAAGCTCATTTAGCACATGCTCTAAATTTGATGGCGTCAACTTTGTGGCTGTGATCTCGGTCAATTTCGCCCGAGCCTCATTCAAATTGGTAACGAATGATTTCTCTAATGTGGCAAAGTTATCTTTCTGCTTTGTTTGCTTCTCTGACGAATCAATTTGGTCCACAGTCTTCGCCTTCAAGGCATCCAATTTGGTCTCAACGGCATTGAAGAGTTGCGGAAGATTGAGAATATTCCTCGTGGTTTTGTCACGCACCTGAAGACAAGAGAGTTCCTCATTCAAGTGCGGTTGTGTCTTCCAATCTGCAACACTCTTAGCAATGTCATCGATTTCCGATAAGATCCCTTCCAATTTTGATCTGTTCTTGCTTTCAGGGCTCTCTAGTTGGTGTTGAATGTGTTCCAAATGGCTGTTTGTCTCACTCAGCCATCCTAGAAGTTCTGTCCACTTTTCAAGAGCTTTTCTTTTATGCTCCAAGTTTGTGTCCAATTCTTGATAATCCGATACCAGAGAGGTGTAAGCTTCATTCAAAGCTGTTGCATCTTCAGGAGGTGCCTCCAAGACCATTGACTTCACCTCGTTGTAGATCTTATTGAAAATTGGCTTCTTATCGGCACTGTCCTGTTGCAACTCGTGAACAATCTGTGCAGCATATTCCAATTTATCCGTTGTGATCTCATCTGTTTGCATCGACTTGGACCTTGTCTCGCCGATCCAATTAGAAAACTCAGCCAATTGAGTATTGAAATCTTGGCGACTCATGATTGCATCCATAATTTCATTAATCTTGTCACGAACTCCCTCGGAGAGATTTCCAATTCTCTGCTTCATCACATTCAGACGCTCCTTCAGGGCTGTAGCTCCCTCGGGTGCCACAGAAATGGCGATATTGTCCGAATTCTGTGTGAGTGCCATCAATTTAGCTTGATGTTCAGATATTTCATTGTTATATGACTTCAATTTTATCAATTCCTTTTCCAACTTCTCAATTTGTGGCGTTTGCAAAATTTTTGGACGCTTCTGTAGAACTTTCTCTGTATCATTGATCCATGTTTCCAATTTAGTGGCATCTGCATCGAAGTTTTGCCAATTTGACACCAATTTCTCAATCTTATTCCGTTGTTGTTTGGCATTTTCATGCACTGAATTCCATCGAGAGTTTATTGAATCTAATTCATCAGGAGCATTCGTTTTACAACTCAAATTCTGACTGATTGTTGCCGCATTCTGGAGTTTTCCCAGTTGATTCTCACACTCTATTTCAAATTGCTTTGCCTGCTGTTGCAGTAGAACAGCTTCTTGAAGGGAGACTGGCTTCGGTGCTGAGACATTCATTTTAATCTCGATATTTTCAATTTGTGGCTTAATCTCCTTCAATTCGGCCTGATATTTCTGCCAGTTTGTCAAGTCATGCTGTATCACATTGGCTTTATTGTCGAAATTGCGACTTATGGCACTGAAAGTTTCTTGCAGCTTGTGAACTTCGTTCTTCAAGCGTTTTGCCTCCCCCAGATTGCCCTCCTTGGGCGCCAGATCACTAGCATCACTGCCCAGAAGATCAAGCTGCCGCATTTTCTCACTTAACATCTGCTGAATCGATATCATCTTGGCCTTCTTCTCCTCTGGCGTCAGATCAACCGACTGCAGTGATTCTATCAACTGAGGAGCAGACTGAGCAGCCCAGGCCTGAAGTTCAGCCAATCTCTCCTTGTAGTCATTCCACTTATGACTGTAATCCTCGAGGTACTCAACCCTCTCCTTCACGTGATCCATTGTCCTGGAAAATTGCTTCTCCAATTCAGCCACATCCTTGGATAATTGTGGTTGCTTCTCAGTCGCCGTCAGAGGAATGAGGCTCTCTGATAATTCCCTGAGACGCTCAATCATCAGCTTAGAGGCGTGCTGCAAGTGAGCATTTAAGTCTCTTTTTGCCTTCAAATCGGAACTCACATTCTTAGGATCTGTCTGAAGAGGTGTAATCGACCTCAATTCCGTTTCGGCATTTCCTAGTAAACTAATGATTTCTGTCCTCTGTTCTGTGTACTCATTCCACACTTGTTGGGTGTCTTTCAGAGTCTTCAATTTATCAATAGACTCATTGTACGCCTCCTTCCATCCGGACTCCAGGGACTTCACTTCCACTGTGACAAAGGAGGGCGCATGAACGTCCTTGCTTAAATCCTTGCCACGCTGCAACATCGACACGATATTCGGACGCTGCTGATCGAGTTGATTGATGGCATACTGCTGCTCCTGCACCATCTTATTCACCTGAGCTAAACTCTCGGGCGCCTGAGCGGACAACGTTTGATCTCGGACTTTGTTAAGCAGGGTCACAATTTCACGCACTTCTCGCCGGTAGGTGTAACATTTTGAGAAAATTTCTGTACGCACCATTGTTACCTCGATGGTGGGGATGAGATTCTTGTAGCGCGCAATCATCATCTCCAACTTCTTCTGCTCCTCGGCCGCTTCACTCTCACTGGCATACGGCAGCAGCGAGTCGAGGCACTTTACAAGCCACTTCATGTTCTCCCTCTTGGAATCTGCATCATGGCAGATTTTCTGCGGAGGCACAAGAGACAGAAAAAAAAGATATAAGTAGAGATTCTCATCCAGAGTGGGGAATATTCAACGCAAAACACATATGATGTATGGTTTTGTTAGTGGAATTAATGAAATGAATAAAATTACCACCAAGCTTTGGAGCTGCATGTTAAAGAGAGCAATATAGAAATTATGAGACAACATATTACACAGATATGAGAGATGATATAATCATGGTCAGATGAGTGCTTACCTGGAAGACAACTCTCTCCCTCTCAAACTCCTCCATTGAATCCACTTCCGTGGTGATATTCTTTAGCGACTCATCCACAGAGTCCATCCAGATGACCATCTCTTGGAACTTCTGATGATACTGATCCCACTGAGCCGGAATCTTGTGCAGCATTTTCTTCACGCCCTCAATCTTCTCCGTCATCTGAGACCATCGCCGAATGGCATTCTCCGTGGCCTCGGCAAAGTGTCTCTCCGTAGGACGATTTTTCCCATACGCCAAAGTGATTCTCTTCATATTCTCTAGGCACTTTTCAATCTTCCCAACACTCCCTGTCATCTTGAAGAAGTCCTGATTTCTCCTCAAAATCGCATCGACGTCCTCATTGTTTATCAACGCCTGTTGCTCAAGATTGATCTCCTTCTCCACATCCTTCATCAACTGATTAAAGTTGTTCTCCTCCACACGAAACTCCAGATTAAGCAGATGATAGGGAAATGCTGACAAGACGCTTTTCCACCTCTCCTGCAGGGCTTCAACTCCACTCACAGTCATCTGTTGCTCCTGCGCTGGCAAACACTTGAGCAAATCCTGAGCTGATTGCACCAACTCATTCATCCACCGCTCGTTCAATGTGTCAAAGAAGAGCTTTTGCGTCTCAATGACTTCCTTCACCTCCATCGGCCGCTCACTGAGGAAAACCTCAGCCTGACTGAGCCAGTGAACTATCACACGTTCGTTGTCACGGAAATTTCGCCAGCATCTCACCGCCTCGTTGAGACGATTCTCCCACTGCTGGGCATTGGATGTCACATACTCGAAGCGCTCATTCAACACCTTCATCCGATCCACAGCTTCGCCACAATCGATACTCTTCTCTGTGTTGACAGACTTAAGGACATTCTGGAACACCTTGTTCTTGCTATCCAGCATGGATTTGTAGTAAAGTGTACGCGTGAAGAACATTTTGTGGCGATTGAGTTCACTATTCAGATGATCGCGTCCTCCGGCAAGTGACAATGAACTGAGGAGAGCCTCAGCTTCATTGAGCCACTCATTGATCTCCCTCTGACCACTCTCGAGAGACTCATGCTGCACGAGGAGTTGATGGAAGAGATGAAGGCGAGAAGGAATCATTGCACGGACTCGCACAAGTGCTTCCTTCTCCTTCTTCAGAATACCCATATTCTTGTCCACCTCCTCGCGTGACAGATCTTGGATGAGAGTTTGAAAGACTTTGCTGATGTGTTTGAATAACTCCTCAATATCCTCAATCTCGCCTTGGAGCTTCTGCAAAGCCTCTCCATATTTCTTAATCTCATCTGTAGTGCCCAAAGATTGATTCTGCAACACTTGCTCAGCATATCTCAGCCAATTGCTGAGTCTCTCCA
This sequence comes from Phlebotomus argentipes, assembly GCF_947086385.1. Taxonomy (NCBI): domain Eukaryota; kingdom Metazoa; phylum Arthropoda; class Insecta; order Diptera; family Psychodidae; genus Phlebotomus; species Phlebotomus argentipes. Next base: position 17,420,327 of record NW_026776177.1, on the reverse strand, counting down.
AGCCGTTCCGGTATTCCTGGCGATTCTTCAGTATATCACCAGCATGAACATAATGCTTGGTGGCACCAAAGAGTCTCTCCCAGCGCGATGAGAGATCATTAATTATGGCCTTCAACTCTGTGGATATTTCCTCTTCGCACGAGCCAGCGAGGAAATTTCCTGTATCCACAATTAATTGATACTTCTCACGCCAAACACCAATATCCTGGAAGAACTCCAATCTCTCATCCTCGGACTTCTTCACGTGAGCCTCAGCATCGCTCAACCAAGGGATAAATTCACTGGTAAGCAAATTCCAACGTTTCCAGTAAGCAATCACTTCCTCCAACATATTTTGAGCACAGCGCAATTCCATCGATACTGCAGCCCATCTTGTTTCGGTTTCTTGCATGAATCTCTCAATGTCTTCCACGTCATTCTTCGTGATATTTCCATCCCTCTTGTACTCCTCAACCACTTGTTGCATGTCCACGAAGGCCTTACTGAACTCCTGGAAAATCTTGTTGCGCGACACAAAGTTCGAGTACTGATCCAATAGTTGCTGCACCTTCTCCTGTCGACCGCACTTGGCTGTCCACAGCTTCAATTTGTTGTCCACGAGATTGAGGAAGGCAATAAGACAACACTTGTGCTCCAGGAATTTCAAACGGATGCGTCTCTGCGTGGCCTTCGGTCCAATATCATACAATCTCCTCTCCATCAGGGCAATCTCTTCGGGATTCACTGAAGGGTCCAGCGGGAAGCTCTTTGTCTTCTGAAACACCTCCACAATGTTGGGATATTCGGCGAAAAATTGCTTATGCTCCTCCAATTTGCGACTTATGATAGATGCCGTCTCTTCATTCATTACCGCGGGTATTTCATCATTCATGAGCAGGGTTTCAGCATCACATAGCCATTTGGCAACAATTTTGAAATTACCCGGCAGACGCAAATCCAAACTCCACAACCAATACAACATCTGACGCTCCAATTTACTCCACAGGCTCTCGATCAACTCATGCGCCCCATGAGGCACACCAAGTATGTTCTTCTTCGAGCTGGTCAATGTCAGGAATTTTTTGTACGCCGCTTGACGTGAATTATTCTCACCGTCGGCACTCAAGTAATCACTAAAGTTCTTCGACAGGCGATCTTCCTGAATTAATTGCTCAAATGTATCGGTTCTCTCCTGAAGCCAGCGCATAAATTCATTGTACTCCTGCTGAATTGTCGTCTCATGACCAACAGATTGCTGAAAGGATAAAAGAAGCACTTTTAAACACCCTTCTTTAACCACAATGAACAGTGAAGTGACAATACCTTTCTCGGTTCTGGATATTTGTGCAAGAACTGAGCCACATAGGTCATGATACTCTTCTCATCTGGCTTCTCAACATCAACATCTTCAGCATCCAGAATCCTGGCGATGCCCAGCTTCGCCTCAGCCACGTCAAAGGCTGTATTGAGGCGAGTTCTGTTAGATTCCTTTCTCATTTCAGCAATATTGACAAGATTTGTCTTAATCGAGTCAATCAAAGCCAAGAAGGCAATACCATCTCGCCAACTAGCACCAAAGTCCTTCACTTCTATGCCCGAATCCCTAGAAAATAGAAAATATATTATTAACTATTCAGCTCTTGAACAACAAATTTATTATTTATTTAAAAAAAAATCGTTAAAACCAATTCATTTTGTGCCCTATTCATAGAGTATTTTCTAAAAATAAATCCCCCGTCAAACTTCCACGTTATTTGCATAGGCACGACACGGAAAATTGTTTGATGGCTCAATTTGGCATGATCAAAAATTCATTGTTCAATGTCTCTGTAAAATTCCATTGTGTACTTTCAACTACTATTTTTAATTAATGTACAACAAAAACCCTCAGGTTTTGCAATAATAATCATAACCATCGTGTTGATAAGACAAACCTCTTCAGTCATAAAGACACGATCATTCAAGAGGTGATAATTAATATTTGCCATTTCAGACGGTAAATGGAGTGAGACAGCTTATGGGAAAATAATCTGGAAAACTCACCGCGGCAATGCATTCGTCACCCACTGAAGCAACGTATTGCGGGCACCTTGTCTCCACTTCTCGGCCTTTGCATCAGTCGGGGTTGTTGAAACGCCGGCACTATCCAGTGAACTGAGCGAACCGCCGAGGCCATGTCCTAAATACTCCAAAGCACGACTGTTCTCCTCAATCTGTTGATGCGGGGCGTATACAGAAAGCATACATATTAATATTTCACTCACAGTCGGGATTATGCAACGAGGAAATGCCATCAAGGGCTCAAAAGTGGGCAAAGTTCAAGGATTCCGTGACAACTCCTCCAAAAGCTATATTTAGTTATTGAGGGCAGTGACATTTTGCTGCGCAGCCTTTCACTTCTACGGTGCACCTTTTTCTCCCACATATTTTGTGACAATTTGCAATATTCTGCTACCGTTGCAATATGGTGAAATGGGGAGGGATTTGGTGGGTTTCCTTAAGCTCTAATTCTACCTTAACTCACCACCAATGAGGAAAATTCCACAACATCTACAATTCTCCGCTTTGTACGTAGCTTTGTGTGTTCAGGAGGTAAGCGTGTAGATTACATTGTAATTTCATCAATTCTCTTATCCAATATTGTGTGCTCACTAATCATCAATTCTACAGTGAGACTGTCTCAAGAGGACACTTTACATTGAACTACTGTCAAGCTCATACCACAGCTTTTACTTTCAAGACAATAAAGTACCCAAAAATACCGTACAAACATATGAATATAGGGAATATGGGAAGAGAGATGTTTACCTGGAAATACAGGATGATTGTCCAAATTAATCCAAGGACCACTGGTGGTCTCCCATCCACCAAGTCCGAGGGATTAATGTTGACAAGCTTGATGCGTTTGCTGGCCAGGAACTGCAGAGCCGTGTTGGCGTTACTCAAAAAGTGTGGTCTACGCAGGACGCGTCCCTTCTCCACTGGCAAGCGCTCACCGGAGAGCACTTCCAGCAGAGCCAGGAGTTTTGTGCCATCCTTCAGATCATGAATTAAGTCATCTACACGAAGCGGTGGAACTCGCTGTTTGACACGCAGTGAAAATCGGGGAAACAAGGGAGAGAGAAAAGCCATTAACAAATTTTGTCATAACAACCAAAATAAACGACCGTAAAACGATAAAAACCAATAAATTCTTTTACCTTTGATAAGTATGAATTAATCCAATTTACGAATGTCTTTTTCTGTACTCGTTCTTGTTCGTCTGCAATGAAGAAGAAGAAGAAAAAAAGAGAAGAATAAGTGTTTGCCTTCCTCTCACGTTTGTTAGAGATATCAGAGAAGCCCGCAATACTGCTAGATAGTGGAGAAGATAAAATTTTTGCAATTATACGGGTATATGTACATTTTTCATCCATTTCACTGCGATAAGTAAATCTTCGTTGACCGTGTAATTCATTAGCAGAGAGATGTATACAATTTAATTAGACTGGAGACATAATTCCTCGGTGAATTTTCACAAAGAAACCGACAATGAGTGCAGAAATTGATTACACAACACTCCCGTTGGTGTGCTGCAGAAGAGTTCACAATTTGACCTCCTCCTTCTGCACTCTGTGCAGCCGAACAGTGAACTGACTAAGGATTCCGCACTGTCTCTGCGAATGACTCCGCACACCGCCTACAATTCCGTCGCCTCTGTTTATTCAATAAAAGGATAAATTGTCGCGAGCAAGACACGGTTTTATTGAAAGTGAAAAAAAACGGGGGAGAAAAGCTCTACTATTCTATAACATTTTCCCGATAAACCCCACTGGAAAAGACACACCCAAAGCACGCACTATAACTCGAAATTTGGAACAAATGCCGTATGAATAATTCCTCCACGTTAAATACACTCTCTATAAACTAAACAGAAGGAACTCAATTTTCCAATACCCTCACCGTCACTCATTTCCCTGCCGTAATAAATTCAGAGCCATAACATTTTTGTTGGATCGAATGAAGGGAAAAATTGCCGTAGACTGAAATCACTTCCTCATTTGAATACCGTCACTGGCAACAGGAGAACTTCAACTGTTTCCTCTCGTCAGGATATGCTATGCATCACAACAGAAATGGGAGCCGTTGAGTGTTTACCGGGCTGCCAAGGAAATACACCCGGTCTGGTAATGTCTTCAGACATGCTATTTAGGGTGAAATGAAAGAAATATCTCTAGATAAAAATTAATTCTACAACACAAAAGAGAAATCTTAAAAGATTTTTACGGATGATTTAACACTTCACACATTCCAAAAAGGTGGTCAGAATGTAAATATTATGCAAACATTTCTGCTTAGCAGATTTTTTCCATCATTAATTGAAAAACAAAATGGTATTTAATTTTCTAATAAGGAGTCTCAATTGCTAAAGAGTTGGAATTTGGCTTTGACTTCGCCGAAAAGTTCAAATTTAAGCCTGGATGGATTTTCTGGTCGGTTTGGCTCCCACATTTTGCATAATGTCTGAGGCAAAAGGTGTACTGTGGTATTTATTGTTTGGTCGTTACTCTTTCCAAATTACCACACATATACACAAGAAAATTCCCTAAGGTAATCGCCGACAGAATATTGAGGGCCCCACTCGATACACTCATCCGCAAAGGCGGACTCCACAAACACTTCCCAACAATTTCAGGAATATGCTGAATATGCTAATGCAAATCCAACAGTTTCGCGCATTTATCTGTATTTAATTTTTTTGCCTTTCCCACAGCATGACAAAAAAGTCAAGGCTGTTGAATGACCATTTTTCGGCGGGAGATGAGCAAAAACGCCGTGTTTTTTCCTTGAAATATCGTGAATTTCTCTCTCGCAGAGCCACTAAAAATGCCTTCCATATGGAGTAGAGATTATGTTGTATTCGCCGAAACTTGTTCGCAACATTGTTGGGAACTTGTTTCCTCTTTATAGCCGACGATGATTGTTATAGAATGGGAAACATTTTCCAAATTTATATATGCACACAATCTCAGACAGAATAATTAAATGCCTTTTTATATAATTACCTAACAATGAATAAAGAGTCATAAATTGCTCTAAGGCACGATATAAATCTCACCGCACGTAATGATAATATTATTACTACAAACACTTGACTTGATTCTTATTCTTAAAACCTGATGCATTCATGCCTTATTTGATTCAGATTCTGACATTTTTTCTGTCATTATTATTATGAAAATGACGCGTAATTTTCACCTTATTGACCTTTCTAGCATCTTAAGGATCTCTCTCTCTCTCTCTATGTTGTGCCGACACGAGTTATTCAGAAGCGCTGAAGTTGGAAATAAGTGAACAGCTGACATGATTGGAAAATCAATAATTCTCCGGTGTCTCCACGGCATGAAGTGTGTCCCTCTAGGCATTGCATGAGCCACACAGTGACCGGCAGACTGATATTGATTTTCTTCCAAAAGCACAAGACACACAACTCTCTCGTGTGCACGCATAGTGGCTAGCAATGATGCCGAGAAATGTGAGTCGGTGGACTAAATTTATTGTAATTGAATCCTTGAGTGCATATCATAAATTCACACTCAACTGGTCAATGGAAGGAAAAAAAATAACAAACTCTCCTGAGTTGACCCATTAGCGGAGCAATCAAGAGACTTCAGCGGTTCAAGGTTGAATCAATCAGGCACTTTTACTATCTCCCAGAATACCTAATCTCCATTCGCATGCGCCAGATAATGCTTCCATTCTCACACAATTAATATTCAGAGTTACGCAATGACCGGGAGCGGTTTTCAATCCACTCAAGTCCCCCAAAACACAATACACACGAAAATGCGCCCGAAATCATGTGTGGATACACAACACTCTTCGCACTTTTGTATTCCACTCATTTTGAGTAGCGAACGCCGAAAAAAATATCAAAACAGCTCCACGAAAAGGGGTTAACCATCAATGATCGGAGATTTAATAAGAATTTCAATATAAATTTCTCATAAATAAGTCATGCAAATTCAATAATTCCAACTATTTGCCAACATGCAGACTCAGTCATAAATTCATCCACTTGTTTGAAAGCATTTTATGGAAGCAATGACATTTTAAAACCGACTAGGAATGTTCAGCGAATTTATCAAGCCGAAAAAAACACTCAAGTCAAACAAATTGTTTTCGCGATGTTCATGCAAATCTGAATGCCTAGCGACATATTTGATATATCTACATAGAACGAAACATGTTTAATGTTTGTGGTGTCGCTATTTCAATCACACCTTCCCATTATTTATTTATTTTTTTGATATGTGACAGAATTTTGAAAATTAAACCAGGAAATTAAGAGAAATTCACCATCGATTGGATTTCCTTCAACTTGCAGAAAATTCAATAAATGTAGAAGTGTTGAAAGATTGATGTGAAGAGGAATTTTCAATATTTTACATTGCCATACATCAGACATATTGCAAAATAAACAAATATCAACACCACAAGTCTTAATTGATAACCACCTAATCTATTCTAAGCTCTGCGCTCTTTGAAGTCATGCATCGTAAAATGATAAATCCAAAAATAGAAATCGATAAGTGCAAAAATGTCCAAAGTTAATACATAAGATGTCAATTCCCAAACCGGACTTCTAATGTAATTGAAGCAATATAATGACTAAAGTGAGAATAAGTCTTTTAGCATTTCTCATCCACTGTTTCGCTCCCACACTCAAAACCAACGTGTCTCAAAAATTAATTTCATATTCCATTCTCACAAGAAAAACGCCGCATCCAAGTTCATAAAATGCAAATATGACTGACCCTCTGCAAAGTGACATCACACTCGCGCTCGCGCTATTCACATTGAGTTTGGCCGATGACGACTGTCACCTTCCGTGAGTTCTCACCAAAAAGCGCCAATTGGGGGAGGGATTCGGGAGAATATAGCACATAGAATATAAGTGGAAGGTGGAAAACCGGTTGGCGTGAACCTGAGCTATTTATTTGCATTGACTCCCATTCGTTTGTTCTAAATGATAAAAATTCTATTCACGAGATGCTTATCCCATGATGACCTCATTCACCAGCAAACACACTAACTAATAATGGATGAAGGCTCTTTTTCCAGTTTTCTCTCTCTCTCACTGGCACAGATCGCGCGGATCTGCCGTCTGGGCTGGACTTTGGTTCTGAAGAAAAAGGACATTTGGGAGTGTTTCTCGAAGCTCACCTCGAATCTGCTTGATGTGGGAATCATACTGTGAGATACTCCTCACGATTCCCACTTTGGCTGCACTGGTGGCATGGAATGGATTGTGTCCTGAGCGGAAGCGCCAGGCACCATCATCGGCGCCGTGAGAAATTGGTGAGGCCAGCGATGGTGAGACATTCGATGGGCTGCTGCTGAATGTCTGGGACTTGAATGCCGAATCCTCTCGGCTCCATGACGTGGATGGCGGAGATTCGGGGCTGCGCAGGAATGACGTTTCCGGAATACTGAGTCCAGAGTCCTCCCTCGTGAACTCAATCTGTCGCACAGACTTGCGGAATGTCACCTTCTCCATGTGGAAGACACGCGTCTGACCACCGATTTCACCCTCTTCGTACGTGCGCTCGATGGTCTCCGTCTCCTCCACCGTGGGCTCCTCCTCGTAGCGCTCCACGAGTCGCCGCACCTGCCCAATTTGTCCGTCAACGTCATCCCCAAGACGTCTCCGTCTGCGTCCGCCGCGTCCTGGGCTCTCCCTATCATCAAATTGTCCACTGTGATCCATTTCTCATGTCCACATCTACTCTATTTTAAAAACACTCTCTCCTCCTTCCTCGCGCTACTCAAAGGCACTCAATATTCACAATCGATATAGGAATAGTTGTTCATTTCTCCATTTTCACCGTCAACACGCCCAAAATTTCCGTGCATACGCACAATATGGGCAATTTTACGCAATGAAGAAAAACACCCACGCGTCCCTTCAGAGTCAATTGGGAAAATCCCCCAAGTATGGGTGGATTTTTTATTTGACTTTTCTCACCCAGAACTCTACAAGTCTTTTGCAGCCGTCCAACAATTTCTCACGAAAGCCGGTTCGATACTGAAGAGACGACAGTTCGACGATTTGCCGGAGTGTTTCATGTACAATTCTCCTTTTCGCGGGGCCCCTCAATCAGATGCACCTTCCCCACTTTTGCCTGGTACATTATATACACACAACACTCGTGGCTCCAGTCGCACAACACATCTCCAACGCCACACTATTCGCCGAGGAACATGTGGTTGTCGCGCTGCCTCCAAAAACCCTCTCACTCGATGGCCAAAAATTGCAACATCAACAAACACCAGAGCGCCAAAAAACCACATCTACAACACACATCTTTAAGAAGCCCTCTTATGACACTCTTTGTCTCACTAAACAAATTTTCTGGGACACACACAGAACATCAATGATTGCAAGGAATCTAACAAATAACCAATGCAAAGAACTAATCAACTGACGAATGAACAATATTAACTGCACAGCAATATTATCAATCAACCAAAATTGATGATATACACAACAATTTATCACGCGTGTGTGTCCAAACAAACGTGAGTTGGCTTTTCATCACACTGTGTGAATTAACACTGAAGTGAAAATCCCACTCCGCGGAGTGTGCTCAGTTGTATTCACACTCACTGCGCAATTCTCGCGATTCCCCTCCGAAAACATATCACACACTCAATATATATATTGGAGTACATAAAAATTCTAATTCACTCTCTCACATGCCCGAATATCAACCATAATTCTCTCCCTCTCTCACTCACACCCATTCAACATTCGACGCATAATCACGCGTACACACATTGAGAGAGACACACGAAAATGTGCTCACTGGGCCACAAGGTGTAGCGACTCTAAAGTGCGGCCACATGACATCATATCGCGTCACACGGGCAGAGCGACATTCGTGTTTTGGCCCACCGCTGAAAAATGATAGCGAAAGTGAAATGGGCTTAGGTTTCACCTTCGCAAAAGGTACACAAATCACGTTTTGTAACATTTAACCCTTCGCCCACGCTCGATCAATAAGACTAGCACGCTAATCGCTCAAGAAAATGCAACACCGTGTTGCATACAAACATCAGAATTCAGACATCAAATTGCAATTAACTAAACACCTTTTGGCTGAATGCAAACATAGAAAATTGCTCAGATAATTGTTCATTACGCTGAGTAGATAAATATGCAGAAACTACACTAAATTCCACCTATAATGACTTTATTATGGTGAACCAGGGTAAACAAAAGACTGACGCCAGTCTTTATTGTTCAATTAAACGCTCTACTTTACACATCTACCGATCCGCCAATTTATTTACATTCTGCAACATAATCCATGCGATCACCGCCATTCATATATTGCACTGATCTAATGAGGAAAATGTGCGAAGAACATTTTGCATGACAATAATCATTTGTGGCGTTAGCGCCACTAATCTAAATACTGCACAAAAACTCCGTTTTCAAAGACAAAAACCCGCAAATTGTAAGATATTGGCAAACACATTGCCGTGTTCGACTTTTTGCCATATTTATTGTGCCTCACAAGATGCGAAATTGCGAGGAGAACCTTGAAAGCGTTTAACATTATATAATTAATTGACTTACTAGACACCAATAGAGAGAGAGAGAGAGAAGGAGAGAAAAACAAGAGTCTTGACATATTCTTTGCCAAAGTGATGTCATAAAGGCGCATGGGAATATATAATCTGACGCAGATTTTTCACCCACCGCAACACTTTAACTGCTTTGACTTTATAATTAATTGCTTGAGATTAAGATTGCACACCGTATGGCTAACGACCTGATTACTGATTTGTTGACTGTTTATATTTTCTTCACGTGGGCTTTTCATATGCGGAAGATTTCGATTCAAACCACTTCCCATGCACGATCTCGTCAGGACAGACGTTTTTCCCGAGTCACGGTCAAGATCGCCATACAGAAAATTGCACGAGAAAAGATATCATTTCATAATATTGAGACGATTGAGACGATTGAGACAGTGAAGAAGCCAACATCAGCGTTTCGGAAGGTGATTTAACATCAACACCCACGCGAAATTACTCACATTAAGAGACCACTTTGTTAAACAACGTTAAGTGATCATATGGTGAATTATGTATAATAAAAGTGTTTGAAAAAAGTGTGGAGACAATTGGAATTTATGGCTTGAAAATTCATTGCTGATTTTCTGACCAATGACTGAGTCTTTAGCTCTAAACTATTTCAAAGGCACTTTAATGGATCTCGCGAGTGAGAAAATATTTATACCATTTAGAGTTGGTGGGACGAGCAGTAAAACACCATCTTTAATAGACCATCGCAATTAGTTATTTTATAATGGAGCGTCTGAGCTGCAAATTGACTTTAATTTTATTGAATATTGCAGTATTTTGACTCTCTGCCAACTCCGAAATGCACACCGTCAGCCGCTTCTTGCATCCTCTCAATGAAAGTGAAGTGTCAAAACCAAACACGCATCATTGCATAGTGCAGCAATAACAATTAATAAAGTCTTTTCATGAATTAATTTTAGATTGTATTTTTAGTACAAACACACGTTGTCAAATCTATAAAATTGAACATGAGATTCGCCGTAAATTAAGTGTGACTTTGTCCACTTTTGAAGTGATCGTATAAACTTTAACGATATCGTTCTGATTAAGTGATCTTTCCGAAGGACAGCATAATAATTCAACCTCACTCTATTCATATTTAAATGCTCCGCATCACTGAAGTATCGCATAATTTGTGCGAGAATCACCCCAAGGTGTTGTTTTTTCTCTTCTACAGATTTAATTATATATGCAAATTGTTGCAAAATCAATGGAAGGAAGATTTTAAAATAAAGTGTAAAATATACGAGCAATTTATGCTCACAATCTCCTTTCAAATTAGGCATCATCGCGAAATTGATGATACAATTTCAATTTCTGGCTCCGAGTGGGAATCTCAGAAAGTGGAAGAGTCTAAAAGAGTTACATTGGCGTCTAAAATACAACTGACGAGTCAATTATGTGTTTGAATAAGTAAATTTGGGCAAATTTTTGGGCGGAAGATCTTGTCAAAGCTGCCACTTGTAATTTAACAAATTACAAAGTGACACAGAAAAATTTACAGCTTTTGCATTATGTCATGGAAATAGTTACATTTGGCACTATTTTCTTCAGCAGATTGCCAAATATGTGTCATTTTCTTGGTCATTTTAAATGATACGACAAGAATTATGAGAATTGAGAATTCCTGAAGGCCACGCCCACTCGTATGCTCCGCCCATTTGCATAAAGTACTTCTTACCTTGCAACTGAAGAATCGTAATCTGATATTGGGCCAATTTCTCGTCGATGTAGTCCTGAGACTGATTAGCGATGATCTCGGCCGTTGTGGGGCCCGTGTCCTCTTCGTCGTCATAGATGATGTACGACTGGGGTGTCGGCAGGGTTCCCGGGGGCGGCGGTTCCGCCGCATATTCGTATTCGCGAAAGATTGGTGGCGACATGAATCCATGCGCGGGCGAGGCTTGGCGCAGTGCTGGCCGCTGGAACATCACCGCGGCCGGTGACTGGCGCTCCAGCGGCTGTTGGTACATGGGGGGCACCGAGGGCGGACGCGCCGGGGATGGCTCGTGGTCAGGTCGACGGGGTCGCGGATGCTGCAGGTGCGGCCCACGCGATCCGCGCTGCTCGTGCGATCCGAACATCGGGGACGCCGGGGATCCGCGACCCGTGAAGCGCAGTCCGCCCGGTGACGCCAGAATGGGCGGCGACGGCGCCCATGGCGACGGGGGACGATAGTGAATGGGTGACGGAGAGCCACGGCTCCAGCTCCGCCTCTGCTGCTGATACGGATGCTGGTGTGGCTGATTTGGGTGGTCAGACATGCTGGCTAGTTCTGTCCTGTCCGCAGATCACTGTCCTCACGGCCAATCGATCAGCATCTCCGCCACGCGAGAGGAATCTCACCTACGAGCGCACAGTAACACACAATTATTTATAGTCGGGAGAAAATCGATCATTTGGCCAGTGATCATTGCACTGCATTTCGAGATGTGATTGAGCCGCGTGGAATTCTAAAGACTCTTCCGATTTATCTAGCGGAATATTTATAGACATTTGCGTGATTTTACTCTCTCGCATTAAACATGACTCTCTATATCAATCTCTTCCCGCCTAATTGACCATTTTCATGTAGTTTTCATATATTAAAATGATTTATTCCCATGATCATCGGCTAGAAATATTATCAAATTTCAGCTTCTTTCAATTTCACAGAGTCGTAGTCGCTTCTTGACTCACTCAAATCTCTTCCCAGAAGATCATAAACACAAACACTTCCCACGCCACTGATTTCGCAACGAGTCACAGAGTCAATTTTGCAGATGTGAAGTCAGAAAAAAGGAGAAGCTATTTAGCACTGTGCTAAAATGTATCAGATGGAAAAATGGCCAGACAAATCACTTGTCGAATTGAAATAAGAGCAAATTTCATCGATGATGTCATAGGAAAAAAGTGATCGATTTGAACACCCACATGATGTTTGTGCACAATATTCAAGATCGATGTGATGAAAGGCGGTTTTTAAAATAAAACTGCCCCAATTTACACAAAAGTCTCGTGGACAAAAAGTCCACACACAATAATCTCCTCATAGACATGTTGAACGAAATAAATAGCCCAGTCGATCGTGTCATCGCTTTTTCAGAAATATTCGCGACTCTCAATGTGAATTTGAAGGCATAAAAAATAGACACGCTAAAGTAGAGCGCGATTTTCCTGTGATCTCCTCTTCTCCATCCAAAAATATCTTCCCCAATAATCCCCCTCGCGCGCGGCCGTGTTGCGAGATGCGAAAAGAATCGCCAGAGCATCTCATCTTCATCCCCAACACTTAGGCAAAGGTCATGACACTTTCTCCGCGACTTTGACTCTCGCGGCGCAAATCGAGCGCTGCGCTCCTGAATTGTGTCTGTTTTTTCCGCATTGCTCAGAATAGGCATCATTAGGCCGGGACACAAGGGGCCAATTAATTAAAGTCATACAATTGACGTGCGGACGCGTTTGTCCCCAAACGTTGTGGGCTATTAATACGCGCACCGCCGGAGTGTCCACATATCTGGAGATCAAGAAACCGTGTCCCAGTGCTTCGCAGCTCGCGGGGCCCAGAGAGCCATTCCTTCGCGCGCCAAGTGTGTACTTGATGCGTATTTTTGGCCATAAGTGCGGCACTAGGAGGAGAAAAAAGACCGCCTTGCAGTTATAGAGTTGTTCAGGCGCAAATGATGATCATTCCCGACGACGGAAAATTCACTTTTTAATTAGCACCGAATCACACACAAACACGTCACTCGTCATTTTAAATAGAAATTACTTCAACATCAAATTATTTTTAAACTTTTCTCCCAAAATCATTATTACATAACACCACTTCTTTCAAACTCGTCAAATATAGATTTCTTTATACCCACAAAAAAAATTGTCTCGATATCGTGATACTTGGACTACCAATCATAACTCAACCCGCCAATCTTTATCCTCATCTTCGCAATAAATCACCAAGAATTTTCAACCGTTGAAGAATATCACGGAAAAATGCGTGTTGCTCAATTTCCTCTGCATTAACTTCAAGCAGCACACCTTCTTTTTGACTCTTTCCTCGCACCACAAACTCTTCGACAGGGAATTATTTTCGATTAAAGAAACTAAAGCAAAAAAAATTATATAAAAAAGATTTCCTTCAGAGAGTGAAAAAGCACTGCACCAATCTCGCTTTTCCAATCCTCTGTACTGAACTGATCACTCGCTGAGGATCGTGAAAATGGTATCTTCAACTCTTGACTGTTGCCAAACTCCGCAGAGTCCCGGATATTGTCTGCAAGCGAAATGAGAGAAAATCGGCGGAAGAAAATCAATTTTGTGACTAAAATAACCACAATATGTTCAAAATTGAGCTGATTTTTAATAAAATAATCAGTTTGATAGACAATTAAGGGCTCATTTCCCTGTGAAACAGTATTACAGGACCTCTTGCACAGTTTAACATAGTTTTACGGCTGTTTTTATGCAGATTTTACTTGAAAAATGTCATTTATAGATCATTCTCATTTTCAGCGATGAGAATTTTTCACATAGAATTTAATAAAGAAGAGAAATGCAAAATAGCTGAAAACGTTTCACGCATTTATTGATTCAAATACTTCCACAATTGCTTGCCAATGGAGATTCCTGCCGTACGCAAGACATCTCTGCCTAAGCTGAGCACTTTCTTGCGCCGTCGCGACGCGACGATCGTCGGCATCGCGAAAATTCTAAAGTGTGTGGATGCCGAGTGTCAAAAATAGAGTTTGTACAAACCCAAGCAAGAGATGATCGGTCTTCCTTTCTCTCGCAACATCTCTGCAACAGTTTTCTCCTTTGCCATCCTCTCCGCGCGCCACATGAAGAAGAGTCAGTGAAATTGCTATATATTGTTTGGGCCGCACGCACAGCATATATATAAATATTTAAAGAATAGTGCGACAGGCGAAATATTTCACACTGTCGAGAGCACGATGACCCCCTCCCTCTCTCGAGGGCGTCGGCACAGATTTTGTGAATGAATGCACTGGCAGAGCGCCTCTACAGCAACCCCCACCGCATGTCAATTCATAATTCACAAGCTAATTTTAAACAATCGCACTAGTTGACGCTCTCGCGGCCGTCAGAAATAGCTCATGATGGGCAAAAATAAAGAGAATTTCAGCTCTAATGATAAAACATGATGAATTTACCTTGCACTTCAATTCAATGCGTCACATTTATACATCGCGTTCTCTCTTTCTCTTCTCGCTAGACAAAGGCCTTGCACAGCGCCACTGTGTGATCCACTCCGCAGCTGATCTTCAGCACTTTGGCACCCAGAGCCGTCTTGAAGGGGAAGAACATGTCCTTTGTGTTGCCCAAGCCCAGACATCCGTGCTTATTCACGCCCCACATGAACAGATCCCCGTCCGAGTTGATTGCGCCCATGTGGCTGATGCCACTGCTGATGCTCGTCACCACGCTGCTCCTGTTGAAGTCATTCCGCCCGAACAGCGCAGCCGGGATCTGCCTGGGCGTCAGCACACAATCCGCCTGAGGTCCGAATCCCAGTATTCCATAGCCCCAAGCGAACACATCGCCGTGCTCTGCGAATAAAAGATCCCATTTATATCTCAGCAAAGAGAAGAAAAGGAGAAAAAAAACAAAGCAAATTGAAAAGAGTGAAATCATTCCACAGGATGTCATAAGCTATTTTCTCCAATGGCCACAACTATAACGTACATTTGCAGAATGCTATTTTCACTCGATGCCTCACAAATTATCTCATTAATGTCTATTTCAACAATTTATAGAATCCCACACAGCGTCAATCTCAATTTCTTGCCTTCGGACACGCTTTTGCGGCATGTTTTTCAGATGAATTCTTGAATTTTTGCTCGCAAAAGCAATGTCAACGAATTAATTAATGAATCTGCTGAGCACAGAAGTGTGATTGATGATCTTTACTCACCATTTAACGCCAGGCAGTGTGATCCTCCTGCAGCGACGTCCGTGATCTTCCCCAATCCCGCCAGTGTTGGCAGTTTGATTGGAGTGTGGATTTGCTGGACACTTCCTATCGCGCTACTCAGCTGTCCGTACTCCGTGTTGCCCCAGCCAAAGACTTCTCCTCTGTCATTGAGTGCCAGAACGCAGTCTGCCGCACAGGCCAGCTTCACGATCCGCTCCCCGGCGATGTCGCCCAGCGCCTGTCGGATCGCTCCGGATGTCTCATAAGTGCCACTTCCCGTCTGTCCATCAGCAGCCCAGCCGCACGAGAACACCTTGCCCGACTTCGTGAGCAGCATCGTGTGATCCTGGCCACAGTAAACGCCGCAAACATGCTCATCTGGCACACGAAATCTGTGGATTATGTGACTCTTCACGTAATCCTCCTCCTCGATAATCTCCCTGCCCAACTGGCCGTAAGCGTTGTTCCCCATGGAAAACACTTCCCCGTCCTCCGACAGCAGAATCGCGTGCGCCCTTCCAGCCGCTATTGACACTATCTTCAGCTTCTCATCCTCACTCTTCTTGGGCAGCTCTATTGGAGCCGGATAGATCATCAAATGCATGGGACGATTTGTCGCGCCGCCGTGCTTGTGAAATCCAATCTGACAATCGGTGTTGATGCCTGAGCCAAACACCTGCACGCCCTTGACGTCCTTCGTGAGGAACAGGGAGAATCCATAGCCACAGGTCACGTCCAGGACGTCGTGTGAGGAGGCGAAACTCTGTCGTGTGGGATTCTGCACATAAGACCCCAAATATCCTTTGTGCTTCCACAAGGCTGTGTGCACACCTAACGCCCCGGTCTCTGAGTAGCCCCAGACAAACACCCGGCGCTCCTTTGGTCCAGACACCCGGTATTTATCAACTGAAATTGATAAAGACAAAAAACAACATGAGACGATATTTCATCACAATTTAGGGTTATGCCTTACTCGGTACTTTTTCTTCGTCCTGCAGCAGGACACTTTTGCGAATCCTGCGCGACTTTGTGCTGAAACCTCTGCTGCATATCCTTAGCACGAGTTTACTCATATTCCTGGTGATTTTCTATGGTTTTTCAGCGAAAACCGCAACACCGGCAACACAAACTGAACCTGACCAGCTGATTCTGCAGGGTTGTCCAAATCCCACAGCATTTCCTGTAAGAACGCTGTCAGTCCGCCTAACCCTCAAATCGAGATGATTCGGGTGTGTTTTGGTTTTGATTTTTACCATTTTTTGCAGAAATCTCCTAATTTTCCTATTGATTTGCAGTCAATGGTGCTTCCTCGACTCCTTCGGCGTGTTTTGCTACAAAATACACCATCGTGCAGGCGGTACAGCAAGCATGATCCCATATATTTGGACGTGAGTGAAACCCAGTCACATTCTCAATGGGACAAATATGCATTTCGGGCTTGTCTTGCAGCTCCTGAAGTCAAAATACCCCCAATATGAGGCAGTGAACTTCCGACTCACGGGATACGACTACTCTGTGCTGGAGAGCTACCAGAAGTTCGTCCACAACACGGCAGAATACATGGGATTCAATGTGGAGGATTCCTGGGCAGTGCCGCCGAAGAAGCTCAAAGTGCAGCGCTTCAAGCCTCAGAGCACGGTGGTTGACAGTGAATACAGCCTCTGTGTGTTCGAGAGAATTGTGCACATCGAGGATCTGGACGCCCCGACGTATCCTACGCTGCTGCGAGTCCTGCAAGCCGCCTTGCCGGAAGGCGTGACGCTGGAGGTGCTCGAGCACTCGGATGAACAGGAGGAGATCAAGTACGTGCCAGACACTGAACTGCTCCAGCTCAAGGCCCAATTGGAGGACATGAGAAAGCCGAAGAAGTAGAAGTAAAAGAATATAATATAGTGTCATTAAAAATACAACATCAAAAATCATTTTAAATAATTCTCTCTCTTTCTCTCTCTCGTCTTAAAGCTTTGTGGAGATTTTCACTCTTCACGTGGAATTGGACGGATTTGTTAATTTTGTACTCTCTCAAAAAGTGTCTCCAGAAATTGTATAAGAAGAATATTGGACGGAAGATTGTTTTTTTTTGCCTCACACCACGCCAAAATGCACCACTTTGATGGTCGAGCTGGAATTGCGCGGATTTACCTCATTGTCAGCATCGGGATTTACATCTGGAAGAGGAACATTCACTGGTCAGGCGTCTGACATCTTGCAGCGATGCGCTCATCAACTCACCAGACATTGGAGTGAAGTCCTTCAGATACTCATCGTTGGGATGACACAGCGGCAAGCTGTCGGCCAATTCTTTCTGCGGATCAGTTATTTGACTCCATCCATTGGCTCTCTTGGACCTGTCACTAGGAACTGATGGCTTCTCCTTCCTCGGAATCTCCTGTGCAGCAAAAGAATCACAATTACTTTACATGAAGATGCGATTCGATCAATTTCACTCACCGGAACAACAGCAACTGTGATCGTATCGGAGAATTTCACCTTATTCTTCTCTCCAGACTCCTTCTTGGCACTCTGACCAGCGCCAGACGCCACCAGGTTGGCCTGTGTCCTCCCCGAAGGTGATGTCAGTGCCAGAATCGATGCAGTGTCCTTCGTATTCCTCAAGTACGATGAATTTCCACTCGTGGACGGATTTATTATTGCACTGTTCTCCAATTGATGCGCCTTCGACGAACTGTTGGACGACACAGCGGGAATATTGCCCGAAATCAGCGGATACTGATGAATCACCGTCGGCACTGCCACAGTGTTGATCGACTGCAGACTATCGGCTCTCGGGACACTCACTGTACTCCTTCCGTACAGCGAAACGCTGGGAAAAGAGTGCTTCACATGGTGGAAGCTCGGCGGATTGTAGGTCAACGGAATGCCCAGCGTCTGATCAATTGCACTTGTAGATCGTGGCATTTGAGCAGTGGACGGCTTGGGAATCACATCGATCACCATGTGCTCATTGGGAAAGACTGATCGAGGCAAGGCAATCGGTGGCTTTGCATTTCCACCTTTTCCCTGATGATTGCCAAAATTGAAAGCATCGTGAAAGCGATCAATGTAGTCGGTGGAGAAACTGTTGTGACCCAAATTCGGTCGCCATCCTCCCATTCTGTCATCCAGGAGATTCTGCTGACTCCCACCCACATGAGACTTCTTCCCACCACCGCCTTTCGCCATCGGCAGCGGTGGATCTGTGAGGAAAATGTCCTCATGAGAGTTGTACAGAGTCTTGACATTGTGCCCACCAAAAGCTGTGCTGGCTCGAGAGATTTTCAGTTCTGGCTTTGGAATAGTGATCCTGAACGACTTGTCCGGCAGCGTATTTGCCGTGTATGGCAGAGGTGGAATGTAGGACGTCTTGGACGTCGACACAGTGGGCAGCGGTGGATGTTCTAAGTAGGAAGACGCCGAAGAGGCTGTCGAAGTCACAGAAGCCGCATTGATTCCCTGACGCTTGTTCGGAACACTCGGTCCCAAGAGATTATCGCTCTCAGTCGCACACGACGAGCACTCAACAACATCCGGCGGCTTCTGGACACCCTCAGTCGTGAGATCCTCACTGGAGGACGCCGAATTGTCCGTGCAGAGTGAGCAGGAAGAGTGAGAACACGTGGAATCTGCAAAAAGAACAATTCTTATCATAATATTCCCACTCAAAAGACACTCCCAACAATCTCAAGTCACTTACGACTGCTTCCGCGACTGTTGGCATTATTGATGATCTCCTCAGCCTTCTTCAGCGCATCCTCAGCCAGACTTCCATCCCCATTCGCCACGGCGGCATTGTGGAGATCCATAAACAAGTCCTCATCGTTGATATCAATGCCCAAACTGAAGGCCTTCTCGAATGATCTGTACCTCAAGAGATACTGGAAGAACTTCCTCGTGATGTCCTTCACTTGATCGCCAAACTCCAATTCAGTCTCCTCGCACAGCGGCTTCACCGGCACATGGAAGCTGCCCAGCGCCTTCTGCAGCTGCAACTCCCGGTCGGCCGTCAGCGGGTGGCGGAAGATGAAGTTGGCAATCTTGTGTAGAGAACACAAGCACATGGCGCCATAAGTGTCCCAATTGAGGCACAGCAGAATGTTGATCGCCTTCTCCACCTGATTCACACTCAAGTAACTGTGCACGAAGACATCCGGCGTGAAACCGGACGTGTGAATGTCTCCTGGAAAGATAGAGATGAAGATAAATTATTATTGTTTCCAACATTCCCATGTTAAACATCTAAATCGCTAGGATTAGTCAAATTAGAGTATAAATTTAGCACTTTTACTGTTAAATTCCACTTGTAATGCAGCACGATCCTAACTGACAACGGCAAGGATGAGATTCCAAAATCTTTGTTGATTTAATCGGATCGAAAACGAGAGATAACTTTTCTCCGTGAAATTGGATCTCTCAACGCCTAATTAAGAGTCTTTTCAGTTGTCTTTTTCCTTCAAATTCCACACGCTTCACATTGTTGTACTTGAAATGTCTTGAAAATCGCTGGAAAATAGCTCAAGAATTGCTTTGCGGTGGCATCATTAAGAAAAACCAACTTGTGAATCATCAATAAAAGCATCTCTTTGACATCATGCAGAAAAATCTATAACAATTTCTCATTGATTTTCCCAAGATCATCAGCTTCAAATGCAAAATTATCCCCTTGAATTGAGGCATTAAAAAATACTTTTACTGATCAACAGAGTGGAGAAAGAGCGCGCAGACACACTCTCTCGAAGTGTGAATAAACAAGTGTTTGGGTGATTAATTGCCTCTGCCACATGGAGTGTTTTTTTGGGTGTGAAAAGTGGGTCTCTCGCCTTTCTCACCTTTCATTCCGGCGCCGCCGAAGAAGCGCATGCACCCCACGGGGCCACCCTCGAAGATCAGCAGCAGAAAGCTGTCCGTCTGGCTGAACTTCTCCGCGTGGCCCTGCAGATCGGGCTTCCTGCTCCAGCAGATCCTGGACAGCGTGGGCTGACTGCTGAAGTAGTTGGACACGTCGAGAATGTTGGACGGCGTGTAGTCTTCGCTGATCAATTGGCTCTTTATGCAGGACAGCGAGATGTCGAAACACTGAAACTGACACCTCTCATTCGCTATGACAACGAGCCCGGAGTCGCCGTGCCATGAGATCATCGTGGCGATCTGTGACGAGAGAGAGAATGCTAATTAGCCAGGAGTGGAGATCATTAGTGGAGCGAAGCACTTACGAAAGCCGCTTTGACCAGATGCGTAATGCCTCGGCCCTCGTCGAACAGCACAATCGACCCGTCAATGCAGCCCAGCATCAGCTTCTCGTGATCCGGACTGTAGGAGTGGCAGCAGACCTGCGTCTGCAGCGGAATCGACGTTACGGCGATGCGATTGAGCTTCACCTTGTTGATCTCATAGATCGAGCTCTCGATCGTCACCTCGCCCTTCCGCGACACCCTCTGCTCCACCGTGCGCAGCTGATTGTCGCTCAGGCGCACGAACTCGATGCAGATTGGATCGTTCTCTGTCCAGTGGAAGCACAGCGGCTCCAGCTTGGCGCGGCTGAACTTGTAGATGTGGATGTTGGCGCGATCCTGGTCGCGCACAGTGGGCCGCCAGGGATAGACCTCGTTCTGCGACGAGCGCGTCCAGATGGCCACCAGATCGCCGCTCACATTGCACGAGATCTGACGTGGCAGCTTCCTGCCCTGCGGCCCGCCAATGATGATGTTGAAGATCTTCGGCTCCATGCGACTGATCTTCTCCGGCACGGAGCGCCGCAGGCTGGGCTTCTGCAGGTAGACGAACGTGATCTGGTTCTGGTTGTAGGCGATCAGAATGTGCAGGCGCGTCATCAGCACGTCTGTGATGGCCTCGGAGATGATCTTGCCGAGGAAGTACTTGTCGAAGGCCACTCTCATCACCTCACCCGTGAAAATGTTGACACACACGTGAACAATGAGACCATTCGATAGCATCAGACGCAGCACGACGTTGTCCTTCCACTGGCAGTAGATCACCTTGTGCTTCTCCAGCAGCTCCTCCAGCTTCCTGATGCCGCTGCGCAGCTTCGGCGCCCCCTTGTCCACCGCGTGTCGAATGTCCCTGCGCTGCCCGTACAGGCGCTTCCCCGCGGCGTACAGCCCCTCATCCGCGAGCTCCTTCTTCTGGTGGTATCTGTAGCACCCGAAGTCCGTCTCCTTGATCTTGATGTCCTCGCGACACGACCACAGGCGCGTCTCGCTCAGCAGCGTCAGCATGGCTCACTTGCACTCGGGTTGCAGCACTACTTTGCAGCAAATATTTACTAATTGCCCCCTCAACTCGTCATTTTTCACCTTTTTTCTTGCTCTGCTGTCAACGCAACTAAAATGTTGTCAACATTCCAATGCACTTGCAGTGCTCACGGCCGAAGCGCTGCGATCACTTTAGCGATCGCGGAGTAAAAGTTTTTTTCGCCATTTTCCCCCCCAATAAATGTGCATTTTCCTGTTTTCTATACAGAAATACACTTTTATTACTATTTTACACCCTTCAAGATCGTCTATCACTCATGCAGCGGAAAAATACAGTATTCTCGAGTATGTCCATTTTCCCGCCATACCCTAATAATTTGTAATTAATCCTCCAGAGGGCGAGCAAGCAACAGAGGTGCAATTCACGATCCTTCGGGTTGCCAGATGGCGGTGAAAAATACAGATGACAGCGAATTGTTTTGTTTCGGCGTGGCGAGCAAATTTAATGAGTTTTTACTGGAATTTATAGACAATTTCACTTGATGTGGACGCGTTGTGAATAAAAACGAAAAACATACAATCATGAGCCTGTCAGTTTCTGGAGAAATCGGTAAAATTAATGAATATTCTCGCATGTAAAATGTTTGCCAATGTTCTCAAAATAATTCCCTTTAGTTGAACTCGAGGATGAATCAAGGGAAAAGCAGGAGGAACTGGAAGCATTGGAGAATGACACTTGTTGCCGCCTGTGCTTGCATAACACGCAAGCGGAAATGTATCCCTTTCAGGACATGACGTACAACAATATTCCGTTCTGCAATTTATTCTTCCAGATCGTCGGAATCACTTTCACCGACTATCCGGAAATGTCAGCAAATATTTGCATTTATTGCGCAAATCATTTGACAGAGGCGTTCAAGTTCCGCGAGAAGTGTCTGAGAACCGAGGAGAAATTGAAGGATTTGTTGAAGAAAGAGGAAGTCAAGGAAGCTTCTATTGAATTCATACCAACGCAGGGAATTCAGGAACGTCTGGAATTAGTGAAAAAGGAAATGAATGAGGCTGTTGAAGGAAAATCAGTTGAATTCCCCGAATTGCCTATCGATTTCACAGGCGAGTCGACAGCGAAAGACAGGGAGAAATCGAAGAAGATTGTTTACAAGTTCTCCAGAAGTGAGTTGAAGAAGTTGGAATTGAAGAAAATCCAATGCAGCAAATGCGAAGAAAAATTCAAAGGCATCGAGCTGTTCAAGAAGCACGCCTGCAATGCCAAGAGCCGAAAGAGTCAAGAAAAGTCTGCCCAAAAGAAAGATCGAGATAAAAGAAAAATCGAGATTGAGCTAAAGACACTCATTCCTCCTAAGGAAGTGTTTCCTTGTGCAGAATGCGGACACAAAGCCTCAAGTCGACAAGCCTACGTGAAGCACATGAACAGAAAGCACTGGGACATTAAGCCTGATTGCTCTACTCGCCCCGTTTATGGTTGCCATCTCTGTGGCAAGAAGTTCGATTCGCAATATCACATACAAAAACACGTTTACAAAATTCACCTTAAGAAACATCCCATTGAATGTGCGGTCTGCGAAAAGGGCTTCTACACCAGAAACGGCCTCACGAGGCACATGGATGCTTATCATTTGAACCTGACTTTTCAGTGCGACGTGTGTGGAAAGACGTTCAAATCCAATGCTCGATTGAGCGATCATGTGAAAACTCACAGTGGAAAAAAGACATGCGAACTTTGCGGAAAGACATTGACGAGCATTCTCGGGCTGGCGCAACACATGAAGGTTCACAGGGAGAAGGAATACATGTGTCCGGTGTGCTTGAAGGAATTCGCACACAATTTCGCCATGAGGACACACGTGAAGAAATTTCATCCCGACGACGAGCATTTGCTGCCGCCCAAAGGAACAATCATCAATCGGGGATTTTTGAAGAAAGTGAAAGAACGAGAACAGCTGCCGTAGAAATCGAAATAAAACTTTGCAATAAATCTTAGAGATGCACCTTAAAATAATCTTAAAAACACTTTATCTAGACAATTATTACTCTTCCGAATCTTTTTCAATCTCAGTCTTCGTTTTCATGGCAATCTTTTGGATGATCCTCAAAGGAAAACAAGAGAATCACGGATACCGTAAGACGGATATTTGTTAGGATTGCCAGCGTTGAGAGATTGTGTTGCCAGCACTGCCTTCTTGAGATGCTGCGATGTGAGTGAATCGAGAGATGTAAGTAACAATAGAAAGTCCTGCAAATAGAACTGTAATTGTTGTCACGGCTTTTCCTTCGCAGCTCACAAGACATGGAAGAGTGGACAGTTTGTCGTTTATGTCTAAAATCCAGTTCGGATGCGATGAAATCCATTCCGGATCTGACTTACAACATGATCCCATTCTTCAACATCTACTTTGAGCTCATCGGCGTGACTTTCACGGATTATGCGGCATTTCCTGGCAGAATTTGCCATCTCTGTGAGAAGAATATGATCATGGCATACAAATTTCGAGAAAAGTGTTTGGAAACTGAAGAGAAACTCAAGGAATTTCTCTGTGAAGGATCAGAAATATCCAGTACAGAGTTTATCGTCACACTTGCGGCCTCAAAAGAGGACATCAGCAAGGATTTACAAGACACATCTGCAAATCAATTGGCAGAGATAAAGACAGAAGAGGAATCTGCAGTGGCGGAAGCCTCTGATGGTCAGGAGTTTGTGGTGGAAGAAACAGAAGCGGAAGAGCAGCATTTGCAAGTTATCGAATGCAAGTATTGCAAGAAACTATTCAAGAATATCAAGATGTTCGGAAAGCACGTCTGTCGCCTGTCAGACATGCTCCAGAAGAGCAGGAAACAGAAGTCAACGCCTGCCAGGAAGATCTACGAATGCACAAAATGCCAGCAAACCTACAATTGCCGGAGTGCTTGGATGATTCACATGGATAGGCACAATAATTTCCTCCGGTACGCTTGCGATCAGTGCGACAAGAAGTTCTCAAATTGGCTCCAGAGGCGAAATCACGTCTACAGAGTGCATCTGAAGAGGAAATTCTGCGAATGCTCTCACTGTGGCAAGGGATTCTACAAGAAGCACGACTTGACGGTCCACATGAATGCCGTTCACCTGAAAACGGCGGCTTTTCAGTGTGACACCTGCGGGAAAACCTACCATCATCCCAAGAACTTCCGCAATCACGTGAAGAGCCACAATCCGGCGACGGTGAAGTGCAGTGTGTGCGGGAAAGTGCTGAAGAATGAGAAGACTCTGGTGCAGCACTCAAGAGTGCACAGCGCCAAGAAGAACTACGTCTGTCCGGTGTGCAGTGAAGCCTTCACGTGGAATGCCACGCTCAAGTCGCACGTGAGGCGGCTTCATCCGGACAAAGTGCACCTCCTGCCGCCTGACGGAACCATCGTCAATAGGACTTTCCTGAGAAAACTCGCAGAAGAAAGTGAATAAAGTTTCGGGAATGATCACAATAGCTGTTGAGAGTTTCTTCTTCTTATTCTTTATTTGACGTCTTCTAATAGAAGGTATCGCCATCTACATTATTATTAGTACATTATTATTATAACTACTTATAACTTATAACTTATAACTTATTCTTATATTTCTCTACTTAAACCTATCTTATCAATAAATTTCAATGTTTTCAGTACTTCATCCTCGTCGTCATCCAGTAAATTTTCTATTTTGTCCTTTAATTTCATCTCTCCTCTTATACTACGGAACCTTATGCAATCTATTAATATATGTTGAACACTTAAATCTACGTCACAGCATTTTGTTGGGTATGTTTTGGTGAATATTGAATTATGTGTAATACCAGTATGACCAATCCTAAGTCTAGTTAAAATAGTCTCTTCTTTCCTATTGCTTCTATTTACAGTTGTGTATTTGTTTACATTAGTTTTGATCTTAAACATCTTGTTATTTTCTAGATTACTCCATAATACGTTCCATCTATCTTTTAGTTTACTTTTAACAACATTTCTTACGTCTAAATAAGGCACTTTATATTCAGTGTTAAGATCATTAGCTTCTTTGGCTGCTTTGTCAGCCATTTCATTGCCTTCAACCCCTATATGGCCCGGGACCCAACAAATTGTTATGTTATAGTCTTGCTCTCTTATAATGGTATTGGATGTTTCAACTATATTTTTGATAACTCGACTCTGTTTTATATTTATGTTATTGATTGCTTTTATTGTACTGAGGGAATCCGAGAAAATTACTATGTTTTTATTGTCTTGGTCGTCTACTTGTATGTATTTTAGAGCTTCTAATATTGCAACTGCTTCTGCAGTGAATATTGAGCATTCTTTATGGATTTGGAAAGATATTTCAATGTTAGAAAGAATAACTGAAAGCCCAGTGTGGTCTATAGTTTTAGAACCGTCTGTGAAAATTTGTTTGTGATTATTGTATTGCAGAATTTTTTGGTCTACGTCCTTTTTTGTTATTTGAGGTTTTTTAGATTTACTTAATGCTAAGTCTATATTTATTTTATTTTGTGTTTGTGGGTTCCAGTCGTAGCTATTATTGACTTCTAAGGGTGGTGTTTGTATATTAAGTTCATCTAGTATATCACGGAATATTTTTGCTATTGGGCTCAATGTATTGAGGTTGGACATATCTAAGGCACTATTGTATAAATCGAAGAGGGGATGATCACTATTTGTTGCCACTTTTAAACCATAGTTTAGGGTGTATTTCTTGTATATCAAGTTTAAAGGTAATTGTCCTGCTTCTACTAGTAAGTATTCAATTCGACTAGTTCTATGTGCCCCTGTTACTAGTCTGATACTACTATGATAAGAGCTTTTAAGTTTTTTAAAGAAATTATTGTTGAGACTGCCGTACGCCACTATGCCATAAGTTAAGGTACTGAGGATTAATGCATTATGCATCATCATTAAAGTTTTCCTATATATACCCCATTTTTTCCTTGCAACACATTTGATAATATCTAGTCTTTTGGAGCATTTTGTCTTAATTAATCTTGTATTAGCTTCCCATTTAAGTTTACTGTCAAAAATTATTCCTAAAAATTTGTAACTCTCAACACATTCTATAGTATTTCCATAGAGATTGAGTTGAATATTATTGTGCGGTTTTCTGAGTTTGCAGAAGTGGATCATTTTAGTTTTGTCAGAATTGAAGTTAAGGCCATATTTTTTATTCCACTGTTCTAAGTTTTCTATTGTCATTGAGAGTGTGTTTTGAATTTTATTATTGTCATGATCTGCAAAATATACTACTAAATCGTCTGCGTACATTAATGATTGAACTTCCTGGGGGATATTTTCAAAGATCGAGTTAATGTAAATGAGGAATAATGTGACCGAGATTACGGAACCTTGTGGTATACCATTTTTAATTTCGTATAGATTTGATAAATTGTTTCCATTATAGACTTGAATTTTTCGATCGGAAAGAAATTTGCTTATGAAGTTCAACATTTTCCCTTTGATTCCAATTTTTATAAGTTCTCTTAAGATTCCAGTCTTCCAAACTTGATCATATGCCTTGCTTATATCAAAAAATATGGCATAGAGATGTTTTTTATTTTTGAATGCAACGTGGATATCATTAGTCAATTGAATTAAATTATCATTAGTAGTTCTGCCTCGTCTAAAGCCTGCTTGAAATTGAGATAAAATTTTGTTTTCTTCTAGGTAGAAAATTAGTCGCTTATTTATAATTCTTTCGAGAATTTTAGATAGGCAAGAAGTTCTTGAAATGGGTCGGTAATTGGATGGATCTGAGTTACATTTACCAGGCTTACAAATTGGCTTAACCCAAGCAGTTTTCCAAGATTCTGGGAAATACGCTCCATCATATATTTCATTATATGTTTGAAGTAGAATATCCAGACCCTTTTCACTTAGATTTTTAATAAAGGCATAATGAATTTCGTCTGGTCCCGGAGAGGATCCTGATACTTCCTTGATGACATTCTTCAGTTCTTGTATGGTGATTTCCTGGTTATATGTTATATTGAGATCATTATTTGTTTGATGAGGAAGTGTGAAATTATTTTCTATCAGAGTTTTGGTAAGTTTAAACTCACTATTGTAGTAATTGTCAGAAGAATTCAGGGAGAAAGTTTGGGCAAAAATATTGGCTATTTCTTTAGAGTTGTCAATTATGTTACCATTGATTTTGAGTATTTTAACTTCATTCTGGTTTATTTTTCTATTAAATATATTGATTTTATTCCAGATTTCTTTCAAACTAGTTTCGCTATTAATTGTGGATATGTACTTGTCAAAATTATCCCTCCTGGAGCTTCGTAACAATTTTTGGATTTCTGCTTTGAGTTCTTTGTATTCTGCTAAGGTGGTCGAATTTTGTGTTCTCCTAAATGATCTATAAAGTCTTTTCCTTGTTTTTATTTTCATACGAAGTTCTTTAGTAAACCATGGTAGCGGCTTCTTAATTGATGGTTTGGATTTAGGACAGTTATTATTGGCAATATTGATTAGTTGGGTGCAAAATTGTTGATATGTATTTTCAAAGGAATCTTGGTCAATATTCATAAGGTAGGAGTCTGTGTAAAATTTTTCCCAATTGCACTTATCAAGTTTCCAATTAGGGAGTTTGGAGTCGGCATTCTGGAGGAAATTGAAATTTAATAAAAGAGGTATGTGATCACTACTAAGAGGTTCTTCGTAAGTTTGAAAATTTATAAGGTTTGCTAACGAAGCTGAACAGAGAGCAATATCTATGCAAGATGTTTTCCCGTTGTGCCATATATGGGTTGGTTCGCCATTATTCAATACTACTAAATCATGGTCGTATATTAATTTTTCTAATTTATCGCCTCGACTATCAGAAGTTTGATCACCCCAGATAGGATTTTTGGCGTTAAAATCTCCTACTATTAAAAATGGTTGAGGAAGTCTTAATATAAGACCCTCCAGACTTTTGATAATTTCTCTATTATATTGAGGTGGTAAATAAATTGTACATAGATAAAAGGTTGTAGGACTGTTGAGCTTAATAACAATGGCTTGCAAAGGGCAATTGGTATTAATTAGTTCATATTCAAATTCTTCTTTAACAGCTATAAGGACGCCTCCACTGCTTATATTTCCATCATAATAATTCTTGTGTTCGATATTGTAATTTTTGAGAATAGGATAATTAAAATCATTTAATCTAGTTTCTTGAATACAAATAAAATTTGGTTCGAGTTCATTGATAAGTATTTTTAAATCTTCATAGTGTTTATAAAATCCATTTATATTCCAATTAAGGAGATTGTATTGCTTTACTTTATTTCCGAAAACTAACATTGTCCCTGTTTGGGTCAATGTTTTGTAAATCGGACAAAGGTTCATCTTCTGACATGCTTTCATCTTCATTATTTGAGCTGGGTAAGACCCACTGGTTATTATCTTGTTGAGTATTATTGGTATTATTTACTGTTCTTGTGTTGTTTTTTGGTTTTTTGTAGATTCGTTGAGTTTGTTCGTCTGATGATGACGTTGTGTGTTGTCTTTTTTCTCTCATTTCTTTCACAAGGCTGGCCAGTGTTGTGGCTGCTTCCACTGTGTCTTTCTCTTCTTGTTCAGTTTGCTGTGGTTTTGATTGGGGAGCTTGTTTTCTGGTGAATCTGGAGGTAGATGGAGCATGAATGTTGTTCTCAGTGTTTACCTCACAATTTCCGGTGTTTTCAGCTGTTTCTTCTGATGATCCTTCGGTGATTTCCTGATTAATGTTCCTCTTGAAGCCTTTGATGGTGAAGTTTCTTCTTCCTCTTCTTCGGGGTGGTCTGTTTCGCTTCCTCTGATTCAGTGCGTTGAGTTCTGGGTTCTCCTCGTCCTGGTCAAGTCCATCAAACATATTTTGCGCTAAGATGTTGGCATAGGATCTTGCATCACTTTTTTGGTGATTTTTCGCTCGATATGCTTCTCCTCTGGACATGTTTTTCTCTCTCATTATTTGGTTTATTTCTTTGATTGAGATTCTTTCTGGGCACTCTGGGTCCGTCGCTGCATGCTCATTGGTATCATTGTTCCAGCAATTGACGCATTTTTTGCTGTTCTCACAGGGCTCTTTATGGTCTCTCAATTCTCCACATTGGGCACAAATTGCTGTTCCCTCTTTGCATTGTCTTTCATGATGATTAAATCTCAGGCACTTCATGCACTGCAGAATCCTCCGGTTTTGATAGTTCACGTATCGCTTAGCAGATTCGCACACGATTTCTCGGGGAAGGATAGTACCATGAAACAGAACTTTGATTCTCTCAGTCTTAACAAAAGCTTCAAGTCCCTTCTCGCCATCTTTACGCGTAATTCTGATCACTTTTTTCACCTTGATATCACTTCCATTCACAGTCAGAATCTTGTCTTTCAGTTCCTCCTCAGTAAGTTCAGTGGAAACCCCATTGATAATTCCCAGTGATGCCACGTAGTACGTGGGAATAAAGCTCTTGAATCCAAAGCGCTTTAACTTTTCTTCTTTCACACAGGAATTGGCGCCTGTCATCGTTTTGAAATAAGCAACGACATTGTTTCTGCTTATTTTCGCAACTTCTTCAATTTCTCCAGCCGGAAAGATTTTGTTGAGTGCTATCCCAACGTCCATATCGTTTATTTTGTCATTTATGTTTCTCACTGCATTGTCTTTGGCAATCACCACTCGAAAAGAGTCACCATAATAGCGTCCATCCAAGTAAAAGTTCGGTTCGCGCACAAAAGGTCTTTCTGCAGTCCCGCCAGGACCCCCAGGGTCCTGGGGGCGACTGCCCCCAGGATCAGACATCACTACTTGAGTATTGTAGAGTCTTTGTTACTTCTCAGAGGAATTTCACAATGTTATGGTTTTATGGCCCTTTGTGTGATGTCAGGGCACGTATATTTTCACAGTTTTTCCTGATTTTATGTAATTTATCAATCACTATCCACCACAGATAAGTCACAGCACCCGCTGGGGGTGTTTTTAAGATGGTTTTTGTAAAAATCACACCAGTATTTATGCAGAAATAAGATTTATTCGCGGGAGTAGATCTTTCTGCATCGGAGTGTCAAACAGAAGAGCTGTTGAGAGTTTGATAAACAATTCGAATGCTTGTGTTTTGGGTTGCCATATCGAAACGTCATTTGGGAAAACAAAAACATCAGCAAAAGGACCCAAATTGCTCGGAAAATACGGAAAATTTGTGAGTTTTCCGCAGTTTTCGAAGTAAATAGACCGCAGACTAGCTATTTTCTCTGCAAATTTAATTTCCACAGAAGCTGTCATGGAAGGGTGGTCAGTGTGTCGACTTTGCTTGCAATCCCGCGAGGAGATTCTCAAATCCTTCTCAGAAGCGACCTACAAAATGATCCCCTTCTTGAACATCTACTTTGAACTGGTGGGAATAACGCCGCATGAGTACTCCTCCTTTCCGGCACTCCTCTGTGTCGCCTGTGAAACAGAAATGGTGCGAGCGTATCAATTCCGTGAGATGTGCATCGAAACGGAGGACAAATTGAAGAGCATGCTGAATGATGAAGCCGAGGACACGAAAGCCATAGAATTTGTGGTTGAAGACCTGGAAAATGGGCAGAAACTCACTGTTATTGCCAGTGATATGTCACAGAAAATGTGTAAAAAATGGAAAGACTTCCAGAAGAAGTTTCCGCCTGAGAGAGTGAAACAGCTAGAAAAGAAAACCATACAATGCAAGCGATGTGATTGTTTTTACAAGGGTCTGGATCTGTTTAAGGTTCACAAGTGTTTCGAGGAGTCCCAGGAGGACTTTCTCACTGAAGAACTTGTGTCGGAAATCAAAATCGAGCCGGAAACTTGTGCCCCGGTTGTGGAGAATGTGGTAATCAAGCCTGTCAAGAGGAAATACAGGACGAAAGAGGAAAGAACACAGAGTAAAACAGTAAATAAGAGGATATACAAATGCGACCTTTGCCAGATGACATTCAAACACATTCAAACTTATAATCGACACAAGGATAGGCATGAGAATTTCCATCGATATCCGTGCAAGTATTGCGATAAGAAATTCGACGCTTGGACTCCGAGAAGGACTCACATCTACCGGAAGCACCTCAAGACGTTCTTCTGTTTCTGTGATCAGTGCGGAAAGGGTTTCTACACCAAATACGCGCTGCGAGTGCACATCCAGAAGGATCATCTGAAGGTGAAGTTTCAGTGCGAGGTTTGCGGCAAGACGCTGGTGAGCAAAGGATCCCTGCTGGAGCACAGAAGCATACACAATTCGAAGAAGTTGAGTTGCAAAATTTGCGGGAAGCAGCTCAACACGCGCACCACGCTGAATCAGCACGTGAAGACGCATTCCGGCGAGAAGAACTACATTTGTCCTGTGTGTTCGCGCGGATTTACCTGCAATCATTCCCTGAAGGTTCACGTGCGCAAGCTGCATCCGGACGATGTGCACCTCTTGCCACCGGATGGAACAATCAATAATCAGAAATTCTTGAAAATGCTCGCTGAAAAGGATGAATAAAAAACGGCGCCTGTTTATCGTGAATCTGGAATTTTTCAACTCTGCATCCAGATTTGTGGTATTGCCCGATGCGAAGTGTCATTTCATAACCTCACATTTTGCTAGGAGTCCATTGTTTAGCTTTTTCCCCCCTATTTGGTGTGAATTTCCACAAAAAGTGAGCATTTCCCGGAGTTTTTCCACAGTCAACTCGTGCACTAAAGTCAGATGGGTAATTTGCAGGTGTTTGCAGCATGGAGGAGTGGACAGTGTGTCGCCTCTGCTTGGAGTCCTCAGAACACGCCCTCAAGTCCTTCCCGGACGAGATGTTCGAGTCGATCCCCTTCTACAACATCTACTTCGAGATCGTGGGCATCACACTAGTGGACTATGACACATTCCCCAACAAAATATGCCTGGCGTGCGAGGATGAGCTGATCCGGGCGTACAAGTTTCGGCAGAAGTGTCTGGAGACGGAGGAGAAGCTGAGGGAGCTGCCGGAGAGGGGCTTGCGTGATGAGAAGATAGAGTTTGTGACGCCTGTTGAGCAGGCGTCGGGCTCTATTGAGTATCTGGAGGATGCCAGGGGTCCGGAGAGTTCGTTCATGAGCAAATTCATACATGTGAAGCGGGAACGGGGATCTGACGCCTTCCCTGCCGCCCAGAACAGCGCTCAGGCGGCGCGGAAAGACGATGCCGGCGAGAAGATCAGGTGCAAGCAGTGCAGGATCATCTTCGTGGGCCTCGTGGCGTTTTACGAGCACAAGTGCTACGACATCGCCAAGGTTGAGACGCCGGCTGTTGGGCGGGCGGCGGAGGGCGAGGAGGCGCCCAAAGCGGAACAGCGACGCCTGTTCAAGTGCAATGAGTGCGGGCAGACGTTCAAGATGCGCTCCAGCATCCTGAGTCACATCGAGAAGCACAACAAGTCGAAGAAGTATCAGTGCCAGTACTGCAAGAGGCGCTTCTATAAGGCGTCCATCCGGAAGGCGCACATCTACCGGTTCCACCTGAAGCGCACGCTCGAGTTCAAGTGCCCGCAGTGCCCCAATGAGTACAGCAAGAGCAGCCAGCTGAAGGCGCACATCAAGGAGGCGCACAAGGAGGACACGACGTTCCAGTGTGATCGGTGCGGAAAGAACTTCAAGAGCTGCTCCATCCTCACCAGCCACATGAAGATCCACTCGGACAAGGTGTCGTGCGCGCAGTGCGGCAAGGAGCTGAAGAACCTGCGCACCCTCGAGCGCCACATGGAGATCCACTCTGGGCAGAAGAACTACATTTGTCCGGTGTGTCAGCGCAGCTTCACGTGCAATTTTTCTGTGAAGAATCACGTGAGGAAGATCCACCCGGACGATGTGCACCTCCTGCCGCCGGACGGCACGGTGGTGAATAGGCGATACCTCGACCGCATGGCGGCCAGTCACCGGAAGAGGGAGATGAAGCCAGAGGAGGAGCCGCAGCAGAGCGATCCGTGCACCAGCGAGGCCATCAATTCCATCATGCACAATTAAGTGCGGCGCGGGCTTTTGTCTGAGCCACGCGAGTGGAATCTCATCCGGACGCCGCAATGTCCCCCAGTTTTAGGTGGTTTTATTTTAAAAATATAATTTAAGCGAAAGAGAGAGAGATCCCACAGAAAAGACTAAAGTAATTGACGATTTTTGTGGCATTTTAGACTTTAGTTAAAATAAACACTAAGACGCATTTCTAGAGATGAAATTCCCGGCATATTCTCGACCAATTTCACACACGAGCAGAGCTCAAGGCACCAACACAAGAGCGCGCGCGGTGTGACGTCGAAAGGGGCAGAAAGTCGCCGAAAGATTCTGCTCGCCTGGCACGAGTGGAGTACAAATTGATGCAATAGTAGTCAGTCACCATTTTGTTGGAATGTGTGACCGACGGGAGGCAGGCCAGCTATTGGCCATTTTCGAAATTGACTCGCTCAGCTACTCGAAAATCCCTCGGATTGGAGCTGCTCACAAATAATTCCACAAAACATCCCCGGATCCCATAATATTGGCCGCCGGCGTGACCAGATCTGCTCACCTTCTTCGGCACGGCCGCGCAAATTCGTGGGTTTCGGTGAAATTTTGCCGTTGATTTGAAAAGCACTTCCGCCACCAGTGCTGGAAAGTGCCAACTTGTCCCCGGATATTTTGAGCATCTATCCCCGAGTTCCGTTGAGATGGATAGACCAATTTTGTGACTCGTCACCAGGAGGGCAGGAATTGGGTGGGTTTCCACATGCGCGAACACAGGGTGAGACTCACGC
Source organism: Phlebotomus argentipes (assembly GCF_947086385.1). Lineage (NCBI taxonomy): Eukaryota > Metazoa > Arthropoda > Insecta > Diptera > Psychodidae > Phlebotomus > Phlebotomus argentipes. The sequence goes on along the minus strand of NW_026776177.1, from coordinate 17,385,857 downwards.
ATTGCACTGGAGATCTGAACCGAAGTGAATTTGACGGCGGCGCCGCAATTTGCATAAAGTGGCGGCGGTTGGACATTTTCAGCGGTGGCGGAGAATTAACAATTAATTTCGGCATAGAATTATTTGTGAATAAATAAAGTTTACACGCCTGAAGTGTTTCGCAATGGAAATGATTTTCTTCTATGAAATTAAGAAAGTATTTTCGTGTGTTTTCCTAATATAAAAGACAGCTTGTGTTTCTACAGAGTGAAGAAAATGTTTTAAGTATTCAGTGGATGGAAATTGTTTCCATATCAGATGAATGTTTGCTGATATCCTCATCGTTTGCGGCTTCTTTCACAGACATGGGAAAAAGGTCCTGTATATTAGGTGAATTCAATACCTTGTATATAAGGCATTCGTCAATTATGTTCCTTAAAATATTTACATTTATCTTCTCGTTAAGTGTTTTATTGAATATTTTTCCAAGTCCAGCCTTACTGGCAATTCTCCCGTCTCCGCTAGAATTGACGTGATTGGAGTTGTTTTAGTGTAGCCCATGACTACTCTGAGGGCTTTGTTTTTTAATATTTGTAATTTATTATTTTCAAAGATCTTTTCTTTGTGATTAAATATTACTGGTGCTGCGTAATTTATTCTCGATTTTATTAGTGATTTATATACACCATTAATAGTGTCGATGGATGAGGCCCTTCATGGCTTCTGCTAAATATTTTTCATAAGTTTACATACTCGTGAAGATTCGGCCGGTATCTTTCAATTGGTGAAATTAATGGAGATGGCCTTTTAGTGCGGATTTCCTTTATTTAAACTCCATTACGTCTCGGGGATTCGATGACCCCTTCCTCAGGTATCGAAAAATTTGGAATGCGCTTGTCCAACAAACAATTCCTCTGCACCTTCTTGTACAACCGATCACTCTCACCGATTCCTTCCACATCACTTCATTGACTCCGGAAATCCGCACTAAAAGGTCGTCTCCGACAATTTCCCCAGTTCACATACTTTTCACATTGTATTTTAATTTCTTTTTTATGAATAATGCGAATAATGAATGTTAGATATTTATCAACATGTACTCCTAGTATTTTATGACTTTTTACTTCTTCTATTTTTGATTCGTTTATGATTATGTCTCTTTTATAGTTTCGTGATGTATCAAATTGTATAAATTTACATTTTTCTGGATTAATATCTAGTTTTAGCTTTGTTATATCTATATATTATTTATATTATCTATTTATATTATATCTAGTTTGAGGCAATCTTGATTTAGCCGATTGGTGGAAGGAGACGTGGGGATTACATCCCTGGACATTCTGGCGGCCAATTGCACTACAATTCATATTTTCACCCTTTGCACACAAAATTGACACTTAGAACTAAATTAAGCGCGAAATGCAAGTCACAATGAAAAATAATATGAGCAAAACAACGTCCGAATTTTTCGCTAAAACCTAACCTCAAATAAACTTTGACGCCTTATTTACGAGAACCCCAAGCAAGCCACAACAATACATACTCCTTGGGTAACAAATAGCAATTGAATCTCAATGCAAAGTAGAATGAAAACAAAACAGAATGTCATCCCAATCGGCGCCGCCAATGAGAGCAACCGCGGATGGTGATTCGGCTCAGATCTCTCATTTGTTCCCACTTGCATTGTGCGCGACACACCCTGTGCCGCGGGATTTATCCTGAGTGAGAAGAGCGCGCGAATTGCTTTTGGGATTTGGGGTGTGTTTTTGTGAATTCAAAAATTGAAAAATGAAGAGCAATTGCCAGCGATGAAAATTTCGACGAGCAAGATTTCAAATGAAGTCTTTGGCAACTGGGAAGCCATAAGTCCCCTTCCGACATCCCCGGAGAGAGCCCAGCTAATTGGTGAAATGCTCTCACCTCGCCCGCGTGCGCTTTTCCGGAGGGAAAAGCGGTGCTGGGAAAGTGCTGTGGTCGGATTCATTGCCGCCGGATAATTAAGCGAGCTGCTCGGGAGTATTAATTAGTACTTCCCCATCGTGTGGCGCTAAAATTTTTAATTACCAACTTTTTGCCGCACACTCGCGGCGGGCGTCTTGTGCGGCGGGGGGCGGGTGGGCGAAGGAGGTGGACATTTGCGCGAGAGACGCGTTTGGTGGGCAAAAATAACAAGAAAAGAACCTCTGTTGAGCACCAGGTGCTCAAAATGGATTGCTCGTCTTGTGCTGAAGAATGGCAACTGGGTTGAGATCTCTGTTCTGCTTGTACAATTCTTCTTAACTTCTGAGACTGGCCACTCACACCGTCCCGTGGTCAAGAGCAGAATCTGCGCGGCGGCAGCACGCGAAAGTTTGTAGTTTCGCTCAACTTATGGGCTCTTTGTACGGCTGAATTCAAAAATACAATCTCATGCGGTCGCTTTGGATTCAACTCTTTGATTTGGGATCGGGTTCTAAAACACCCTGGCTCTGTAATCCTGGTCACATTTCAAATCTTCCTCATTTTACCTCGAGTACCACCTTTAATTTCAACTTCTTAAATTTGATTCGTGTGATTCATGGGGGATTTAAACTAGCAGACCTGCTTCGTCTGTAAAATGCCTGCATTTCAGCGAATGATTCTAACTTCGCAACTCCATTCTTATTCTTAGTTTTGCATCGAGATTCCAAGGAATTTTCTTTATAAAACTCGCGACACTTGAGTGTTTTCCTGGGAGTTCTTCCCAGAATCACTGACAAATTGTTTTGAAAAATTTATTTTATCAATATTTATGACATAATAATGCATCAAACGGGACCGGAATACGTTTTATTCCACTTTCAGGGCATTTTATAAATTAAAATAGGCTATCAGAACATGTTGGAATGGTATTTAACTCATTTATAATAACTTTTATAAATGGGGCAGCACATCAGTCGCCTCGCTCCCAACCACTCTGCCCATTTATCTTATTACACAGAATTCGGTATTCTGGAAATGCTCGGAATGAGAAATCCGAGAAGAGTCACTCTCCCAACTGGGCGCGCATAAGTAGCACTGGAAGTTTGCATTTCCACGCACAGAATCGAGCACAGAGGGAATTTCAAATACGCTCGTCCGATTAGGATTCAGTGTGAATTCAATGTGAATTCAACGAATGTGAATCACTGTATAGAGTCGAATGTGTATGATTATTTCAGGTGGATGAATGAAATTTGTAGGCTAATAATTGGATTTTGTGTAAGATTTGCGGGAAAGTTTGGGTCTTCCGAAATTTTTGATAATAATATTACGAAGAAGCATCTAAATATGTATTTTTAGTCGCTGATAGTCAATCCTGAAGACAAGGAGCGCAAGAAAGCTTGTAAGTGAGAAGCAAACAAACGAAATGTCTTATTTATAGGAAAACGGATAATAATACAGTATAATACCTTTATTACACCAACTCAGAGAGCTTTTTCTGTTAATTAGAGTGTAGATTGAGTCACAGTTGAGAATCTCTAGCATATTGTCTCGATAGTGAAAGCAATCGAGTGAGATTTCTAGGAAAATCACCTCCAATTGTTTGTTGCCTGCAAAGATCATGAATGTGCCTCACTTGTTGTCTCTCCCAACTGTTATATAACAGTGGATTTCTTCGGATATTCACAGTTGCAATGGAAGATCCTGAGTTTTTCTACTACGCCAAGTTCTTCTTGAGAATCCATGGCTTCTCCTTGGAGACAAACGGCAATAACTTCGCCTACAGATTCTGGGCCATTCTTAACAGCACTCTGCAGGAGATTATGTTGTTCACTCTCATCTACAACACTTACAACAAACATCCGGACATTGCACTGATGGTGTCATGCTCAACAGTTGCATTTGGGGTCTTCGTGAACTCCTTCAAGATTATGTCAATACAGAGGAATATTGAGCGTCTCAGTGATTTCTATCATCGATTGATTGAATTCTGGACTATTCGTGAGTTTCCTTCCACCCGAAATATTCCTCTTGGCTTATGTGAAAATGCCTCTTTGCAGCGGAAAAGCCAGAGAGAAAGATTCTTCTTCAGCACAAGAACTTCACGAATATCGTGTCAGTTGTAAACTGTTTGAGTCTCATTGGGGGCATTTCGTGGTATGATTGAGAGAACATGGAAATTGGTAAATATTCACGGTAAATTCTCCAGGTGGCTGCTTCTGCCTCCGGCCCTTTCGGCCTATGAGGAGTTCACCTTTGGGAACACCACCTGGATTCCGCCCTACAACATCACCTACATAGATTTCATGCAAACGACGCCAGGCTTCGAAATCTGCACCACCGCCTATTACATGATCACTATAATGTGCGTCTTTGGCGGTTGTGGCTTCGATTCTTACTTCCTGGAGAGCTGCTTCTATCTTTCAGGTCACTTCAGGATCATCTACAGAAGATTTCGCAGCGTGAAATACGCAACAGAAGCTAAGGATGACCGGAAATTCCAGTCACAAATCTCTACTATTGTCAACTATCACAATGAGATTCTGAACGCTTGTGCGGATCTTCAGGATATCGTTAGATCAGCCATCTTTCCTTTCCTCCTCTTTGATTCCGTGGTCATTTGCACCTGTGTTTACACTCTTCTCGCGGTATTTCCCTTAGATTGTTGATACTCTCTTAAATCCTACCATGAAAATCATCCTCAGATGCCCAATTTGATCGTCACCATCGCCTTCATGGGCATCACAATAGCAGCCGTGGCCCAAATCTTCGTCCTCACCTACAGCGGACAGGTGCTCATCAACAAAAGTCAGGACTTGACTAACAGCATCTACGATTCTGAGTGGTACATTGCGTCTCCTGGCCAGAGAAGGCTTCTCATCCTCTGTATGATGAGGGCCAGGAAGGGATTCACATTCAAAATGGGTATTTTCCAACTGGCGCTCCCCACATTTTCCGCAATCCTTCAAGGCGCCGGATCGTACATTGCTCTACTGCAAACAGTTTCTACCCGTTGAAGATCTTCAATTGCAAGGAGTTTCTCAGCAATCCTTAACAGCTGATAATGGTTACAAGTGTGCGCAATAAAGTACTTAAACATATGCAAGACGTGGTCTTTTCTTTCATAAGGAACAATGCACTCTTTTTATGTGCCACATATATGAACATGTGCAGTTCCTATAACAGCAGAAATTCGCAAATTTGATGCGAAATTCACGTTATTATGAAAACCACGAGCTTCTAAAAATTAACATTTCTCCAATTAAGTATTCTAAATAGAAATTCATCTAATTTTATCATGCAATTTTGCTGATTGATTCTTCAGTCACTTAAAAAAATAGCTTCATAAAATAATCATTTGTATCCTTGAGAAACTCTATTAAATTTCTCAATTTCTCGAGGAACCATCAATTAAATTCCCTTAATTGCAATATTCTTTAACAAGAGCAGGGTACATGTTGATTATAGCGTGAGAAGTCGTGGAAAGGTGATAATGACTGGTTTGTTTTTTTTTCACCTTTCAAGTCGAGCTTTTTGTAAGCAAATGTGTTTTGTGAGTGTGAATTTCCTGGAAATTTTTCAACAGTGCTCCGCAATTGATAAAACAATCGCGACTTGGACATGATAAGAACTATTTTTGCACACAAAGCGCAAGATGATTACCTAGAAGGGATTCTACACAATTCTTTTGTCATGTTTTTCTTCGACAAAGGATCAGAATTGTCCTCTTCTGCACCATGTAATAAAAAAGGATAAACTTTTGTCTTCTTCATTTCCGTTTGAGTGTTTTCCAAGTGAAGATGGAAGATCCTGAGTTCTTCTACTACGCCAAGTTCTTCTTCAAGCCTCAAGGATATTTCTTGGATGAAAAAGGAAATACGTTTGGGTATAGATTGTGGGCAGGATTCGGCTTTCTCATCCAGGAATTGATGGTGGCTCTCGTGGCCACGAGCAGCTACTACAAATTCCCAGACATTGAGCCAATGGTCACAACTGTGGCCGTCACAATTGGGCTCCTGGTGAACAGTTTCAAGATCGGAACTGTTCACTACAAGATCAATCAGTTTGCCAAGTTCTTCAAGAAGCTGACAAACTTGTGGAACATTCGTGAGTATTTACTCGAGCTTATTGAGCTTTTGAAGAAGATTTTTCATGCAACTTTTAGCTGTTGAGCACGAGAAATCATTCCTCTTGGCCCACAAAAAGTTCACCAACATAATATCTGTAATCAACTTTATTTCCTTATCGATTGGAATTGCTTGGTAAGTCTTCAACGTCCTTTTCTGTGTTTATGAAGTTGTTCAATGAACTCTTCTAGCTGGCTTTTCATGCCAATCGGATTTGGGATCTACGAAACCATCGCAAAGGGTCAGACAACCTGGATTCCCGCTTGGAATGTCACATTCTTGGAAGTTCTCAAGGTTTCTCCGGGCTACGAAACTCTGACTCTCCTCAACTTACTATCCACATCCTTGTGCGTCTTCACAGGATGTGGCTTTGATGCGTACTTCTTGGAAAGTTGTTTCTTCCTCTCCGGACACCTGAAGATAATCCGAGAGAGATTCAGAAGAATCCCTTTTTCTCACAACACCAACAACGACGCTGTTCAACGACAAATAGCCTCAACTGTTGAGTATCACAATAAGATCTTGAGTGCTTGTCAGGAACTCGAGCAAATGGTAAGATCAGCGATTTTTCCCTTTCTCGTCTTCGATTCTATTCTTCTGTGTACAATTTTCTACACGATTTTAATGGTGAGTTGTTGATCTTAACAATTCTTCGACTGCAACATTAAAAAGTTCAATTCACGTTCGTAGATCTCTGGAATAACGTACAGAGTGGCTTTCAGTGGCTTGGCTTGCGCTGCTCTGTCTCAAATAGGACTCTTGACCTACAGTGGAAACTATCTGTCCAGCAGAAGTCAGGATATATTGTTCGGGATCTACGATTCCAATTGGTACGAAGCGTGCGCTAGCCAGAGAAAGCTTATTATTCCATCCATGGTGAGAGCCAAAGACGGAATCATCTTCAAGATGGGCTTCTTTGACCTCACGCTCTTGACATTCTCCTCGGTTAGTCGCAAACCTTAGTTTAATGTGACCAATATAGTGACATAATAAGCTCGAGTTTGTCCCGCCCATTTGATTGTGACGATATTTTAAGCTTTTATTTAGGTCACATGTGGAATACTTGAGTTAATTAACCACGTCTGATATACGCTGTAACTATGACAGATATTGAATAACTTGAAATACATATCTTGTTTACAGATGCTTCAATCAGCTGGATCTTACGTGGCTCTGATAAAGTCCCTCTCAATCCGCGAAGATTAGCCATCTGAGCATCAGATGATAGTATAAAAATATTCTTTATTCATAGACATAATGCCTCCAGCACATAAACACGTATTTACACTCTTCTCTAAGAACTATGTAATAAAATATGTTACTGTTGAAATAAAAATGCACAAAATCTGATACTGTCTCGTATTACTCATCAATATAGAGATAAGCGACTCGGGAAACCACACTTTGACCCTAGAGCGCTAATCCGAACCAAGATCCAGGCGGAGGGACGTTCAGCTCGTCCTTCTTGTTGATGAGCGACACGAGCAGCACCAGGCCCAGGACAACGAGTATGAGGAAGGTGACAATGAGGAAAAGTATCCGCTCGCGGCGAGTCCACTTCACAGAGCACGTCCAATACTGCTCCCTTATCACTCTGGAATGGCACGGGAAATCACATCGAAGGGTCAATGAGTCATGAGCTGATGGTAAACTCACTGGACGGAGGGTGTGCTCTCAGTTCGCATGGTCGTGGCGCTGCCCACGAAGCCAGGATTGACGATTCCCTGCCGAGGAAGACTCCCATGGCCAGCGTGAGTCTGGAAGCTCTTCTCCGGATAGGCACTGTGTCCACCAGCCGTGCTGTACGCCACTTGAGTGACATTTGAGGGTCCCTGCAGAGGTCTCCCTGCCGTTGAAGGATTCAGCAGAACCCTTCCGTCCACCATTCTCGCCACATTTGCGTCTCTCTTTTCCATCAACAGCGTTTTTTTTCCGGGTCTCTTCGCCACTTCTCTTCACAATCACCAGAACTTTTTAGCGCATTTTCCACAAAACTGACTCTGGCTCGAGTGTCTCCGTTCACTTTTTTGCCTTATCACGCACTATCAGTTGCCATTTCTCGAGTGATAACGAATTTTGACGTGCGTCTAATCTTTTTGTCAAAACCCAGGAAAAATATAGAAGATCAGTAAAGCGCACAAATCCACCAAATTCACCCGCAACCGCCCAAGAACTGAGCTTTATCCGGCTGATATTTCACAATCAATACCCCATTGAGGCTCCCTCTTATCATTCGGTGGCCCGAAGAGGCGCAATTGAGACGTAATCTTGGTCGGTTTCTGGGGTGAACACGATAACGTGACGAGGTTTATTCTCGTGATTTCCCGCCGCAAGAACCCGCTTTCCCAAAATATTCCACATTACACCTGCTGACTCTCTCTCGTGATCGCCAATTGACTCTATCGCCGGCAATTAATCGCCAATGAGTGTGATTACCTTGCCAATGTCAACAGTGGGCGATAGTGGAATTTTTTTCCACTCCGCGTCGGGTTTTTCTGTTAACTTCCCGATGAATATTCAAGAGACATCATCAGCCAATAAATTTGGACTAGAACTTGCAAGATCATTAAGAGATTCTAGAAAAAATTTCTTCTTGCTTTTGTCTCGAAAACATCTTGAACGGTAGATTTTTTGCCAGACTTTGGGAATGAATAATTTTGTGGTGTTCCTAATCAGAATTATGTTGAGAATTTTTAAATCAAATGGACTTGAACAGTTGTTCGGTTTTGCTACTCTCCTGAGTTACGTTTCATATTTATTGAAATTGAAGCAGTTGGAAGATTAACACAATGCCTGAGGATCTTTTAATTTAAGAGATTTCATTTGCAGACGAATTTACGCAAATAATTCTTGAATATTTGCATTATTTCATAGAGATTATTTAAAGATTTATTCATTTGATTTTTAAATGTGCATAGAAAAATATTTGCAAATAATTTATTGGGAAATTTTGTATAAAATTCACAGTTAATATTTGCTTTGATCTTAAGATCTCAGCATGCGCAAAGAAGTTTTACAGCACAAGAACATGTTTTCGTATAAAATCAAGCAAATAATTTAACTTTCAACAAATATTGAAAAAAAAAAAAATTAGATCCTTAGAGACATAATTCTAATAATTCACAACATAACAAGTAATAAATGTGTGAATGAGAAAATAGGAGTTGATAAGCAAGGTTCATCGAGTTAGTGAAATACGTATTGATAACATTTTGAACAATTTGAAAACATTCTCAAGTACACACACTTGTCAGCCTCCTAGAGAAATTATTGCCAAGTCTAATATTAGTAGCTTTTTTCTTACCTCCTCAGCACTCACTTCCAGAGATAAGATTCCCATGCATTTCCTCCTTAGCTGCATAAGTGGAAAAAGGCCACAGCGTGAAATCCCCACAAAAGAAGTGCTGGAGAGGCAATTTATACTTCTGAGTCCCAGTGGACAACGTAAAAAGGCCATTTAAGTGGCAGTTGTGCGATAAAGACGGGACTTTATAGACACTGGGGATGAGTTTAATCGGCCATTCGGTGGGTCAAGTCGCTAAAAAGCTGGAAATGTACAAAACAAATCTCTTATCGTGCCCGTGAGAGTCCATCTCTCCGCTCACACTCACTGAGAAACCCGATCCGCTGCTTTGTCAGTCAATTGTGTCAACAAAGCGATTTTATAATTATACAGCTCTGCTGCGGCCGCGGAGCTTCTTCAGTTGTTGCTGATCGCTCCGACTGAGCGGACGGTGATTTTGTGATTCAACTGATCAGTATGAAAGTTCCTTTAGTGCTCCTGTGCCTCACTGCGGTGATCCTCCACTGCGAGGCGCTTCCTCGGCCCAGCAGGCGAGGAAGAATCCTGTCCAGAGGCCGATCACGGACGTCTCAGTGCGGCTACGATGTAGGTTTATCCGAGACAATTCAGCGTCTCGCGGTGATCCTTTGATTTAACGGTTCGTACGCTTTGCAGAGCTGCCCAAAACTCGATCCCTCGAGGATCAACGTCCACATCGTGCCCCACACGCACGACGACGTGGGATGGCTCAAGACTGTGGACCAGTATTACTACGGCAGTCGAACTCTCACGCAGAAGGCTGGCGTGCAGTACATCCTTGATTCTGTGGTGCAAGCTTTGCTCGCCGATCCCGAACGCCGCTTCATTTACGTGGAGTCGGCGTTCTTCTTCAAGTGGTGGCGCGAACAGACGCCCGATCTCCAGAAGAAGGTGAAGCAACTGGTGGAAGAGGGTCGCCTGGAGTTCATTGGGGGCGCTTGGAGCATGAACGACGAGGCTGTTGTCCACTATCAATCCGTCATCGATCAGTTTACGTACGGATTGAGGTAAGATCACTTTTGAACAACTCTCAAAATCAACCGCCTTGCAGTTGAGGTTTCAGTGGATGATAAATTTCAGGGAACGTAAGAAAAATATTCTATCAACTTTCTTAACTAGAGCTAAAGGCTAAATTGAGGCTCTTCTAACGTTCATTGCTCTCAGTTTTACGTTCTTATTTTCCGAGGTAGAAATTTTGTTGGTAGAATATTTTATTGCCGTCTTCTGAATTCCTCATCATCTTTTGATTTGTCACACTTGTACATGTATTAAACTAACTAATTTCAAGCTCATCGTTGAAGCCCAGCTCTCCTGTAAGTTCAGCTTGGTGTGTGTTGGCTTATCAATATGTTTTTCCTGTTCACATGTTTGTCAGTCAAAGGTATATGACCAAAAGTTCCTGTTTTTCGTCTGACTCTCTCAAAATGTTGGAAGATTTATACATGTTTTGGGTTAAACTGAAAACAAGTTCAGTTCATTCAGTTCAAATCTTTTACCCATCAAAACATTGCTTTGAAAGCAAAGAACATCTTCAATTTCAATGAAATCCATAAGACATTAGAAACCTCATTTCCACGGTAATTTGAATTTTGTTAGCTACATTTCCTCTTATCACTTCCATCTGCTGATCACATTAAGAGCTCTGTAAACGCTGCATAAATGCTCTGTGAGCATTTTCATTATTTCTGTGCACGTTCACGTGCCATTTTCCCCGCATTAGCGCATAACGATGACTTCTAATCTTCTCAGGCGACTGAATGACACCTTTGGCAAATGCGCACGTCCGCGCGTCGGTTGGCAGATTGATCCATTTGGCCACACTCGTGAAATGGCATCACTTTTTGCTCAGATGGGCTTCGACGGAATGTTCTTCGGACGCCTGGACTATCAAGGTTAATTGCCGCCAATTGCACTCAATTGATCTCTGATAGCGCTCAAATCTCTCATACTGTATCTCTTGCTCATGCAGACAAGACGCGAAGACTGGAGAAGAGAGAAGCGGAAATGATCTGGAGAGGAAGTGCAAATTTGGGAGAAGCTTCTGATCTCTTCACTGGCGTTTTGTACAACAATTACGGCCCACCGCCTGGCTTTTGCTTCGACATTCTCTGCTCGGACGAGCCAATGATCGATGATCCGCGCAGTCGAGACTACAATATCGACAGGAAGGTAAGATAAGCGCGCAATCCAAGCACACTTTCCGAAGTTTCCACTTTTCTGGCACACTTTTTCCCAGATCCTTAATTGCCCCCACTTTTTTTTGCATATTCAGTTGAGATCCTTCTTCGAATACGCTATGCAACAATCCATGAATTATCGCACCAAAAACATTATCATTACGAGCGGAGGGGATTTCACGTACATGGACGCCAATGTGTACTTTAAGAATCTAGACAAGCTCATCAGGTAACCGAGATTTGAGGCCATTGCATGCCAAAGTAGAAACTTGCAACTGGGAAAGAAGTGTTGAAAAAGTGAAGCTTCGAGAGTGATTTCTTTACAATTCAGACAGTCAATCGATGTTCATTTTATAGCTGAGAGAATTTGCGGTGTATTTGGACAAAATGCGGTTCAGATATAGAACCAAGAACCTCATCCTGACAATGGGTGAAGATTTCAACTATCAAGACGCCAATATGTGGTTCAAGAACCTCGATAAGCTGATTAAGTGAGGCATTTTCAGTACAAATTTTCTAATTTGGCATGCAAACTAACTTCTTTGGCAGCTGAAAATTTCGTATTAACAAACCAAACCTGTCTTCTAGATACGCCAACGAAGCACAGAAGAACGGATCGAACTTCAACTTGGTTTATTCAACTCCAAGTTGCTATCTGAAATCCCTTCATGATGCTCAGATAACTTGGCCAACCAAGACAGATGACTTCATCCCTTATGCTTCTGATCCGCACGCTTTCTGGACTGGTTATTACACGTCGAAACCCGCCTTGAAGCGTCTAGAGAGAATGGGAAACAACTTCCTGCAGACCTGCAAGCAATTGACTGCATTCGCCACGGAGAAAACGGAGAAATCTTTGAAGCCACACTTGGACTACTTAACGGAGGTCATGGGCGTTTTGCAGCATCACGACGCCATCACAGGAACATCGAAGGAGCACGTAACTCAGGACTACACTGTGCAGATTTCCTCAGCCTTGAAGGCCTGTTCCTACTCAGCCAAGATCGTACTCAATCAACTCACGAAGAGACAGACGAACAAGGACAAACCCCAGCAAGCTGATCCCACTGAGCCCGCCAAGGAATCTGCACGGTATCACGATCAAGCGACTGAACCTCAACCCACCTTCACGTTCGACTACGATAGCTGTCTGCTGCTGAACGTTTCCCACTGTGAGATCTCCGAGACCAAGCAGAAGTTCATGGTCACGGTGTACAACGCCTTGGCGCACTCAGTCTTCCACTACGTCAGAGTGCCCGTGGACGGAAACTTTGCCTACGAGGTGACTGACTACAGATCAGTTCCCATTTCTCACCAGATCATCGCTGTGCCAGAGCAAGTCAAGGATTTGCATCCTGTGCAGGGAACGGGATATGAACTGGTGTTCCTGGCCACGGAAATCCCTCCAGTGGGCTACAAATCCTTCTTCATCGTTCGCACTCCAGCGCCGATTGTCTTGAACGTTCCTCGCTTCGATAAGGATCCAGAAGTCTTTCTGCTTCAGCACAAGATGAGCGCCGACGAGCCTCAGAAGCCGCCACGGAACAGCAATGTGGTGTCAATTGGGAACAAATATTTCAGCGTTGGATTTGACGCAAAAGGATTCGTGAGCAGCATTTCCTTGGAAGACGGATCTGAGCACAAACTCAGTCAGAACTTCTTCTACTACGAAGGCGCTGTTGGTGACAATAGGGTGTTTAAGAATCGCAGTTCTGGCGCCTACATCTTCAGGCCGAATAGCACTGAGAGATTCGTGACGAATCAGGTGGACGTGAGAGTGATCAAGGGTCCGGTGGTTGAGGAGGTGCACCAGACCTTCAACGAGTGGGTCAGTCAGGTGGTGAGGGTCTATCGCGATTACAACTACGTGGAGTTCGAGTGGTTGATCAATCCGATCCCAATTGACGATGGCTTCGGAAAGGAAGTGGTTTCGCGCTTCGTGTCCGACATTGAAAGCTCAGGCGCTTTCTTCACCGACTCCAATGGCCGAGAGATGATCCGTCGCGTGAGGAATCACAGGGAGACGTGGAATTTGCTGCTTCAAGAGGAGGTGGCAGGAAACTACTATCCTGTCACCACGAATATTGCCGTTGAGGATCGCGAGAAGAGACTCTCAGTCATGACGGATCGCGCGCAGGGCGGCAGCAGTCTTCAGGATGGGGCAGTTGAGCTGATGGTGCATCGCCGATTGCTTCACGATGACGCCTTCGGCGTGGATGAAGCCCTCAATCACACCCATCCCATCAGAGGAAAACACTTCCTGCTCTTCGGGAAACTGGACAGTGTCCCAACCATGGCCGCTCGCGAGCGCTTCCTTCAGGCCGAGAAGCTCCTCTCGCCGTGGCTCTTCTTCAGCGACGTTTCCTCTTACGAGTACGAAGACTGGCGCAAGACTTACAGCCATCTCTGGTCCGGAGTGGCTCTGTCTCTGCCACAAAACGTTAAACTCCTCACTCTTGAGCCCTGGACTGAGCTCAGCTTCTTGATCCGCTTCGAACACATCCTCGAACAGACGGACGATCCGGAATACTCAAAGAGCGTCACGTTCAACTTCAAGGATGTCTTCGGATCGGTCTTCGACATAAACGGACTCGAGGAAATGACACTGGACGGCAATCAAGTGCTTCAGGAGAATTCCAAGAGTCGCTTCAAGTTCAGGCCCGACAATGTGTCCTTCTTCACGAACGAGATTGTGAAGAGGAAGCGCGAAACCGTGACTGAAGAGCCCCAAGTGAAGGGCGTGACGATTATAGATGAGGGATCACCATCGAATGAGCCGGTCAAGGAGCTTCCGGACGACTCCACAAAGTGGGACATCACTCTAGAGCCCATGCAAATCCGCACTTTCGTCCTTCATGTGAATCCCTCGGTTTACGATAAGTGAAATTGCGCTAATAAAGGCGTTTCTGTTTTCAGTGGGAGTGATTCTTTCTCTTCGATGATCTTTTATTTTTAAATTATATTCTTTTATACAAAATAATAACGTCCAATAAAGAATATCTTCCAACAACTCAAATTATAAATTTCTACATGTCTTTCAGACACTCAATTGTAGTCTTCACAGATTCAAAAAATATGCATAATTTCGCAAATTTCTTCAAAACTAATACGCCTTTTTTTATACAACATTTCCTCCTAAATAATGTCACTGTAATATCTCTAATGCAAATATCTCTGGTCAAAATTAAGTGTTGATGTCCTCTGTCTTGGGGTTTCTAAACTTTCTTAAAGCAAATCCTACCAAAAAAAAAACCATCTGATTGGGCAAATGAGACGTTGAAATCCGTGGTCGTGAACACACTTTAAGAGGGTGAATAGTATTTACAGGAGCATCGTATTGGGATCCTCCAGGTACTGACGGAAGAGCTTCAACCAGTTCGCCCCGATGGCGCCGTCCACGAGTCTGTGATCGCAACTCAGAGTCGCCGACATGACGTCAACTACGCGGAAACTGCAACGGCGCATCATGAATTAATCAATCAACTCAGAAAGAATCTCACAAACTCACCCCTTCTCCGACTCCTCATCCGGAATCAGTCGCTTCTCCGTGGCTCCCGTTGCCAGGATACAAGACTGGGGCGGATTGATTATCGCACAGAATTGTGTTATGCCTGAAAGAGTAAATTTCACTGTAAAAATCTCTCTTATCTCTCTCTCTGTTCATGAATGTGAAAAAGCATTAGATTAAAGCAATATCGCGTGATATTTTAGACATGAAAACCACACTCTTGATAAGCTAATTTAATCCCCAATGCAAACACAGAAAGGGTCACTCAATTCCAATCCTTTCAATTGATATCAATTGTCTTAATTGATTACACACAGAAATCAAATGAAGAAATGTTGCCAAAAATCTATAAGCAATTGCTCAAGAGAACGAGAAAGACTTTAATTTTTGCTGGAAATAGTCAAGGTCATAATAATATTTGTTGATTTGTTATCAACTTTCAATTGACTGATCTATTTTGATAAGAAACTACGCAAACAGTGAATAAAAATCACATTCGTAAGACATCTGACACTGAAAATACGCTATTTTCAGCAGAAATGCCAATTTTTCGGGCTATTAAATCGTTATCAGACAGTTTTCATTGCTCTAAATATGTGTAACTGAAAGGTATGCTGAGCACAAACCATAACATTGGTCTCTTAGCATGACTTGTGAAAGGATAGTCTCTTATCTTAAGGGAAGCAATTGTATTTTTGTGCTATTTTCTGCCCATGCAGAGATTCTAAATTCAGTTCTAATATTTTAAAAAATTCCCACAAATTCCTGGAAAGTCTCAAAACTGAATACAAAAACTTGTAGTCTTGCTGCAAAACCTAATCAGATCAAACCTTGTTTGATAACTCTCTTAGATAAGATTGATAAGTGGTCACGTTTGCCAATCAAGACATTTTCAATCCTATGAAATCAAAGCAAACTCACCGAACATTCCCAAGTTGGAGATTGTTATTGTGCCTCCCTGGAATTCATGAGGCTGTAGCTTTCCGTCTCGCGCCTTGCCCGCCAGTTGCTTCACCTCCTGAGCAATGTCCACGAGTCCTTTCCTGTCCGCGCCGAACACAATGGGCGTGAGGAGGCCCTTGTCCGTCGCCACGGCCACAGCCACGTCCACAGCATCGAATCTGCGAGGAGAGAAGCGATCAGAGAGAGTCCCTAAACTCACAGGCAAAGCGTCTCTTACTGTCTAATCACTGTGTCGAGCCACGCTGAGTTGGCTTCCGGGATCTTCCTGTTCGCCGTGGCGGCCGCCTTGATGATGAAGTCGTTCACCGACAGTTTCACGTTTTGCTTCTCCAGGGACTTGTTCAGCTTCGCCCTCAACTTCAGCACGGCCTCCATGTTGATGTCCACGGTGAGGTAGTAGTGCGGTATGGTGACTTTGGACTCCAGCAGGCGCTTGGCGATCACGCCGCGGATGTTGGACACCGGGATGTCGATGTACGCCTGGCCAGGAGCCGGCCGGGGAGCCGCAGGCGCTGCAGCGGGAGCGGCGCTGAGTCCGGCAAGGTCGGAGACCTTGAAGGACCCGTGAACACCGCTCCCCTGACCCTCGAGCCGCAGCTGCTGCGCCTCAGCCAAGCGCTTGGCCATCGGGGAAGCGTACACGCGCGGTCCCTTCTGCTCTACGGCTGTCATGGGGCGAGGAGGCGCCGGCGTGACCGGGGGAGGAGGTGGCGGCGCCGGAGCAGCTGCTACGGGTGGCGGTGGAGCAGCGGCCTCGGGTGCGGCGGCCTTTGGAGGGGCGGCAGGACCGCCAGTGTCTTTGTAGTCCTTAAATGCCGCCACATCCGCTTCGTTCTCCACGATTATGCACACTAGCTTCCCAATGGGCACGTCCTTGGAGCCAGCAGACACGAGGATCTTGGCCAGGTAGCCCTCCTCGGGCGTCTCGAAGCCCATCGTCGCCTTGTCCGTCTCGATCTCGGCCAGCAAGTCGCCCTCATTCAGCCGATCGCCTTCCTTCTTCTCCCAGCTCACGATCGTGCCCAGTTCCATCGTCGGCGACAGGGCGGGCAGGAGGACCTTTGTGTGGGACGGCAGATCGGCACAGTAGCCCCTCAGCGACTGCATCTGCCACGGCGCCGCTTCCAGTGGCTTCCGGACGCTCCGATTCACAAGTCTGCAAACAACATTGGATCAGCGTGAGAAACAGTGGCTGTCATGGACAGACAATTGATCGGAATCGCTCCTCATCGGCAATAGAGCTTATCATGCGAATAACAACGCAAACATGAATTACATAATTTAACAAATTGATCATCAAACATGATAATTCAAGGGCGCCCGCGGCCATGCGTGTGCCGCTGCCCTGTCTTTGACAGCCGATTACACAACCTTAACCTCTAAACACTTTCTGCCCTTTTTCCCTGGCTTATCGCGCCCAGACCACTTCCTGGACCCTGCCTGGCGCCTCACCTGTGACTCTGGATGCGCCGGAAGCACTCTGTGGAGGCGCACCGGGCAGAATTGAGGCGCAGAGCGCGATTGAGGGAGCTGCGGAGGAGGCTTTCATTTCGGACTGCTATCGTTCGGAGCATTTCACCCTATTCGCCTGAATTCCTATTCGATCCCACTGCTGGACTACTCCTCTGTTGACTGGGCTGGGTATTTGCGGGGTGGGTCCTCTGTTTTGCCACCAAAAACACTATTTTGCAAACTTGCCACCGCGAACGGACGAACTGAGGTCAAAAACTGGCGAATTACTTGTGAACCCCGCAACAACACATCTGCACATGAATTATCCATTGGATTCGTCTGTGACAATTCTTATGGGTCTCCTATGCGTGTTTACTGTAAGAATCACATTGCGAATATATCAAATCGGAATTAATAATAAAGAAATAATAGGTATAAAAGTATTCTCAAGAAAAACATATGTATAATACCAACCAAGAAACAATGTAACAAAATACAATCCTCAGAAAATTGGTTTTCTCATTTTCATGTAAAAATTTAAAACCTTTTCAGGCGCGTAACAGTTTTATCGTGAATACTAAACTGGTTTTAATAGTTCGTATCAAAAAAGCTGTTATATTATGCATTTTTGTGGCAGAATTACTATATAATTACACAAAAAATTATTGGAAACAAAATTTTGGTTCTCATTCGCTTAACACAAACCAAAATCGTGTTACAAGAGAAACACATATTCTGCTGTCTTTAGATCAAGTATTGGAATATTCTCATGAAGCACACACATTTCCTCCACATGAGTTGTTGGGAAGCGCCGGCAATGACATTGATAAAACAAGTGTTTCTCTAGTCCCAATCACAGATGGCGCTCCACCGAAAAGCTTTCTTCAAACACCGAACCGTTGAATGCAAAATATAAAATAGTATTGTAATCTTTGAGGAGGAAATGACCATTCACAGGCTTGCCAACGCGGCACATCTTGGGTGATATATAAATTCCTTTTGGTGCTTTTCGGCAGATGAAAAGGAAGAAGCACGCCATCCATTTATTATGTCGTCTCCCACTAATAGAGATAACACAGCTGAAAATTTATTTATATTGTCTCAAATGTGCTAAGACCTCTCACCTCGCCGAGATGAAGATCAGGCCACCATGGCTGGGTGTCCAATTAATTCTTATCATTAATTTTCAGCTGTGTGTGTCTTATAAATAAACTCGTCGACTTGTCGTTTTGATGGGGATCCAAGTGTGTTTGCCTCCATCTCACCGTGCGCGGTCATAAATCGATGACAAGCAGCTCTAGCACGTCTCGACGGCGGATTTTGGTAGGTAAATTTATTCATTGGTCGACGAGATAATGTGCGAGGGTGGAGCCTCTTGGCTCTGCAGAAATCAATCGCGGTCTCCCCATTCCGATCGCGACTGTGTGGCTCCGCCCCACAGTGACTTCATTGTGAATTCACTACTGTGCATTTCCCACGCTCTGTGAGCGCGGCTCCTCGGCGGAGAAGAATAGCGATCTCACGCTTGCACGATCACTCATCTCAATCCGTATGAACTTCATTTCGGGCCTGTGCATGGAGTGCCCGCGGGCCCCTCTCACAAGACACTACGCGATCTGCAATTTTCATGCGCGGACTCCACACAGAGTGCCAATTTGTACCCATCACGGGGCGAGCAATTTAGTGGGAGTCTCACGCATGTACACGACAACGTGCGGGCGGGAGGTGACGCCGAAAGAAAGCTCCCACAGTGGCCAGAAGTTTGAGTCCAAGATTGATGATCGCACACATCTCAAAATATGATGTGTGTGCCCATCGGCGAAATTGAGAAACTTAATTATTTTCACTTGCCGAGAGGGCAAATGTTTAAATTAAAACATTGTAGGTTTTTCGGCTGATTTATTGGGTCGTTGGACTCGCTGCTCTAGCCGAGGACTAGGAAGTCCTGCGTAAGTGAGGAAGCCGTCTTGACAGTCAGTGCATTCCCGTGTGCGAGAGCAGAGGCGAGGCACTCGGCTTTTTGGCTTCTTGGAGAGAGAGAGATCACTAGCGGTGATCGCGCAGCGCGATCCCCCGCCCTGTGGCTTTGCTGTGCCGCCGAGAGGCGGAGCCAGCAAACGGGGCTCTCCTGGCGCGATCACGTGGGGCGCAGAGGATCACCTGGTGGCCGAGATAGTGGGGCGCGACAGAGAGCGAAAGAGCAAGTGATCGCGCCGGGGCATCCGGCGACGGGGGGCGCCAAAGCCGCTACTGGGGCGCGGATACTGCGGTCTCGCTCTGGCCGATGGGCCACTTCGAATGCCTCCGCACAGTAGATGCCAGCAGTTTCCAGTTCAGCTACTATGCCAGAAAGTCGCCTCTCTGTTGACTTCTGTTGAGACTGCTCGCACTCACACTCGCTCCACGGCACACCAGCCAGCCGGTCGTTCAGTAGTAGCCACCACCTTCCACGCCAGCAAGTAGTACCCAGCTCTCGGTGACTCTCTACTCACTTAGATACGGAAGATCTGTTCAGTTACAGGCAGCAATACGCACGGAAGCGTTCGGAAGTTGAATATCGAGCCTGATATTGGACATCATATTAAGAAATACGACTCCGGTTGCGGATTTTCGCACGCGCCGTCCGACGCGCCTTCACATCGGGATTATCGAGCATTCCGCGCGCCACGATTAGGGCCCGTGATTAGTATTTTTGCGCTGGAAAGCTAGTGAAAAGTGTGCAACCGACGGAAAAAAAGACAGATACTGTGAAGTGTGAGCATTTGGCAAGTGACATCCTCTTCCCGCCTCACCTCAATCAACACTCCCAATCTGAAGGTAAGATTTATTTCATGCAGTTAAATTTTATTATTTTTACACATTGCGCAAGGTTCCATGAGAAAGTCCACACACCATGGACAGTGTGTCTCATCTCTCTCTCTGGCTGGGGAAAAACGTGAGCGTTTCAACACCCAAAACGACCGAGGAAGAGACACAAAGTTGAAAAAGAAGTTGAGAGAGCCCAAAAATAATAAATTGTAAATCACGCGCGCTTTCACAAAACCGCGTAACAGAAAAATTCCCGAGAGACCACAGTGAGTTTCACTCACGTACGCGCCAGAATTTATGAGTCACGGGATTAGGCGCGAGTTTAAGAACAAAACCCGCGCTACCGGTCTTCGCGCCGCCCTTTTCTTCTCCAATCATGAGTGGTGAGAACCCACGCTAAAGACTGGTAGCGCGGCTGGTAATTCCGGCATTTTACTTTATGCCCCGTGATCGCCGTCGAATCGTGTGGCGTTTGGGCATTCACAAATGCGGAGCTACTGTTCTTGTCTTTTGATTGGCGCGTAAAACCGGTGAGCATCCGATCAGCCACGCATCTGCACTACTCATTGGAATGCAAATTGATCCTCGCCGGAGCGGAATTCCGAGAAGAACCTTTTCCAGCACCGAGAAACCTCCGCACCGTCATTTTACGGAAAGTAGTAATCATCGTGTCAAGATAAATCGAACGCTGTTTGCAATCCTCATCACAGTTGGGAATCACTCCGACTGTGTGCGGCATCATTTGACCCCGGCTTGTTATTAGCATTATTGGAAACCTTCCAAAAAATCAACTCACACCGAAGTCAAGAAGAGGCAAGGAAGAGACACGCACTTTTTTCTTCGGGCACTCTGAGAAAAGGACCCTGAGAAGGAAAGTGCAAACAGAGGGTTTCTTTCTGGCAGGTTTCTCGAGGCCCCTTTGAGCGCAGAATATCAATGGCAGCCCGAAATTTATTAGTCTACTTAGGAGAATTTTTGGTTCAAGTTGTTTTGAATGAAATTTGCATCACAAACAAAGACATTTCCAATGGATTAGCTTTTTTACAAACCCAATCGTTTAACAACCGACTAACTGTCTTGTGGATTAGTAGATTCGATCTCTGATCTTCCTAATCTTATTATAGATTTTGTATTCTATAAGATGTTTATAAGCATTTACGATGAAAATATAGACTTTGGTGAAAAAGAAAGACACAAAGAAATTATCAGAAACACGATTACAGATTCAAAACGGTTTCTTTTCTCAAACAAGAGAAAAAAAGGGAATTAAAATCAAGGTTTTCTTAATTAGAAATCAATTGACAATTAATTTCAATCCACGGAAACCCTCCAGTTTGTTTTCTTATTATGTTATTTTGGACAAAGAATATAGAAAAAGCATGAAAGCAAGTGTTTTGCCTTTGAAGTGTCTTTGCTAAATATTAAGAAACCTTGAATTAGCTTAAAATCAGAATGTAACCATTCCAATAACACTTTGAGATGAACTTTTATGTGCTTGTCATGACTAAGAATCTGAATTTTTATTTCTCAAAAAATAATTTAAATTGTCTTAAGAAATACATTTTTATGCATTTCTGGTTGGTGTCTTAAATATCAAGATTTCAAGATCCTGATATATTTGTTTTATTAAAATACTTTTGCCATAGATATTGAAATCCAATTTCCAAAATCACTGTCAAAGTTTAAAAAAGCTTCCATCTGTGATTTTAACTAGTTTATGACGTCAAACTTACGTGAAATCATCCGAGAAAACATTTTAACGTAAATCGTAACGTTCTCAGCATTTCGTATTCAACTTCCGATGAACAATAAATAAGAAAAGTAATAAATTCTGCCAAATCAATGTCATTTAGCACGTCTATAAATCTTGTCAATTTCCTTTTTCTAAGTCGCCGTGGAAAACGTCTTGCGACCAGGAAGAAGTGTGCGCTCATCTCTTTTGGCCTATTGTCGAAAGGCCACAAAGAGAATTAATTGGATTCATCCCACGACTCAATTTATTCGTCATTCTCGTTAACCAGAGGAATAATGACGAATTCAGACGCTCGGTGTCCATTTAGGAAATTTATCTGCAATTAATTATGCCCCAAAAGAGACCTCCTAAAATGGTAGCCCTCGAAAATGCTGCGCGCGGCTCAGTAAAAAGCTCGGGCGAAAGCTTATCAATAAATTAATTGATTCCTAATAAACGGGAGGATGTGACTTTCTTGATTTCCCGCTGGAGAGCAAATGGAAATTTATGGGTGAAGCTCTTGATTTCTCATGTTACAACCCACGACTTTTGGGGTTTCCAGTTAGTTGATCAGTGTCGAATGTTAATAAACATTTTTTCAATATTAATTTCATATTCCCCGAGATTCAATCGCCGCGCCACGGCGTTGTTTTCGGTGGGAGCTTCTTGGCGGAGTTAACCAGAAGACAAACAAACCTTTAGATGTTTGCCTCCTCGATGGCGTATTTTAATGAGGCGATCCTCTGTGGTGACACTGGCCCGAGAGTGTGTCTGATTTATGGGGAATCCTTTCCGTATTCCGCCGGCCATTTAAATCCAATATATTTCCATTAAATCATAAAATAGCCTTCCAGCGGCGCGCTGGGCAAAAGAGACATTTTAATTAATTTTATGCAAATTCGCTCCTCAACTCCCAACGTCTCTCTCCATTGCATGACCCAAATTTCCGGATCATTGCCGTCGCCGAGGGGGAACAGTTGGGGTCTCAGGAGGAGCGCGCCTGGCGTAATGCTCGCTTAAATATTGACTCAAGTCCGTCTAATGACTCAATCTGCCGCCGTCGCATTGAATCGCACCGGGCCAAGATCTATGACGGTCGAGCAACTCCAGGCATCGCGCAATAACCATAAAAGCCGTCAAAGATAGCGGAGAGTCTCTCTTATCGCACACAGACGCAATTGCCATTGACAATTATCAACTAATTTCCTCCGCAACGCGCTCTCCTTCCAGCTCATTGGCCGCCCCGGAGCAGTTCCACGGCCGCAACGTCGCTGCGACTCCGTCCAGAGCCTCCTGACCGTCCAGTCCAGCCAACCGTCAACATGTTCGCGGTCATGCGAATTGATAACGACGACTGTCGGTCGGACTTTCGCCGCAAGATGCGGCCGAAGTGTGAGTTCATCTGCAAGTACTGCCAGAGGCGCTTCACCAAGCCCTACAACCTCATGATCCACGAGCGCACCCACAAGAGCCCGGAGGTCACCTTCTCCTGTGAAGTCTGCGGCAAGTACTTCAAGCGACAGGACAACCTGCGCCAACACAGGTAACGCACCGCCGCCCATCCTGGCCGCTCCCGAGCCGCCCTATCAGCGTTCCGTGACGATCTGGGACTGTTTGCATGACTAGAGCTCTTGGGCACTTGCTAACACCTTTTTAAATCACACGCACAATGGCGACAGACATTTGGCACGGCACTAATTTGATAACAAGTACTAAATTTCCATTCACGAAACGCTGATAGAAGTGACTCCTGAGCCATGACAGCTGAAGAGAAGTTCTCTGAAGTCTTGGCGATTGCCAATGCACTCGGAGAAAATTGGCTGAATTTCCACAAAAATGTGAAATCTTCAAATCAAATTTACACAGATTTTTCGTAATTGTTTCAATTCTTTGAGCGCAAAATACAGAATGCTAGTTTTCTCTGAGTGCAGAAGACGCGAAGCAAGAAGCCCAGCAATTTGAGCAATCTCACTGATAGTGCTGATAATTGTTTAATAGGCTCTCCTCGTTTAGCCTCACTTCTTCGGAAATTGCTGTGCGTCTTTCGAATTCCCCATTCTCGGCGGAAGGGAGAGAAAATTCCCCGCGTATCAGTTGAGAATTACCACACTTTTTGTCTTGTCTGCTGATTAATTTGTTGATTTTACCTATCGACGTGTCTCAAGTTCCGCTTTTAGACGCGAAGAATTCCATGGGAAAGAGAAGAGAAAGAGCATTTTGGGTGAGTGGGAGTCGAGAAGAGGCTCATCAAGAGCTGATAAGGGGAATCTTTGGCAGCAATTTGCCGAGCAAATTCAAGCAGTTGCTTTAACAGAAAATACTTGTGGCGTGTAATGAGGTGGAGGACAAACTGTTGCACATGATATTAAAGTGATTTCCATAGAATTACCCGGCAATTTGACATTTCAATACAATAAAAAACAAACTTGAGCAAATATTGACACGCGGACTGAAGTTGGGTGAGAGAGGAAGGGAAAAAAAGTGGTACAGAAATATTTCCCCATGGAGTTGTTGGGCAAATAAATATGTTTTCTTGGTTTCGGTGAGGAGAGAGAGAAAAAGAAATCATAAAGAGAAAAAATTCCCTTATCAGTTCCTCGCATATTCTTTTTTTTTGACACTCATTCACCGTCTCTGTTTGGGGAGTGGGCAAATAACTATGCGTTTGTCGGTATGGCATTTTATTGACAGCATCATAATCCGAAAGAGCGAGATTTCCAGGGAAAGAAGAGCCTTTCCTCTATTCTATCAACCGCCTTGATAAGATACTTTTGAGGGCGCTTCAGGTAGATTTGATCTTTTGCATTTCGATGGCATTTCTGGGCGCGTTTTTTGAGCGAAATTGAGCGGTCTTTTTTGCCACTTTCACCCACTGAGAAGCGGAAATTTTCTTTCGCGTGCAGTCATAAATAGTCAGTTAATTATTTAATTAGAAATTAGAGTTTCCACTGTGGTTATTTATGGCCAAAGTCAGGCCTCCGAAAGACTGCGTGTTTCCCATTTCCCTGCCTAATTAGCTTTGATCTTTCGACAGAGAGTCGATCATAACAGAAATTAACACAAATCACGGCGCCCACCCAAATAGACGGCGATAGTTTCAGGGACAGTATTGAGCAGAAAATGAAAAATCAATAACATATGGAAGAAGCATTACTTAATCAACCCAGAGTGACATAACATGCAATTAAAATCACGTATTAATCTACTTAATTCTTAACCTAAGGGCAAATTGCAAAATGCCAGTCGCTACAGTGGCACTTGTGGACACATTACTTTGTGAATATATTAATAATATTTAATTTTAATGTGACAAATTAATATGTTGATGGATTATGGAACTTTCTTCTTCTCTTGTTTGTAGATGTAGTCAATGTGTTTGGCGATAAACCACTCTACTACTCAAAGGTGAGGGGCAATAAAAATGCAGGCGGACTGTGTAAAGCGGCTGTCTCTCTATAAAAACACACACAATTGCACAAAAAATAATGTAAGCAACACCTTTTTATTTATATTTATTCTTACACTAATTCATATTCATTTTTGTTCACTCAATGACAATTAACAACTCAACACTCGCACAAATGCACCCTAATTCGCTTTATCGGACTAATAATCGACACTTTGGAATTATTTTTTCACCCCATTCAGCAATTTTCCCACATGAATCGACTTATAGCAACTCTCCTTTTCTCGCATGTCATTTCCAGGACGATCCACATGGACGTTTATAGGCGAACGTATTGAAAAGACGCGTAAGAGAATGTTCTAATAATTGTTCCTGCCATTGCATTGTAAATAAGAGCCTTCCTCCTTAAAATATATGTCAGCTATTATAAATTTAAAGAAAGTATGAATCCTGTAGAGTTCTTTTTTGTACTTTTGAAGGAATAAAAAAAACACACACTGAGAACGTACGAATATTTATGAAATAAATCCCAAACTTCTGCAAGAACCGACACAAAAGCACGATTATGCACAGTTTCGTCATTATTTTTTAACACCTCTTGCCAACTGAAAGATCAATTAAGTCCTTACTTCTTGATCTTTCACCTCAAAACCCGTTGAAATGAAAGTATTATTTTTCGAATTTACCCATTGACTTTTCGGCCAAAACCAAAAATAATGACAAAATTGTGATAATCTGTGATTTCACATCTAAGCATTAACATTATAATTGCTGTTCTCGGCATTTGTCCGTTCCTTAAGTCTAATATAGAATCATCCTTATTTAAAATGAAGATTATAAATATTTAACTAATGCTTGTTTAAAATATTTCATTATTCCATCGATTTATTGACGAAATATTGGATTAATTAGTGAGAGAGAGAGAGAGAGAGAAAATTTTATGTAAAAGTTTAGCTCGTAAGATCCTAGGTAGATTTCTAGTCTGAAGATTTATAATTATTCTCATTTCATTTATACAATTTAAATATATATATATATTTTTTATATTGAATCGAAAATTTGTTATGAAACACTATTTTTTTGATATGTAATTTGCCAATTTAATAGCAATCAATCCGAGCTTGAAATTTGATACTGCGTGGAAGAGAGTGAAAAAAAATATCGAAAACTATCATCGACAATAAATTAGAAATTTTATTAACCAACAAAACAACCTACAAGAAATTTGAATGCAAGAGAGATGAAAGTGCATAATGTAATGTGAAAGCTGTGTAATTTAAAAACCATTTATGGATAATGTCAACAATTCATTAAAATGATTTATTCTATAATACATGCATTGTTTTCTTAATTACACATCGAAGGTCTTGTGCAAGATTTCTGCAGCTGAATTTTCTTAACACGACGGTCTAAGACCAGTGGCGTAATGAATATGAGACCTTAATTCTTCACTGTTTCATCCAGAAATTCTTATTGAATGTTTTCAATCGTGATTTTCAGAGAAATATTTTAAATTGAAGGTAATAAAATCTTTCAAAGTCTTTGAATATGTCAAATTTCTCTTTCTAGATCTTCTAGAAATTTATCAAAATATCCAGAAAAACATTTATTATTTCACTAATTGGTTCCTCACTACGCCAATGCTCGGAAAAAAGCGCGCGAATCGCCATAAAGACGAGGCGAATTGCGTATTTCAGGGTAATTTCTTGGCTGTTTCTGCCATGGTAATTTCGCAAGGCAGAAGAATAGAATGTGGAGGAATTCGCGCATCATTAGCGACAAGATACACTGCAAGAAATGGAGGTTCTGCCAAAGACATTGTTGCCGCTGCGCGGCGAGAACGCGAAGTGGCCAATTAAGCGCCCGGTTGGGAAACGCAGGGAGTAGCATTTTATTTTTCAGTATGGTGGAAAGTTAATTTATTGCTCAATCATGGTATTGAATTTCAATTGGCAACTATTGGGCGCTTATCATTGTCAAATCGCGCGCTTGGGCGCGGACTGTCATCGGAATGGAGCATTAAAAATTGCTGAAATGTTGTGCATATCTTTTCTCGCAGTGTCACGACAGATTCTCTCTCTCTGTTTCCAGCCCCATAATATGAATATGGAATTTTATATTCCGATACATTTTTTATTGAAGAAAATTCAAATTTCCAAGCGACGATATAAATAATTTTTTCCAGTCATAAATTCCCATTTAATATTTATATGGATATTTTTGGGTCGGGGGCAAAGAAAAAATCATTCATCTCCGCGCCGATTAGATGCTTATCTCGAGAATTGCCTCTGGTTCTTGTGTCTCTGCAGCTCTTGGCAGTCTCGCGCTCTCCTCTAGTCCACTGTCAATAAATTTCATTTAAATATTCCTCAGCAGGTGGAAATATTATTGTTATTATTGTCTCTTTTCTCAACGTTAACTGGACGCAGAATCTCTGTGGATGGCGTTGTTCTTTTCTCTCCTCAAAACCACATCTTTCCTCAGCCTTTCCATTCACGCTTCACCTTTTGTTGACTGTGTGTCTTCTGTTGTGAAGGAGATGAGGAAAAAAAATTTACACGGATTAATCTCATTTTCGTGGGTAAAATTTCAATTAATTGCGCCCGAGATCCAGATATCTTCATTAAGCGCGCGACTCCGTGGCATAGAAGGGAGCTTTTTATGTAGCCCAAAATCGATCTGCTTTCAGTAGCCAGAATGCCCCAAATACACCAAGGATTCCCATTTCCATTCTTCGACACATTTATTTACACTCTCGGTGTAGATGAACTTGATTGATCAGCGATGAGTTCATAATTAATTTAACAAGCATGACGGCGATTTCAATTCCTTCCTCTGCCCGATGTTCTTCGCCATGAGCGCCCAAAACGTCTGCGCGGGCTTTCTGGCCGGCCAAAAGCCATAGTCATTG
Source organism: Phlebotomus argentipes (assembly GCF_947086385.1). Taxonomy (NCBI): domain Eukaryota; kingdom Metazoa; phylum Arthropoda; class Insecta; order Diptera; family Psychodidae; genus Phlebotomus; species Phlebotomus argentipes. The sequence continues at coordinate 17,357,531 of NW_026776177.1, read as the reverse complement.
CGTTGGGGAATTTTTCCCAAGTTAATCATTTCGTGATCAATGGTCGACAGGCACGGGAAAAATGGTCATAATCATCATTGTCATTATTCCATGCATTTCTCCGCCATAACACACTCTTTCACCCGGGCAACATTGCATGGGATCATTATTCGGGCGAAAAAAGTGATATGGTTAATACAACTCACCACACGCCGTTTAAGAAAGACATGATTGACTGTATTGAATAACCATTAGGAATTGTGCGCCGATGGAATTCGAGGGGAATTCTCTCGAGATCACTACAAATTCGTTTGACTGTTGAAGAATTGAATAAAGAGAGCATTGTTAAGTGTCGATTGTTGGGATTCGATGGGAATTGTGTACACCTTGAGCTTCAAAAAAGCGCCGCCTTCACACAACAACTCTCGCCATCTCTCCGCTCTTTCGCTTGTCTTGGAAACGTTTCCATTCAAATTTTACGTCCAACAATATCTAATTGGGTGGCATTATTGAGTCACAGATATGCTTTCTAATGTATCTCTTTTTTTCTCGAGAAAATGCCGGGAACCTTTAGGGCTCTCCTGCCTGGCATTAAGTGGATCATTTAATTGACTTGTGCCAAGGGGGATTTCTTTCTCATAAAGATGTTAAACATCTGCTAAATATTTCGGCGCTGAAGTGCTTGTAGAAGTTGAAAAATTTAACACGCAAAATTAGTTGAATTCTGATAATCTTGCCAAGCTCAAGATTCCAAAAACAATATCAGGACAAGGGGGAGATAATATCGCCAGAAGTGGTGTACAGCTCAGCGGAAGTCTTGGAAAGTGTTCAAAAACTTACAGTTTTTCTTTCTTGAGTGGTTCTTCCACTGTCAAATTATCTCGTTTCTTTGGATTTCTTTTCATCTTTATGTATAGAAACAATCGTAATATATTTTTTTAAGGTCATGTAAAGAATTAAGAATGGATTCCAGCACATCAATTCTTATGGTCTGTTAATTAGCATGCAATTAACATTGTAATTCTGCACATTTGATGCCAAGAAACACTGAAAATAGTGCTATTGTCGAACATAACCTCAAAAAGATTAATTTGAACTTGGAAAATGTTTATTTAGACCACTCTATGCACGGTTTTGACATTAAATCAACAATTTTGACTCTATTCAGAAATCATAAGAGAAGATTTTGTGATCTAAAAACCTTACAAAAGGAGTCTTTGAAAATCTTCAAGTGATATTTCTTAGGTTATGGTCGGAAAAATACCCAAAAAAGCTGTTTTAATTTAATTTTTATAGAAATATCAGATGGAAACTTGGGAGATTTATTACAAATTGAGAATTAATGTGGAGAAAAGTCTAAAATTTTCAAGTATTATGAAATGTTCTTGTTTCATGATGAATTTACAGTTGAATCTTTGCGTCGGCAGATTTTTTACTTCCCCACTGCGAAGTGGCAATGAAGCTAATTTCATCCTGACACTCTCCTTTCACGCACATCTTTGAGTCCTCAATGAGCCAAAGGCCCGAAATGTGTGACAATATTTACAGCAAATACAATTCGTTCTGGACATTCCACAATTTCACCTTTAATGTCCACGGACTGGACGCAGCGTGTCGTGATGGTGAAGAATGGCTTCAAAGGAGGGTAATTAAAGGTCTCTCCCCCCGAAGGTTGTCACACAGGACTTTCCAGGAAGTCCACCACACGCGCTCACATTGTGAGGCCAGCTAGAAAAGTCGAGTGCCACAAAGGAAGGCGGTCCATTTATTCTTTCTTCTCGACTGTGTCGTCTTCCTCTGATTTCCTGTCTCGAGATACACACCTTAAAGTTGTCTTCATGGCATTTTATATTGTCTCTCTCGCATCTTCTTTGGTCTCGGTGAACCGCACATTAAGTCCAAATTGATAATTTGTAATTTGTGTCACCCACACGCATTGCTGGGTGGCATCCAGCCATCTCACGTGGCGGGAGAGAGAGAAAGAAATCATAGAGATTGCTGCGAAGATGCCCTGAATATCATCACACAAAATCCACTCCCAATATAGTTGGGTGATCTTGTAATAACCGCGAGATGTAAAAGAAACAATGAGAGCCGAAGAGGTTTTACTGCGTCTTTTATGTTTTTAGCAGTGTTGTCGTCTGTAAAAGTCGGAGGGGGGGAGGGGGAAAATAAGAGAAAAGCACATTGGCAAGAGCGTTACAATAAATATTCCTCTTGTTTTAAAGCACCAACATTTATACTGCGCGATCGCCTCGATGGCCAGGGCGGACCACACTCGTGCCGGGGTGTCCGAGCCATAAAAGCCATCGTGATTTTCCCACCATGTGCGGAGGAACCACTTGACGGTTATTTGATTTAATTAATTGAGCCAATTGAAAATTATCCACCGCCGAGTCCCATCCTATTCATTGCAACAAAGTTGTCAAGAGCACGCGAGGTCTGGAGTAAGTGGTGAAGCGTGTTTTTGGACCGCATAAATTGTCCGACAAATTATTTCTTTCTAAACATTTATGGGGAATGTGTCATAGTGGAGCGATTGAGATTCCGATGGCGCAAAAAAAAAACCGTCCGTCCACTGAGAAAATGTGATCGTATCGGATTTCACATTGAAATGGAAAGCCTTCTGGAAATTTGATCATCGACATACCATCGAGTGCCACCAATAAATAAAGGTATCAAAGACAAAGGAGACAAATAGAGTTGGAATCTCAAATGGATTGGACAGAAGGACAACGGCAGAGAAACCTGAATTTAATATCCCATCATCCTTATCGCCTGATAATCACGCACAAACACCGAAAACCCGCCAGGTCACATATGAGCGTCACCCGCGATCCTTCAGGCTCAACTTGACCCCCTTTTTCTCCAAGCACCCATAAAAGAAACTATTAAGTCCGACAACACTTTATCTGCTTCTCCTCCCATTTTTGATGATTTATTGTGTATCTGTGTCATTTGCTCCACTCTGTCGGTGATGCATCACTTTTTCCCCGGGATTTGTCACATGTCACACCTCATTAGAACCGATCACTGCTCAATGTCACCCAAGAGAGGAAATTGCCCGGCAATCCAAGACAGCAACACACTCTCACCCGCCGTGACCTTTCCCGCCATTTCACCGTGAATCACTTTAATTTTGTGCTCTTTATTGCCGCAACGACTAAATAAATTTCTCGGCAAATGCTGTGAGTCAGGTTGCATGAAACCGTAAAACTACTCACCGGAAAGATAAGTCACAGCTCATACTTAGTAGCATTCCGCTTAACTGGATTTCTTAAACTGAAAACTTCTTAAGATCGCTTATCAGATTCATATGGGAAAACTTTCCTTTGTCATTGCTGCAAATTGGGAATGGATGGGATTACTTTAGTGCTGAAAATGAGTGGGGAGAGTTAGATGTTTCTTGTGGTTTCCACAATTAATTGTCTTTTGTAATTTGTGCCTTTTCACTTAATGCCACTGTATGAAACTTGAGCATGAATCCTAGGTTATTTTCCGCACTAAAATTCTCCCAAAAACATTTCGATGGCTGAATCGAAAACCATGAAAAGTCAAAATAATTATTTTGTGAATGTTTCAGTTGATTTTATTGTGTATTTAGTGGAATTTTTAACTGGATTATGATAAAATGAATGGAAAAATTGAAAATATTACTTTGGAAAGTCAATTTCTAATACTCTTCAAGTACATTTTATCTCAATATTTTCTAAAAAAAAAAGAAATTTACTCTACAATGTTTTTAAATTATTAATTGAAGAATAAGAGGTTTTTCATGCGAATGACTGCAGTTTGAGACAATTTTCTTAGAAAAAATGTACGGCGTAAACGGTGAATAGGCGGCTTTTCATAGTTTTCGACTCACCCGTCGATTTCAAAGCGATCCCCAGGAATTCCATTAGCAATAATGTGTCATTGCGGTCTCTCTGGTTCGAGGAGAATTATCCTGGCAGGGAGCAATTTTGGCAGGGTGATGTTTTGGCAAGAAAGGTGTCACCTTGCGCCCCTATTGAGAGGCTGTCCGCCCCCGAACGAGGACCACCTTGGTCGATGCGGGGACGCTGATGTAGGTAGAGAGTGAGAGATCAGTAGGTGATTATGCAATGTTTGCCCAAAAGGGACTTCCTCAAACAAGGGAATTCTCAGGTTCGCAGCACACAATGTGACACGCACTGGGGTTGAGAGAGGCCCAGGAATGTGACAATGCCTCAATGAGAGCCAACAATAAATCACGAGATGATGCCACCGATGCCCTATCTGGGTCATTGTGCACGATAAGATCTGCCAATGCTGCGGCCTACATTCCCGGGCCCCGAGAGTGGGAATGGGCATTTTACAGTAGCCCGCATCCTCGTGGGTTCCCATGGCAGTGCCTGAAGTAGTTGTGATTCTTCGAAACGCCGCTGAGAGACACCTCAAGACGAGTCTCAAGACCACAGGCTATAAATAAGAGGTGTTATCTAAGCGTGATCAAGAGGAGCCCAGTTGATGACTCCATTGAGCATCCGCAGGAATTTGGATCAAGATCCCTCGAGATGCCCGATGATGAGATGTCTCGATGACTAATTCCGCGCACTGCACTCCGCTATCATCGCACACAATCCATGGGAGAGCCATCATTGGCGGCATCTTGACCACTCACTTCAGCTGCTTCTGCCTCGGCTACCCGGCCAGATTGCGCGATTAATAAAAATAATTACATCAATAAATATTGCTGCGTGATTCGCATCTCAAATGAGGGAGTTGCCATCAGCTGTACAAGTCCAAAGGCTTCATAGGCAAACATGCGCCGATGGAAGTGCCACAGAGAGAGCCCAAATTACGAAATGACATCAAATTTTATGTCCCCACGATTACCATCAAGTTCTCATCCTTCGGGTGACACACGTGAAAATTGCGGTCACACCTCTCATTAGGCTTTTTCATCACGTTTTCACCCTCCTTGCGGCACCGCGCGTCGCCTTTGTGTGGAATTTATCACAACAAAATTAGGCTAATCTCTCTACTTTTCCCCGTGTTCTTCACGATGTGCTTTTGTGGAACTGGATTTGACGATAAAGAGTGGTTTCTCTCTGCCCAACGAGCATTTCCGTTGCCTAATCAAATTTATATCCTGTTCTTGGACGGCATTTTACGTGCTTAACCCATTTCGACCGAAAGCTGTAAAACATGCCAAATTTCACGTTGTTTGACGATCGACAAAGCAAATAGACATTTGCAAAGATCCAAGTCGATCTCTTACGGGAAAGAGTGTCTTTTGCAAAGTCTTCGATTTGTGATAATGTGAATTATTCCCTGAATTTGTCCTTGATTCCTTTCATAACCTAGAAAAGGATTATTCTGATTATTTCTGCGTAACAAATCAAAAGGAATCCAAAGAATCGGGATAATTTAGCACTCAGGAAAGGAATTTTGCTAGTTTTCGAACACTTCCTAACACACTTGCTGAGCTGTACACCACTTCTGACTGCATTGTCTCCCCTTGATTCAGGGTGAAGGCATGGCGGAAAAATTGGCAATGGATGACGTTGCGATTCTCACAGGTGTGGGTGGCAGAAGGCAATCTTGATAAGGTGAATTTTGTGTCATCACCGTGAATAAATCACTGGCGTTAATGGTTTGATGGCGCACTGGTACATAAATTAGCCTCGTCCAGGACTGCCCGGGAAAATATATAGCAGAAGAGTGAGTTTGGCAGGTGTGTTGTTACACAAAAGTAATTCATTGCATGTGCTGAATAAATTGCTTTTTATAATATTGTCGCCACGACCCCATGAGAGCCGTGCCAAGAGTGCTCCTCCGCGGTGAGATTTATTTAAGAATCCACACAGTGAATCCGCGATGCTCTCTCAGTATCATTTTCCCTCTCCTTTTGGCGCACACCCCGAAAAAAAAAAGTGCGTATATGCAACCATTTGGATCTCCAATTGACGTATTAAATCTCCTTGGGAATTGTGTTACACAACTCGTTTTCTCCCTGCGTCAGTACGGATGGAATTCGAAGAAAACACACTCTTTCCATCATATGCAAGCGCACATATTGGTGAATAAATTGTCCTCCCGCGGGACAAATCAAGCCGAAAACTCCCAATAAGATGATATTTTGTATTCATTTCAATAACTCAGTGTGCTCGCTTACATAATTAAAATCTTCCATGCCAAATATCAAAAGTAATCGCCGTATCGTGTGTCCCAATGGTCTCGTTTGTCATATGTCTTTACCATAATTGATTGCCCGTGGAACCCGCGGGACAGTTTTTTCTCCTCGCCCGTGATTTAACATGAAGCTCGATGATGGGGAAGAATATCACTTATCATGTCAACAAAGGATCCCACAGTTAGAAGTCGCCTCGCCACTGTCGACTTGTGACAAATTAGCATGGGAAAGAGAGATCTAATAATCTAAATATACACTGGAAAAACGTTATGGACAACATTTCATGATGATGTGTGCGCTGGACCAAAAACAAGAGGCTATTGCTATATAAATTTGATCAATTAGTTCCTGAGAAAATCAGATATTTTTCAATTTGAATCTATTGAGTGTTTTTATTCAAATTTGAATATTAATCCTTTACGAACCTTCCCAGAGAGTCTAAAATCAACATATTTTTCAGTTGATTTTCTGCTGAATCAAGCTCATAATCGAGCATCTCCTGAGGTGAAATTCTCAGCTAAATATGTTCGCTGAGTTGTGATTCACAAATCTAATCTATCAGTCTTGTTTCTAGATCTAAGTTATCCTTTTTCCGTACAAGATTATTGTGTTTGTGAATTTAACTTTGAGGCAGAGCCAAATGAGCACTTTTGCCGAGCTTCTCCTTGCCGGCGGCAATTACTTTCAGTCAGTGCCGCCGGCGCTCTTCCCCACCCGCCACAGATAATTTGCAGCCACCACTCCTTTAATCTAATCCACACCACAAATCAATTTCTTGCAACATTGTGTGGCTGTACACAAGATGGACGCAATAATTGATCCATCCACTTAAGACGCTGCGTGCTGGTCTTTTTTTCGGTGTTGGCAAATAAACAAACAATTATCGTGTCTCTTCTTCATTCTTGTGATCACATGTCATAAATTAGGGGTGGGGGGAAAGAGTTGTGCTGTAAAAAAATTAATATGCAAATTATTTCTGCATCAGTCGTAAATTCGCTGGCCAGAGACGCAGGAATTTCGCGAGAAGTGTCACCAGCGAACGGGCTGTGTTGCGGAGAGCCTCCTTCGGAGCGGAAGGGAATCGCCTGGGAATCTCCGGGAGATGGTGAGAGATCACCCTGTGGGCCGAAGAGTAGCAAATCCAGCGGGGATATTAAATTAAATGCGCGGGGAATAATGTGCTTCTGTCACGGAATCCGGAGGAGAAAGACTCTTGGGAGCCGCGCAGAGGCATTGAATCCTGTGGAATCTCGGCTTTTTGTTCGAGCTCTCGAGGGGCCGTGATGATGATTAAATGACTGCTTTAGTCTCTAATTTGAGGTTTTCTTCCCCTCAGCATTGCGCTACTGAAATTGGCGGCATTTCGCACGACATCTCAGCTTAATCTGGGTGAAATTGCTGTGGGAATTCCTTGAGGGCGAGGGAGAGATAATTGAGTGGTTTTCCTGCAGGCACAGCTGAAAAGTGTCAAAGCAAGAGGGGGAGAGAGGAGCGCGGTGATAAATTGGGAAATGAAAGGTAACAAATTGTCGTTAATTTGTCAAAAGGAGGCCTCATCACCCAAGTTGGACCCCAGCATCCACACTTTGATGACTTTAACACGCTTTTCCACTTTTGTCTCTCATTCTGGTGATCTTGTCGCTGAATAAATTTCCCCACAGTGCCTTCGAGCAGCTCCGGGCGTGATAAAAGTCTATTCAGTTGTTGTCAACGTGCAATCAAAATTGGTGTCTCACATGATTTTTCCACGTAGGCCCCAATGAAGACCTCACGTGAAGGCTGGCCAGGGGAAATGATGGCCAGAGCCTAGCGAAATGCCTCGAGAGCGAGAGAGAGAGAGACTCGAGAAATATTGGTTTGGCGCGGGATTGCCGAGGAATTGGTATCCCGCAGAAATGTTGGTCGCATCTTGTCTTGAAAAAAATGAATAATAATCATCACAGCGACCAATCGACGCGCCGATGGATAAACAGATTGGGTAGAAAAAAGCGTGGAAAGAGGAGAGCAGAGCATGACAAAATAAAATGCAGAATGGAATGACAACGTCCCGCTGGGCTCAACATTAAAGAGTCCCTTCTAATGAACTATTCCTGCGCTGGCAACAATTGGGAACGACAAAATATCATCTCCGCTCCATTCGATTAATTTATGTCCAATCATTAGCACTGTTTTCACCAGACTCATCATTCCCGAGAATCGGCCGTTGGCCGACAAATGCAAGTGTGGGTGCACTGAGGAATTTCACAATCTCATCGTCACCTTCCCCGGCCGATGGTAGCCTCCAATTTGACGCCATTCCGATGGGGGGCGGCGGGAGGCGCGCGCGCACATGCAGAAAATATCCCAGAAATTGATGATAATCAATACCAACTTTACGGCCATCAAAATCGCATAAAATATTTAATGAAGTACATTATTTCGGTGTATAATTTAACTCTAAATGTGCAAGCACTGCTCAATATAACTTTTATCGCATATTTATTCACACCTCCTCCAACGCAAATGGCATCACCAATCTTTACCGGGAGGCCGAGATGCACTTCACTGGGGCGCAATGCTTTCAATTAAAAATCATAAGATATTTACTACTCGATGATAAAATTGAAATTCCAATGAATTACCAACCTACGGATGTCAATATTTGATTGTACATCCACCTCAATGTGGCGCACGTTGTCCACTCCACTGGGTTTTGTGTCATTGGACAGGAAGCGGAAAGTTTGACTTACCTTTTTTCCACCTTCTCCGAACCACTCTTCACACCCGCTTCGCCGCCGTCTTCATTCATGAAATCACACGAAAATGACGAGGATTGTGACGGAATGACTGCACTCAGGAAAACTTGAGTCCGCCCAAGCGTGGTTAAAGCAGCATTTCTGTGCATAGAATCAAAACTGGTCAAGCAACAAGCAAATATTACGGTCGGAAGATAAAATCAATTTTATTCCTTGTTATAAAGCAGATTTTGGTAATTAAAAAACCCTCGAAATCATCAAATTTATGTGTTTAACCAGAAAACATTTCGCTTTCTTCTTTGTAGATTTCAGATTTATGTTTCAAATACGTTTAGAAAAAGACTTAAAATCAATCATAACCTCGAAAAAGTCATTTGACTCTAGAAAAATGTATCTTTGCTTAGTTATTTCCATGCTTTGAGATTTAGAGTGGTAAACATTGCAATATTCGCTTCATTCCTAGATTTGTAGGTTGTAAAAGATTGAAATTAGTCTAAGAAGAATTTTTGAAGTCGGATTCATAACCTCACAATTGAATCAGAATTTTTCTAAACATTTTTCAAAGACAAAACTAAAAAATCAAGGCAGAAATTTGCAGAAAACTTAGATTAGGTTCCTAGAATCGATACTTTTAAGTGGTTTCGAAGTTTCTCTGCAGTGTGAATCCTTCTTTGAAGCGCGATAATGCAATATTTCTAACAGATTTCTCTGTGTGCATGGGAAGAAGAAAAGTCCCGTGCAAACTGGACAGTTTGAATCTCTGGTAATTTGTCTTGGAGTTTAAAATCACTAAATATTTGCCGAGACAAATAGTGTGGTTTAAACAGGAAGAATTGTTAAGTAATTATAGCACTTTTCGCTTGTAATTTTCCGCTTTAATGTGGCGTCAATGGAAGAATTCCCAATTAAATATTTACCCACTCGGCAAGTCAAATTGGCCGGAATGGCTGGGAGTTGTGTGGACGCGCCGAGAGCCCAGAGTCAAATGTCCGGAACAAATAGAGTACAAACACTTTTCTCATGCATCAGCCACACGGTGCATTGGGAGGGCCGAAGTGGATGGAATTTGAGGAATCCCGGCGCTGATGACGACGATCAGGTACACTCCCCGGCATTGTGATGATCATCATATGGAAATTGTCCCTGAGACGGCAAGACTGCGCATTGTTGCATTGTTTTATTGGCGCAAAAGGGAGGCTCTCACTCCTCGCCAGCATATAATTTTCTTCTTTTCATTCACATGCGAAGATTGCCCAGGCATACCAAACCCACTAAACTTGACCCCACACAACCTGACGATTCATGAATTTCACATTGTGTGCAGATTTTTATGATTTCAACCTATGCCAGTGCAGCGCGAGGCGCATAGAGCGCAAGATAAACACCCGCCATGGCATGAGCATTGCATTGGCTGGCGGAATGAAATGCTAATAACGATCAACCTGAGAAGGTGCAAAGACAATTACTTACACGGACGCTAACTTCAGTTTAAACGTCGCGCAAATGGCAAATGATACCCTCATATTCTCCTCGGCAATTCCAGATTTTCAGACATCCCAGAATACTCTGACTAATGATATCGAGCCCTATCATTAGCCTCTCGAGCAACCCTTCCATTGAAATTCCATTCACACTGCGCCAACCGGGGAGGTTCCTTATTTAAATGATTCCTTTTGTCCCTGGCCACGCAGGAGGGATCAAATTTGAAAATTTTAAACCAGCAACGCCCCTCATTTTCAACCCAAACCGACTGCACGAAGACGTGCCGTCTCGTCGCAATAGGACGCCTAATCCTGCGATCTATGTCACTTTGCGACAAGACAGGGTGGGTTGAGATGCGGAAAATCAGGCAGCCAATTCGCAGAAACATCTGTTTGAAAAATCCAGCTCCTCTGGGAGCTTCCTCATTTTCAGAATCCCAGGCTGAGCGCACCTCGAGGAATCTGTTTGGTCACTGTTCGCCAGAAATCCAATGATTCTGTGATGAGTGATTACAAGCCGACCCAAAGTTGATGACACACGCCTTTTTTCGTTCCGGAGAGATCGACAAAAGATCTGATGGTTGATCAATGAAAATTCTATGCGATCTAATCTCATCGACACATTCTTCTCATCTCTGTCATTTCTGTGGCGGTGCTGGACTTTTGTCTCGTCTACAAATTGTGTCAGCAAAGGTGTCTGGACATCAAAAGAAGTGATAAGATCGAACTGAGATTAAATGGACGAATTAAAAAATGTGGAATTCTTTAATTCTTTAATAAATACTCAAATAAGGAGATAATCTTTCTACAATTAACACTAATCTTACTTTTTCCTGAAGCCCCGCCCATTGCTTTGCCTCGCCCATTTGTAAGTATTTTCCCCACTAAACTCGTCAATATTTCATTCTAAATCTACGATGAAGGTTACCTGAAGCATTTGATGACACTGTCAAGGAAACTGATATGGATTTTCCGCATAATTTGAGTCACGCGCCTTTTAGTTTTGCTTGCAATCCCAAATATTTCGTTTCTGCCCCGAAGGCTCATAAATTCAATTCCGCATTGTTTCTCCTCAGTGACATATCACGGAAGAATTTAAGGACACACCATCGCGACTGCATCTCTGCATTGAGTGCTGCTGCGGAGATGAATGGGGTTGGATTTTATAAATTCTTCGTGTGAAGAAAGCATCAATTAATGGTGTTGTGGTGAACCCGCGGGGAATTTTGAGTGAGGTAGACAGGCACAAACACAAACAGTGAGGCACGCAAACTGGGCAATCGATGTGATTGATGAAATGCTTAATGGCAATCGATCTCCGCCAATAACCGCTTTATAAATCCAATGGACAGTGCAGTGGAGGAGAGCAAAATGAGACAAGACAGCCCGAGAAGTTGGCGGAAAAAGTACACCTTTTTTTTCCACCATCTCGAGCGCACATGAGGAAATATAATGGTTTGGGGGAAAAAGTCGGTTCACCGAAAACCCATTTAACAATCAATTTAAATCATGTATTATTTTGTTAATGATAAATTAGCGGGCATTCTTCAAGTGGATGGAATATATTTGTAAAATGTGAAAATGATGCCGACCTCACATCGAGAAATTTTAATAATACATCAACCCAATGAGCACTGCAACATCTCGCCGGCTTTTGTGAGGGAATTTTCATCATGGGCTCTCCCTCACTCCGCCCCCTGCTCTCTTGAGATGTATTTATTGACTCAATTCGTCAAGACTTATTGGTTCTGTAATTACTTCTGGCGATTAATATCCCGGAGATGAGGGATGAGATGAGTTGAGTGGGATGATTGTGGGCCTCCTTTTAATTGAATTATTTGGTGTGAAGCTCCAAATTATGCTGCTCAAATAAACCATATTTCCTTGCAGAAATCATTCTTCAATCTCAACGCGGGGCTTGTAATTACGGACAAAGGCGAATATGAGCGCGTATTGTGTGTACCCAAGCAGCACAAAGTGGCTCGAGAGAGTCAATAAAAGAGTTGTGATAGCATTTAGTGCCATCCCATTAATGGAGTTCCGGATTTTGTCCTTGATATCAATCTCAATTGCCCTCCTTGAGACCATAAAGTGGTGGAAATTCAGCACCTTCCATGTGTTTAAGCAATTGTAGGAAAAAAGTCGCCGCATAAATCATCAAGTTGCTGCATAAAATATCTCAACATTTTGCTATGCCGAAGAGCCAGAGAGATGGTGACAAGAATTCATTGCTCCTGATCTATAAAAGCGATAGAGGATTGAATGGAGACAAAATGCTGAAAATTTAAATGTACACCCGATAAATGTATAAATAAACGGCGCATTGTCGTCATTTAAAATTACCGACAACACGATTCGTGATCGCGCCAAATAAACACCACAATCTCATTGTGGGAGGAGAGTTTTCACTGTTAGATGATGGCAAAATGCGTAGGTTTGTATATCACTGGTGCTCTTTTATACTTACGCGCGCGCTCGTGGTAGAAAAAGTTGAGTAAAAACGTCGACTCTATGGAATTATTGCGGGTATTTGAAGTATCCACCCACGACAATTTTGTCGCTCTCTTGCCTCACTGATCTCTCCATTCTTCTTCTCCATCCACCATCTTCGCCGTGTGGACACTTCTCCGAGTCTCCCAGCATCCAGTCGGGGGAAATGTCACAGTCGCCGTAACTGTGAATTCTTCAGGGAATTATCCCCTTAAACACTCCGTGTCATAATTCTTCAATTGCTGAGTTGCAGCGCTGTTATTACGGACAGCGAGAGGACATCAAAGAGAATGCCAACACGTCTCACTAAATAACAGCCCATAATCGCAATAATAGGCAACGAAATCCCAACCCTGGGCCCGATCCGGGGCATCTTAGCATCATCCTCAAGTGGCTCAAGTGGCCACAATGGATTGGAGTCAAGTTTATTTGCCGAGAAGACACGTGGTGGAGAGCTCAAATTGAGGATTTGCACCTTTTTTTCTCTTCGCCAAAACCACTCATCCTCAATTGCTTTCCCATGAGAAGTGGACCAAAAAATCACTCACGCTGTTTGTGAGTGTATCTTCATGGCGAATGGCAATAGTTCCAGTGTAAATAAACAGAGCTGCTCCGCTGGGACTTGCTCAATGGCGTGACAATGTGCTGCAGAGGATAAACAGCGAGGACACCTGGATATTGCCACGATCATTGTTGATTTTGAGGACCTCCCGCAAGAGGTTGTCTGGAAATGCATTTAAATCCCTGTCGCTTTCAAGCGAGTTCTTGCTGTTTTCGAGTCCTTGTTAGATAATTTCAAATTTATGTAACCAATTTTTCCTCAAGGCTTTAAACAGGATTTTTAAGGATAGTTTTGATTGAAATGTGTTAAAATATCTATTTAAACTGAACACTTTGATGAAAGGAAATAACGTTACAAGATAGAACTTAATTTATGTTGTTTTTACCAAAATGTTCTTAATAATAATTTTCTAGGTTATGCAAATAAATAAAGCAAGATTTAGTGAGTGAATAATCACCAAAAACATTTAATACTTCCAATTAAACAAACATTTGCATGCAGTAAAGATCGCAATTCTAATTTTCTAAGTAATAAAACACTGCAAATTGTACTAAAGTCAAATATAACCTCGAAAATGATCATTTAATTGGAGAGTTTTCTCGTCAAATATTAAATCAAAATCCTTTATTTTATGTTAATAAGTTTCTTTAATTTGTAAACAGGTTTCTTTTTAGTCTCTAAATGTTACTTTCATCAATTTAAAGCAGTTTTCCGTGAAACATCGATTGAAAATTTCTAAAATTGCACAATTAAAGATGTTAGTCTGTTTTCAAACAACAAAATTTATTTTTTAAAAAATCAAGAAGGACAAGATATTCCACTTTTTATAAATTATATATTTTTATATTTTTTCGTGGTCACAAAAGAGTAAATGAAATTACTTGATAATACTGATGAGGTACGAATTACACTATTAAGTTTGGCTGCGGAAAAACGCTGTTCAATTGCATATTCAGTGCTTTCAAAGTTACGCACATTGTTGCACTTCCACTTTACTCACCCTTTCCGCTTTCTGCGGTCTTCGCATTGGAGAGCAATTGTGCGCTAATTTGAGGATACATCGGACACACTATTGGCTGGACTTGAGACTGGGTGAACTGATTGATCGCTCCTTTAGCGGTGCTGCTGCAATTGCCGACTAAATAGGAGTGTAATTAGCCATTGAAGACGGCGGTGGTGGTCATGAAACCGCGCAATCCTTGTTCGCGCTGACGCTAATTTTCCGAGGCACGTCGGCTGCTTAGCGGCCGAAGGAGGGCAGCCAGAAGGTGGGCATGAGAAGTGAAAAAAGACCACTTGAGAAAATTATGGATCATAAACCGCAACGAGAGAGCTTCCAAACGACCCGCAATTTTGCCGTCTGCGGCGAGGGGGTGGGCAGGGCGGAAGGGGGGGCAGGATAATTGATTATGGCTTCTGCAATTGAGAAATTAAATTTCCCGCATTAATGTGCTTTTAATTTTGGGTGCGCGTGATTATGATGAAAGTCAAATAGACGGAATGGAATGTTTTAATTTTCTCATGTGTTCTCCATGTCTCACGATTGGTAATTATAAATGTTGGCTGTTAATTGCAGTGCGAGTGTGGAAGGGAATCATATTCGGTAGTGTAATCTGTCATGTATGGACGTTGGCGGGATGTTGGCGGGATGATTATTTAGTGTTTGATTGATGGCAGCATTAATCATTGATTAAAGAGCGAAAAATAGAGAGCATATTCCACATTTCACACAAATGATAAATTATCCACCCAAAATGACTGACGGACACCTTCAATGTTGTTTCTTTTCCCAACACGGAGATCTAATTTATTTTAAGCACATTTATTTATTTATTTTGTATGTATTTTTAATTAGCTAAAGTGTTTTCGTCTTGTTCTCTTTCATCCGCGATGTACACATCTGGGCGCCTTCTTCGCGCGCGCACAACACAATCATCCATATAGTATACAAAAATATAAGGGGAATATAGAAAAATTTTTATATAATGCAAAACTGATGAAAAGAAATGGCCGGAGATATTTCAACTGTACAAATGCCGTCACGCCACTTTGATATATTGAACATCTCTCTTGCATCACTCAGAGATTCGTCTTGTCAACTTAATTACGCCTCCCTTTCGTCTCTCTCTTTCTCTAACCTTAGAAGTGAATCACAAGTCCGTGAGCGCGTGAGTCTCACTCAACCACCAGTTCCAGGTTCCCGCTGGGCGTCGAGGCGCCCCCGGACAGTCTTGGCAGGCTCCGGCTGCTGCCCTCCGCCAGGCTCGCGATGCCGGACAGATTGTGCGTGAGGCTGTGGCGGCGCAGGTCGCAGTTCCGCCTGAACACCTTCCCGCAGGCCGAGCAGTGGTACGGCTTGATGTCGGTGTGCGTGAGCAGGTGGGTCTTGAGATTGGAGCGCTGGTTAAAGCTTCGGTTGCACACCGGGCACTTGTGCGGCGACTCCTCCATGTGCAGGATCTTGTGCACGGCCAGCGTGCGTGACTGGCAGAAGCCCTTGCCGCACTCTGTGCACTTGAAGGGCTTCTCCTTCGAGTGGATGTACCTGATGGCCGTTCACGCAGGGCGAAGGCGAGGAGACAAAGAAGAGAGAAGCGTTACATTGTGGATAAGCATGAAATTGAGTTGTTCTGCAGCTCAAATTCCTCATCTTGGAAGAGACTTTCTCAATACAGCGAAATGGGCCGATTTAATTAATTAATCTTCCGCTAATCCTTTGTCTTCCTTTGACTCAAAAAGCATTCAAACACATTAAAGCGTATGATCGCTAAAATCGATCTCCTTCACACCGTTCAGAAATGGAGACAATATTCAACGCATCAGCATTTCAAAGGTATTATTTTACACCTCAAACATGCTATTCTATAATTCAACAGTTCCTGTATTGAAATTCCACATATATTTTCCCTTATCTGTAAAACAATATTTTTCCCAATAGATATTATTAAGTGACGTGTGATCAACAAATTTTGCTCATAATTTAATTTAGATGGGAGAAATATGAACACCACACCTCACGATAAGAGCCTAACCAATTTTGATCACGTCTCCTCAATGGATTTTCATCTCATGTCGAAGCGTGTGGTTTTTTTTATCTCTCCTCTTCTTGCTCTCTTTCGTCTCGGGCAGAAAACCCGAAAAATTCGTGTGGGGGTCACTTTATCTCGGTAATTTATAGGTAACTTGAGTGACATTTTAGGACTCTCAAAGTGCTTTTAGAGATTAATTCTGATCGTGTTTTGCTGGTCACAAAAAGTCGTACATTTTCGGGACAAATTTATTTCTTTGGCACAGAAGAGATGCAAAGTGACCATGGAACACACAAGAGCTGCGACGATAGTTATCTGGCGAACAGGTGTGATTTTATATGCTCAACACTCATTTCGACGCGTCCGCGGAATGTGTGATTTGCCGACGGGAAATGATCGCTGGCGTGATTCGCCTCACCTGTGGTCGCGGAGGTGATCCTGCCGCCGGAAGGCCTTACCGCAGATGTCGCAGGAGTAGGGCCTCTCGTCCGTGTGCGTCCTCTCGTGGATCAGCAGATTGTAGGACTTGGTGAACTGGCGGTTGCAGAACTTGCAGATGAACTGCTTCTTGGGCCGCGCGCCGGAGCTCGGCGCTGTCTGGGCTGGCTTGGCCTTGGGCGTTGGGGTTGTGGGCAGAGGGATCGGTGGTGGTTTCTCGGGCACCTGGGCGGCGGCTCCGATCTGCTGGTAGGCGGCGTTCAGGAGCAGGCTGGGATAACCGCTGTCGATCGAGAGGGTGTCAGTCGGCGAGTCCAGGGCGGACTCGAATGAGAGATTGTCGTCGTTGTCCAGCAACTCGCCCACATCTGGCAGCTCAGCCTCGGCTGGCTGGCTGGTGAATATCACTGGATCCAGAGACGGGCTCTGCGGCTCCTTGCCGCCCTTCTGGGGAGGAGTGGACGGGGCCGAGAGGCGCAGCACGTCCGACTTGCCCGTGATGCGCTGCAGCGCCAGGTAGGACTCCAGCGCCTGGAGGTTCAGGGCGGCCGCGGCCGCCGAGTGGGCCGGCAGGAGGGCGGCCTGCTGCAGGCTGGTCACCATCGCGCCCTGCAGGCTCAGCACCACCGCGGCGGCGAAGTCCCCCGATGGGGAGGAGGGCTGTGTCTGACGCTTGCTGGCGCCCTGGCACGCTTCCGCTGGCAGGGCGGCTTGTTCCATATTGTCCGTATCACTTGAACCCAATTCACTGTCTCGCTCTCACGCGCAAGGACTCGAGTCCTTGGGTGGCATGTCGCTCTCACCCACACGTTATCCTCATGTGACACCAACACAGGCAAGGCGGCACGCACTCGTTATCTATGCGCCTGCGAGCCTCGTTATCGCGACTCGTGGCAATTTTCACATGGCCGCGGAAAAGCCCTCTGACTCACACTTGATCCGGAGAACGCGCGTGAAACTGGTAGAGACGCAATGTTAGCCAAGTCCACCGTATAACTAAACAGCGAGTGAGTCGACAGCTAGTCGCGGACCTGCTGCCCTCTACACGTACAAGTGCCTCCTATATACATATGTGGCCGGAGAAGTTGCTGGGGCAGCAAGAAGTTGAGGCGTGTGTGTGCCTTACCTGAGGATCGCGAGACTCGTTTCCTTCATCCCACACACACAGCGCCGAGCGAGAACACGATTTCGGCCAGCACCAATGATCATTGGACCCGCTCTCCTCCCGCCGCGCCCGAGAGCATCTCGGGCCCCAGCTAATGATGATGATCAGGGAATCTCTCCCGCGCTGCATTCTTCAGATGTGCCCACCGAGGCGGCCAGAGCAGGAATTCGGAACTCCACATCCTCGAATTGCGATCTTATCACCACCGCCAGATTCGAACAATTTCACTGCAATTATATCCACTCGGCGAGTGACCAATAAATTTCCCCGTGTCATTTGCCTGAACATGAAGCAAATTGAATAGTCAAGTTGAAATTTTCCGTTCTCCTCAGGTGTTGCGGCGCGTGTGTCTGTGTTTGTGGCCCGAAGAGCATCGCCAAGAGTGTTGGTGATGGAATGGAGTTTTGGATCTGTTTATCCAACAAGTTGTTCTCGTCACCCGTTGTCAGATATTTATCACGTGCTGATGCTCTTCTTGTGATTCTCGGTGATTAGTTATATTTCTTCTCCTTTTCTCAACCCCCTCACCACACTCCCATATATCTTCCCAGACGACATCATCCATCTAATTGTTATTCTGGTAAATCGATTGAATTCCACCTTTCATTCCTCGCCTCGGCCTTTTTTTGCGCCGCGCCAGCCTCCAAATGTCCCTGGGAAGATCAGGGAGGAGCGAGAGATCGCAGAGAAATTCTCAGCCACAGCTTGTCATGCTCACGATGCTGGGATTCTCGCAGCAACCATTCGGAGTGAGCAAGAAGTCTGTGGGAAATTATATGACAGCATGCGCAAGAAGTGGTTTTATTTCCTTGCAACTCCACAGATTTCATACAGAACAGGACATTTTTAATAGGATTGGCAATAAAACTGGAAGCATGAGAAAATGGGTGAAACTCCCCTTGATTTATTAATTTCAGGGCTCAAATTGGCAGTCTGGATTGCTCTTGGCGGCTCTGCAGACCCTCGAAATGTGAATTCCCGAGGCTCAAAAGCACCCCACGCACGAGGCAAGATTGGTGAGGTACAAAAACGTCGATTAACACCATTGTTGAGCAAACAAATTGGAATTATTAGTGGCTCTTATTAGGTGTTGTATGCAAATAATGGCAAGTTGTTACACTATGTCGAGCTCAGTGTGAGAGAAGTGCTGGAGATCCATCTGGAGGTGGTGATCCGGCGAAGAGAGCCCGGCATCTTCATTCATCCGCGGACCGGTCGAGGCGGAGGGGCTTTTTTCTTCTTTTGGGCGAGAGGAGATGCCTGAATTTGAACTCACGGGTCGAGATTTTGCCTTGCGGCTCTTCACAGCGGGTCCATCTAAAACGCCCTCGCATATTTGCGTTCTCGCCGTGGCTTTATGGAACTCATCATCTGAATCTATTCCCATTGCGCCTCAACATATGAATATAAACAGATAATGCAATAAATTTATTTATAACACAACTCGTGTGGATATTCCACTTTGAATCACTCTCCCTGGGCCTCTCGCGGGCTCTCGGGGCCGCGTGTGTGTCTCTCCTCCTGGCCGGGCAACCTCAAGCGCGTCACGACATCCAGCGCAGTCCCATTGTCGAGGATGCTGTCCGGCGCGAGCACCGAAAAAGAGAGCCTCAATAAAAGAATTCATGGGCCCAGGCAAGAGTACACGCGCGCCATGGCAATAAAACTCAAATTTCAACTATTAATGCGCATTGCGGGCTTTTCTCACCCATCGCCGCGATGCTGCGGTGGACAGAAATTGGTCATTTCACACTCTCGTGGCAGGAAATCAATAAAAATGACATTATCCCTTTAACGTGTTACACGATAGTTTAGTGTGTTGAGCAATTCTCTGATGGAGTCAAACAACCGTCGAGATGGCTGTTTCTTCCCACTTGAAACATGTTCTTTAACAGCATCGCGCACAAATTTGTTTCACTGGTCGCAACTTTGGTGTGTCTGCCAAGTGCGGAATTTTGTCCGGAGGGGCGCAGGGGCCTCGGTGCTCTTTACACTCCTCCACACCCACACACTCAGACACTTCGTGATAATCTTGCAAATTCTTCTTGGTTGTAAGACACAATCGCGCAACACCATTTCCCCATCCATTTGGGATCATTTTCACGGAGCATCTCAATGGGACCCACAATTGATGGCATGGCGCGCTTGTCTGCGCTTGTCGCGGATATTGCAAGTGAAAGACTGTTGAGCGATTCGATTTTAGCCAAAGTCAAGGGGAAGATGCTTAAAATCTGTGCATCGCGTCGCAGCACTTGAATTTTTAGACTCTCCATGAATCTTCATCCGATATTTCTTTAAAAACCGACTTGAAACCGCTTTTCTGGGTATCTTTTCTGATCATAACCTCAAAATATAACTAAAGAATCTTCAGAGACTCTGTTTGAAAGGTTTCCAGATCACGAAATCTTGTCTTAAGATTTGCCAAAAATAGTATAAAAATTGGTCTTAATAAACATTTTTCAAGTGTAAATAACTATTTTTGAGGTTATGTTCACTTTTAATACGATTTACAGTGTTTCTTGGCGTCAAATCTTCAATGATTGAACTTGAGCACAAAAATTGATGTGCTTCAATGCAAATTATACACTAAATCTCTCCTTAATTTGTTACATAACCTAGAAAAGTTATATGATTATTTCTGCGTAAGAATCAAAAGGAATCCAAAAAATCGAAATAATTTGTCAGCAAAAGAAAGACTCAGAAAAGGAATGATGCAAGTTTTTGAACACATCCACTTCCCAAGACTTTCGCTGAGCTGTACACTACTGCTGATTGTATTATCTCCCCCTTGGCCAAAGTGGTGTTGAATTGCGAAATCTCCTATTCACAATTGCGTTGTGATTGCCAAGAGATAGTTTTATGGATTTTGGACAGGCTTTAAAGATTCAATTTTGCGAATTGTCTTGCTAAAAGTGCAATCAGTCGTTCTCGTGAGGAACTGAATTACTTTCTGCCAACACAGCCAGCGACGCACAAATTGGCCAGAAAGGGTGGGAAAGATGGAATTCCCAGAAGTATCACTAAAATGGAGCTGAAGGTAAAAGTATCTGTCACTAATTGCGGGTCTCTTATGTGCCAAATTGTCGGCGGAATTGGGCAAGAGTGGGGTTCACAAATCAAATCAATTTACTTGTCAATAGATGTGTGTCGTGGCCGAATGCAAAAAAGGAGGGTAAGGAATGGGAGATGATATGGAGAGTCCGTGAGAACTTTTGTGTATGCTTCACAGCTCTGCCGGACCTCGTGAATGCCATTAAATATTGCGCCGCGAGAAGAATGAGAGATAGATGGAGGCAGAGAGTTGGGTGAATTTGATGGTCAGAACAATGGATGCATAAGTAATTTGTATCGAATTAAATGATCAACGTGCAATTTTGATTTCTCTCTATATTCGTCGCGCAGAGTTGGAAATCGCCGAGGGAAAGGTCCGCCGATGGGCGGCAGACAATGGCCGGTGCCTTTCCTTTCCGCATTTCCCGTTGCAAGTCAATTTCTGCAGTCTCTCCGTGGCTCTTTTTCGGCGAAGGCTCAGCAGTCGCGGCGATGGGTGGCGGAGGGAGGGAGAATTCAATGAGCCACTTTTACACACTTCATTATTCCCTCTATCAATCACAGCTCGATACCTGGACACGCTTTTCAAACCATATCATCGCGCACTTTTACACTCAATAGCGCGTGATGTTGATGGACAACAATAGAACGATTTACAAAAATTATAACGCTGCCCAACAACACAGCCGTCAAGAGCGCGAAGAGAGCGGCCAAGGAGGAATGTGAGACGGTGGTGGATGAAAGAGGACTTGAATATGAAACAAAATACCGAAACAAGCGATTGGTATCTTTTATGGTTTGAGATATTTAATTGTATTATTATATTCCTCATCATCGATTGTGCGTCTGGGGCGCAAGATATTGAAGAAGCGGAGGATTATCGAGTGCTCACCAAAAATCATCGATAAACCGCGGTGGGCTCACGACAACAATGCCGATGATGTTGATTGTGCTGATGGAGCAAAAGACCCGCCAATCAATCCATCCCAGGGAGAGGAAGAGAGCATCTTCAAATAGGCATTTTTCGCATTCCGCCGCCCCAATAGAATTCCCTAAATGTTACCCACCAAATTCCTTGTCTTACAACCTCAAGTGCCTTTTTTCTTACTACACACTCAGGCACACACAATCAAATAAATCCTCCTCGGATGTGAGTCGCGTGTTCGCCTCATGGCATCGACGATTAAACATGAATTTGTGTTGCTGAAGGAAATCTTGTCTGGAATTTCTTTTAATGATCGAGAGCCGAACCTTCGGAGACGGTGAGACATGAGCCAATCCAATAAGCCTGCACATTGGCTGGGGCAGGAAAAAAAGCGGAACAGATGTTGATCTATCGTCATTACTTTTGTAACAACCATAATGAGTAAACTACGATGATGGGAGAATGAGCAAGAGCACTTCCTCCACCCACACATCGAGAGCTTTCAATTAGTCAGATACTCTGTCTTCTCGCTGAGGCTTTGCGATGAATTTGAGTACCAAATAAGAGATTTGCTCACAATATCTGCATTTGGTCAGCGGAAGAGGAACAGATTTTGCGCCTCGTGTGGGTGAAATTATTCGCATCCATGATTATCCTTTGGCAAAGTTGCGATCAGGATCTTAAAGGATGATTAAGAAAAGCGTAAACTTGATTTTAGAACAATCATTGCATTTTAAGGTTTAATTGTATTACGACTGAAAGGGAATTTTTTTTCCGGTTTTGGACCATTAACTTTATGATTATTAAATCATGTTTTCTTTATACTTCGTGATTTTTATTTAAAATTTTAATTACTGCATAAAAATTTCAATCGTTTTTTGATTGTGCTCAGAAATATTCAAATTTCAGCTTATAGTATGATTTTTTTGATAATTTCCTTTATATTTCATTATTTTCTCCATATACTGCCGCCAGAGGGCAGCAGTTTAAACTTTAAAGGCATGCACAAGGTCCGATTCTATTTCCTAAAAGCAAAATTTAATATTTTTTCCACTATAAAATATTTAAATATAATTTGTTTTATTAAAAATGCCGAAAATATTAAATTTTTGGTTATTTTGCAATTTTACTTGGAAAATGATTTTTTCTTTATTTTTATTCAATTTTTATTCTTCCATTAAAAGAGAAAATCAATATTTTAATATTTGATTCAGACCGTAAGTTTGACAATCCTAAGTTTACATTCAGAAAGAGAGTTTCCTTCTAATTGTTGATTTTGAGCATCTTAAGCTAAAACGAAGTTTCGCACTATGTGAAACAGGATTTCGAAAGACAAAGCTAGGATGAAGCAAGAGGCAACGAGTCTTCAGGCCATAGTGAGTCATAGAGAAATCTCAGCGCCGCATAAATCTATAGCGCAGCAATAGAGTGACGATCGGGGACTTGGTCAATACTGGCGTGATCGTCCCTTGTCCATCACTGTGGTCTCCAGGGAGTGATCATAAATAACTGGACGCGATAAATCAATTGGACGATGGGCCGTATATCAAAATGAGGCATTGATTTCAAAACGAAAGGCGACTATATCGATCATTAGCACGCCAGTGATTGATCTGCGAGCCGAATTGATTCTCGCCGAGGGGTTAACTTAGTTAGAGGCCCGCGTAGGTACCCCGGCGGGATATCGCGAGACCCACCAACTGACGAGAAGCTCAATGAGCACCGTGGCGGGGGTCTCGCGAATTGGCGGATGCAAGGCATTCCAGCCGAGAATTAATTGTCAGCTAATTGACTGAATTATTTGTCGATGGGGCGAAATTCACGCAACGGAATCGGGCCATGGGCCCAGGAGAGACTGCTCCAGGGAAAGGAAAGACTTCAACGCGCATGCGACGAACCCAGAAATTTTGCAAGTGCGAGAGAAATTTGCTGCGTTTTCTCTCGCACAAAGGCCATGTCACGGCAATCAGTGTCGCATGAGAGCATAACTCAGAGTCTAATGCTTTCGCAAATGTCTCATAATTGTGGCTGAAAATTATCCCGCGCACGACGTGCAAATGCGATTCCCCCGCACTTGATGACCTCTGCATTGCCGCGATATATTCGCTTCCCATCAATTTTGCAGCAATAAAATATCATTCAATACAATACGCGAGACAGCTTCTTATAGTATTTCCACTTAATCAATTAGTAATAACTCTTCTGCATACGCGCATTGGCCATTCATGCCACAGTTGTAATAATAAATAACATCAGTAAGTTGCATCCAAATCAATACCATACACACACCCCCTCCCGTCGCGAGAGCCTGAAAAATGCGACGTGCAAATGTGTGTGATAACGATAGGCGCACAATAAGTCTGCGCCTCATGCGGATTCTCCGTAATTCGAGTTCAACACGCGGCCACGAAATATATAAATTTATCTACAAATCCCCCGAGAATGGTGTCGCTCTCGCGCAGCGCCAACATCATCTAATTGTGATAATAAATACGTGACATTAAACAACATCAGAGACGACAAAGCGTGCGAGTAGCGTGCAATTTTCAATTTAAAAGCGCTATAGAATCACTTTGGTGCACATTTCCACGGGCCCAGGCCAAGTGGGGCCTCCGCGGAGTCACTGTGGATGTGGTTCATTGCGGCAGTGACAAAATAAATAATAAAGGTGCGAGATTACGGAGAAATTATTGGACTTTGCTGGGGGTCGGCGAAGTAATGGAATCTGGCATGGATGGACAGAAGGAGCGAAAATGATCTGCAACAAAGTGCTTCTTGGACGGGCAAAATTGCAGAAATAATGCAGAAAACTGGCAATTTGATATTTTTAAAATAAATTCCACCGTCGATTTTCGATATTTTGCTGAAATTTCACAAGATTCTCCTTCCGATCCCATTTCTGACACCAATCTTGCAAGCTAGAATTGCTGAAATGCGACTGAGACCGTTGCATAAGATCATTTATTGAATTTATAACTCAATTTAAATGTGAAAGGATGTTTAAGAATTGAGCATTTCTGACTCTTTTTTCTTGCCAAATGAATTCGTGCATAATATTTATGGCAATATCTGTCTTCGTTTCCGCTTACGGTGATGCTGGCAATCCGCAACAGCGCTGCATTGCGATCGATTTTCAGCGTCTGAAAAATCAATCAACATTGTTGTGATCGTGAAATGATCATATTTATGCGATAGTGTCATGTTGGAAATTTTTATCCGCCATGTCCATCAGGCCTGTCGGTCATTTGTTTTCTTACCGATAAGGCTTTCCCTCCTTTGCATTTGGTGTGTCTTCGCCCCGCCGACCATTTCTGTTTGGTTTTCTCGATCTGGGGCCCGCTTTTTTGCGCGCCACTCTCGATCTCCACCCGCAAGGCAGAACAGGACAGACGGACCGTGAGACAGAGGTGGAGAATGGGAAAGAATATGACTAATGGTCGCTTGAAGGGAAATCAATGTTTGTTCGGTAGATGACTATTGATCCATCAATCATTTTTAACGATTGATGATTTTCCGTATTTTATCTCTCGTGCCTTAGATTTTAAACATTGGTTTTTTCACGTGATTTACACCCCTTAAAAATTAATCCATTAATTTACAAGCATGCTCGAAAATTTGTTTACCAGTAATTGAATTAATACCCTGGAAATTCCATTGGCCGGCAAGATGATCTGGCCCTTGACAAAAGTTCAACTTTCCAGCGAAGAGATCTTTCTCATCTCTCTCCTCTGCGCCTCACTTGAGTTCTTTATTGAGAAATGACTCAAACAGTGCCGACATGTCAGTCAATTCGCACCGCAGCAGATTTTTGATGGTCGAAGCAAACAGATCATTCGGCAAAGTGATGGTTCCATTATTGACTGATGAGAGAAAGAAGCGACCCGAGGAAAAAGTTGCCAACAGATATCATTCTAGATCGCGTGCTCATTTCCTCGGGACCGTGGCAAGTGTGAGGCCCGAGGAATTTGCACCTCAGTGCGAAAATTGTGGAGCCTTGAGGGCGCTGAAGCGGAGGATTTCGTGGGTGCGATCAGTGGGCAAATATTTGCCAGTTTTTCCTGTCGTCACTGAGCCAATAGAGAGATAACTATTTTTGTTGATTTTGGATCATTTGGCCTGGAGGTAAACAACCAATAAAAGTAAAGCCTTGCGCCCGCCTTTGGCGCTCCAGTGAAAGATCGCCATCAAAGGAAGCGAATCCGGCATTATGGTGAATGTGTGAAATTGCCATTTCCTTTTCTTGTCGCACACTTGAGGAGGCCGAAAAAAAACTCCATTCAAGAACTGAAACTCTTTCGTGCCCAAGAAGCTACGAATGGCGAAAGCCACGCAACATAATTTGATATTGCGATGAGACAGTTTGAATCACAGCTCTTTCCATTGATCGCCAGTTCTGCTTATGATCTGAAAACATCAGAAATAAAGATTATAAAGCTTATCACTTAGATTTTAGTTAGATTTCAGTGGATTTGCAGTTGATGAAAGTCAAAATTAGCATCAGAATAGAAGATGTACAGATGTTAGCCACATTATCTCCTCCTTGTTCATGGCGGAAATGAAGATGGAAAAACAATGTTAGATTGGAAAGCTTGAAAAGCGCGAATCTGAGGGAATTTGAGTGTTTCCCAGAGAGTTTTTGTCAAGGGTGACAAACTGAAAGCACTGAAACATTTGGTGAATGATTCCTAGAAAGTTTAGCTGTTTCAAGCTTACTCTGACGTTCACTTAACATGTCTTTTTCCAATTCAGTGCTTACAAGGAGGAAACACGAGATGAGGAGTTTTCTATGAAAGTTTCCATGACGCAATGATGAGATTTCTCACGCGAGCCTCCATTCATGAATGTCTTCATTGGGGCCCACGAGCTGAACGGGGGAAAAAAGCAAAGAAAATACACGAGTTTGGTCAGGTAACAACTTGAGTCATCATTTCTAAGCAAGCTAATGTGTAAAGAGACTTCTTTTGATAATTTATGAACATCTTTGTCAATTTGAACAATTTCACAATACAAGCTCCAGACAGTCGGAAGAGTGCGCGCGCGGGAAAATGCCCAAAAGCCTTTGAACATCACCCATTGTCACCGGAACCAATTCTTTGTCTTCCATCGCAACACTTCAGCACTGCACTTCGCGACAGCGAAATTTTCAAATGCGCGCGCCCAGGAAATAAATTGTTTGCCGTGTGGAAGAGATTCTTGTGCCCAATGAAAGGCAAGAACAAGACATTAGAATGCGCTTGCGATAAGAAATTCATGTCTTCTCCGCAAACAAGTAATTTACCTTTGCCGCGGCCCTCCAGCCTCGCGCCCCTTTGGTGGATATTGTAAATTTGAGCGGATTTCTTGTTCGTCTCTTTGGCAGTTCCTCTTGCGTTCGTGTTGCACTGCTTGAAACCAATGAATGAAATTGCTGAGACCTGTGAACCGTCCATTCTGGCATTCATTGGGAGACGAGAGATACATTGTTCTTATCTCCGCTCGCCATGTTTCGCACAGAGTTGTTTTGGTCCCTTTGGCCGGCACTCAGGACAGACTTGATATGCAATTGCTTTTGATTTTACTGGGCAAATGGCTTCGCGCGCGCAGAGTTCTGCGAATCCAGAAGAGGTCACTCGATTTTTTCTGCCTTAGACTCCTCAAATTTGTTCGTTTATGTGCGCACAATGAATCCGCGGTTGGGCTCTTAAAGCGTGTCAAGCGCGTCTTTGTGGGCCTTCGCGCAAATCCTTTTCCGCTGATTTGTTAATGCAGACGTAAATTATGGCTCTATTAGTCATTGGAAAAGTGTTATTTCCTCACACACTCCATCGCGGCGCAACTGTGAAATTGCGGATTTCAGCCACGATGGCAAGACATACAAATTGACCCGAACTTCTGGCTGGAGCGTGTGGGCTGGCGAGATGGTACTGAAATTGTTTGGATTGTGTGAAAATTTATTGTAAAACATTAAATTTCACACGGGCAGCCTTTTTCCAGCGCGCGCGCTGAGCGGCAGACAATAAATATCCGTGAAAATTGTCACAAGAGCCAATTACAGCCATCAACTACGGGGGAGAGAAACCAATTATCTTGCGTCCAATTATTAATAATTTCGCTGAATTAACAGCGCAATCGTCGCCAGATGGAGAGGCCGCTCTCGTGTCCCTAAGCGAGGTGGCACTGGCATCATTTGACGCACGCATAAAGTCCGTAATGGACATTTTTGGGCGCAACATCGCGGGGTTTTGGGTCTGCGCCTTGGGCCTTTTGGCGCGCGATGGCTTTGTGTGCAGTCGCCAGGAGGCAGAAGGGGCAGAGAGTGCCGGCGGGGGGCGATAACAAACGCTATGGGGACTCCACCCAGCATGTCACCACCGAGTTCCATCCAGGTCCTCTCCTCTCTTGGGCCCGGCCGCCGACGAGCCCGGGATGACACTGCGCTTTGCGCCGACGACCGCGAGGCGCTGCACTGAGAGCAAACCGCAGCGAATACTCCAAGACGATTAATCAGACAATTGATCACAGCATCTTGCTTTGAAATTTGAGACCAGATTCGACGATCCCAGAGTGATTCCCAGTCAAACACAGGAATGTTAAACTTCAAACATATGAATGACAGGCTTTGTTATTCTCGCTGAAATAGTGTTAGGAAGCTATAAGTGATTACACATTGTGTAAGAGAAGCGAAATTTCTCAAAGTGGTGAATGTTTCAACACAATTGCCATAAATCGCCATTTATGCTTTACATGCGTGATTTAGAATAGCAAAGGACTATTTTAAACTAACTTAACACATTTTTAACATTACTTGTTTGACTGGGAATCGCTCCAGACACACAGAAAACCAAATTCTCTACTCAAATTGACAAGAATCACTGCGCAATCTTAAGCTTTCTATCAGAATCTCTGTCTAAAATGAAAGGATAAACGGGAGAATTGCTCTCAGTGTCTGCGAAGCCCCTTAAAAGCGCATTGCTGGGTTGTGGGGAAAATGCGCGCGTAGCAGCTTTATGTGATTTCTGGGATTCATCATTGGGACGCATCACGAGGGACGCAGAGGAGCTGAGAAAGACACCTTCGGCATTGTGTTGTGTCAAAACGAATATTCATAAATTTGAATTTATATTCGTATTGAAAATATTTGACGTTATTAATGATGTACAAGATCATGTCAACGAATTATTAATATGATTGTTGTCGATTGCCTTTCATCTCCAAATGGGCTGGACTGCAGTCGAGTGTGCGCATCCTTTCTGCCCATGCGTTGAGTCATGCCGGAAACAGGACGTGGTTGCTAAACCGCATGGAGTGATAATAAAAAGGGTGAGTTTATGGCAAATTCGCGAGACGCACCAGCGCCAATAATTTATAGAGTCCAGACGCAGCTTCACCCAAAATGAAGTATAAATTTACTTTTATCGATTCCTGTTTTGACACTCTGTTAAGGCTGACAGTCCGAGGAATAGGCAGAAATTGGCGCCAAACCACAGAAACTCCTTAAACACAGAAAATCACGTGTCGCGCTTTCTTGTTGCACCGCCCTATCAAGTGCCGGCCATCGCGGCTCACGAAGAAGCCCAAAAGTCATCTATAAGCCGGTGAATGAGGAAAAATTAATATAAATATTTTGAGATGGAGTAAGATACATTTATCAGATATGAGCACAGCTTACCGGACTCCCGCTGTTATGACAAAGTGAAGAGCTGATGCGCTTAACCGGTGTTAATTCGTTAAAATTAACTCTGCGACATGTGACAATTTTTTAACATCATTGTCTTACAAATGTTTTCATCTTGCCTTCTTATGCCACTTGGAATGTCTTCTCTGGCCGCATAGGCAATAGGAGAGCCACGCTGCATGGGAGTTTATTGAGATCCTAGGGTGAATTAATCTGCAGTAATCCTCAGATTACACATGTCAAGGTGTCGACTTGGAGGCTTTGCCTTCGGACGCTGTGTGAAGAGGGTGTTTTCCAAGATGCGTCGGCAATTGATGGATACTTTCGGGCAGAAATTACCAGCGACTCTCCCGGTGGAAATTTGCTCCGCACTCACCAATTGTGTGCCATATAAACGGAAGCCCCGAGTCTTATTGTTGTCCAACTTATAACGCGGTAGTTAAGGAGTGAAGAGTCGGGGCCTATTAAATGGTCTGCCGACCATGCGGGGACCCTTGAAAGAGAACCATCAGCCGCGTATATTTCATCGGATGAAGAAGTCCGTCAGAGGAAAAAATGGGTTACCACCGCATTATTTCACGAGAGGAGAGAATATGCGCCCATTGTGCGAGCCACCTTTTTGAGGAAGGTATAAATTTTCGACATTTATGACATTACAGAATAGAACAAACTAATATTATCCAACTGCTGTGAAGCCTACATCTGAAAATTAGATGAAAAGGTTTCGGAGGTGGAGGAAGAGGAGGAAAAAAAAATGTGAAGAGTGGTGAGGCGGCTTCTTAAGGCTTGAAAGAGAGGAGCAGCAACCACAAGAAATAAATCTATTCGCTTTCCCATCATCAATGGCAATATATAATTTTTCCCTCGACGCCGAGGATGGCTCTCCCACTACTCACGGTGGAACCGAATAACTTACCAGACGGACAGCTTTAATTTGTTTCGCCATTATTTTATTAAATTTATGTTTGATTTAGTTCACATTTTTTTCACCCGGGAGAGCATGTGCGCGCCCTTAAGATGATCTCCTGCGCGCGGCGCGCAGGTATTGGTGATTATCACTGAGGCAGAGGAGAAATTTTTATAATACGTAAATTTTGATGGTTTCTTTTTGTCTCATCCTCCGCTTCTCAGGTCGTTTTCCAGGGCGCTCACCGCCTTTGGGTCATCTCACATTCATTTATACCACGTCTGTATATTATTTCATATTAACTGCTGGTCTATGAGTGAAGATTGTTGAGAACTCCTGCTGTGCTCCTGAATTGAACTAACCAACCTGGAGGCAACGAAAATAATATAATTTTTATTTTTGGCTCTTAAAACCGCGCATTCTCAGTTTATTTATCTTTTTTTACCTTCCAGCTTCTCTTTTTCCCGCTCATCTTTTATTTTGACGTTTTTCTCAATGCCTCCGCATCTGCCCCACCAAATTAAAACAGTCCCCCAGAATGAAATTCCCCACCATCGTGGATGTTTATGGTATGTATCATGGCAATTTGCATGAGAATTTGTTTGCTCTCCGGCCAGCCAATATGAAATATTCATCCTTAATGACAAGAAGCCAGAAACAATTTCATCTTTCGGAGAAATCCCTAATGGTTGCGCCCAGAAAACTTCCTGGGCTTCATTAATTTTGAGGGCTACTGCTGCAATTCGCAGTGCATCAACCCTCTTCTGCCTCCGTCAAGGGATGCACAGCGACAATTAATCACTCATGGCGATGCTGCAGTCCTGAGGATGAGTGTCTGAATTCCTTGTTCAAATATGTTGAAAATGTCTTGCGCTAATGATTGTGCATCGCAGCATGTGTTCCACTCTCTCTCTCGCCCTCGAAATGTGCTCCTTTTTCGCCCAAAATCTAATCCTCAGTAGCAAATTATCCTGGAAATGATTTCCCGGCGATCAAGTTATCAGGCAATCTCTCGGCATTCCAAGTGATCGACAAAAGGGCACCGAAAGAGCCCATCAGAAAATTCTTTCACGGGTGTTCCTGGCCATAAAATTCCATAGAGAAATTATTACAATAATTTATTCCAACAAGTGGCGCTTTCATTTATTATTTCTCCACTGGAGTGCCTGTCCAACAATGCGACGTCGAGAGGATGAAGATTCGATTCGGACCCTGGATTTTAAAGATGAATTTTATGGAAATTACACAAAAGTCGCTGGACATTACCATTGTGGGCACAACAGACAAATTCTCCTCACAAAGGAGTGAAATAAATTGTCGCCGCGCTGGTTGGAGAATAGATTTTTGACAATAATAATCCAATAAAGTGAGGCCAAAGGGGAGCCCAAGGAGGTATAGGATTTACATATGAAAAGACGACGTCTTTTGTCGTGGAGAAAAATAGGCAGAACAAACATTTCCATCGGCGCAGTGAGAAAACACAGAACATCAATAGCCCGATAAGTGACGAACCCGAGGGAGTCTCTCGCGAAAAAGGCCTCTGCTGAAATATCCGCCAAATTTAATTAATTGATTCTTTTTCACTTTACCTGTGGTTGGACGAGTGAGAAATTGCCGTGCGGTGCAAATTCTTGGCGAAAAGAGAAGAAATCTCACCACTTGGCAGAGACCATAAGTCACTACACAATGTCAGCTTGGCCCATTATCTGGCCAACACAATATTTGATGAATAACACAATGGCCACAAGATGAATGTGTCATAGATTTCACTTCTTTCATCTGCAGACTCTCAGTCGCTGCACTATTAACAGCCACTTTTGGGGTGTTTATGGGAAAATTGGCGGCTTTCGTGCCTTTATGCATGGCGTCAAAGAAGCTGCCGTGGATGTTTTGGGGGAAAAGCATCGGACAACGGTAGTGGAGAGCCTGGGAAAGTTCCATGGGCCTTTTGTGTGTGGAAGAAAAGAGATAAATCTGTGGTCGAGAGCTTGACAAATGCGCCCAGGGAAGATTCAAGTCATTTAACACTATTTGTCGTGTCAAAGTATTCGTTATTTCCTGGCTAAAATACCAGATGAAGATATTATTATTATTTTCGTAAAGGGTTAAATTCAGAGCCTTTCTTCACCACCTCGCCGACCAAGTGACTCTCGCTCGTGGCGATTATTCACGGTGATTATGGTGAAGGCAGAGACAAAGAGGAGAGATATTCAATCAATTAAGAAATCAGCTACTGTTGCAATGCAGCTCCTCTTGAAATAATTTATGCAAACAGAGTACCACTTTGCTCCAATTTGCAGTCACTTTTTCAAAGTAAGCGAAACGCCCATCCCTCCAGGTGGATTCCAGAGCCTGAGTGTTGAGGCCGCGACTGTGAAGAGGCCGAAAAGGGTTGAAGACGCGATCATCAGGCGAGAAATTGCATTTGCCCATCATCTTCGTCTGGTGTTTTGGGCCATTCCGAAAATTGGATTGCATCGCTCGTCGTTTACGAGCAAATTAAATTTCTATGAATGCTGTAATTAAAATATTAGCCACACGAATTGATTTTTTGGCTCACCATGAGTTATGACTGGCTGCCTATGTGCAAGAAGTTATTTAGCACCCAACAATAGAAGGCAATTTGGTGTTTTTTTTTTTAAACCTTTTTATGGTCGCATCGCACAGATTTTGTGCCATTCTATTTGCGTGCGGACTTTTCTCCGCTTCTTTTCTTTGTTTGGCGCGTTGTCAGATATTAATGTTTTGAGACATTTTTCTCGCAACAACCTCGCGATTCCCAGTAAAATGCTGTTGACATTTGTAATTTTGAAGGAGTAGCTATAAAATGCCACCACGGAGTATTAATAAAACAAGTGGCGCCGGTTTTGCCAATAAATCATCACGTACAGATTGTGAGAATCTGCGGCGAAATATGAATTTTATTTCCTGTCCCGGGCTCCCCATCAAGCCCATTTCTCATAATCCCAGCCCGCCAAATTGATGAGATTCCCATGATTATGGGGAAAATGACTATAAAATCGGACAATGGGACAAAAGACGTAGAAAACAAATATTTTTCCTCCTCGTGAAATCAATTCGATTTATAGCAATAATTTGGTTAATTCGTAAAACCACAGACTTTTGTGGCTTATTTCAGCCGTCAATTGGGGTGTAGTTAACATGTCAAATCTTAGCTAATCCACTATTTTACGATATGATCGCCGTGTGATGGTGGGAATTTCGAGTGTCTTCACACTCCAGCGTTGCTCCTTCGACTTATCTCAACGTGCCGATCTCTCTTATTTATTGCTGCCCAATGCTGGCCTCGTCCTTCCCTCGATTGGGGCATTTTCCAAGGATTTGTCACATCTCAATCACGCCGTTGTCGCTGAATTTCCCAACGGCCGCCGGACATTCTATAAATTTTTCTCAAGGAGGCCCTCCGTTGTGGCCCTTTGTTGTCCTTTCTATAAACTTTCTTTGTGGCTCTCTCTTCAAGCAGCAATCAGAAGAAAAATAACACTCATTGTGAATCGACTGGGCACAATGATGAAGACGATGGCCTGAAAGAGGTGTAAAAGAATGTTCATCTCCACAGACTCTATAAGATCCTCTGCCCCTCTCTTCACTCCCTTTTGCTGATGGAAGAATATAAATCACACATTATTCTTTCTGTATATTTCCACTAATTTTCTCCTTTATTCCACACTTCGTGGACCATATCAACAGTCATAAGTCAAATTCACCTATTCTCCAGGGCACCCATAATATCTGGAAATTGATATGAATAGATACTGAAGCGAAGAATCATAAAACACCGATAAATTTGTATTGTATTTGGGACTTTGGGGAGATGGAATAAATTCTTTGTGGCCCTCTTGTGACCGTGGCCATTGGGTCTCATAATGCAACAAATTGTGCTGATACATTCCTCATCGGCCCAAAAGGACGCGCTCAATAGGAGTTGAGGATTGATAAAAATGATGTCAGGTGGCTGTCCGATGGGACATCAATGGTCCGTGAAAAATTCACCGTCAAGTGGGTGTCTTTTCATCAAAAAAGCCTGCCGACAAGCCCAGAGGAATTCCATTCCCATCGCCGCAACAATGGCACAAATCTTCCCTCCTCGGCTACCAACTTGTCCTGCTGCCGCCCCGGCAAATTGGTCAGCTTATCGCCTACATTGAGACGCAGGCAAGTCGGCAACGTCATCGGGCAGCGCTGGTAATAATCATAATATGAAATGATGAAAACAATTAAATAAACATCTCAGCATTGGCACTCTTCTGCGAAAACTGACTGCTGATTGCGCTTTAATTATGAGAATTCAGCCCTCGGCACTTTCTAATGACTGATGCTTTTCTCCTCCGCCTGAAAATTTATTTGACACGCGGTAGGATCAGCACCGGGCGAGGCTTCATGTGAAAACGTGAAATTCACCTCTTCCACTTTTATAATGGAGCCAGAGTGCAACAATAAAAGTCTTCTCATCAGTGGCACTGGAGAATTTTTGCATATAGCTGCACACCATGGCTCAGCCCAGGTGCTCAAGGGACTCAGTAGAAGTAGTAAAAACCGCTGAAATTTATCTATTCTGACATATTTTTCAGAAGCAATTAGGATAAGTGCAAAATTCTGTGTTTTTCTTTCACATATTTCCGTAAAAAGCAAGTATTATAGCTAAAATGTGCTTAGATTTTAGCAGATTTTGAACACAAAAATTTCGTGCAAAATTTTAGTTAAATTTTCATCAATTGTCTTTATTTTTCCTGCCGTTTTCGCTTCATATTCTCAGATAGGAAACAGGAAGTCCAACATAGACGGTTTTCCTGTAGAGTATTTGCATGCCGTTATTTATATGAAAACATTAGCTTCTTAAATCTCAACTTTGAGATCTTAGCATTTTGTATAAAAGTCCAAAATAGAAATCTGCTTCTCTGAACATTTGAGCATCTGAAGCGGATCGCCCTGCAAATGGCATAAAGAAGAAATTTCATACCACGATGGCAATAAATAAATAAAGATTGCACTAAACTGAATTGCCCACGTTTTCTGTGGAGACTCTTGGGGATGGCCTGAACTGTGGTCTCGCCCGCAATTGTGGGGATTTCGCGAATGCCCCCAAGGGATTGTTTCCCATCTTTACATATTCAATATTGTTGCAAAATTTCTCTATTTGCGCTCTCAAAAGCACTCCACCCAGATTCGGCCGCCATTGGATGGGAATTGCATCCACCACCCGACTTAACCAATCATTATTCACGGTAAGCGGAGAGTGCGCGATCCACTTTTCCACTGGAAATTCCCACACAACCGGGGCACAAAATGATCCCTAATCGAAATTTGCGTACGCGTCGGCATCTCAGGTATGCCGGCTCTTCTCAGTCCCTCGCACTTTCCCACTGGTCTTCGGCCGTGCACGCCTGTTATTTGGGGATATGGGGGCGAAGATTGGCCCGAGATGATTTGGAGGAGCGATAAATTGACTCTGCATTCTTTGTATTTCGCGCCACCGCGGCAATTAAGGATCAGCGGGCAGCGCAAGTACTAACCTAGGCTTCAGCGCTTAGGTGCCATTATCTGTCTCGCGTGGTGCAGCCAGACGGACTTTCCCACAGGACGGGTATCTGTGTCGCAATCTGAGGCTGGCCTCCGTGTCCAGAGATTCCGGCGCGATTGCCGGTGTGAAACCCGAGATGCGTGAGTCAACTGAAAAACACACAGAGTGGACAGGAAGAGAATAATGTGTTAATTAATTTGATTTTTCTCTAGCATGGTGAGTGATTCCGATCGATTCTGACACACTCGCACACATCCTCACGTCGGTCCGGGACGATAAGAATCTCATCCCGGCAGGGCCTTTGCCAGAGGCCGCGGAGGGAGCACAAAAATCTCGTTGGGAGGTGCACAAGTGCGACAAATGGACGATCTCTCGGGGGATGGTCGATGGGATTTCGGTCGCTAATTGAGCCGAAGATCTCTCCATGTGAGAAACGCATCTCGTCCACTCCTCTGGGAACGATCTAAGAGGTGGTCTCGAGTGGCCAGAGTAAATATAGCTATCATGTACCATCCAATAGCCAATAATTAGTAACCTGAAACTTATCTCGGCTCTCACACGTTACAGCCATCACCTTCCAAGAGACATAAATATTCCTCAAGCAGAGCGCAAGAGAAAGATCTCTTTTAATAGTTTTGTCTCCGCGCTCGATGATTTACCCGAATCCGTTTCTGGCCGATTCCTCAGGAGGCAACGCGCGTGGCAATAAAATGTCACTCGGAGTAATGGCGGGTCAGGGAATTTGACTTTTGGGTGGGCCACACATCAGACTTTTATCGGCAGAAATATGGAAATGACGCCTTCATTCGGCGATCGTCGTGACGAGTGCGTGAAGATACCGGGAAGTGCCGTGGAAGATCCACTTTTGCAGGAAGTCGCTGTCAGCACCACGCAAATTCCTCCAAGGCGACTCTTTGATCTCTCAAGTCACTCCGGAGGAAATGTCTTGGGCGGCGGTATTAGTTTCTCGCATAGCGACTGTCTTCGGTATCAATTAGGCGCTGAGACCACGACTGGAGGTGTATTTTTTGTCAATCAATTTCTCATCATTCATGAAATATGCAACTGATTTTTTTCCGTCGATTCAACAGGTTAATCTATATTAGGAATAGAACTTCATTAGCCACACGCATAAATATATTTTTTTTATCGTTTTGATTTGGTATCTAAGATTGAGATTTTAGTGGGTCTGAGAAAAATTTAGGTTTCACTGGAAATACTGGAGACATAATATTTTATTTTGTTCTTACTTGGTGATATTTTAATCACCCAAGAAAGAACGTGAAAAAGTGCTTAAGAAGTGGAAGTGTTTCAATATTTGCAATATTATACTGTTTGGAAAGCCATTTTTAAACCAATTGATACATTTTTTTTTAATAAGAACTTAAATTTCTTTTAACTTATCCTGAAGAAAAATTCATCAAAGTAATTTTTTATGATTTGTGACTAATTAAAGCAAGACTTGGTAAGCAAATAACCTTCAAAACATCAATTCTCACAGCCAAAGTGGAAACACTTTTATTTATTAGCAGAAAATAAACAATTTCATTCAGTAAAGATCGCAGTTTTGGTTTTAGTCTCTAGAAGAGTTTAAGAAGTGTTTGGAAGTGTTAGGACGTGGTGTACAGATCTTAGCCATATTATTCTCCCTTGGTATAGTGTAGTGCCTAGACTTTTGATTGGGGTTAACTGGAAGTGCAAAAAAATCGACGTGGTTCCAATTCTGAAACTGCTTTCTCCGCATAAGTGCTAAAGCGTGCTCGCCCAGCAATAAAAGCTCACTTTACAGCACACGGCAAATTGGTGAATTTGTCCAAAAGCCAGGCAAGTAATTGGGTATCGGCGTGATGGTTGTCCCGGGCGATATCGGGAAATTAACAAACCATTAAATCAGCAGTAAAAATGTGAATTAAATTGATCATTTAACACCCCACTCAATCAATTATCGAGGCATTTTAATTGATTTCAGCAATGGAGGAATGCTGTCCTGCCACGCTGAAATCATGTTGAATTCTTCTCACCTCCAAAGAGACTCCCCAGCAAATTCCCTCTGTGTAATTTATTGCACCTTGCGTGAGGGCCCGAAAAAATTGAGATTTCAAAAGAGTCAATTTGGGATCGAACAGTCCAACCCTCGTTACTAATTTCTGATGTGTTTAACAGCATACTTAGAGATCGAGCCCGGCGATATCTCAAGGAAATATGAGTGGAAAAAAGTGTCTCGCTCAGAAATGTGTCGCCTCCTGATAAGTCGCAACTTATCTGGTGACTTATTCGCCCTCTTCTCACACCTTTTCTCAGATCCAGAGGCCTTCCCCTAATGGTCGGGGCGAGTGAATGGAATTCATGAATAAAACAGAGACGAAATCGAGGCAAATGGATTTTCGGATGTGTCCAGTCACAACAAGCGCGATCGCGGTCAGAAATGAGCCCGAAATAGTGGATAGAGGAGTGATAAGGGAGAGAGGCGACCGCACGGTCGCCCATATACCGTTGCGAGTCCCCGAGGAGGGCACCTCGAGATGCCCGGCCGGCGGGAGATTTACGAGATGTAATGGGCAGTTGTGGCTTATTTATTGATCCGTTTAGATGGTATTTATACATTGGGTGAGAGATAGATTTCGGGACGCTGGAGTGACACGCATTGCCTCACAAAAATTGGCGACGTGGGTGCCATGCAGGTGTTGAACCTACCAGTCAGTGAGCTCCAGAGACTCCGTCTCAAATTACATCCTCGCCAGATCTCGCGCCGAGTGTCTCTTTCCCCCCTCCGGGCTGGGGGGGAATCATCGCCACATGCGCTCCATAGGTTGAAGGGAATTTGTGGAGTTTGCCGCTCCGCTGATGGCATCAGTTCGCGAGGGGAGAACAACTTGAGGAATTGCCATAAATGTCATCATACAACGGCATGAAACAAGAAATACGCGATCTCTATGAAGCAATTTATATCCCGAGTGCGTCTTCTCTTTGTCAAAGAATTCCTTACATTGATCGCATTTTGGATGCGTTCTCGTGTACTTCTTCCTGCCTTCTTCCTCGTGCTTTTGCATATCTTTCGGACGCAGCATCGAAACTTGGGAGGAGGGCATTTTTTATGCCTCTCTCTCTCGCTCAGTGCCTTTCAGTTGTGCTGTTGTTTTCCATTCAAAAGTCACCGGGAAGGGGATTTTATTAATGAATTGAGTTATTTGACGGTCACCAGAGAGTCAATAAACGAAAGAGTCTTTAAAAGTTTGTGCAAAAATAAATTTTGGACGTTTCCTCGCCGCACACTTCGATGATTTTTCGGTGAGAAAATACTCAAAATTCTTTACCATTCCATAGATTCCCAAAAAAAAGGTGATCCAGGTGAAAAATCTACACTTTCATTACCACTTCAGCTCCCTCAGATTTATCTGTTATTTCTGATCTTCACATTTTCTTTTGCCGAGGCCTAAAAATCACCTGTCGTCCCTTTTGAGAAAGTGTTGGTGGAAAAAAATTCGATTGAGGTCAGAGTTATTACAGCAAAACTGCCCGCCTAAAAGACACCACAAAGAATCGCATGCAGAACTCCAGGATCGGCCATCAATTACGACAAATTTACCATCACTTTAACACTAATTTACGTACTTAGCAATCTTCTACAAAGTCTTCGAGAGCGCACGGCGAAATAGATAAGAAAACTGGCAGTGAAGAGTGATTCTCGAGAGCAGTTCCTCATCTTTCTCATCGCTCTGCTTTTGCGAGGCCGAAAAATATGTTATTTACAGCCGCATAACTCACAAAATGCTTAACCGTGGCGAAAATTCCACCACGAAGGGATATGGCGAAATGGTCAGCGTTGTTTGAAGGTTTCACCCGAACTGGCGAGAGATAAAATCCTCTTCATCATACAAATATGTGCACTTCATGCACAATAACCATCAACTGCAGTACCTTTTTAACTTATTATTATGTGCTCACAATTATACTGCAGAAATCCACTGAAATGTGTGATGTGTTCACGCATGCCATTCGCGGAAAATATCTCTTAAATTCCTCTCCGTCGCTCCGTTCGCAACTATTATACGGTAATTTGGATTTTACAACTTAACTTTCCGAGCAGAGCGCTTTGGCAGGGCTCTCGAGTGCCCTATGATGCGCCCTTTGCCGTGGAACACAACATTGCAGCCCGCTGAACGTCCTTTCCAATCACGCGAAGAAGTTGGATAATGAGGAATTCGGCTTGCCCTTTGGCTCCAGATGCTCAGGCGAACGGTAGCATCGGAAATGGTGAAAAACAAAGAGATCAGCTTGCTGCCCATCCACCTAAAGGCTATGCAAATTAGGGAGTTCCTTCGTTTGCATACCGCACGTTCCTCCGCCAACAACAGGTGGCCACACACTTCAGTCCTGCCGAAATGCACGCTCTCGTGATTTCCTCCTAAAACAATGCCCAGAAACCGCGGAGGAAATTCGTATCACTCTCGAATAAACCACATCTCGTAGGACTTCAACTAAAGACCTTTTTCTCGTCGGAATCGCGCAGCACTTTTTTCGCGCGCTCGCAGTGCACATACGAAATGAATCGCGCGATGCATGTATTGGGATTCTTAAATGGCTAAAATGCATATCGTGTGGTATCAAAAATATGCAAGTTGTGCCGCATGATTGCGCCGCCGCCACCAACGGACAGGTTTTGAATTATGGCATTCGTTTACTTCTTGTTTCAGTTCAACTCGGTCGGCACACGCTCGCGGGCACACGTCATTTCCCACGGATCCAAACATAATCAGCCAGAAAAGCGCACACCCGCACACCCAGTATGAAAAGTGCCCGAGCGGCCAGGCGCGAATCCGGCGCGGCGCGGCCTCTGCGCTGCCCCAGCGCGGCCCCCGCAGTCCCACCCTGGCCGATGTGTAGGGACGAACACGTCGTATTTATAACCTATGACCTAAACCATAAGCAACGAATAGCATCGAATGCAGCGCCTCGAGCGATACTGGATATTGCAGAGACGATACTCGGATGGCGAAACGCATCCAGAACAGCCATTCTGCGGCTGATCTCTTGGCGCGTAAAGTGAACTCTTGCCTCGGCGAAACTTTCTCAATTGGCCAATTTCTCTGCTTCGTCACATTCGCGGGCTGCGGAAGATGCGCCATCCAGGGATCAATGCTTGTGCATAACCTTTCTTATTATTTGTCTTCTGCGATGCCACCAGAGAGTGGAAAAAATGGGAAGGAACCGAGAAAGAGGTAAACGGTGAAATTGCCATTGGCCCGTGGAAATGCAGATGTAGGGGAGAGTGGGGCTCTCTCTCATAACGCAAACCCTTGCTCAGGATTAGCGCCAAATAATTACCCTCAATCTCTTTGTATATTAATTGAAGACAACTGAAATACAAAGGGGAAAATATTCTAGTCAATATCGATTTTAAGATTAAAAAAAAATACTCAAAAGTGCAATTTTAGCGGAAGTAAATCATAAAACATTGAATGAAAACGTAAATATTGAAGTTTTCAGCTAATTTTCGGTTGATTTTCAAAGTATTAGAACTAAAATTTGGTTGAATATAACTGATTTGAAGAATCCTGAGTAGTTTAAATGATTTTTCATGGAAATTGTGGAAATTTCAGGAAGTGATGCACAGATTTTAGCCATATTATCAATCCTCTTGATGGTTTTTCTTTCGAATTTTGACCAATTGCTCGATGCGTCCGTAATTCAAGGCGTTCGGATGCTAGAAACGTTTTCCTCTGAATATGATTTTTACGATGTGTGATATTTTTTTCAGGACCGCTGGAAAAAGAAGTTATAAAGTGATTAAGAGAACAGATGCCAGGGTGGCGAGTATTCCTCAAGTTCTGTAATAATTTTATGATTTTGTTGGCGCTACCAGAAGGTCTCAGTAATTGGATCTAATGATCATTAGTTGAGGGCAACAGATGAGCAATATAATTCACGTGGAATTAATACAGATGCCCCAGAGTGTTTGTAAATAAATGATATTGTAGCGCTAATTGGACAAATAATGGATTACATGGAGAGCAATTGCGGAAGGCACACAATGGCCTGAGCTCTTTGTGACTCTCCCCGGATAAGACGGTGAAGAAGGTGAATGATGATATCGATTGATAAGGCGCGCATTTCGAAGAACGACCGCCTAATAAAGCAATCAAATATTGACGCATGTACCGCAGCAACGTTTTTGTTGCTCGCTCTCGTGGCCACACACAAAAGGCGATGGGCAATTTCCAAGAATGGGAAAAGATGTTTCCCCTTATCAAAATGCTAATAAATGTATTTTATTGTAAATTCCTGGGCTCAGCAGAGGCGGCGGAGAGGAATAGGAAATACTATCGCACTTCACGCCTCTCTATCCACAATTCCAGTAACAGCAAATACCAGGAAAAAAGATACAAACATCAAATACGGAGATGCTAAATCACGATGAAAAGGATTTTATATGCGATGCCTTTGGCTCGTCACAACAAAAGGGACAATCATCGTGTCTTGAGTTCTGGGAATGCTGCCGTTTCAGCACATCTGCAGCTCGCCTTTTGACCATTTTCGAGACGCACTGATTTCTTTATGATTTCACCCATAATCCGTCCTCAATAATGTATCGCATATAAAAGTGGGTATAAATGGAGCATTTCTAGGTGCAATCAGGCGGAGGAAATGGTGAATAAAATGAGTGTGTCTTCAGTGGAAGAGGTCTTCGGACCCCTGTGTTTAAGGCGGAGATTGATATTCTCCGGGCTTTTGAGGATCGCCACTCGATCTATGGCGTTGCTATATAATTAACAAAAATGCAGTTAATATTGGAATCACAATGTTGTGCTGCCTCCGAACCGTTCAGCCGTCCAAATGGTCAACATGAGGGCTACTGATGAAAATTTTCTCTCCACTCAATTCCAATTTTCAACTCATTTTTTATTCATCAATGCGCCGAGGCAAAAACAGGGCTGATCTGGGGCTAGATAGTGAGGAAGATCACTCGGAAATAATAACACAGTTGCACCTTCTGACCTCACTCTCTCCTCGGCCCGGCCGTGGGATCATCTCATGTCTATTTTTCATAGAGTACCGCCTAATTGGGGGTTACTTTGGCAGCTTGTGCCAAAAACGGAGGCAAGTCGCCCGGACAATGTAGAGGAGCAGACACATTTTATCTGCACTGCACCGGGGGAGTATCTCGGGCCTCCGCGCCTCTCGTTGTCTCTGTGAAGGCGCCGGCGGGCTTATTATGATTATTTTTTCCTCAACATCTCCCCCCCTGGCATTCGACATAAATAATTGGTGAGATGTTGGCCGAAAGGGCGTCCTGACCCCGCCCAGGGTGCCTCGGGAAGAGAGATCATACTTTGGGACGTTTAACTAATCATTTTTTCTCCGGTATCACCGAGTAGCGCACTTCTCTGGCCGCAGCTCCCGCCGACACCCGTTCATTAGCCCATCGAAGAAATTATACACACCGCAGAGCCCGACGGAGATCAGGAAGATCTCTGGACATCCTCCCCTGCATCCTTGGCCGGTGCATTCTCACCGCCACACTGAAGAGGGGCCGAGGAATGAATAATTAACGTAAAACGTTCGCGGAATTTTGATAAAATTCTCTACGGGAAAATCTTCCCATCGATCCGCGAGATATCAATCAAAATAATTGTTGTGGTTTTGGCAGTGCCCTAATGGATGATAACTTCTGCAGATTCTGCGCACAGATTTGTTTGATGGGAAGAATTCAATCCATATATCATCGTTG
This sequence comes from Phlebotomus argentipes, assembly GCF_947086385.1. Taxonomy (NCBI): domain Eukaryota; kingdom Metazoa; phylum Arthropoda; class Insecta; order Diptera; family Psychodidae; genus Phlebotomus; species Phlebotomus argentipes. The sequence goes on along the minus strand of NW_026776177.1, from coordinate 17,313,687 downwards.
ATTGCATCTGTTGCTCAATCAGAGACAATTATCGTTAAGATGCCTGAACAACCCCAAAACCAGAGCGCGCGCATTCACTGCACGAACATTGCAATCTCGCGCCAATTTTCTCTATGACGAGCAGTTATGCAAGGCATTCACACAACGTCGTGTTAGCGGAAAAGCGGAGCTTTTGCAGTGGAAAATTTTAAATTTCCGTTCCATGTATAGAGATTCCACCCCGCAAATTCTGGTCCAGCGTTATCGAGCACACGGCCAAGGGGGAAATAATACAGTCAGAAGAGGTGTACAGCTCAGTGGAAGTGTTGGGAAGTTGAAATGTTCAAAAATTTACAATATTTCTTTTCTTAGTCTTTCTTTTGCTGACAAATTGTCTTGATTCTTTGGATTCCTTTTGATTCTTACTCAGAAATAATCATATTAATCATTTTCTAGGTTATGTAACGAATCAAGGACAGATTTAGTGAATAATTCGCATTTTAACACATAAAATCTTATGCTCAAGTAGGGGAAATCGCAAGTAATGGGCAAGATTTAGCATTTGAATGCAATAAACATTGTTATTCTACACATTTGACACCAAAAAATATTACTAATTGTGCTACGATCAAACATAACCTCAAAAATACTTATTTGGGTTTAGAAAATATTGATTTTTAAAACTTTCTGGACGATTTTGACATTGAAATAGCAATTTTGAGTTCATTGACAAATTATAACAAATGTTTTGTGATGAAGAAAACTTTTAAACAGTGACTTTAAATATATTTTAGAGCTATTTTGAGGTTATGGTTGGAAAATATGTCAAAAAATCATTTTTCCCGGGATTCTGGCAAAAATATCGGATGGAAACTTAAGAGATTCACTGCAATTTGTGAATCAATGTGGAAACAATCTAAGAATTTGTAGTACTGGAAGTGTTAGAAAGTGGTGTACAGATTGAAGGCATAATGTCCTCCCCTTGCACGCGGCGATACCCTCCTTTTCCCACCCATCAAAGGGCCTGGGAATGTTTTAATGATTCCCCAATACCTGAGAAATGGGAACAGGGCAGACATTGTCCAATTCGCGTGATTGATAGTGGAGTGTGATTTGGAGGGATTTGGCGTTGGACGCACAGGAAATTAATCTCAATTTGCGAATTAAAGGCGGATTGACAAGATAATGCCCTTCCACAGTCAATTCTTCTGTGGCAATTTTAGCCAAATAGTCACGTTGCAGTGATGCTGTGACCATTGATTGACGTTTTCGCCTCGGACACTTTCCGGGATTGCCAATTATTTCTGCAAGTCGCTCTTTTTGCCATCTCCGGTCGCATCTCTGCAATTTTCTCCGTCTGGCTGGCGAGAGATTAGAGATTTTTGGGCGCTGAGGAGTGTGTGACTTGAGGACAAAGACTTGGGCTATCTCCGGGCATTCTGCCGATCTACATCTTTGATTGGTTAATTGTGCGTGAGTCTCGAGGTGCTTACTCAGCACTTCTCGACTCCCCCTCGATGGCAGGTGCCTGATGAGATGTGATGAGTTGATGGGCGCGATAACGCCCCGTTGGACCAATATCAGTACATCTCTGGCCCTCTCTGAGTGGAAGCCTTCTGCAGAGCCGCACTAATTAAAAGTACAACTCCCGCTGCGAAAGCTCGCGCCGAAGCTCTGCGTTCTAAGCCACAGATGTCGCCACGGGGCGCGCCCAAGAACGGTTTCGCGGGGTTTTGTGTGTGCCATGTGGAGCCACTCCACTGAAGTGCACGCGATAAGGTGGATAAATACTGCACTTCCGTCCTCGGGGCTCATCCAGCCAGCGATCAATAGCGCTGACAAAGAGAATCCCGAGACTCGCCTTGTGAGGCTCTCTGAAGTGTCACACCGCGTGCAGAAATTGTGTGGCATTTATTGGCAATATTGGGTCATTGAGTGGCGATAAAGACGTTGCGATATCAAGAACTGGAAAGGGGCAAACATCAAAGGAATCTGATAGAGTGGAGCGACTTTTACAGTAGTCCATCGTGCGATAAGGCACAAGTACCCGATCGATATCCCTCAATTACTTACAATTCGCTAGCAGGGCCAATTGACTCTTCTGCTGCGTTATTAATAGGAAATTACGCGACAAAATGCCATTGTGTCGAGTTGCGGGATTACATCGAGGGATTACGGACATAAATCACAACGTCGAGTAGCAATGAAGACACATCCGGACGTGAATTGGTGTCAAACTACTGAGGAAAGTGCAAGGGAATTACATGAGCCAATTAACCCTCGTCAGTGTTTCACTAAACTGCCAAAATATTTTCAGCAACTCATTAGAAGATAAGATACGACAGCTGCAATGATTCATTCCATAGAACACACGTAAAATTTACTAGAATTGTGAATCACGGATCTTTTCGAGGATTTGTTAGCAAATAACATCAATTCAACTAATTTTCAACTTACCTTGAGTGTTTGATGAAAATTTTCCGTGGAACTGGCGAGAGTTAAAAGCCATACACTATAATATTGACATCAATATGATAACTGACGGTTTTATTTAATTCATCTACAGCAACAATTATAGTTATATACACTAAAGTATAATTACATCCATTAAATTAGCTAACGAGTACATGAGATCAGGAAAAAATACTCTTTGCCATCGTGTCTTTGTCTTCAGTGGTTCAGTCTAGGGGCAAATCATTGGCAATTAGGGATTCTTTGGTTTCTCAGGACGCCTATCTCTTCATGATGTCCTCAATGCTGAAGCCGAGGGACTTCTTCGGCGCCTCAGACTTCACCTCTGTCTTCTGCGAGAGGTCCAGAATGGGCGCCGATACGGGCATCAGAGGCCTGGACATGGTGTGGCTCTGCATGTGCGTCTTGAGATTGGCCCTTTGGTTGAAGCTCTTGCTGCAGATGGGGCACTTGTGCGGCGACTCCTCCAGGTGCGTGATCTTGTGCACGGCCAGCGTGCGTGACTGGCAGAAGCCCTTGCCGCAGTCGCTGCACTTGAAGGGCTTCTCCTTGGAGTGGATGTACCGGTGGTCGCGCAGGTGGTCCTGCCTGCGGAACGCCTTGCCGCACTGGTCGCAGGAGTAGGGCCGCTCGTCCGTGTGCGTCCGCACGTGGATCAGCAGATTGTAGGACTTGGTGAACTCGCGCTTGCAGAACTCGCAGATGTGCTGCTTCTTGGGCCGCGTGCCCGCCGCCCCGGCCACCTTCATGGGGCCCAGGCCCCCGGGCCGACCTGTCGCGTGCAGGCGCTGCATGTCGGCCACGGTGTAGGCAGGCCGGTGGAAGTGGTGGTGCTGCTGGTACAGGGCGGCATTGCGAATCCACTGGTTCATGAAGACGGCGTGATGGGCTGGGTTGGGGTGGAGCGGGGCCGAGGGGTAGGCCAGGGTGGGCGGGTAGGGCGGCTGCTGGTGGGCAGCCGCAGCCGCGGCCTGCATGTGCGCCTGCGCCAGCCACAGTTTGTGCTGCTGCTGCTCCTGCAGGCTGCTGGGGACTTGTTGATTGTACAGGGCATGCGGGGGCGGACTCTGGTAGCTGGGAGCGAGGGCGTGATGAGCTGGGAGCTGGTATGGCCGCGTCACTCTCGGCTGCAATCTCTGGCAATCGTAGTCGGGTCGCTCGCACTTGGCAGGAACCAGGACTGGCGCTGGCGGCGGCGGTGGCGGCGGAGGGACCTCCTCTGTGGGGGTGTGTGGTGGGGTCAGCATCGGGGAGACGCTCGACACGCGCTCCTCTTTTACAGACTCAGCCGAATCCGCAGGGAAGTCTGAACAAAAACCGAGGCTTTAGTACTCCGACCTCTAAATAACCGCCCAACAACCCCTCCATAACTGTCTTCTTAAATCTCTTCAATTACCTGGATCTCGAGTCTGCAACTCCTCTAAACTGATTTCGCTGCACGATGACGCTGCCGAGATGGACATGGCGCGGTATCCAAAGAATTGCGAGTCTCACTGGACGAATTTCACTTCTCAAACACTGACTTTCTTGCTCTCTTCTTGTTTATCTCAACGGCCTTTTACTCTTGCCGAAACTCTTTTTTTTTCCTTGCATACAACAAAAAACACTGCCCGAATCTCACTTGTGTTCTCCTCCTCAAACTGTCCGGATCATTTTTCTTCCATCTCTCAATATAAATCGCTGAAAAAGTGCGGAGAAAAGACACACGCAGAAGAGTGGAAGGAAGGAAAGTGCGCAAAGTGGAGAGCCCGAGCAAACGCGCTCCTCTAACGGCTAATTGTCGAGACAAACTGACTTGCTACTATCACACCCGACTACTTCCAGGGAAGTAACTTCTGTGAGTTGTGAAAAGCCGTGCGACTGAGTGGGGAGAACTCACCGCCTACCGACTAACCCAGCTTATACTAGGATTGGACGGTCTGTCGATGTGAACTCTGGCATTATGTAATTATCTCTATGGTGATAGCGCAGCAGCAGGCAGAAGGCCCCTCGCCAGAAGGGCCCGTGGGAGCGACAGGGACGCCCTGCGCTCTTTCACACCCATTGCGACCGCCACGGCAGCTCGGCTGCTGCTCCGTCGCAGTGCCGAGCCTGAGCGGGAAAGAGAGGCCACGCTCGCATTCCCGCTCCGGCTGAAGGTGAGTCCTTTATGACGGGTGAGGCAGCTCGAGGACGAATTCCAAGGAGAGATTCGTCACTGCAGGCAAGCATTTGGACGGCAAGAGCGGGGCTCAGCGCTCAAATTGATTGTATTCTCGCCTCATCATTTCATTGTTGGTATTTTGGGAAGTTTTTGTTATTTATTTTGACGATAAATATAAGGGAAAGAAGAGAGAAGAATAAAAGGCTCTCAAGAGTGGCTCGGCAATGTGATTTTATAATACAGCCAGGTATTTATTTGACAAGGAACTCGTGTAAATTATAATACAAAAAGAGCAAATGCACACGGAAAGTGTGAATTAGTAATTAAATGACGAGATAATCAACACACGCACGGTGATTAGGACCCTTAAAATTTGCAATTATTCCTTTTAATTAATGATTTCTTTATTAATTCATAAATACCTCTAGTTGTGTTAGAATATTTCGATGGATTTTATTGAATTTTCTCACAAAATTCTCAATATTCATTCATGTTAAATAATGGTTCTATGAAATTAAGTTTTAAGACCAAAAAATGAAATTTTAAACATTGTATTTTTGATTTTCCGTTCTGAAATAGAAAGCAATAATAATGCAGTTCAACTGTAATCAGAATTGCTGGCAGAGAAATTGATTTATAGGCTTCGAACTGGAGGCAATCGATAGTGACTCCAATTGGCATCTCTGGGCAGAGCGTCTTAGTGGGAGCCTTCCACTGGATGATCAATAAGACATCCACGCCAGAGAGGATCATCTATTTGGCTGGGATTGGCAAGAAGCGCTGAGGCAGGTGTGATTTGGGCTCCCTTTTATTTACCATCCTCACCTTTTCACCTCCATCTTATCTGGCCAACACTTGCGCCTCTGCAGGCTGCATTCAGCTATTTAATTGTTGCAATATATCTCTGTGTGGCTGTCTCGGGAACACACCTCACCGCCCCACGGGGGAGTTTTGCAATTGACTCTAATGCCACAAAATCTGCGGGTGCCCACGAAATCCCGAATGGCACAGTAGGAGATTCTGCACACCGGTCAGAAGTAAATCAACATGAGGCTACTGGACGTTTGTAATTTCCCCGCATTCACTTGGCCGATGGCTCAAGGCACCTCTTGTTGGCCTGGGTGGAAAGTTTGGGCCCCGTGGGCTTCAGCATTGACGCGGCGCGCTCAGATTTTGTCGCAATCGATTTTTTGAGGGAGTGAATTCCCGCGCGCGGGCTCCGAAAAAGAAGTGTACAAGCACACGATTTCCCTCCCCCAGGAGAAGATCACAAGGCGCCGCCACTTGTTTGCCATGTCATGTTCCAACGGCAACAACAGCCGCACAGATAATTTTATTATTGTTTCTGTCATATTCTGTCGCGGCAATTATTATATTTGATGGTGGCTGGGTGTGGTGACCCATTCTTGATTGATGTGCGGGCGATCGCGCCACGACACTTTTTACCATCTAACCACCTTCCAGTGACACCTCTTTCTCATCAACACCCAACACAATGGGCGACCGTGAAAGGTCTCTCCTTTAGACACGACCGTATCGCGCCCAAAATCTCCGCGAGGGCCCAATTGCGGAGACAAGAGATTGTATCGCGGGTCTTTGAATGGGATTTGCCCATATTGGCGACACGAAGATATTTCATTTCGACATCAAATCGGAGAGATTGCTGGCTGGTGAATAATTTTGCCATTTTTGATCATTTCACGCAAATGTCACCGCAACTCGCGTTGGTCTGATGAACTTGGGCGATATTCGATAGATTTAGCGCGTTGCGAGATCGAGTCACACTTTTGCAACAGCTTCCCAACAAGTCCCAGAGACCCACGAAATCAGAACCCAATTGTGGGGAATTCTCCCAAGAAGATTCAAATCAAGGGGTAGATATTATGGTCAGAAGCAGTGTGCAGTTCAGTCGAAGTATTTGGAAGGGCTTTAATATTTTCAATGTGGTTCATTCAAAAGTTACAGCTAAATAACCAAAAAATCATTCTGTTGAAGAATGCATTCTTTCAATAATAAACTCATGTTAATTACGTAGAGATTTATCATAACCTCTAAAATACTGTTTCAGAATTCAAAGTTCTCTATTTTAAGATCTGTTTGATTGATATTCTACTCTAAAATAGAGAAGATTCAGCTCATTGTTGATTTATAACAGAATTATATTTCCCAGTGCTTCCTTTCAAAGCATATGAATAAGATTCTTTCAAGAATTCTTTTAGATATTTCAAGGTAATTTTAAGGTTATGATTCAAAGTGTATCCAAAAGAACGATTAAAAATTGAATCACATTCAAATATCCACTGGAAACTTCCAATATTTCTAAAATACTGCTTCCCTGTTAGTTTTCAGGGTCATAGAAGTAAGAATAGCGTCCTTTTAGGTCAAGGACTTCTAAATTTGAGGTTATGGCACTTTAGGTGATTGGAAAAATCTATAAAGTTCCGAAAAAGGTGGAGAAATGAAGGAAAATGCATATTTTAAGCGCTGCTAGAATTCTGGAAGTGACAGGAAGTGTTGTACACAGTTTAGCCGTATTATCTCCCCCTTGATTGAAACAAATGCGAAAGCATTTTAATCTGTAATCCAATATCTCATTGAGAGTGTGTGCACGTGATTTTTGGTACATACGTGAAGACGATTCGCCCCTGCCAATAAATCAAATAGCTCAGCTCGGCTCAGGTGACAAAAGGCGAAGACTTTCGATGAATCCATTTGAGTCGAGAATAAATAATCAAATATCGATTTCCGCCAATTAAATATGATTGATTCGATGTCAGAGCGAGTGACTCTTCCATGTGGTGTGACAGGCCGCGTGAAAAGTGGAGCGATAGCGAAGACATACCAATACACAACATTATCATCCGCGGAGCACTCGCTACCGAAGAAGCCAATCAATACTATCGATAACAGGCCTTTTTATTTCCAGCCGATGCCATCGCGACAAGCATTCCTGCTTCAATCACTCACACACACTGGACCCTCGTGATTGTTTGGACAGATGGACGTTTTTTGGGCGGATGACAGGGATGGTGGCCACATGTGGGCAGCCAGGAGAGCTGGACTTAAGGTGGAAAATTCCCGGGAACACTTGCATATGTCGAACGGGGATTAGGGTGAATTCCTCCCCTTTCCACTTGCCAGAAATTAAATTGTTGACTATTCCAAAGTGTGTTCTCAGTTCCGTCTTTGCCACCTCTCTTTGCCTCCTTCCTCACGGTTTCCCTTGACACTTTCGTCAACATTTGCACACTGTTTGAGTGAGTTATTGTGTACAAGTTGATATGACAAATAATTTTGACACTCATAATAATCATATATGACTACTTTATACCTTCTGATAAGCTTTTGTCGGCAATTGGGTGGCATGAAGTGCCCCGTGGAAGTCTTTCATCTTCCGCCGCCCTGCACGCTATCGCCGCACATATTTCCAACTTTGCCATTGATATCAATCACACAGTCTTCCCATATTTACACTTCTTGTCCCGCGTGCAGCACTAAATTACATTGCGGCTCTTTGTCCCTTCGCGCAGGGGTGAGTCTTTTCGCAATAAATCCTTCATTTTCCGCCCGGCTTTTCCTCACCGCGTCCAAGAATCATGTCGTCAATTGGCAGATTGACTTCCTCGCTTTTGAGGCTGAAAAGCGCGATGAGATTGTAATCAGTGTGCAAAAGGTGTGCTCGAATTCCTTTTCTCCTAGTTCATTGTTGATGGGAATGTGTAATGGTACAATTGCGGTTTTTATTGCCAATATACCACACCTTATCTAATCGCTTTACCGAAGTTTCGCCTTGCGACAGAAAAATGGGGGTATGTTTCGAGTACTGAAACAGCCGCCGTATTGGATGGAATGCGCTGCCCATCTTCCCATAGACAATCACAATTACTACAGCAGGACTTTGAGAGTCAAAGTCGAGAGAAATGCGATTGACAGAGACTGAATTTGGAAGGTGAAGTTTATGCTCTGCAACGGACGCTCCTTATTTAACAAATCTCTGTTTATTCTTGCTGGAAGAAAACATCCAACCATCATATTTTTACGTGTTGCTCTGAAGAGCAGGAAATGCTTTGCAAATATTGAGGAACATTTTGAGAATTTTTCTCTTCAAATAACAGTAAAAAGTGCTGGAAGAATTCCTCACCCTTTCGCTTAATGAGACCCATTTCAATATATATATTACCTTTCCGACTAACTACTCAAGGACTTCCTCAACCCGTTTTTGCCTCAAATGCAATCCTTTTACTTTTAACAACACTCTCCGACTGTTGAGCGGAACCTTTTATGCCTTGTTTATTGCCTCCGTGATTGATATGGGCTGAAAAGTGGGTTGGAAAAAGAGGGTGGACTTAAACATGTTCGCTATAATTGCATTTTATTGACACGAAAATTGATATTTTATCTCATGAATCTCTGTGTCTCAAGATTGCTCACATCTGCTCCCTTCTGGGATGACTTGAGAGCATAGTTTGCATGCCATATCACCCTTTTTCTGCCTAACAGTAAAAGTGACATAAAGTCATTTGACCCTCCGTTACCCTTTTGCATGCAACTGTGTCACCTTCATGGCTTCACGAGAGCCAACAAATGAGACTCCATGAGGAGTTCCACCTTGAAACTGTACTTTGCCAATTTTGCTCTCATTTTCCAGGGAACTTCCTCACCCCTTCATTACAGTAGGCTTATGGCTGATGTTTGCAAACTAATCACGGCTTGAGCAGCGGGGGTGCAATAATTGTAAAATTATCCCATATCAGGAGAAGTGACCTGATTTCGGCCCTTCCGATGACCCTTTGGAGTGTCTTGACCCTTCGTCTGAGTGACCAGTAGCTCTGAAAGAGTCTTTTCTGTCCAGGATTTGCCATTCTCACGATTGAGTCAAATGGCGGCAATAAATTACTGGGAAATGTATCCCAAAACATCCCTCAGCTTCTGATGAGAGACTTGGCAATAATTTATTGCAATGCAGAGGTTTTGGACACTTTTTTGCCAGCATCTCCGTCTCCTCTTTCACATGGTCGTTTTGCCACCCAGAAAGACACTTTTTCCATGTTTGTGTGAGAAGTTGTCGGACATTTTTGTCAACCTGCCAAATGTGGCACCCACTTTTGGTCGCTCTCTCGGGCACACAACATGCCTCCATCATCGCCCCGGGGAAATGTGAAACGCGATCTTCGCCAGAGCGACGATAATGGGAGTCTTTGGGAAAGGGTGCTAAAATCTTGAGCGATTTTCCCAAAAAGTCACTCTCAAGAGTCCTCTCGGGACGATCTCAATGTTCTCAATTGCACGCTGTGGCACAAAGGGAGACAAGAGATCCTTAAGTGATGCGATAAGGAGGCGCATTCGTCTTTGTGAATTATTGTACAGAACTGACAAACTCCAGAGATAAAGTGACACCGTTCGAGTCACTGAAGTGGCTACTTCTTACCCTCTTTTTTTCTGGAATCCGAAGCCACTCCAGTAAACTTTCTCACAATAAACCACCAGACAGACTCTCGATTTTCCTGACATGATTACGAGACTCCTAAATTACCAGCGCTGCTCGGCATATTTTCCATTTCAGATAAATAAACGATTAATAATTAATATGCTCAAGTCACTCTCTGCGCATTTCCCACAGATTCTCCCCCATTTGGTGCTGCACAAGCAAATTGCTCATGGCTAATCTTTATGTAGAAATTTCCCAATACTCATAACTTCACGAGAAATTGCCCATGAAAGTGTTGACAAGAGTCTGGGTGGAATGTTTTCAGAAAATACCATCTAATTGGAGTATTTAGAGCAGAAAAGCAGAGGTCAGTTGCACTCTCTTCTCCCCGAGATAGTTAATTTATGATGACACCCAACATGATTTTCTGAGACGAGAAACCTGAGACAGTCGATTTCACTTTGCAATCTCTGGCAGAGAAAGGGAACTCCTTGGCGCATGATACAGATATCTCGCCAGTCGAGTGTCAAAATTCATCCCGAGAATAGAGGCTGAAGCGATGAAAGAAGTTTGGAATTCGTCGAGACCCTCGACCGATAATTGATTGGAGGAGCTTTTCTCTCTCTCTCGTCAATCTGGGTGTGCAGCTCAACAAAGCCCGTGAGTATTTTGTAATATTCAATTGAATGTTGCCATGATTTATAACCTTCCACGAAATATTTGACCCGAGGAACGGTTTTTCTGTGTCGCTCAGTGTCTGAGGAACAAACCTTTCTTCTCCAATTGTTGCAATCGACACGTCTCTTTTATATATCACACTTTATTGTGTTAGAATTTGTCGCTATCGTGAGTAATTTTTCTGTTTCTCAGCTTCAGCTGATCTCGCTGAGTTTCAGAGCTGAGCATTGCTTTTTTGACTGAACAAATCGAAAATTAGTTTAGGACACCTAAGAAATTTAGGCCAAATTTCCTTTTGTGCTAAAAATTCGGAGACACTCGCCAGAAGTTAAAAAATTACCAGAATTTATCGATCTTCTAGTTCGAGGCCGAGATATCGAAAAATGCAGAGAGACATTCATATATGAACAGCAAAAATTAAATTAGAACACTCTATTTTGCTCTAAACCCATGTTTAACCCTAATATTTACTGGAATAATCACATTAAGTCACAAATTTGGAATGTCTAGAAGACATTTACATCATAACGCGCCTTGATTTGGACTTGTCAACTTGCTTTTGGTGTGATGGATCCGTTTCGACCGCGTAACCGTGGCTCAAATCCTGTTCACAGGCTTTTTATGAAGTGTAGAATAGGGATCTAAGGTGATAGTTCAAGAACAATTATGCAGTTATGAAAATGAAAGCAATTTTCTCTTTATAAAGTGTGATTTTTCGTCAATTTCCTATTATTATGTCCAGAAAATCAGTAATTTAATGTTGAAACATGGAAAGAAAATGATTCTTTCACTTTCATTATGTTCCATAATGTGGTATATTATGCCTATTCATGTCAAAAAAAAATCCCGATTGAACACACAAAAATACGCCGAGAATCTAAAATCCACTAAACTAATGACCAATCAATGAATTAGTGAAGGCTTTGCTTCTATGCGTGTCTAATATACAATTTTATCTACTAGAGAACTCCTCAGTTATCTTGGTTCCTGCTTTGTTTGATAATATTTTGATTTCAATCATCACAAAGACAAATTATATTGGCAAGACTGGATGGAATTGTTATTGCCATCCTTGGCTGAATGGCACAAAATTTTCCGCCTCTGAGCACCTTGTCAATTCTTATGCATTTGCTGGACGACACGCGCAATTTTTCCCCGAAAATGCATACATTATTCAGTGACTTTGGAGGACACAGCAGTGAAATAATGTCGTCCGTTAGTTGACAATAATCGTCAATTATGGGGCACACGAAGGGCGACTCTGGCAGAGTTCACTGCTTGCGAGGTCGTGTGACTTGAGTTGTAAAGTCCAGAGGAAGAACGGAACTCGAGCTCGTGGAGTTTCGCCGAAAAATTACCCATAAATCCATAAAGGACTTCATGGGAATCAATGATGGGACAAGAGACGGTCTCGCTGGGGAGTCAGGCTTTGATGTGCGTCTCCTTGCTTGGCTCCGCGTGTTGACGAACAAATGGGTTTCATGGGCATTTTCCGGCCAATTTGGAATTTCACGCGTGATATTAAATGACCAGAGAGAGGGACAATATTGAGGACATTTCCTCGGTACAGCCTTGGCGAGACTTTATGGTCGGTAAACTGCGTCCCTCGCAGTCGCGTGGACAGTTCTTTAACGGCCCCCCCATAAAAGAGTCTCCCGTTTGTCTGACTTCCCAGCGGTTGGGGAGATGTCGAGATGCGCCATTATTTCCCGCCTCACCCCAGAATCCGTTGCCAGGCAACGCATATTTATTCTAGCTCCCCAAACGGCTCTTTTTCACCCTCCATCGCTCCCTGGAAATCAATACTGAGGCACCGATCGGGGCACTCTGTTCGAGAGCGGAGAAAGGGAGTTTTACGGAGGATCGCACTTTTTGGAGAAATTACTTTATGAGGGGGTGGATAAAAGGCCCAGCTTCTAGTCGTGCGCCCGAGCCGACAAAGCGGCCGGGATGGCAAATAGCTAATAAGACAACTGAAGACACGAAACTGTACCTTTTGGATTGCTTTATTGCATGTGTTCGCAGGTCAGACGGGAATTCTTCAGCAATTTGCAACTCAATAATATCACTTTTTACGACGGATGCACCCTGAAAGCGGCCTCCGATATTTTTGGCAAAAATCACCATGGCAGAAAGATTCCTCGGAAAAGTATGACTTTGAAAAGTCTGCCCGAGGCGACAAAAAGCAATTCACCGGTACAGAATCCAATTACGTCACTTCAAAGGATACTATCTCGAGTCCTTTGACGCTTGTTGAGCATAAAAATTCCTCAGTGAGAGAATTAATGGGAGTGAAATTCATTAATCGCGTTTCGTGGAGCCATAAAAGATGTACTTTCGCGTGTAAGAACATTCTGTTCTACACATGTAAAGTCCGCGAAGAGGGAAAAAATCATCACGCGAATTATTGCGCCTCTCTTGTGCACTTGACGCCTAACAAGCCCTTTTCGATGGCCTGGCAGATTTATGGTTAATCGCGCGATGGCCCAGAAATTCCTCGTGGAGCTTTTCGGAAAGCTTCAATTTGCATTTGGGCGGCATTAAATTAAACTGTCAAATTGCAATTCACCCCCAACAAGTGCACATGTTCAGATAATCTCTCGTGAACAGTCGCGTCGTTCTGGGTGGGAAATGCAAGTAATTATGGTTATCAGTGGTGGCAAGAGGCCACTCGAGTTGGGAGTCAAGTGGGGAACATATTAGAATTCTCCCGTGCAAATTAACTTGATAATTGCTGAGCACAATCGCATGATTCGACGAGTGACTCGGCGAGACGCGCAAGAGGCCATTTCAGGGGTCACACGAGATGCAGAGGAAGGCGAAATGCAATATTTGCAGTGTGTTTGCCAATCATTAAACTGATAAATGGGGAAACACAGGAAATTGAATTTGCTCTGACGAGCAGTAATCCAATTGATAGTGTGTGTGTGTGTGACGTTTTCCAGCCAAGCCCAAACTTTACGACGTGAACGTGTATGAAAACCAATTTCGAGGACTTTACCGTCCTCAATGGCCTGTTTACCTCCAGTCAATTGTTTAATCAGAATTACTGTTTGTTTAATTATCCGACACAAATAGCGCCCAATTTGCGCACTCGATGGGATGAAATCTATGATTTTATAGCCCCATTGCGTCACTCACCCTGGAATGCCCCAAAGTGACACCCACGCACGCCTCGGAGCCACTCACCCGCACCATCAACTGCTTCTTTAGCAGTTCCATTTGTCCAATAAATTTATGGCCATCCAGATGATTGTCCAAATCCCCACCATTGCGTCTGTGCCATATGGAAATTATAATCTTCACGGGCTTTCAAACAAATCCATTCGGTGAGAAACATGCAAAAGCTTTTTGCTGCCTGGCTGATGCCACTTAATCACGTTGATTCCGCCTGATTTACGGGCTTTATCCCCCCAAATTCATATCATCGCTTTCGTGCTTTTCTGCACTCGTGACATCGCCACCGCACGCAGTCTCGTTTCCGGTGAAAATTTGCAGGAAAATTTTATACACCTGCGCAAATCATAGTTAGCCTCGTTAGAATAATTAAAACATTCTGGAGTTGCTAAAAAAGAAAAATTTTATAAGAGGTGATTAGTGACAATATTAGGATGTTGGGGGAAAATTTCAAATTTGCCTTTCCCAAAATTCACTTGCTTAAATCTGCATCTAATTTTGCGACTCTTCCGTGGTTCCCAAATACTATTTTCATTCCTCAGGTGGATGCAATGATGCCATCTCTGCAAGTTGTGTGTAAATGATTTCAAGTGCTTTCTTTCCTCCTCAAATGGTTGGAGTATCGGATACTTTCTCGAAGCAGTTCAGCGTGGAATTCTCACTAGATGTCGTTTTAGTACACATATCTCTTGACTTGAAAGCTTTACACATGTTTCATGCTGCATATGCTCCATGCATATGTATTTCACACTCTTTGAGTGCTAAAAGCTTCGCAATGTTTGTGTGGATGGCGATGGAGGCGCCTGGTGGCGAGATACTCAAGGCGGGAATGAAAATTTTGTGCACACAAAAGGGGAAATCTCATCTGCGTGATGTTATTTAATATTTAAATTTGTCGGCGTCTTTGATGGACTGCGTTGAACATTTCTGTTTACTTGTGTGCGACATGAGTTTGTCTGGCTGAAGAGATTGATTGTGGTAGTTTAAATAAACAGACAATAAATATTGTCGTCGATATTTCGTGGTTTTTCACGGCATTGGCTGCGGGCTTCTTGGGAATTTTCTGGCCGGGCTGGCTGAAAAGAGGGGGAGTCCCTGCGTGGTGGGTGGAAAAGTGCGGCGCAACGTAAATTGTGTCCACCATTGAGCTCTTCACCATGTGTGACTTCCATGGAAACTGTTGTTGGGGGCAAACGACTCAAACTGGCCACTTATAGTCGTCTCTGCTGTACACCAAATAACTCTGCGCGCGGAACTGGTTTCCTCTCCTCCCAAAGAAAACACAACGAAGGAGAGGAAGAGGCAAGAAGCGAGAGAGATTCGTTGGGATCTGGGATGAACACAATAACAAAATACCAAACAAGAAAAAGGCTTTAGTGCAGCCCGAAATGTTCCTCATTTCTCTCTCGTGCCTCGCGATATCTTTTGCTCTCTTTTTCAGCTCAACATTGGCTCTTGTGCGACAGTGTCAGGGGAGTTCTTCGCGGACTCCCAATGCCAAGAGAAGTTCACCATTTCCACAAGAGATTCGATCATTTGTCTAAATCCAAACACTTTAGCTCATAGGCGATGCTGGCAAAAAACCAATCATAATTCCCTCCACGTGAGTACATCCCAAATACCCTCGGATTCCCACTCTAATCTCAGCACAGCCGCGTAGTGAGAAATGATTCACCCAGGATTGAAAGAGGCCTTTTTTTCATCTGGGGAACAGCGTGAAACTTGTAATTCGAAGTGTGGCCATTATTTTTCCACTGTTTTTTTCTCCTCCTCGAATGCGGGAGCTTTGTGGAATTGAATCGTGGGATATAGAACAGCGGGTGTAATTTGATTGGAGAGCCGATGTGCGGTTAATAATTTTCCCATTCCCAATAAAAACACAGATGTTTGCTTGAGGAATTAGCTGAGAAGACAATTAAAAATCTATTTCGATCACTTTCATCGGTGTCACGCGGTGAGCTTCTCAGGCCTCAACTTGGGGTCTTTAGCAGCGCCATTGAACACCTCCGGATCGGCAGGTGACTGTGGGGCTGGCTGTGTGCCAGATTTGTGCGGAATTTGGCAGGTCGACCACCCAATCTGACCTCAAAGAGACAAAACGACACGGACGCTTGTGCAGGAGAAATGCTCGTGAAGTCCTAAGACTAATGGATGGGCATAAATTTGTGAACTGGTTCAATTCTTTACAGCATTACAGTCTTGGGATGGAGATTCAATCAAAATCACACGCTGTGGCGGCAAAAAACTGTGATTAATGCTTCTCTGTACGCGCATTTCAAACCGCGATATCTTCGACTCTGTCTTTCAAGTTCTGTCACGATTACCAAAAGTTGAAATACCTCTGGCTAATGTAGTCCTCAATCAAAGTCAATTCTTGCCTATGACATTACACATCAAGACCCGCTCTTATACCATCCAGCCTCTTTCCCGCCACGGGCAACAGTGTAACATCACAGAGTGGCGCTCTCGAGATTGCGAGCCTGCGACCGTCCAGTGGCGTAGTTCTGAACCTGAAAGAACCCCAACTTCAACTTTGAAGAAATTGTCTTATGGATCGCACTTCAACGTGAGTGGAAGAGGGAAATTATACTCAGAAGTGGAAGCGAATAGAAAAAATTACATAATTCTTTTTAGTTTTGTATAATTATTTGGCAAGCATTTTTCATGTTTTACAATATTTACAATATACTAATATCTAGAGTGTTTACAATTTATCTGCGATGAGGCGTGTTCCAGAAGTATCGAATCTCCTTCCTGTACACTGGCTTGTAGATACACACGCCGTCGACGAACTCCGGAACGCAGTAGGACAGGAACATCGGGTGGCGGGCGTCGGGAAAGCCGGGCGGCAGCTTGTAGTCCAGGTCGGGATGGAAGATCCACTGCGGAGTCGGAACGCCGCAAGGGCTAGGAAGCAGAGGCAACAGATCGGGCTTCCTGGGCTTCTTCGCGGCCGGCGGTCCAGAACTCGATGCTTGACTTGGCGCTGAACTCGGTGTTGGACTGGGTGTTAAACTCGAAGAAGGACTCTGTGTTGAACTCGAAGAAGGCCTCGGTGTCTCACTCGGTGACGAATACTGTCGTTTGAGGTTCCGCTTCTCTCCAATGACTCCAAACATGTTGGCTGGGAGGAAGGAATCGTAAGGACCCGCGTCCGTGCCGTTGCTCTCAAACTCTGACCGAAAACAAGACATTTTTCTACTACTCAAGAGCTGTCGATGTGAACTAGTCTGAACTCGAAAGGTGATTGACGACAGATCCTTCGGCTCCTGCTTTTATATGCTCGATCCGACTACCTGCGCTGCGACTAATTACCCTAGCCGAACCCTTGTAATCCGTGTTTACCAGTATTTGAAAACGTCATTAAAACCTGTTTATTAACAACTACCTAATCATACCATTGGGATTATCCTTAACTTCTTGGCAAAATATTTCTTCCAATCTCAGAATGTCCGTTACATTTTGTATTCACGAGTCGCCCTGGGTTTATCGTTGCCAGAAAATCAAACCGAAGTTTTGGTATTTCTATAAACTTGAAAGTTTGAAGTCTTTCTATTTTCTTCATTCTTGCAAAGTCTAAGAACCCGAAATAGTGTTGACTTTCTGGAATTGGTTACAAATTTGTAGTTTCATTATTTCTTTACGGAATAGAAACCTCACCAATTACTCAAACTCACTCAAACTCTTGACATGAAATGTCCAGTCTTCGAGAAACAGGTTCGGATTCTTAGGTGAGAGATCGAAGTCCCTTTGACTTGGCTGAATCGGTGTCTGGCGGGGAGCTGAGCGCGAAGGATATGTGAGCGAGTGCGGAAATTAAGCAGTGAGAGATCGAAATCTGGCCTCAGAAGTCTCTGAGCAAAAAGTTGTTCTTTTTCTAGGTCCAATGGTTCGCGAAAATGTTAAATAAAGTTAGGAATATTACAATAATTTCTGCATTTTAGAATAAACTGGAGGAGTTCAGAAGTGACATTGAGATCACAAACCAAAGAAAAATTTAGATTTCAAAGTTAGCAAAATTACTTTATATTGTTGTCCTATAATCACAATATGAAATGGTGTATTTAAGGCCAGAAGTAAAGGTAAAATCAGAACGGCTCGTGAATGCAAAATGTATCGGACATTCTGAGATTGGAAGAAGTATTTTGCCAAGAAGTTAAGGATAATCCCAATGGTATGATTAGGTAGTTGTTAATAAACAGGTTTTAATGACGTTTTCAAATACTGGTAAATATGGATTACAAGGGTTCGGCTAGGATAATTAGTCGCAGCGCAGGTAGTCGGATCGAGCATATAAAAGCAGGAGTCGAAGGATCTGTCGTCAATCACCCTTCGAGTTCAGACTAGTTCACATCGACAGCTCTTGAGTAGTAGAAAAATGTCTTGTTTTCGGTCAGAGTTTGAGAGCAACGGCACGGACGCGGGTCCTTACGATTCCTTCCTCCCAGCCAACATGTTTGGAGTCATTGGAGAGAAGAGGAACCTCAAACGACAGTATTCGTCACCAAGTGAGACACCGAGGCCTTCTTCGAGTTCAACACAGAGTCCTTCTTCGAGTTTAACACCCAGTCCAACACCGAGTTCAGCGCCAAGTCAAGCATCGAGTTCTGGACCGCCGGCCGCGAAGAAGCCCAGGAAGCCCGATCTGTTGCCTCTGCTTCCTAGCCCTTGCGGCGTTCCGACTCCGCAGTGGATCTACCATCCCGACCTGGACTACAAGCTGCCGCCCGGTTTTCCCGACGCCCGCCACCCGATGTTCCTGTCCTACTGCGTTCCGGAGTTCGTCGACGGCGTGTGTATCTACAAGCCAGTGTACAGGAAGGAGATACGATACTTCTGGAACACGCCTCATCGCAGATAAATTGTAGACATTCTAGATATTAGTATATTGTAAATATTGTAAAACTTGAAAAATGCTTGCCAAATAATTATACAAATCTTGAAATGTACATAAGTTTTTTCCACTTTCTATCTTCACTACGCCTCTGGAATGATTATAATTATACTGACTCATACTTTGGGATGCTGGAAGGAGAAATAGCGAAAAAAATTAATTACAGCCTCTCAGAAATGCAAGAAAAATCTCGGGAATTCCCACGCACTGAATTCTGTGGCAGAGTAAAACTTTTATTGCTACATTTATTGGATTTTGATTTGCTAGATGATTGATGGCACTGTTGGACCCATTCGCAGTGCGTTTGGGTGGTCAATGCAGGTGCGTGGGCGGAAGTTTATTCAATTGTTCACTACTCTTTTCGCCTCCGGGATTCGGGCTTTCACTTCGGTGTCCATCAATTGGTTGGGAAATAGCACGGATTTCATTGCGAGATGACGATCGTCATTTCCTCCGAACGGTTGTGCCAATGTGATTCCCATTGGAAGGTGTGTGTTTCTCGAGGAGCCGTCAAATATAGCAAACATTTTACGATTTGGGTGTCATGAGCACGTACTTGAGAGGTTTTGGTAAATCCAAAACACTCCCAAAAACTATGTCGCGGAATCACGAACTGTGCCGATAATAAAGACAATCATCCAGGCAATCAAGAGCGACGTGCTCAACACCTTCGTCCCAATGCTATTGTTGCGGTCGCCGAAATCGACCATCATGGGAGAGTAATTTCTGAGAACCAAGCGCCAAAGATCGCTCCCCAGATGCCACTTTGCATAGCAAATACGAGTGAGTGTGTCAAGTGTGACTAATTGTATCGCGAAGGGGGATTTTCTCTGGCCGGGAAGTCTATTTGGGAATCAACTCATGGATCTCTCGATGAGGACATTGACAAACGCCCAGCAATTCAATTGGCAATCACTCATTCCAGGCAACTCGCGGAGCGCCTTTGATCTGCGGCGAGGCATCTCCTGGTGGCTCCCAATACTTTGACCTCATCAATCTCCAATCGATCTTCCACCCAGAGCACTTCTCTCGCGCACAGTCGTCGCGCGGCTCTTCTAGATCACTTATCTAGAGTATTTCGATGGTGTATGACTAGGACAAAAAAGGTTATTAATATTTCCAGCGAGAGATCTTGAGCAAATGCCGATCGCGAGACAAGTGAATTTTATACAAACGAGATTCTCTGGACAGCAATGATTATAATTATCACTAGAGATTAAAGAGTGAGATATGGGGAGATAATGTTCCAAGAGGTTCAGGAATTTGACCTCTGGCGAAGCTCTCACTGTCTAATTGAAAGATGATAGCTTGTAAGAATTCCTCAGATTCTCAACTGTGGCTGTAAAATTCCTGACTAACGTCGCACTGAACGTGGGAGATAGAATTGGATTCGGGGAATATTTAATTTGAGAACAAAATTTTGAGAAACAAGTAGAATATTTCTTGAAATTACTTTGATTCTCATAGCTTTTTTCGTATTCATTTGAATGTAAACAACCCTGGAAATGTTGAAGAACCTTTTGAAGATTAAAATTTGAATATTTCATAAAATTACACATATTTTATGGAAATGAAAAGGCATCGAGTTGAGATTTGTCACTAAATAACCTGTAGAAAGGCTTACATTATTATAATTGATCTCAAAGTGATCAGCATGAGAACTTTCCTTGATCATAAATATTTTCTCTAAAAATTGTTGTTTTCGCCTAAAATTTCTGATAATTGTGGCTCAACAGATTTGCTGTGAGTCTCAATTCCATCTTACCTGGGAAAAACGATCCAGAGGCGCACAATGACTCCCAAATGACTCTATAGCTTCGACGTGGAAAAATGTCAGTCCATTTTTTGGCAAATCCACTGACATCTCAGTTTTATTTTGTCGCCCAGACTCCGTCCGCCTAATTAATGGCACCCATTCAGGTGGAATCGCTGGCCGATTTGTAATTCCTCTGCACTATTGGAGTCGTAATTTACATGGTGAAGGTAATCTGGATGAAATGGACGATGTGTCAAGAGATTTTTGCAGTGAATGCCAGTGATTTCCCACTCGATCCACTCCATCTTCCCTGCTGTTCCCAAATTAATCCGTTCCATAAATTATATGCGGATCTGTGGCGGTGAAAATTCCCAGAGATTCCGCTTTTCTCAGAACGTCGGGGACTTTTCTTTTTGTCCCTTTGGCCAATTTATCATCTTTCGGGGCCTCCCTCAGCCCCGAACGATGCTGGTAGTGTCGCGCCTTGTCTCTCACCCTCGCGCTGGTGGCTGAACTCTGAGGTATGCACCGAAATCTCCGCCAGGCATCTCCCCAAATCGAATTTCGAGAGAGAGAGACGGCGGAAAAAACGAAGATAATCCGATTATGGTAATAAAAAAACCTGTTGGGTCAGGTGAAGTCGTCATCCGCGGAGGCTCTCCGGCCCGAGTCCCAGCCAAGTCGATTAATTCTCCGCGATGCTAGATCGAGGCGAGGAGACAGCCCGATAGGGCTTTGCTGAGGAAGCCCAGGCGAGCACACACACCTTTTTTGTGCGCTTCGCGACCCAAAGAGCCCGAGGATGGAGAGAAAATGTCATCTGAGAATCAAATTTATATTTATTTGCTTTTTTTGCCTGCCTTAATACATTAATATATGAGATAAGTAATCACATAATAACCTTAATGATCTTATAGCGTTACACATTGGGATAAAAACAAATTGTACATTAAAATAAATCTAGAAATTCCCTCCATCGCCACAATGGTGAAGATGGAGAGAAGCACATTCTCAGGCCTTATTTCACGTCTTATAACTCTTCTTATCCCACCTCGAGCGGTTGGAAGATTTAAATTAGATTGTATAGCTGTTGTGTGTCTTATATACACTCAGTATCTTAACTCATTCTGCCTTATCTTAAATATTCTGCTGCAGGTGATGGAGCTTTTCTGTTTATATGTTTATAAAAAAAAGAACCTTATCGTCTCTTGCAATTAAAATAAATGTTCTCTTACGCGCTAAGCTACAAAACAATACTTAATCGTTTTCCCACTGTGGTGGAAAAAATTGAACATTAATTATACAAAATATCTTAATGTGTCCCGATCGACATTAAACATATCGCAATGTTCTTCAGCTCCGCATGGAAAGGAGGTGACATGAAGAGGAAATTGAGAGACTGTCCATTTGCAGCGCTTAATGGCTTTTCGATGCCACTCACCCATTCCGTTCCCCCTCGAGAGACCGTTGAATTCAAGTAGCCAATAAATAATTGCGTCGCAAAGAGACATTTGCATCAGTGGCGTAGGAAACTGGGGCAATTTGTTAATTTTCACGTCAATTTCGACTGAATGGCGTCTCTGACATTCTTCCTCATCATTCGAAAGATCGTTTTTTGTGGTGGAAATTGAGGGAAAACCTGCGCCAGTTTCACGTACGCCACTGAATTCCATCTTCAGATACTCTATATATGTATCATATCACGCAGATAGCATAAGGAATGCATTAGGAGGAGGTTGAGTGCTGAATCTGCATTGAAAAACAAAGGTCTAACCTGCCAGAGGCCTTAGAGAGATTAAGTCTTGTCCCACTTGGTGGGTTCGTCGTCCTGCCAAGTCTTTCGTTAGCGCCTCATGATGTCCTCGATGCTGAAGCCAGTCTTTCGCGGCGGCGCAGCTGGAGCCGGAGGATCCGGCGCTACGGGCGGGGACAGGAGGAGTTCTTCGGGCGGCTTCAGCAGCGGCGGGTGGCGCGGCATGGACAGGGGATGGCCCATGTGGTGAGGACTGAGGATGTGCCGCGGCGGGAGCAGCGCAATGGGCTCCCCCTCTGGGCCCAGCGGCCGCTTGCGCAGCGGGATGTGGCCCAGGAAGGCTGCTCCGGGATCCAGAAGTCCGCTCGTCACGGTGGCCGTTGGGGCTTTGTGATGGAGATCCCGGCGCACGTGGAGCATCGGCACGTAGGGTTCAGGCTTGGGCTGCTGCCGCGGAATGTTGGTGCGATGGTCCGGAGGACGCAGAGAGATGGCGTCGGACATTGAGGGCCTCATTGTGTACTGATGGGAGCCCTCGTGGTGGCAGTGAGTCACCTCGACGGGCTCCACTTCTGTCTTTAGCGGTGGAGCTTCCAGTGTTTCCTTCTCATCCTCCACTTCAGGATCCTCGTCCTCTTCCTCATCTTCGGGCTCATCTTCTGCCGCAGGACAGTCGCGATCCTCTTCTGGAGCTTTGCTGGGAGATCTAGCACGAGCCGCGGGAGCCTCTCCTCGCCTCACTGGCGAGTGATCCGGAGAGTCCACTTCGAGAACAGTGTCCTCCTCGTCTCCGGTGAGGTGGCGCTCCTCCTCGCCCACGTCCAGCACTTCGCCAGGCACATCGCCCACGGCGTGCGTGAGTGCGTGCCGGCGCAGGTCGCAGTTCCGCCGGAACACCTTTCCGCAGGACGAGCACTCGTATGGCTTGTGATCGGTGTGCGTGAGCAGGTGAGTCTTGAGATTGGATCTCTGATTGAAGCTCCGGCTGCACACCGGGCACTTGTGCGGCGACTCCTCCATGTGCAGGATCTTGTGCACGGCCAGCGTGCGTGACTGGCAGAAGCCCTTGCCGCACTCCATGCACTTGAAGGGCTTCTCCTTGGAGTGGATGTACCTGGAATAGAAGAGAGCCAGATATTAACATTCCACCCTTAATTAGATCTTGCGCGCGCTCGTCTCTATTTTCCACCAATTTCATTGCCATGGCGCAAAGAATGTGAAATAATTGACTCTCCGCGGCAGTGCAATGCACTTGCAAGACTCCGCGGTCTGGGACATATACAGCCCGGGTAAAAAAGGCCAGCAAAATTGTGGTGTGCCGACGATCATGATCGAAAGAAGATGAGGAGAACGGCAAGATGAGGTGAGCGTCTTTTTTGCCGAAGAGGATGGCCTGCCTCTTGCCTTCGAGAGTGAGAGAGCAGAAAAAAGGTTGAGAGATTCCATAAAAGATTCTAATCTCGTGTGCCTCTGTGAAGCACACAAAGTGGCTGGAGTGAAATGGATTCTATTCCCCTCACTTGGGTACTCTTTCACTTGGATGGCTTTTTATAAATGGGATTTTATACATAAGACGAGCACAGCAGCCAAGGCGTTTCGGCGATACACGAGTGGAGAGCTCAATTAGAATACTGATATTTTATCATATTTTAATTAGGAACTATTTTGTGTTGAACAAATGTGATCTTTTGTAGTAAAATTTCTGCAATATACAACTTCATTTGTGTTTTCATAGTTCTGTCTCGACTATTTTGCACTCAGTGCGTGGCAAACTTCAATTAAAGTCAATGTCTGCCCTCAAATCACCTTGTGAAAGATGGATTTTCAGCTGAAATGCCCAAGACTTTCCAGCGTCTCATGGAATATTTTAATTACACCTGGATCTGATCAAATTTCAATAAAACTCCTTACATTTATCGCCACGAGATCACCAACAATAAAACTACATATCGAAAAATATCATCGAGGTGGGTTTAGCCTCACATGGTATTTATGAAGGAAAATGTGCTCAATAACAATAAAATGTATTAAAAGACACTTTCAATATAATCTGCGTGCGAGGCATTTCAACTTCCATCTCTGCTCCTTTCATATTTCTGGCTGGTACACCTTAATTAATACTCCAGCGAAGATGGGATTCTGCGGATTTATTCGCATGCAAAACGAAATCGATTCCAAGCATCGAGAGTTGAGGGAATTCTCGGTTCTCCGTCAGACAATCCAATTAAGGTGGGAATTGTGAGATTCATCTTTATTCTCGATGGCAGATAAGGCATGAGATTCGCGTGACAATGCCCCTAGCCAGGCTCTTTGGCTGTGGGGTTAATGAAGAAAAATCTCCTTCGCCATGTCGTTAATGTTAATTAATTTAATTGTCCAAGTGGTCGCGACCAATCAATTTCCATGGCGTGCAATACACGAAAAATTCCTCAAATACCCAAAGATAGGCTCACGAGTGTGAGAAAGAAGTGTGGTGTGTGTATCTTCAATGTTAATCAAAATTTGAACTGAAAGTTGGAATTTACTGTTCAACATATGGACTTTGCGGTACAATCACGATTTTTACTCACTCTATGATGGTTCATTGAATTCCCCATCCAATTTAATCCACCGCGAGAAGCCAAGAAACACAGAGAGAGAGAAAGGAATTTCTGGACGGTGTCCATGCGCACCCGCTTTCCCCTAAGCTTGTAAAAATTGTGAAAGCCTCTCCGACCCGATTTCTTGGTCATCGAAATGAAAATATTTGGCACCTCATTGAAAGGTGTTTAACGGCTCCACGCAAAATTCTGCACACCACTGAATTAATTTGCAATTAAGCGCGCAGCGAAATGATTTACAGCAAATGGAGGTTCTTATCGCCCGTCGATCTCTGTTGACTCAAAGGTGCACCGAATTTATTGAAATTGTGCAAGAAAACCACATTAATTTCCCTGCAATTTGCCAAGCTCGCCAGTCTTTTGTGTGCCACTCGACAATTAAAGGTGGATTTGGGCCGTGTGATTGACAATGTGGATGTTGTGCTCTCGGTTTGGTTGAAATGCACCATGAAAGATGGGAAAATTATTTAGAATATGACGAAACCAAGAGTGAAAAAAGACCACAGTGGAAAGCCTTAATATCAGTTTGATTGTGGATTTTCGTGACTGAGTATTTGTGGAGGCATAATTTCGAAGGCGCCTCCGGGCTAAGCGATTGGGAAGGAGAGAGATTAAATCTGTTGCTGTGTCTCATTCTTTTTATTTGTCAAAGAGCCTCTCTAGGCCTTTCCTTATTGGAGAGTCTGAGCGCAGAGAGATTTATAATGCACCTGAGAATGTCGAGAGGAAAGCTCCGAAAGAGTCACAGAGTGGAATGCAATCAAAAGCAAATTACTCTGTTTAGTATTAAAAGTCATTAGTTCATTAATGCGCCTCTCTTGGCTGGTAAAAATCATAAATGCGCCCATTAAATTGGGAATTGTTGTGCTGAGGCAGAAAAAAAGGAGACTTTTGCCATAAATAAATAACACATAATAGCAAAAGAGGCAATATTAATAAAAATAGAGGTGAAAAAAGTGGACGCCAATCACTCTTGCTTCTCTCGCAGACCATTTTTGACTTCTTCTGTCGAAAAAGGTGTGCGCTGAACTGTTTTATGTGACGGCAAACAGATTTGTAGAACCTTTTCCTGCACTTCACACAAGTTTGCTGTCCTTTTCTGCGTGCGAGGAGCAATTTGAGGTCTTAACATTCAACTTTTAAGGAGAAGTTTGTGTGTTTTTGACCAGCCTCGAGATTTTAGCTCAGCGCTCACGTCCACTTTTTCCTCCTGCGGCTGAGTTTGAGTGGAAACTGGAGCCAAAGTGGAGGAATTGGCCCTTGAGGCAATTTCTTGTCATACATCCATCGCTGCTACAGCTTTTTGAGCTCTGTCCATCGACGATGTCGTGTTGGAAAGCCATTACATTAAATTAAACATTCCGGACTCCGGAGTTAATCGAATGGTTGGAACGAAGAAATTTATATTGATTTTTCCTCTTTGACTCACACACGCGCATCATTTTTTCGTCTGCGAAGAGAGACCCAAAACCATGAGAAGATTTCTTAGAGACAACATTAATTAGAGTGTTCCCGTCAGATTCAACACTTTTCCTCTAATGAATGCTGTAAATATGCGCCGTTGTGGTCATTTTTTCTACCTCTGCCAAGCCACATCTCAATGCTAATTATATTTTGAGTCTGAAAAGAGTGGCTCTTCTCTCTATCTTCATCATGTCGCTTAAATCTCGGCTCTCAACTGCGCGCGCGAGATCTTCGTGCCAAAGGTGCGGGCCTTGGGGTTCTGATCAATGAGATTCTAGTGAATTTTTACGTGAAATCTCCTTACAAGCTGTCTCGATGTGAATTTACATAATGTCTTTTCCCTCTCTCGCCGCATTGTCGTGGCTGTGATGCTGAGACGTGAAGATATTTCATGAGTTTGTCCGTGAAAAATTGAAGAAGTTGTCACGCTCTCCCCCCGAAACCCCACCCTTCATTAGTAATCCTGATTATTTTCCTCGATAAAGTGCATCTCAGAGCAAAAATCACGAGCAGAAAACGAGCTCTTGTGCCTCGGAGGAGAATGACAGTAAGAACATAATCGCTGATATAATTTTCTTACGTACAGAATTTATGCCTTTTAATAACAATCCCCGCAAATGCTCTCAAGGGCTCTCGCTCAGCCTCCATTCGCCGTATCTTGGCTTCTTCGCCACGGCATAGAAGGAGAGGCTGCGAGAAGATGGGCAACAACACCCGAGACACTGCATCCGCGTGCAGAATAATTTTCTGCATCACCTGCATTTTTGATTTATGGAGAATCACTCGGGGCGAGTCGGTAATTAGAGATTCATTGTGGCGATCGCCGCCAGCACGGAGAGTTGTGTCCTCCAGACTCGATTTCATCCTCCCCACGAGAGAATGCTTATTTGCATCCTCATCGCCATACAGAGAATGCCATTCGTGCTGACGGTGTCACACTGTGTTTATGATCTTTCTGCATGGAAGACTTTATAGTTTTGCTTAATTAAAAGTGAAGTCAAGCGACAGTCCGCTGGAGCTGATGTTTTCCGTCCCGGTAGTCAAAAGTCATTAAATGCAACATTAAATTTTTCATATTTATATTTTACACACTCATGCGAATTCCACGATGCCATTTATGATTTGAGAGATCTCAGCAAAAACATTCCAACTCTGGCTCAACTCTTTCTCACGTTTAGAGCCGCGCTAAATTGAATTTTCTTCCTAGAATTTATGAAACTGCAAATTAAGATTGAAGAGTCTCTGGCGTGTTTTGCAGAAATATTATTTTATCTTCGAAGAACTGGGTTGCATTTGGACGTTCTTCTAGGAAGTTTGCTTGACAAAAACTCAGAGTAGAACCTTAAATGCGCAAATATAGCTCGGTTTTGTATGTTGCAAGGGAGAAATAATATGCCTTAAATCTGTACACCACTTTCACAGTCTCTGGATGGAATCCTTAACACTTGAGACACTCCTGAATGCCTCAAAAAAGGCATTTTCTATCGCCTTATCGACTCTTTCTTATGTTTTCGTGACTCATTCCTGGCTTATCACAATCTAATCTAGCCTTTTCCGTCTCAAGAAGTTAAAGCTTTTCAAATGCTACACACAGAGACATTTTTCTAGACTGAAATTACATTTTTGAGGTTATGATAGACTATTAAGCTCTTTTCTGTGCTGAAATTTAACTGATTTAAAATTTTTATAAAAGCTGTACACCACTTCTGACCATAATATTCCACCCTGGGTAGGTTTATTTGATTTGAAATTGCTGAAATCAACCGATAAGTCAGTTTATCTAGAATTCAGCTAGAATAAGTGGAAAAATCAAGGCTCAAATACATCTTGAACAATGTTTTTCTAGTCTTGAATCACAATATAAACTCTTGACATCATTTTAATCACAGGGAGTCAATAAATTTAACACACATATCCCAAGAAAGAGACTTTATTATTTATCTCTCGCCATGATGGTTGAACAAATTGTATAAATCAAATTCGTGGAGATTATTTTAATCAGGGAAAATCTGACATGTGAGAGATATACGATGCTAATCTTCCCGAGAGTGGAGACTTTCCTCGGGAGTGTTCTGAGAATGGCACAAAAGAGCGTACACCATTTATTAGCTAATGACTTCCCCTTGCCCCACTCAAAGGGAACCGACAGCTACGTGACGCAACGTCCATCATAATCTCTATTCTCATGTGTGAGGAATTTATCTGATTTTTATTCTTGCTCTCCACTTGAGGAATTAGCCGAAGAATGCCAGAGACTTTTTTTCGCATTCTTCGCTCTTCAGATATTTTGGTGTATCGCCGATCTGCTGGTATTAGAAAAAGCGAGATGCCCAAGTTGCCAGTGATATAGTAAATAGAATGGCGCACGGTGTGCAATTAAAGTGAAATTATCGGCATAATTGCAGGCTCGGAGAGAACATTTCTCGCATCGTGGAGTAACCTTTATGCAGCAGTTTAATTGAAATTTATTCAAATTCCCCGATAGTTGACCGATTCTCTGGTGTTCTTTTGCGCGCCAACTCTTGAGCTCGCGTATCTTCCATCGAGGCTCGCGAGACGAGAACCGGTCCAGCATGGGCCTATGGCCAGCAGTGTGGACTTTCCTCTTGGCTTTATGTGTACATTTATTGTGCTGCCTAAGACTCTGTGCCTCACCGTGAATGGCCTCTTCAGTCGCGAACGGAAATTTTCCCCAATAAATCCCATCAGCGAGAGCGAGAGACGCTAAATGGCCCTCCGATCGCATTAGTGTTTGTCATTCGAAGTTGAGGAATAAGAACGTGTGTCAATTAAGATACAACCATCCGGCAATTTATTGTAATCGCCACCACACGGACGGATTTATTGGCGGGTCCAGGAGTCGGAAATGGTAGAAGATTTCAGCTTGTCTTGGGTAATTTTTTTCGAGAGAGCGCGCGATCCAGATTGATTCGAGCGATAATGCAACGTCTGCCTCTCTCGTAAGTGAAATCCAGTTTTGTGGTGTGGTGTGGCCCAAAGTGATCTTCTATTTGTACTGCGAGAGCATCGATTGATTTCTTTTTCCCTTGTACACCTCGCGGTGCTCGTCATTCGTATGGAGAAAAACACATAAGAGAGGGAATATCGTAAAACCCGCTGAGCAACACACCGTGGCTCCCAATAAAACCACCACGATTGCAACTATTTTGCATTTTCAATGGACTTTGGGGCAGCTTTCGTGCCATTGCCGCTCGGGCGATCGCGCTGTTTGCCAATGTTTACAGCTTGTTGAATGAAATTCAACAGTCTCCAGACTGCACGATCTTATATTGCATTATGCAAAATATCCAAAAAAAAGGTTTCTTCGTGAAAAAGTGTTGGAGAGCACACGGACGCGGTCTTTGAGGCTGTTTTGCGGTCCGAACAGGGAGAGAAACTCCATTTCTGAGCCTCTTTCAATGGGCCATTCTCGAGGCGGAGGGATTAAAAGGTGCACTCGGAGGAAAGAGTTTGGAAACTCTGACGCTTTTCACTCCTAGAATACACCCGATTTGGGCTGAGTGTATCCGCCGCGATAGGTTATTAAGGCAAATGGCGGTGGAATAATGTTAAGTAATGGTCATCGAGAGAATGCTGCCTAATCTATCTGGGAGATCTATATTTTTCTTTTCATCCAAATGAGATTTGAGCTGAAAAAAGTGGGAGATTATGAGGGAGAAGAAGTCTTCCTACAGATCACAAGATTGATCGACAAGCGGGGAGTCAAATGATGGCCAGAGAGCGTGTGTGTCTCAATAGATATTCCCTCTCTGTATGCTGGAAATTTCTCACTCGCGCTCAGTGATATTGTGAGGCGCAGAAAAAGCTCTTGAACTGGTGTGAGTGTCGGAGGCTGACGGTAAAAATTGTAATTATTTCAGCCTTGTCCGTATAGCCTGGGCTCTATAATTTATGTTGGAAATTATATAGAGATCGACACACCTTCTCAACTCGCACTGCAACACAATCGCCGAAGACAAAAATATCAAATCAAATGGAATTGAGAGTCAGGGAGATGTAAAAAGCTCATTAATCACGAGAACATTCTAACTGAATCATTTAATTGTGTCTAAAATGGTCTCTCTTCTATCGATTTCGGGCCTCTCTTGTTTGCTCAGTTGCAGTTCAATCAACCCACAATCAATCGCGAGGGCATGAAGTTTGTGCCAGCATTGCCAGGTGCAAATACACTCTTTTATCACCGACAGAGTCAATCGTGATTTGACCACGGAGGGCCATTGATTGTGCGGTTTTTCGCGTGAAAAAGTCGCGAGAAGAGTGCATTAAAGATGCCTTTTAGGTGCCCGTAAAATGCCGCCCGCTGCCACAACGTGAGTTCACTTAATTAAAAAGCCTTTATTTTGACACCGAAAACAACTCTCTGATTGTCGTTCTCTCCTTCACACGCGTCTTCATGAGCACTCCTTGGGATGCGCGCGATCCCATTTATGAAGATGAAACAGCACTTCTTCCAGTGCGACTCTGAAGATCACATCGACCCGGATAGAGATTCCACTGAGTCTACGGCGCAAAATTGACTCAAGATGAGTACTCACACCCATACAATCACGGCCCCACGGAGGTTGAGGTGAACAAAAAATTACATGGCTCTGAGATGAGTAGCTTACCTGTGGTCGCGGAGGTGATCCTGCCGCCGGAAGGCCTTGCCGCAGATGTCGCAGGAGTAGGGCCTCTCGTCCGTGTGCGTCCTCTCGTGGATCAGCAGATTGTAGGACTTGGTGAACTGGCGGTTGCAGAACTTGCAGATGAACTGCTTCTTGGGCCGCGAGGCTCTGCCTGGCGCCCTGAGGAGTCGTCGATCCAGGCCGGAGTGCAATCCTGGCGGCACTCCTGGCTGGAACAGACCGGCGCCCGTAGGTGGGAATGTGAAACTGCCCGCAGTCGTTGGCGAGGGACTCGGTCCGGCCAGGAATGCCGCTGCAGGTGGATAGAGTCCTGGCGGAGGAGCTGGACCTTGGCCGGGTGTCCCTCTGGGCATTAGCATCGCCGCAGCCGCTTCCCTGAGAGCAATTTCCTTCCTCTTGTCCGCCATCATGGCGATCAGTTCATAGCTTGATCCTCTCTTTCCCTGCGCATCCTTGGGCAGCGGCTCGGGCCCATCCAGCAGTCCAGGATACATGGACGCTCTCAGGGATCGCGAGGGGAGAACCGGCACGAAGGCCGACGTCTCCCTGTGATGATGATGCTGAGCGGCAGGACTGAGCATCCCTGTGGCCAAGTGATGCTGATAAGCGAGCTGAGCTTCGTAGTTCGACGAGCCCGGAGTGGGAGGCGGATTTCTACCCCCAGATGAGCTCCTCATGAGGGACGACGAGCTGCCACTGGAGCCAGGCGATGATTGTAGAAACTGATCCACGCGGGAGGATCGAGGACGATCCTCCACAGCCTCAGTGCCTCCCAATGGCATTTTACATCAACTGGAAAGGATTCAAGAAACATGTGAAAAAGTAATTATTTTAATTGACTGGAAATCAATTGAATTGTAGTCACAGCTTAGCGACAAAGTATGTAAAACATATCAGACGATTTGTTTTTGGTTAATATTGCGAAATTTTTTATGCTCAAATACGCACATTTGTATGCTGAAGCTAAAATATTGAGACACCTTGTGCACAGTTTTAACTAACATGCTCTACACATTTGCGTATACGAAATTCACGATAAACTTCGCCATAGGAAACTGCTTTAATAACAGCTTAATGATAACCCACCTCAATTTAAGTTAGGTCATTTTTTACTCAAGCTAGTTTGACTTTATCAGATGCATGCTTAATTGAATAATGTGGCCAACATTTCGTGCCACGCTGAAGATAGTGATCTCGATACCATAACAATATTAATATAAATTACTGCTGGGGTCTCAATTAGGTTCATTTTAATTAAACCACTGCGCGATGTCTATTGAAGCCGATATACCATTGATTTCGCAAATATCTGGGCAAAAAGGGAAGCGCAAATTTTGCAATTAAGACGCATTCGAGACGTCCAACCGCACATTTCCCGCACTGAAAGTGATCGTGAATGTGTAAAGCGTAAACTTTTTCCAGTGAAACGCACGGCAACACCTTAAACGAGCACGCAGCCATAATTTCTGGATTTATGGTGTGCATCCAGCGACAATTGAAGATAAAGTCGCACCGAATTTCTCCACACACTGCGCATATCAGTCGAAAAGTTGGTCTCTCTACTGAACAACACTCTCTGGGGGCTTCTCTCCGCCCGTTTGTCATAATGTTTATGGGCTGGTGGGAAGTATGTGGTGTGCGTATCCCAGAAGTATTTGAAGTAGATAAGAGGAGTCTTCCATGGAAGAGTGACACAGGGAGGGTTTCAACATCCATCCTGTTTATTCAGCACTCAGGCTTTGGGTGTTTTTTTTTCCCTTCATTCTCTGGTCAAGAGCAGTCTAGGAAGATTGGATGCAATCTTGTGGAGATAAATTGCCACTTGCACTGGCAATAAATGCAAACGGGAGGCCACTTGTGATCTCGCTGTGCATCCCATGACCGAACAAAGAGACAATGGGTAGATTATTAAACAGTCGCGAAATAGCTCTTTTGCATGTTACTTTTATTAACTCCCCACAGCTGCCTCTCATCTCAAGAAATGTTCCTGCATTGTTCACGAGAGTCTCTTTAGAAATTCTTTCCAGCGTCGTCTCTCTCTTCTTTTTGCCTCCTTTCTTGTGGACCCGCGCGCTGTCGCTTCGGTCACAATGCCATATAACTCCTTTTCTGCATTCAATACCATTTTCTACAGGGAGACATAAATATTCCGGAGAGACTCTGTGGCCATTGTGTAGCGGGCGGGCCGCAGGGAGTGAGTCTTTGAGACATGATTTCGTGGTTTTACACATGGTTTTTCCGTGGAAGGCCAAACTTCCTCTGTGGAATTTGCCCCCAACGAGGGGAGAACAATGCAAATGTGCTCAGCGACAAAGTAAAAGCTCTCCGATCGAGAGTAGAGAGCAGCTTCTAGATTAGAATGACGGCTAATGCCAATGGTTTGTGCTGTCTTTGGTGTTTCTGTACCGATTTTCGATCATCTTCAGCGCAAATTCAGGAACCATTTATGAGTTGAGTGTTTGTTAATCAACTGTTCTA
This sequence comes from Phlebotomus argentipes, assembly GCF_947086385.1. Lineage (NCBI taxonomy): Eukaryota > Metazoa > Arthropoda > Insecta > Diptera > Psychodidae > Phlebotomus > Phlebotomus argentipes. The sequence continues at coordinate 17,280,219 of NW_026776177.1, read as the reverse complement.
TTTATTTATCCAATTCGGACAGAATTGATCAAAATGCTCTCCAATCTGGCCGATGATCAGCGCAAGAATCTCAGCATAAATAAACTGAACTGCGCTTATCTCTGGGTTCTCCTCACTGTGCGCGATCTTTTGCCCATGTTGTGTTGACTTATCGTCCAAGAGTGTGGAGGGAGAGAAAAGTTCTCTATATGGTGCTGGGATTGTATACACGCGGTAAATATTTAATTTACATGTACCCAAAGAGTCAAATACACTGAGAACCACTCACACAGATGTCCAAATGAGGCAACGGAGATTTGCCAGCGCATTTATAAGATTTTTTTTCTGAGACAGCGAGGAAAAGATTGGGATAATTTGCCTTATTTGTTTTTCTTTCCAAGTCGCCTTTTGTAGCCTTTCTGACTACGGAAAAGTGCATGCGTGTGTGCGTGTGTACATTTTGAGCTAAAAGCAAATAATTGTGCGGTAGAAAAAAAAACCGAAAATTGATTTCTGCTGAGGACGAAAGAAAAATAATCTCCGAGAGTGACTGTTTGGAACTGGAGTTTGCCAGGCGGTCCTCTCGAGTGACCATCGTCAGACATTGCGGCATCTTTGTTTGAAATTGATTTTATAAATCATAAAAGTCGGTAAATATTAACCAGCAATCAATGGTTTTAGCGTGCTGGTGTCTCTTGAGATGTTCGTTTGAGGCGTAGAATAGAAGACGAAAAAAACGCCATCCAACATTAGAGAGAGAGGCGCGCGCGCACACGAGAAGGAAAGTAGGAGAGAAAAAAGCTCTTATGATCATAATTTTAATTGAATTATTGCGCTGACGGAGTGACGAGGAGGAGAGATAGAAGCACTTTGTGAGCGTTTTGTGGTACAAAATGCCCGAGACTCATGGGATTCTTCGGCTCTGAGTACAAAACACATTTTGAGATCCGCTGAAGAAAGAGAGATCGAGTGAGAAAAAGGTGATGAAGCGGCCAACATGGCCGACGATGAACTGTTAAGGCGAAATCTCGGGTCGAGCGAGAGAGATTTAAAAGGCCCAAGGAAGTGGAGGAGCAAATACAGCGCAGTGTGAGAAATACCGAGGCATTGTGGGGCCACTGGGAAGTCACCCACCACGCGAGGTGCAGAGGAAAGCCAGAGCAGCACCTCTAGTCTCAAACTGTTTAATTATTCATTAAAGAGCGAGAGAAGAGCGGCCGTCGCGGCACCTCTCCTTTTGCCACCATTTAATTAATTATGAAAATTCACAGCTCCACAGAAGCCCGACCAGAAGCGGCTCAACAGTGGCGGTTACAGTCATGGTTTGCTGAATCGCGCGCGCTGCGGAAATGCTCAATATATGCCGTGTTGTGCAAAAGTGCGGGCTGCAAGTGTGGGTGTCAAGCCACAGCCCGGTAGGCGAAGATAAGGTTCTGCTGAGGTAGCAGAGAAGACGGTGAATTCATTATCAATAAATTTCAATTCTGACACGCCGTTGTCGCCGCGCCACCCATTTGTCGCCCCCGCGCTCCGAATTCATAATGGCTTTTTAATGCGATCTCTCGGCATTCATCCTCGATACGATCGCAGCGTGATTAATGGACATCTTACCTGACTCTTGCCTTTTTGCCGGGCTGCCAAATTCAGTAATCCAAAAAAAATAATCCACAAAATCCGATTTAGAGAGATAAATCCCAAAAGTGACACGCACACTGATCTCACTTTTCCAGCACTGAATCCAAGCGATCACTGTTCAACATTTTTGCAAGATCTTCACGATCACCAGCACTTGAGGTCCAGGGACTCACTTGAGAATCTTCTCTGCATTGTGGCGCGCACAGCCGAACTACAGGTGCTTCCAACTTGGTATTCTCACTGAAACTGAAGATCAATCGCGCTGTGAAATCCGACTTGACTCCACGAAGGCACTGGAGAGAGATGGATATGTTGGAGTGAGCAAGAGGGAGCGAGACGAAGAGAAGCCAGTTCTGTGGCGTGGTTTTTTCTGGAGATTGTCACTCAACAGGGCCGCACTGTCTTGCGGATGAAGTGGAAAATTCACGACCGAAAAATGAAGTAGGCCATCGTCTTCGGCAGGATAGCAGTGGCTGGGCGGAGCATCCGAGTGGGCGGAGCCATCGCATATCCTTCACTTAACGCAGCAGCTTCCACTTCGACTCTGGCGCGCAACCTACGCGGCATGATGGTTGATCGGTTGGTAGTAGAAAGAAAGAGAGACTCGGTGCTACCTCAGGAAGTCATGAGGCTTGTGGTAAACAGTGGAATAAGAGTTCTTCGGCACACCAATTGTTCCACCACACGAAGAGAAGGAGGTATATAATAACAGATTTAATGAATGCGCGAGTGTGTGTCGAATTGCTATACTTCTGAGAGACACACGGTCTTCTCTATGATCGAGATCTCTCCCATCTCACACACACGGAGGCTTCGCCCTGCGACAAGAGCAACAATAAATTTAAATTTTATTCAAACACTAAACGCTTTTACCTGTTGAATCCACTGACACGCTCTCGAAAATTGTGGGTGATTTACACATTTCCCCGATGGATCTAAATTTTCATTGCATTCCCAACCTCAAGAGGTCAGACACATCTCTCAGTCGATCGGTGGAATTCCTATCTTATCTCACTTCACTAAATCCTTTCGAAAAAATGCGCTGACCTCGGACATGTCACGCCGTCAACAAGTTTTATTGTGGAGGAAGCAATAAATAGGCACAAGATGAATTTTTCGGCGCATAAATATTCATGAGGGAAATTAGAGGTGATCGTCAACGATCCTGTGCTTGCGGTGTCTTCGAGGCAAATTTTGACCATCAATTTTTTCCGCTTCTCCACAAAAATGTGCCACCAGAGTGAGAACAACTTCTGCAGAGAGGCGCAAAAAAATAAGAGGCAAATCCGGAGAACAACAGTGACCAACAGCGACCATTTAGAGTGGCCTCAGCGTTTTTGCGGCCAGAGAGGCCAAATGCATTAGATGGATGAAGCGTGGACAATAGATCTTGGCTGCAGCAACACTGACAGGATACTTTTTGCACAATGGGACGCCGAAGAATTCCGCAGCCAATAATCGCTTTTCGAGTTTTTTGCCTGTTCGCCAAGAGAATTCTCTCAACCATGTAAGTGGTTAAACTCATGAAATACGATACAATTTCACAGGAAAAAGGAGCAGATGAGGCAAAAGTGCCCCTGACGCCTCAATTTGCAGGTGAATGGAAAAAATAGCAAAATCCTCAAAAACCACAGAAGCAAAAGAGAGTGAAGCAAAGCTGGCTTCTAAATAAACACTCAATTGAGAGGAGAGAAATTTGCGCATTCACAAAATTATAGGGTTTAGAGACAAAGTCAAGGGATTATTAATTGTTGCTTCCATAAATATTTTTCAAGTGTGTAAAATTTCGTGTCCGAAACACATTCAATTTGTCTGCAATTGTTCTACGAAACATTGGGCCAAAAATCAGATATGATCACTGGCGATGAAACCAACGATAGCCTCCATCAATTCCCACAAAAACGCCGTGCTCGAGGTAATACAAAAGCCCAAAAAGTGCACAAAAGATTAGATGGAATTTGCTTAATTTAATAGGATTTATTATATTTTCTCCCTTTTTCTCAGTTTTCTTTTTTTGTTCACCTTAAATTTCAAACATATTTTTTGGCAGTGAGCGTAGTTCATCGTAGTTGAAGAGATGTCTTCTCGTTTTAACTTTATTTGCTCTCTCTCTCTCTCGTCTGACCAATAAATTTTTCATACACGACGTCTATTCTTGACATCGAGATAAGAGATGATTAAATGCTTCTCTCCATTCTGTCCCATTTGTCTTTTCACCTAATAAAAGTTCTCTACATAAAATTTAAATATTCATCAAAACGAATGTGTATTTTCTTCACACCATCACGATTTTCCTACGCGATATAACAAAAGGGGTGAATACCACCCAAAATTTACGTCTTCTCTCACTCTTTCTTTCTAAACTTCTTTGCTATGAATCTGCCACAACTATCAAGTTACATAATTAATTACCTTTTGAATCTCATCGACAGAACATTAATGTAATTGTGTGTCTTGCTTTGTCTCTTGGCGTACTAATAACACTTAGGTAGTAATACAGATATATTTCTTACACGACAACATCTTCTCCTTCAACTCTCTTTTGGGGTTATTCATTCAAGTAAGTCCTATTATTAATAATATTTCTTTGGAATATTCTTATTCTTCGGTAGATTTCTTGTATATCTTTTCTAATAATTTACGCTTTCGTTTTTATTTCTCTATATATTTAATTTTTCCTCTTTAGTCTTTGTTGTTTATTGAGCGATTTCCTCTCTCTGGTTTAATTTTAAAAATGTAATTGTGCTTTTACCGAAGGGGAATAACATAAAAACCACTTAGAAAATGATATAATTCTACACATCTTTTCACACCAACTATATTTACCAACTGACCATAAAAGCACTTCGAGTGACTTCCCGTAAATTTATTCGACTAGAACATTCACGTACAATCATAACAAATTATGTCGTAATTTCTTTTTTCTCATTAATATTTAGATGGTTTTTTATTTATCTAGCATAATTTTTGTGCTTTGATATGAAATAATGTCAACAATTTTTCATCTTGTATAAATTTTTGGACATCAATCTCGTCATTTTCCTCTGAGGTAAACATTAACAATTGAGAAAGAAAGTGTAAATGAATTTTTCAAATAATTCCTCCCTTTATTAATATTGATTTATGGTCCTTTCACCATTTATTTAGTTTATCTTTATATCATTCTTTTTATTAAAAAATATATTTTACAGTTAGAATTAAAGCTCTAACATTTAAAATATATATATATTACTCTATTTTCAGCTTCACTTCTTCTGCCTTCTCGTCTGCATTAAATTTGAATAATGGTCAGTGCTACTTTTTGTGATTTTCCTTTTCTCTCTTTCCTTGAGCATCATTCCATTTAATTGTAACAAATTAGATTTTCGCATAAGACAAAGTCACGAATTCGTATTCCCATTTTTTTCGTATGTAATTTTCCATAGAATGATGAGATATTTTCAACCATTCCCTCTGATTCACTACGTCAACATTAACGACAAATATCTAAGATTCCTCTAAAGTTATTACATTGAAATATTCTACCAACGACGCAAAAACCCAAAAATGCATCCATAGAAATCATTCTTCCCTCATTTTTGCAAAAGACGACGCGAATCACGATGAATGGTGAGTCCATTAGCCTGCCTTCATCCACCTGTCGATGGAGTACTCGAGCGCTGCAACCCATCTGCGGAGAAATGCCATTGTTATGCAACAACATCAGTTAATTTGGGCGAGAGCGGCTCACCTCTTCTTGTCCATTTCCGTTTCGGTGGAGAAATAGTAATGCCTGAGCTTGGGCTCTGGCGGTGCCACCTCGAAAGCGTACTTCTTGCCCCCGGCCGTGCTCGTCGGCTGCACACGGTAGCCCTGCAGACAGGCCATGCCTGCCAAGAGAAGCAAATTCACAGATGCCACCAAATTTCGGCGATCGGCTCGATATGCAAATACTCACCGAAGGCGCTCTTGCTGTTGCCGTCGTGGTAGAAGTACATGCAGGCGTCCTTCAGCACGCAATAGCGCTTCGACCAGGCGCGCCAGCGACTGCCCAGCTTCAGCAGATACCCAAAGCAATCGGGCCGCGGCACGCAGTTGGGTGACAGACGCAGATTGCGCGTGCTCACCTCCAGCCACGGGTCACTCTGCTGCGACGCGTGACTCATCACGGCGACCCAACGGTTGGCGGCTTCCTCACTGTCCGCGGCGAGGAAGAGTGGCGGCGCCTCGGGTCCGTCAATCCGGAAGGCGAAGGGCTTCCCAATCTCACTCCCTGAGCAGTGCTCGACGCTGTGATTGGTCAGGAGAATTGCGCCCACCGGCTGAGAGTCCTGCGAATGAATTCAATTGGCAATTCATGAAGCTCCGTTTTGCATGTCACTCAAAATCATGCATTCAGCTCACCCCGTCCGTCTTGTAGAAGTAGAGACAGTGATCTGGCCTGAGAGTGAACCACCGCCTGACCCACTTGGCAGTGTTGACACTTCCGCTGGCGTAACCGCTCTGCCTCAGGAGGTATCCTGAGTAGATCGCCGCGTTGTCCGCTCCGTTGGCCGACAGCATGCCTATTGTCCTGGCCACTTCCAGCTCCAGCGTGTCACTGCCCGCGTGCGCGATCTTCACGACCTCCGAGTGACTCTTGTCGATCACAGAAATGCCATTCACCGACAGCACAATGTCGCCAACTTCCAGGCCCGACGACTCAGCCGGCGTGTCCGGCTCGATGGCCGACACCACGACGGGCTTCGAGCCATGAATCCTGAAGCCAAACTCCCCAGAGTCGCGACACACCACCACCGTCTTATCCGTCTCTGCAAGAACACGTGCGGAGGAGATTGAGAGGGATTTTCAGTTACACAAGCCCCGAGAATTGGTGGGAAATGTATTCTTGACGAAATACCACTCATGCCTCCGGATATGATTTTATTCGCAACGCTCTGTCGTGCCCATATCATTAGCATTAGCTTGAAAATCTCCTCGAGGCGCCCCCGAATGGAGTCAGGAGAACTCGACGAGGCGATCATTGCAATATCTTGGCGGAATGATACAAATTTTGAGAAAGAGAAGAATGTTTAAAAATAAAGTACATAATACAAATCAATTGGAGTGTCTATTTATACATCATCTCAAGCTGTGAAGCATCCGGAAAAACTCACCCAACATGATTGCTGTTGACGGATTTTTCGCAATGGCAGCGAAATTGAAGAATATGAGACAAAAACACAAATTGCAAAGTCAAAATCCGATTAAAAAGACATTTCTTCGTAAAACGCGCGTGTGGTTTTTTATCTTCACAGTAACAACACGAGAGCGAATGTAATGAGTGTGAAGGCGGTGATAGACTGAAGACGCAATCCAGTGTAATACTCAAGCAATGAGGGGCACGTCATTCGTCTGTAATCGGCAGAGCCGCCTTTTAATTTTAGCCTCGAGGAGATTTTCATTGTTTTTCCGCGGGCCGCAATGAAAAGTCTCACGGTGAAGCGCATTCTGGGGAAAATCCTCACGAGACTCTCGTGACATAATTACGCTGAGGTATTTCAGCACTAGGGATAAACTGTTGGCTTTTCCGCATTCGCTCGACAGGGAAAGTGCCAAGAATGTCAACTCACCGAAGCTGTTGATGCTCTGTCGCCGGTACATTTCAACACATGATCTGCGATGAACAAGGCGATGAGTGATGGCCTGATATTTCTTCCTGAAATCCTTCTCTGATTCCGTGGAGCCTCTGCGCTCTGAGTAGTCCCGAGCCTGATCTGAGAATCTCACTGGAATGAGGCACTCAATTAAACTCAAAGACATTAAAGGCTCTTCATTCTTAACCAACCTTCCATTGAGGGTATTTCGTGGCGCCTCCAGACATCCCGATTGGCGATGCAAATCCACGTTCCTAGTCGGTAAAATCCATGATAAATGCCTTGCTCAGGATCCACTTCCCTCGGATTGAAATCATCCGAAGGCACGACACAGGGACTCGATCCAGCCGGACGCAGGACACTCTTGGGAACCTCATCCTTCCCTCGCTCCTCACTCTTGGCCCTGGTGTCCGTTCTGTTCCTGTAGTGCCGGCGATCTCCATGTCGCTCCTCTGACCGAAATCTCTTGTCTAACTTCTTGTACAGCCTCGTGTGATGCGGAGCCCTGATGCCATCGGGGGAATCCGCAAATCCCGCCGGAGGCTGCACAATCTCTGCTCGCTCATCCTCGGCGGCGCCCAGAGACTCCTGCGAATCCGCGGCGGCCGTTATGATCTCCACCTCCTTGCCGCAGTGGTGGCAGTGAACCTGGTGCTCAGACATCGCATCCGCCTCGCTGTAGAAGACAGAATCGGAGCCCGGCGAGACGGATCGGAGGGACTCAGTTGAGAGCGCCTTGAGGCGCTTCACTGGCGAGGGATCCTTGTGCTTTCGCGGCGATCCGCCAGGACTGTAAGGCTGGTGAGGCGACATCGTTGGATACTTGGACGGGCTGTGTTTGCTTGCCACATGCATGGCTGGGGTTTGTTCCGGACTTCGTATCACGGGTGTTTTGATCCTGCGAATAAGGGTGTCCTCTCCTGAAGCACTTCGGTTCCTCGGGGATCTACAAGGACAATTCCAATTGTATAAAGTTCACAAAATCAAAAATAAATCATGTTTGGCTCACCTTCTAGTCTTTGGGCGAAATCTCTTGGCTTTGCTGGGACTCGTGCCATCCAGGATGTTTAAGGCTGTTCTGTCATCAGGACTGATTTGCTTAAATGCCGCACCAGGTTTTGGATGAGGAGAGGTGAAGCTCTTCTCCACTGGAGCGTCTTTCTCAAATTCCAGCTTCAGAGCGCCTTTCTTGCGCCTTCTCTCCTCGTCATTCCAGTCGTTCCTTCGTCTCCCTCTGACCACTTTCACCTCCGCCCCATCATCGTGGGGGCTTTCGTAGTAGCCAGAACTGGAATATCTCTTCTCACTTCTCTCATCATCTGAAATAGACTCGGGCTTCGGTTTCGGCGTTGCTCCCGGTTTGGATGTTCTTGACGGTGACGTCTTTGCTCTGGTGAAATCCTTCAGGCTGTAGCTTCCCGAGGAGCTGCTGCTCACTGAGTGAGCTGGAGATAGCTTCATGGCATGAGCTGGAGTTGGGCTGAGTTTCTGCTCATCCACTGCAACAGTGTCGTCGCAGACAGCGTCACCGCGTGCCAGACTATATATGGATGAGGCGCTCTCGAAGGACGAGCCGTCCTGCACTGTCGCCGTCTGGGAGCTTTGAGCTGAAAGTTGAACGGCAAAATAAGCTACTTCGCACACAGTTCACGACGCGAATAATGGATGACAGTCACATACAGGCATGGTTTTCGTGCCAAAATATCTCACAATTAACTCAATGGTCATTCCATGAATGAAACCAATAAGACTATAAGGACGAACTGAGGGTATAATACTCCTGAGAGACAACACTAAGAACGCAACAGCGAGACCTGCACTCAATTCTATTGGCACGGTGCAGGTCTCTAAGCAACACTGACCCCACATGAGTGACACATGACATTTAACAGGGCTCTTGGCGCACCTGGAACCTGTGTGGTCGATGAAGAACTAGCTCCTGACATTTTTATACCTTGAGCGCGCTTCGAGTTGTCCGTGCAGGTGATGTAATCCTCAGTATTAGTGCTGCCTTCAGATATATCTGTGCTGGTCTTGCAAATTTCCATCTTACTGGCCAAATCAGTGCTGTGTTGCTCCGGAGATTCCTGTCTTCTGTAAGGAAGTTGTTTCAATGTGAGTGAAGGGAAAATTCAATTAGAGTCTATTGAATTTTCCTCAGTGTATTTACTTGTGAATCGTGTGCGGCGATATCTCAAATTGGAGGCTGGACTTTCGAATCTCGCGCCTCAGCGACGGCGAGAGTGTTCTCGAAGTGCGTCTTATCTCGAGTTTCGGACTCTTCTCCTCCTGTTCCATGCTGAGCGACGGTGTCACTGCTATGGAAGGTGTGGGTCCCACAACCGTCGAACTCATGCTCATCGACGAGCGCCCACCTGCCCAAGAGGCCTTCGAGAGCACCTCAATCGGTAGAGCAGAGCTCGATGTTTGTGTCATTGCTGTTGCCATCGTCACCACGACCGGAGTCTGCAAGACATCGCGGGCATTACTCGCGTGCACGACCAATAAAATTCACATGAAAATCTGAATACATTGGAAAATTTCCCAAAGTGTCACCGTGTTGGAAAATGACCCAGAAAGTTAAGTGGGCGGGAGATCATGATAAAAACTTTTACGAGTGTTTTCCCGCGTTGGCAAATAAATACAATATGAGAATACACTTGATTTGCCACCCACACCACCTCCCCTCGAATACAGGAGGAAACTTGAGCTGCGGAAAATTCTGTGTAGCACACGAAAATGTTAAAAAGTTCAGCGAAGCATTTGTGGTTGTGCCTGAATTATTAAATATATGATGGAATATTTGTCAATTGTTGGAAATTCATGAAAAGGTGAACGTAAACATTTCATGAGATCCCCAATGCCGAGGATTTACTGTCTCAGCCTTGCTGCAATCAATTTTCCCTTCTACAGCCCCATCAGCATGCAGAACATGACTTGACGGTAACCGTTTTGAAATTTTAATAAGAGCATTTGAACCATAACCGCACGGCAAATGAACCTCCGCAGCCAGAGACACTTTTCTCATTCTTGGAGCCAAGCATAAATATAAACCTGCCCCGACTGTTTGCACATGAGATAATACGAAATGCGGGAGAAGTGTATGCGGAGCGGATCACGGAGCAATGATGCAAGCAAAGGATTGACGCACGGTTGAATTTTCTTCACGGCGATAAGCCATAAAGATGGAAACGTCCCGAGTGGAGGCGAAGGGATGTAATTGATTTACAAAGTAAAGGAGGAATGAAGTTAATTAATTGGGAAGAGAATGAGGGCCTTCGTGCAGAATGCACTCTGCAAAATGAATTTCGACGCATCGTATTGAGGATGTTTGAAGAAATTAAGATGAAACCAGCGAGAAAGTTCTGATTAAAGATGAAACGTGAGTATTAAAGTGGATGGACGATTTGCAGGAAAAACCTATCGATATAAAGCATGATATCAGCTGACTGGTCTCATTTTTATGCCTGCAAGGGGGAAATATTATATGGTGAGATGTGGAAGTATTTGGAAGTGTTTCATTTTTTCGAAGTGGTTCGTCCAAAAGTTACTTTCAAAAGAAATTAGCGCAATACATGAATGTTTCTTACACTATTTTCTTTAATAAAAATTCTAATTCCTTGTCTAGGTTATGTAATTAACTTTAAGCGTTTTAGGAATAATTAAGTGATTAAATAACATTAGAAAACACCAATTGATGCACTTTATTAGAGAAATCTGATGAAGATTATAAGTATTCAATATTTAACTCATACTTATTATGCTAATAATCTCTAATATACTATTTTAGGATACAAAATTGTCTTTTTAAAGAGCTATTTGATTGATTTTCTAATTGATTAATAACTGCACTTTAGACTTTGTCCGGATTTTCTATTAAAATACAATCTTCCCTTAGAATATAATCTTCCCTAATGAATCGGGGCTAAAGGGAACGATATACACACAAATTCTCATCCTGCCTCAGCAATCTCCATAAAATTATCACCTCTTACTCATGTTGCGTGCAATTTCAGTGGCTTTGCGTAGCCATTGCGATTGATTTGCAATTCAGTGGAGTGTATCGCTACTTGACTAATGATCACCCCTCGAGGGTGAGTGCGGGAAAAGAAATGAGCCGGAGAGCTCCATGTGGAACACCTTTGAGGCGTGACTTGCGTAGAAACTACGGGAATGCCATGAATAAAATCTCCTGCTCTCATCAATGGTCAATCGATTGGGGTGATCGAGAGTGGGTGGATTCCGCTGTATAAATTTGCAGAAAATGTACGTCCGTGAAAGCGGCGCTGCGGGTAGAAGGGCGCTCTGGGAGGATGTCCTGTTTCAGCCCACGAGGAAGCTGGGTTTGGGCGGCGCACTCGTGAGATTGAATATCACATTATAGGGCAAGGAGACCGTGCTTGGCTCTCGTTGCGCTCTTTAGACCAAGTCTAGACAATTTCCGGACTATATGTACACGCTATACTCAATTTTATTATATGTGGCACTAACAACGTCACCCCATTATGATTAAGGTGGTGTGAAAGGAAAATTGTGGGCAGCTACATTGTCGTGGTGCCTCATGAAAATGTTAATGACAGTGAAATTTAAATGGCCCAAAGGGCTTTCAATTCTCCAATCTTTTGAGTTATCGTGCAACATTTCGTGTCCTGTGTGTCACACTTTTGCGCCTAATAACAGGGCCATGCGAAGCCTAATTTGTTCCGCAAATTGACTTCAAAGGTCTAATTAGTGCTTGTGTGCCTTCAGAAATGCTCCATGCCTCAATAAGCCATTAATTTGGGCATGAGAGTGGCACGGATGCAAAGTCAAAGTTTAATTTCTTCAAATTCCCAGTCAAATTTGCATACAACAACACAAAGTCATGGCCAAAAAGATGCCCATAAACCAACAACTTTCCCTCAATTCTGTCTGATGTGGTTACGGCCAGGCTCTGCTCTTGCCAATTTTTTTTTTCACCATTTATTAAAATTGCTGTGTATATACTATGTAAGCTCTTTGTCTGCGGTCTTCTATCCTATCATTATTCTACTGTGCCAGAGCGTCCTCTTTTCCGCCACAATGCGGAAACTCTCGCAGTGCAAACTTTCCCCATTCCTCAATTCCTTAAAGTCGAGTCTCGTATTATTCTATCTACTTTTGAACCTTTTGAAATATCACAAAAAAAGTGTGCCACACTTGCGGCAGGGCGGAAAAACACTCGGACATTGTCAAAGGAATGCGTCTGTGGGGAGAAATCTAACCTGGTCCGTCTCCTGTTCCAGATCCAGTGCCTCAGTGTCCATGGAGCTCCTCTGCTGGTGCTGCAGAATCAAGTTTTTCCGCCGAGAAGTTGGAGTCAGCAGAGACGGTCCGGAGTCCGACGGGCTGGAAAACAAACAAGAGATGAGATTTTCCTCAAAGGATGCCTGTTGGCGTTATCTTGTGTAGCGCAGACAACTATGAAACTTGCACTTATTGCATCATAAGTTGGCGCGGAAAGTTTGCAGCGCACGAAAAGAGAACTTTTAATTGTGTTACACCGTGATCACAAGAGAATTAATAATTGAGAAATGATGAATCACACATCTCAGTTGAATGGATTCATTGCATAATTATTCTAGAACAGCTAACAATCTCTTTGATTATTGTAAGACAGAAATTAGTTAGTCAGCAAATTATCACTAGGCGAAGAAGGCTCTGTGAGACGCTCAGCTCTTTAAGATCCACTTACCTTTGCTCATTGGTCAGCACTGTGATCTGAGACTCATTCCAGATGCCATCAGAATGATCTCTCGACGTCAGATCCGCCGCAATGGAGTCTGAAGATGGAAAAGTCGAGTGTCCATGGACAGAAAGTTCATCCGGACAAGGTGAAGGTGGAGTGGATTTTGCAGTTCCCATTCCTGACAATCCAGCTTCCTGAATTGACGGATCTTCGAGACTGATGGATCGCTTCCTGAATGACTCTTTAGTGTATCTGAGGGTCTTCTCAGCGTGGGGAATGGTCAGTAGGTTTTGCTTATTGCAGATCCCCTCATCCTTGATGGGTGAGGATCGGTATTGATATTGCTCTTTGAGGTTCTCCCTCTCCAGCTGAGTATTCAGATCCTCATCGCTTGCTGACATTGCTGCCAGTGCCTCCATATTGCTCTCCCTTCGCTTCTCAAACAGGATCTCTCCTTCGGACAGGGTTTTCTGCAGGCGCTTCTTCCTGGCCATAGGACTAGATATTGGCGAAATGTTGGGCTTGAAATCTATAAAGATCTCCTTCTCTTCCCGGTCAGTTCTGGAGTCGCTCTCAGATTCGCACGTCGAGCAGGCTTCTTCTGACGTTATCGGCTGCTTCGTTGGGGCTTTTCTGGATAGTGAGTGAATTTCCGGCGAGATGACGTGATGTGAGGCTCTCCTGAGTTGCATGTGCGTTTCTTGAACTGGAGTGTACGACGACATCCGACGAGAAAGACGCTCGGATGGGGCGTTGGATTCTGTTGAGCTGTCCCTGGCCATTGAGCTCCTCCTGCCTTTGAGGATGCTCTCCGGGATAACACCGCTTCCACCATTCAGCAGCTCCGTGCTGCCAATCGTGACATGACCGCACGGATGGTGCTGATGCTCTCTCCGGGGCAGAGTGCTGGTGCGCTCCTCTCCTCTGTGGTGAATGCACGTTCTTCTGGGCAGACTGTGAGTCTCGTAGTCCCACTGCTGGTGGACAGGCTCCAGCTGTGCCTGCCTCGCCACCGCTGGCTCGAAAGCCATCGAGATGCTGTCCTGAGACGCCTTGGACGTCACCGCGCTGTCCTGAGAGTGATTCCTGGAGTGCGTGAAGATGTTCTCGGAGGAGAACATGTCACTCCTCGACGTCTCAATCTGACTCAGACGCGACGATGTCCTCGAGTGCATGTCTTGGAAGTGGCCTGTTGGCGTGGTGAGACTGAAAGGCGATCTGGGCGGCTCCTCTGATTGCGTCCGATGCAGCGGCTCGTGATCCCCAGGCGACTGCGGCACTTCCAGAGGTGACGTGGGTGATACTCCCACCCCCAGCCTCGTTGCCGCTTCAGACAGGCTCTTCGTCAGCTTCGTCCGGCCGTTCATGCCATTCGTCTGCGCTCCCTGAGACACCATTCGCACCTGGCAAATAGACGCACAACGCGGTGTTAGATTTATCGATGCTCTTTCACTGTTTGCACGGGAGATGGTCAGAATGGGAGATAAAAAAGAAACAAACGACGCTGGCTGAATAAAATCGAATGTTCGTTTAACCACCCACCGCACCAGTTTTGGGGGTGAAACGAGCCAATAGACATCTGTTCCCGCAAAATTCAAGTTTATGCGCCACCACAGTGGACTCGTTATGTCCCAAGGGGGTGTTTTTGGGGGAATCTGCTACAGTGTGTGACTATGGACCCCATTAAATTCCACTGAACATAACTTCCACCGAACTATCATTTGATTAAAGTCTTTACCATTGGATTCCACTTTGTTTTTTACACCCTTGCCAAATAGTTATGCCGCTGTCGGGGACAAAAAGTAATACACACTGACCCCTAAGTGGATTACTCGTAGTGTCAAGTCCGGAGATAAATTATTCAGTGCGCATAAATTTCCGGAGCGACAGAGGGACAGAGTTAAAATTTGCAATATTCCCGAAAATTATATGATAATAGCAAGGAAAATAATTACAGTCCCTTTGGGAGAATGAAGCCATTAGAGTCGTCTACATAATTAAATTTATATCTCTCAAGGCCCAAAATACACTTCAACACTATCTTCCATTAGCCCATCAAAGTGTGACACAGAAAAATCAATATCTCACCCCGACGCTCGTCTATGCGGTGTCTCACAGCGGCCATAAGGAGGCTCTTCTGTACTACTTTGTGTGGGAGCAAAACTACAAACTTTCCATACATAGTGTGTAATTACTGGGGGCTTAGTGACGGCATGAATGGCTGGAAGTGTGCTATAAAGCTCCTTCAAATTAGGATTATGTCCCGCTCTTGTGGCACACAACAATTACCATGGGATGTGTCAAGAGGAATTTCTTTCCGGTCTGTGATTACACCAGGAAAAAGTATACTAAGACAATTCCAGGCCTGCAGATAAACTCTGCCCTACATCTTCGCCTTCGCCTCGCCGGGATTAAAAATTCATTTTATTCAGGTTAAACTGCGACATAAATTTCCGGAGAAATATAATTTCCGTTCTCCCCCCTCCTCTTCCCATCCGAAAAACCGACAGACGAATGAGGAGACAATGCTACATCGAAGCGTCTATTAGCATAATCTAGGGCTGGGGCGGCATGTACATCAGGATAGCAAATAAAGGCTCTGTGCGCTAGATTCGAGATGGCTCGCAAAGTAATCCTGGGTAATCAGTGAGAGACATTGCTTTACTATAAAATTCATGAAAAGCAACAAGGTCGAGGCTCAGGCAGCAAACAGAGTCTCTCTGTGGCTTTGCGCCGAGAATGGTGGCTGGTTTGGGGTTGTGGAGATGCTCAAATGAGCCATAATGTCACCGGGTAAGACTTTGATGTTTACATTGCGTAATTATTCTTGATTTTTCAGGTCACACGAGCTTCATAGGATGATTAAAAACTGGGCATGTAGAATTAATGGTTCTGCAGAAGACTTGAATTTCGTACAAAAATCCAGGAAATGTTCCATTTTTCGAATTTATGTGCGACTTAAAGCCCTCATATTAACGACTTATTTAAAGTTGACGCTTCTCTATTCAGAATTACGGCAGAACACTGAATTTGGAGTGCAAACTCCTTCAAAACTTTGGACTTTTACCCATCACCCTGACATGAATCTTAAATAAGGGGCAATGAAATGGTAGTTAGAAGTAACGAAAGTTCCTACTTCTGACCCTACGGTCATCAAGCATATTGCGAGTGTCTTGGCAAGTTGAAGTCAGATTGTTTGCGAGTTTAATTCACTGGGAGGTGGGAATGTGCTAATCCGCAGGGAGACAGGATTTACTTACTCGGTGAATTGTTCGCGGACTGAGAGATAAATGGTGTGGCGGCAGTGGTTTCTTGCCGAGGCAAACCTCCGTCTGGGTGGCTTGCGTCTTCATTGCGCCCCTCTTGATTTTTTCCACCACGACAATCTCCTGCGGGGGCGGCGGCTGGGGCTGCGGCGGCGGCTGCAGGATGAGGTGCGTGGGCGGCAGCTGCTGAGCAGACAGCGTGATGGTGGGCTTCTTGCCCCCGATCAGGCGCTCCTGGCTGCGGGTCGCCGTGCTGCCCATCCGGGACAGCGGCCTCATGCCCATGGCCTCGTCGAAGGAGGTGAGGGTGTGTGATCGGGCGAAGCTCACATGTTTCGTCCTGGAAGATGTGCAGCAAATTTATACTTCAAAGTCCCCGAACTCAGCGTCTCAAGTCAGGGTATAAATTATGCGGTGTGCTCGGCGGCGGAGGAGAACATCCATTTTACATGGCATGTGCTTATGCTTCCCGTCGACACTTCATCTAGCCTCCTCCCCAGGCCCAACACATTCATCTTCCTCAACGAGAATCATTCCCGCCCGTAACAATACCTTAATCATACCCCGAATTTGCTCAATCTATGCGAACACCAGAGGATGTTGTTCACGCCAGAATTCCGCTGCACAGCGTGTGGGCCTAATGTGATTGGCCCCCGCACAGGAGACACCGCACACAACGCAACTTTTTCGCCATGGCACAATAATAATTGTTATAACATATTTTCGGTGGCATCGCACGCCCACTCCCACTGCAATTTGCGATGACGTGCGAATTGCTCGTGCTCTAATGTGACACCATACATTTTAATAAGGTTACATAGACGCTCTAAACCCATCAGCAACGTGTCAGCGGGTGGCTGACGCGGGGTTCGACAGGAGAAAGGGTTCGCGTGTCAGTTAATCTGGAAAATTGGTCGGATAGAATGGCTCAAATCGCAAGGCGATGAATTTTCCTGACACTTTTCGTCTGTCCCAGCATGACTTGAGGAAGCCGACGACGCAATTATGCTCAAATATAGACACAATGGCTCGAGATGATCTCTCGACAGCTTCAGCGTCGGGGCTGGTAATTGGCGAATTTATCCTGAATTTTTTATTTGGGCTGTGCTATCGTTATGTGTGGTTTCATGTGAATTTGCATAACTAATTAATTATTACTCATTTGTGTGTAATACTACATTACATACGCAATGATTATGCAATGAAATTTCCATATCACAAAATCACCTTAATCAGATTATAAATGCGCTATGAAAGTCACAATTAACGGATTTACAATACTCTAAATATCCATGAGAGACGCTCAAATGTAATTACTTTTAGCAACTATTTGTGGTGTAGTTTTGAAATTATATTCCCTGTTGAAGGAGAATTTTGTTTGAACAGCTTTAATGAAATGTTTAGGCGAATGTTCACATCAGCAGAGAATGAACAGCATATTTAATAAAGTATAATTAAAAATTCATTTCGATATTTTTCAGTTGCGAAAAACTGAATCAATTTCATTTCTAGCACTGAGATAACTATAATTAAAATGATTCGTTCAGAAAAATCTCTATATGATAGAGTCTGTTTTTGCGCGAATGAAAAGCTCATTGCAATATTGCAAGTGTAAATAAAAGAGAGTTTGAATTTCTTTCCAATTCTTTCTTAGCCAGTAATTGCATTTGAAATACCCACCAAAACGTCTACTAGATCTTCTACCTATTCAAATAAAATGTTTCAGTTTATTTCTCTATGAAAACGCAAAGTACCCTTCTTTGCATATTACCTACTGATAATTCTACTTATGCAAATATCGCGTTTTCCAATTTGCAAATGAAATGGCCAACATTTTCAATGCTAGAATTAAGACTCTTTACATAACTAAGTCACTTCATTAATATTCAGAGGGATTGCCCAGACCTCCAAGAACGCCCTGTAATTAGTTTGTAGCTAAGAAGAGCATTCTCCTCTCGTCTCTCATTAGACAGCGCGAATTTTGCCCTTTGCTTGAGTGGAAAAACTCCCCAGTTACTGATTGGGGCAAATCCATCCGAAAATTCCGTGAGAAGAAAAGCTGGGGCGAACCTCCACTCCAGATTCACTTCAGTGCGTCTCAATGGAAGTGTCGGGGGCGGGGAGAAAATCGATATTGGGACTGGCGTTTGCTCCAGAAATGAAGATGGGACTGTGCATCGCAGCATTTTTCCACACTGACTTTAGTGTCTTCTAAAGTGCGGCGGGATGATCGATGCCTCACTTTGCTGTATTCTGGGCTCTCACGCCGAATTTCCTCCCTGGAATGGAAGCTAGTGACGCTGAAGATTGAGTTTAGTTGCCTCGCATTATCCACCCCGCCCACGTGATTTGGAGCAATTTGAAATTAAACCATTCCGACACCATCATCAATCACATCTCTAATGGGTTAGTCAACTCTTTGGTGGGTCGCAGGGTGGGGAATTAGGGCGAATTACTTTGATAATCTCCCAGTTGCCGTCTTGCGGTTAAATTCTCACATCAACATACAATACGAGTGTGATGTATTGGCAGGAAACCATTGGGGAATTCGAGACGATGGGCTTCGTCTCTCCGACCCTTTTTCCTTTACAATTTTCAATTATAACTTTAGCGGAACACTCGAAGAATCACAAAAAGGCGGAAGAGACCATTGAAGAAAATGCCTTGCACAATTTCTATAAATAAATTTTCCAATTTAACATTTCATTTTCTCCATTTCCACCCAATGATCACCCAGCCAGTGCGCGCTGTATTTCTCAAGTGTACTTTTTTTCATCTTCACGCCAGGACAAGAAAAAGGGAAATAAATAGCTAATAAAGTCGTTTCCATTAAATCAATAAAATTGCCGACGGTATGAAGAAAATTTGCTTTTTTCACTCTCCTGATTCACCACAATGGAGATGGAAAAAAGGGCAGATCCTTGCCGTGTAGATGTTAGACATGAGGCGATACAATGGGAGGGACTTTTATTGGATGCCTTAGGTTTGGTGGTTGTGAATGATTTCGGCTTCAGTCGAATTGAGAGGATTGCGATTGTCTGACGAAAATCAATTGTACCAGTAAGATGACTTCCTACCTTTGGTTCTGTTCGTCTTAATCTCCCCACGACAGACTATCTTTTCCGCTTAGCGCTCGAGCATTGTTCCGCACATCTTATCGCAATTGAAGCTCAAATCCCTGACTTTCAAAAGCTCTCGCGTGGCACCCTGCTGAGTTAAATATTAAAAATTCATCCCAGCATTTTGTGTGCTCTTTTCACCCGAAATGTTGTCACTTCCGAAATGATAACACCCCCGCTTGGAACAATATTTGTTCGCCTTCATTCGTGTGATGCATAATGTAGATTTGCAGGGATTTAAATCTCTGCCTTTTAGCAGTTGCACTGAAAAGCGTGCGAAGTGGGCATCTGACGCCCATTTAATGCCCACAGAATGGCCGGATTTAGTAGTTTGAACCAAATTCACCATTGTTCGTAATCAATCATATTGAGTGACTGTGTGTAGATAATGGCAATGGGAGCGATTGCAAAGCAATTAAATTCCTTACCTCGGAGCACCAAGAATTGTCCCGTCCGTAGGCACAATGGGCGGCGGAGGTGGGGGCGGAATTCCAATATGAGTCGGACACTGATACATTCTGCAAAGACCACAATTGAGTTCCTCTATCGTGACTGTACTGGCAATCACCCTACCTTGCCAGATGTTCCGTGCTTTGGCTGAGGAACGCGCTTTCCTTGGGCGGGTACGACCCCACCACGTACGGTCCTCTGAAGTCGTCCTCGGGGCAGATGGGACGGGGGCCCTCGAGACGAACCGCCTCCTCGTCGGCGGGCATCCAGGTATAGCGCTTAGGATCGCCGCCAGTGAGAAAGGACGTGGGCCGTCGTCGGAAGTACGAGTTCTCGAGGTCCTCATCGTACAGGAGGACGTCATGAGGCACGGGGCCCGGCGGTGGGTACCTGTTGCGGAGCCCGCGACCAGGAAAGAGCGCATCGATTAATTAATTACAAGCAAATGATTAAACGGAACAGAATTGAAGGGAATTTCAGTGCTAACATATTCTAGATAGGATGACAAAGCCAAGATACTAATAATATAGGAGTCGTTGCAACTTTATTTTCACAATATTTTAAATAAAAGCTGTCAAGTACAGCTTATTACAGTCGCAAAACTGTGATGCAAATTTTACCATACAAAACATTTACGAAAGTGGCGACTTGGTATAATCTTTCATCTCTAAAACGCCCAGTCTAATTTGAAGTAATTTCACAATAAAGTGAAAAGTCTACGCAAGAAACGACGCCCGCGGGAGCATTTCATACAGGTGTATTGAGTAAATAAAGAAGACCATCAATTTCCAGTTAGAATTAATTAACAGCATCACAAAGTGGAGTTTTAAAATGGCTTCAAGCACTTTAACTTCTTCGCTGGCGATGAATTTCGGAATGGAAAATGGATGTTTTACCTGGGATACTTGTAGATTGGCGCATAATCGTGGATGTTCTCATCTGATGGCGCTCTTCGGCCCACACAGACGCCCAGAAAGGACTGAGGGGCTCCTCTTCCTGACCAACAACCGAAAAATCTTTCCCTGCGCGGCGGCTCGATGGAGCTCAATTGTCTGTCTGAGAGACAATACTGCAGAGCAAACAGAGTGCGAGAAAGAGAGAGAGAGGGGAAATATTAATTTTCACTCGCCTCTGTCAACATACCGATGAATTATGGGAATGGGAAATGGAAATTCAATAAGAGCTCTCGCTCCATCTTGATTAGAAAATGACAAAGTGGCGTTTTGACTTAATTCCCAAGGGGGTGGGTTTGGGAGCTTCATTAAATTGTCCCACTCGTCCGCCTTCGGAGTCAATAGGCAGCAGAAAAATGGGCAATCAACCTCATCGCGATGACAGGGATTCACGCCATCCCATCGGATAATTACTTGCTCTTTAATGTCCCCTCTGGAGTAGATCGATGTCTTCAGGAAGTGAGTCGATGTGGTGTGCGCTCTCGTTCGTCCCATGTTCTCATCCTCGGAATCGTAGCTCCGTCCCAGGAAGTGGTGATAACCCTGCAATGGCAGCAGTGAGAAGGAATGGAGAATTCCTCGAGAAAATTCCGCACTCACCTTCGACGAAGCCTCTATATTGCCGAGGGACGATGCATGGTGCAGACCTGCAAACAGAGGTGAAATATCATTAAAACTTTCCTCTCATCTCCATTTGATTTATGAACAAAATTTCCCCTTCGGCTAAATTCAGTGTATTTTTCAACCTTAAAAAAAAATAATAAGACGATTCGTGGCACAAAAGTTATGTTTGATTTTGAAGAACTCCGAACTCTCAAACCTCATTAACTACACGAAGCTCGAGATCAACTATGAAAACATCCTGCGGTGGAGTATATCATTTGAAGAGCGATGAAGTGTGTATGTTATGCAGCTCAGCAGCTATTGTGAAACTAATTTCGCACAATCGTTCAAGAAAGTTTCTATTCACTACAAGCTAACGCAGATAGTAGAGAATTTTCCTCGTAATTACATAAAACTGCCACTAAAGTGTGAACAAGAGTTGGCAGTAATTGAGTTTACCCGTCAAAACAGTTTCCATTCACACCGCAATACCATTGCAAATTGGATTTTTCGGATTAGCCGTCACAGAAAGCCATCTCAATCTACGCTATCGAATTCGCAGTGTCGCTGGGAAAATCACAACAGTGACAAAATTTGATGATTCCACCCAATTTGGTGTTAATAATGCATAGTTTTTGGCCATAAAAGTCAGAAGAAAACTTGCCAAATCTGCAGAGTATTAGAAAATTGCTCTCCTGACAAAATCTCTGTTTGATGTTCGTTCTCGCAGCGATTATATCACGCTGAAATAGCGTGGAATTGCTCAATCGATGCGGAGCAATTTCTGTCGTACTTGCAATTTATTTGTCTGATCGCCACACAGCTCCGCATCACCCCAATTTCTATCGTGGCCAAATTGAAAGGAATCTAATTTTTCTGGGTGGAGGCCTCTTTATCAATATTTCACTGTTCAGTGAACCGTGAAATCTTGAAAATTCCCTCAATGGAGACACTCTGAAACTGGCACATATGCTGAGAATCATCACCAAGGATGCCGCTCATATATCAATTTATCCCTGATTTATTGAACATATGCAAAGCTTTTGGGAGGAATATTTCAAAATCATTTCCCACCCTCGCGCATTGTGAATAATTCACACAATTTTCTTGTCGCACGATTAAAATTATATCCCACTCGAAATTCGCGTTCGCGTGAGTTTACAACATATTCCATGTTACTCCCGCACTTATTGGGATGTGACAAATTCTGAAGAGTGCCGCCCTCTCTGAAGCCCCGCCCATTTTATTGCTTTCTAAGTATATCGATATGAATATCTAATATTTATGTAGTTATATTGGAAATTCACCGTCTACTCAGTGATAGATTTCACCTCAATACATGTCAATTTATTTAAAATTATGTACTCTTACGATCCATACATATGTTAACACATATGTTCATGAAAGAATTTCGCCAAACTTCAATTGAAGTTTCAAACTTCAGCTTAATAATGCGCATCGCTTGTTTTATCCTCCAATAGTTTCGTCTATTTTCTAAGCTTTTCCTCACGATTACTTTCTTCAATGAAACTATTTAAAGTCTGACCAATAGAACAGTTGAAGATGTTTTTCTTCTAACCATTTGCCTTCAATTTTCCAGCATGTTGTCTCCACACTCGCTCAATTTGTTTCTTTCAAACTTTTTCCTCCATTCCCTTTTTGTGAAAACTTCGAACTTATTTAGGCGCGATGTCACCTTCTTCGCACCTTTTCGCTTGAATACAAGAAGTTTAGACGTGGAGGAAAGTTTCCCATCTGGATTTTGATTAATTTAGTTCATATGGATTTATGGACCTATGGGAAATCCTTATGGCAGTTCCGCACGAGATGTTGCATAATTAATTTTCATATACAGACATTCCTGAGAAATGCGATTCCAGCGAAGAATGTAACGTAACTCAATTTACCGGGACTGGTTTGTGTGTATGTGTGCGATGAATTAAGTGGCAATCGGAGTTGGTAGTCAAAGATAACTAATTAATCTCAATTTTGCTGTGTGGTCAGGATACACAATCTTTACAATATCACATGATTAATCGAGTATCTGGCGTGACAAATGAGTTTCATCTCTCCACATGTCTCAGTGCGAGAGCATCACAATTTTCCACCATCAATATGTTGGCTGTGCGAAGGTCGTGAGGGTGGGGAAGACTGTCGGGGGACCAAATGCAAAATTCCATAATGCCTGCGCTTGTGGAATGTTGACGATGTGAGTTTTGATATTTGATATGCGAAGAGTGGAGGCTCGCGTGATTAGTTCCATCGATTTATGAATAGAGCAAGACCAGTGAGAGTTCATTAGGCAGAAATTCACCCACGACACAGTTAATATCTTCCAACCACACCTGCTGTGATTACCTGTGCACAGGTTAAATTAGAGTGAATGAATACAGGAAATTCCTAATTAGTCAGAGGAGGGAAAAAACACGGGAAAAATCCCATCAATTGAAAACATTCGTTGCGCGCATTGACACCCAGCTAATTGTATTATCCGTGATTTTAATTAAATTAATTAATATGCGTCGCATCGTGTAATCGGCTAATATATCGAGTTCCTATGGATTTGACACATTACAATTGATTCAATTTATTTCGCGCCCTGGTTTTTTTGCACCCTCCACCGATTGTTGCCCATGTTGGAATTTGAAAAGCTGCAAATAGCCCATCACCCACCCTAAGTGGCATTTTCCCCTTGAAAAGTCCCCCACTTCCGGGGGCGATTTAGCGGTAGGGAAAATTTAATTTCAACTTTAACCTCCCGCAACTTCCCAATAAGATATTAATTACCAATGAGGATAACTTTCAATCACTAAGCAGATAAAGCAATTCCATTAGAGCCACTCAGAGTGTCTCTTTTTCCACAGGAATCCACCCCCACAGGCCCACTGTTTACACGAAATTTCCACCTCAGATGGTGTAAATTGAATTTGAGGTACGGCCGCAAATTGTCTCAGCGCAACAATGGTGAAGACTTTGAATGGAAAAACCTTTAATGGCGCAGCCCCTGAACAACGCGTTAATTGCTCGATGACGAGCATCACTAATTATTTCAGCGGAGATGAAGAATGATACTGTTTGCTGGTGGTTTTCGAAACTCCTTTTCGGAGAATCTTCACGCTCTTCCCGCGCCTCTGTTGGCTCTCAGTTGCCGCTGGAATTTATTGTGTAAATATTCAGCAAAATCCTATTAAGAATGCTTTACGGTAAGTTTTAATTAGTGAAATTCTTTATATGAGTACACAATTTTATGCCTTGCTTCGAGCTGAATTGTTTATACAGCCAGGAACATTAAACAGCGTATTTAAATGGTTTTCGCAGTGGTTTTTCCCTATCATTGAGAGGCTTCTTTGG
Source organism: Phlebotomus argentipes (assembly GCF_947086385.1). Lineage (NCBI taxonomy): Eukaryota > Metazoa > Arthropoda > Insecta > Diptera > Psychodidae > Phlebotomus > Phlebotomus argentipes. Next base: position 17,255,541 of record NW_026776177.1, on the reverse strand, counting down.
GAGGATTTGTCAAATGAAATAAGCATTTTAAGTAATGAAATATTAATTTTAAAGCCTCTAAAAGGAACGACGAAGACAGGATGTGACTCTCTCTCTTAAGCTTCACAACGTTGAACAGTCTTTCTTGTAAAGAAACCGTAGAAAAAGTGAAGAAGTTTGTTTATGTTCCGCTTATGCAACTACAAAATATAAGACTTTTTCAGGATTGGTGAGGATTTATTTCCTCGCTTTAAATAACTCCTTGAATTATTTGCCAGCATAAAATAAAGCTCATTTTCATTTCAGTTTAATTGTGGAATATTTGATGATTCTCAAACTAGATTGAGGTCAAAATGTTGCGAATTAATCTTACTTAATAAGGAATTTTATAGGAATGCACAATAATTTCATCTCTAGAGTAAATATGCAAAAAATTCCCTGTGCTTTCTCTTTCGCTGGAATATTCTCATACACGTGTGCTCTTCATTATCCGCGTATCAACACTTGAAATTTAAATGATGTTCGTTTCCAACGATACGGTGTGCTAATGGGATTAAGCAATAAAATGTTTTCATATCTAATTAGACCAAATGGAAGTCAGATATGTGTTTTTGCATTCCTGGCATAGGTTTTGCCGTGCCGATGATAAAACTTTCCCGGCATTTTACTCCCCGTTCAGCTGAGTTACAGGAAAGTTTGCACATTTTCACGTCTGCACCGTTTTTGCCAGCTGGAAGTATTTTCTGGCGAGGTGTTGCGGAATTGTTGATAATTGTCCATATTTATATCTGCACAATACGAGGAGTATATTTACTTTCGTAAACGCTTTGAGACGCTCCTTTCCCATCCAAAATAAACTGTCACGTGAATGGAAACAGGGAAAAAAACTGCGTCTCGCGCAAGCTTCAATCCTTTAGAAATTCGCAGCACGTTTCATTAATATGGAGAGGAACTTGAAAGTGAATCGCGCTTTTGACAAAATGTGTAGAGTGTCTATTTCCGTCAATCCGGAAATATACACTTAAAAAGTACCTCACGATGTTCATCATATTAGGTGTATAGGGTGGAATGTACACAGCCCACGGATTCCATTATGCCACGTTTGAATATCTCGTGGAAATGCTCTCCTCCACTGGAAAATTCTGCTCCTTTGTGAACCACGCGAAATGCGAAATTTTATTGAGAGCACCCCCGAAATGTTAAGTATATGTGAAGGAGAGAGAGAAGGACTTTTGTGCTCCCTTCGCTCTCTAGTGGATTTTGGGCGGGAGTGGATTTTCCGGAGGTGATACATGAAAGTTCTCAATAGATTTTTCACATTCTCACACCCAAGCAGAGGGAATTTACAGCAAAAGGATCTCGAGCTGTGATTCTCACACATGAGTTCACAGGTATTGTAAGTGAGTAAAGATGGGGGGAGATTTCTTGAATTTTAAGGGGGAAGAATGAATTCCTGCGAAAACCCACATCTGACATTCAGTGCTTCTGATTAACTCTTTCTTGTCCCAAATTGCCTCTCGCTCCAGCGCATTTTCCCCGGCCACGCCTTCTAATGGAGTCGTGATGGGAAATATTGTCATTTTACTGAAAAATTTATCATTATTGCGGCAAATACGTTGAGAGCTTCGCTCTAGCTTAGAGCGAAGCTAGAGCGAGACTTTCACGCTGGAATGCATTAATCCAATCATCGGCATATATTATTAATAGGCCAATCGACACCTTTCTTGCGGCCTCTCAACTATGCGTGGCCGAGAGTGATTGCTTGGGGTCCGTCTGCAGGGGGAGCAATGTGTCGAGATTTACTATTTCGCCCGTGCGCAAATATTTCATTGTGGGGACGAGACCTCGTCGGGCCATCCGAGCAAGGAATTATGTATTCGGCATGGGAAACATGGAAGCGCCTCCGGGGAGAATTGTCAACAGCAATAACGAATGTCAACTGTAAAAACGAAACAGCATCCCCGCATCTTCACTGCCACTCTTCTCACTCCCGATGGTATGTATATAAATTTTTGCTGTCATGAGAAATAATGGAATTTTTTTCTTCTCTCCGCTTTTTCTAGTTTTCCCACCACTAATGTATGATATATAAATATTTTTCGTCTGTCTCGTCTATTTGTACTGCCCTCGATACATTTTCCTCATTTTTTCGTGGCATCTTCACCGCGAAGTCTTCTGCACAAAAAAACATGACAAATAGCGAAGAGCTAAGCTTTTCCAAACGGTAAATTCAGATTTACTATTGTCTGCTACACTCAGAGGAAAAATATGTGTTTGAACCAAGAAATAAGTATTCTTGTAACTAGTTTTCGAAAAAGGTTTTGAAATGCTTGAAAATCTTCGTTAAACAAGATTATTTTTTGATATATGCCGACATCGTCTACATTTCAGCCCGATTTTTCTCTCAGTGCGGAGCTATAAATCAGTTGAAGAAGTACGTGATCACCGTTGAATTCATAAAGAAATCACGTCTTGAATGTCGCGCACTTAAGAAAAATACAGCCAAACAATTTAATTCGCATTTCTATTATCTGCCCTGCGTTACCCTAAACCCTTCAAGCGCCCAATTGTAGGACATAAATATTTGGGGAAAATGGGGAAAATGTTACTTGGGAATGTGTTGCTCGGGAAAAAGCTCGAGGGCTACCACAAGTTGTCTATCCATAAAGTTGGGCTGAAGAAAAAGTCGGACGGATTGTTTGTTTGTTTTGTGCGGAAAATTCAGCATTTCTGCAGTGTTTATCTGTCTCCAGCAGAGTAGTAATAATTCTCACTTTGTACCTACAAATTTTCAGCAGCGTCCATCGCTCCGAGGGGCAAAGCAATGGGGCAGTTGAGTTGGGATTTGACAAATGCTCGGGCGAACTAGCATTGTTTGAGCGAGCAAAGCCCAGATTGTCGATTGTAATTGAATTGGCCATCAGATGAATTTGCATTGAGCATTGAAAAGGCAATTTTGGCTCTCTATAAAAATGCAAATTTCGAGGGTGAAAAGAAAGTTGCGCCACTGGGCAACCCTGTGTGTATCACAAGTGCTTTTAATATCCTCGCTTTTTCACGGGAAGCCCAAGTATTGCCGCATTTCCTGAGAGGCTTTTCATTAGATTATACTTTAATTGGCATATTATGAATGTACAATGAGATACGGTGGGGAATAAATTATTCCATTAAAAATACACCAAATGCGAAAATTACCTGGAAAATATTTTGCCATGGGCTCGAAATCATGCATCAGCGTGAAAAACTTGGGGAGAAATAATAAAGCATAATCCGTGGGGTCATTATGGGACGCGCTGAGAGCTGGATAAGATGAAATGGTATTTTTTGTCACTCACTGTCCCACTTTATTAAAATCATTTACTCAACGGTGTGACGCCCGAGCGAAAAAATGCTCGTGCCAAGAGGATTTTGCCTACTGAAAGTGATTTTCTCTCGGAGTGGGAAAATAACTGTGGTTTTTCCCTTCAGCTCTGAGGTGGGCGACACAATAAGAAGAAGGACTAATAAAGATTTTCATCCTCTCACAAGTTATGAAGTGTGAGAATTAATTGGAATCACTTCTGAAGTTGTCCCTCAACACCTTTTCGTCCAGAACTTTCGGAGACGAACAATTGGCGTCAATCGAACAGAAGGGCGCACCATTTGAGATGGCCTTATCTGGAGCATCTCTCCCCAGTGCGACACTCCCCAAAAGACACACTGAACACCTGCAGACACTACAAAGTTCTGAGATTTCATCACCCAAGTCCCCGCTTCTCATTACATGTCCATTTCGAGAAGTGTTCTGGGCTTAATTGTCTGCAAGAAGGGCCATGAAGGAACTTTGGCGTTGAGTAAATGATCTCTTTAGAGCCAGAAGACACACAATATGCAATGTGTTTGCATGTGGAGCACCGAAAGTTTGAGCTTTCCGGGAAGCGCGCCGAATGAAAATTGGACGAGTAATGGCTTTTTGCGTGATACATTCCAGATAAACACTCGTCATCACTTTTTCCATCATCAGCCATGAATATTAATTAGTATTGCGAATCAATGGAACTATTCAGTATGCTTCGAATAGACAAAAAGGCGCATTGAAATAGATTAATTCGATGATATTGGCGCCGTGATTGTCATGCAAAGAGGCAAAATAGTGAAACATTTTTGTTTAGTGAGTAATATAAAGATTGAAAGAAGCAAAAACGAATAACAAAAGGCGGAAAATTCAAGTGGATGAAATCTTTCCAAGTTTATAATTGAGTTTTAATAGAGTGAAAATTTCCCGGACAAGACTAATAATTTGATTAACTTGAACAATTTTACAAATTTCACTAGTTCACATTCATTGTTGTGCGAAAAATATTAAATTTCATCTGTCAATTTCGTTCATAATGTGCTTAATGATGTTCTGACATAATAATGTGGAAATAGTAATAAAATTCTCTTCTTTTTTTTCGAGTGAATGATAAACTGAAATTTGGAATAGCAATTTAAATGCGATTATGAGCACATTATTACACATTAAAATGTTTAATGGCATAAAATCAATATTAAATTTGCAATTTGTGTCACTTTAATAAAGTAAAAGGAAGTCTGTTTTTGCTGCATTTTCATATCTAATAATTTGCAAAAATAGTGAAACTTGCATACCACAATGTTCTCTCCGGGAAAACACATCAATAACTTTTCCTCAAAGTTATGCACTGGAATTCAGTATTGATGGATTCCATTTTCTCATGGACATGATAAGGAGAGAAACGCTATGAGCACTGAAATGATTGACCGGATATGTTCTCCATCATTTTCTCCTTCAACTTTTATGGCTGATGGTAGTTTTTGCCGTTCAAGGCGATCAGTTTGCATGGAAATTTATGACTGAATAAATTCTCTGGTTATTTTTCCCATTCTTCCGCGGGGCTTTTCCTCGCTATGGAATGCATTTTGTATGGTGTAGCGAATATCGGCACAGTGCAGAGTGTGGAATGGCGCAATTTTACTTTAATTTCCTCCAAGTCAATTAATAACATACAATATGAATTGCAATTTTCCCACCGTCCGTGCGACACTTCGGGCACTCTTTTGCGTCACCCATTGACAATTTTGCCATACGCCCGAGGTGGATTTGCCAGGGATGGGCGAATAATGCTTTTTACATAATTGAATTTGTATTTGACCGGCCATCGGGTTGGGCACACGCAGAGGACGACCCGGGAAGTGGGTGTTTGTGATTGGAATTAGAGACTGTCGAATGGGAAATTAAGTGGATGCGCTCATGGGAAAACTTTTAAATGGACATTGAGAAATGAGTGGAACATCCGGAGGGCTGAATTATTTGACGTTTGAGTTGGGAAAAGGCGCCCCCACTGAGGATTCAGCAGTGGATATGAAGGCACTAAAAAAAAACAGATGTCAGGACATCGCTTTTTACGACAATATGGACAAGGGTGGAGGAGTGTGAGCATGAAAGAGAGACATTAGGAGTGCTGGAGGAGAGAAAAAAGTCAAACAACTCCGGGTGCAATAAAGAGATCGTTAATTGTACAAAAGGCAACATTTTTCTGTCTCTCCTCCAGCCAATCCCAACTTCGACAAACACTTCTCACCACCCCACATATTTGTCCAACACACATTTACTTATTATTTGCTCTAGTCGCTGTGCAGCGGCAGCGCAGCCCCAGACGTCAAATAACAGACAATAACAATGTGAGAGTAAAAAGCACTTTTCAAGTCTATTTCGGAGTCATCAACTTGCACTTCTAACACATTTCGACGGGTGAATCGAGAACTGTGAAAAGCTCACTTTTCACTGAAAAACTCATGCATTTTTGAAGAGCTTTTGATCTGTTTCATGACTAGAATCAATTTGGATTCGTATTTATGGCCTTAACTATAAAAATCGATTTTTTTATTGTTCACGCCGTACATTTTTTCTAAGAAAATTGTCTCAAACTACAGTCATTCGCATAAAACGCATCTTTGAGTAATATGCTAACATTATTTTTAGATTTTAAATAAAAAAAACCATTTGACACATTTTTTAATTTTTTTCAATTGAAAAGTCTATTAAAAATGACTTTAAAAATAATATTTTTTTAAGTTAAAATTCCAGTAAATACCAATAAAAACAACTAGAGCATTTAGAAAAAAAATAATTTAGAGCAATATTACACTTCCAATGAACGATTGGAAGATATTTGAGGTAAATTCGGCAAATTTCGATTCACCCCTCGATTTGGAAGAACACTAAAATATACACGGAAATGTTTAACAATTTAACTTTTACTAATTTTATATTAGAACTTTGCGTTAATTAATTCCTTCGAGTTCTTTATGAGGGGAGCCAAGTCATACAGTGTGCAAATTTTTGTGAAAGCTCAGTTAGTTTTCACATATTCATAAATGTACATATCAAACTTATATGTGGAAAAGCTAAAGGCCAACAATTTTTTTTCTTAGATAAAACTTTCATTCTCGTTTTGCAAACACATTTGAATCTTCCTCTTAGTTCTCGTGAGTGGCTCCTAAGGGAAAACTCAACTTTATACAGCCTTTATGAGTGCTGAGGAAAGAGCTTTTTTCTGCCTCTGGAGGAAAGCGTCTCATAATGGCTGTGCTCTTCACGGATGCCCATCTAGGATGTAGTCTAACGGCCTCCCGTCGCATTACTACACCTTCTCGGCCGTGATGGCGATTGCAGTGTGATGTTCTGCTATGGGGTAATGACCCATAATGAAATATTATTTGCATTTGTGCGCGAGAGGAGACTGTGAATACCCATTTCGAATATAGACCATGCTATCTGCACACGTAAATAGCTTGACGGGGGAACTTTTCCGCGAGATTGCTCATATACGGAGCTTTAGTCCATCGCGCGCCACACATTCAAGTCTCTCATGTGGCTTTCTGCCCAAGCTACACTTCTGTGGGCGGTGTGGAGAGTGCGGGAGCGCTGTTGGGGAATTCATTAAATTAAGCAATGAAATATGTTGAGGGGGTGGAAATGCGGAATTTATTTTTCACTCCTCGACGTGCTAAAAATACAGCGCCCTTCATGGACTCTCGCGTCGCTTTTTTGCCCTCAAAGACACAGATTTATTTTTAATAACCAATGTCGTGGGTGTAAAAGAATTTTTATCGCAGATTTATTGAGCATAAATTAATTAGGCCACAGGAAAAACGCAGGATTTTCCTCATGTTGCTTTTCACAGTTCACACACTGGGAATACACGCAGAGTTTCCTGGAAACATTTTGCGGGAAATAATTCTCACCTAAAAGTGATCCAACAAAGTGTCTCTGTGCAGCTCTGGAGTCAATTTAATGAACTTGATGGCTGGCAAATGCGAATTGAATTACAATTTGGACACATCACTCCCGAATCCACCACAATGATGAGATCGTGAAACCAACAATAAACTGCAATGTCCAAAAACTAATTGCCTTGCTCTCAGCGCCACCAAATCCCTACCGTGCCATTTCATAGGTCCGTCTCTCGGCCGCAAATCACCCTTTGCCACCCCCGAGCACTGCACAGTGTGAAGGAATCAATGGACGAGTCCGTGAGCCTCGTAAATCCGCACTTTCATCATTCACTTGATACGAGGATCACTCTGATGGGAGGCGCACAGCAATAAAGGCAATAATGATGAAATTTTCACTAACACGGGGGTTGAGTTATTTTCCGTTATGTAATAATAAAATGTCGCTTAACTATGGCACAAACAGCAAAAATTCACCCTGTGCACAACTCAATAATGCACGAAGAGCATGAATTATTGGACCAAGACTGCGGATTCTCATGGTCCGTCCGCCTTGTCAACCAGACGCCTCAAACCCTCGGCGGCACGCACAGAAATCCAGCGGAGCACGAGTGCGAGGGTGGCTTGGGGGGGCGGGCAAAAAATGTAACAAGTGAATCCTCGCCAGAGACTTCCGCCTCACTCGCGCGACAACTTGGATGTGGCCGACACAGAGATTATCTCCACTCCAGCGACAGGAGTCCCGGAGTGAAAGCTCGTGGGTGTGCTTCTCTCGCCGTGACGTCATCGACTGTCAGCGAGACGACGGTGCAACTGGAGCACAGCATCCGACACGGAGAGAGAGAGAGAGCAGCTCTATTTTTACGCCGTCGCGGCGCGCGGCGGCCGCCTCTCCGTGGCGCCAGCATCCCATGGACCACTGCACCGACAGCGCCGAGTCGATGGCCCGACGAGGAATCGGTCCTGCTTCCCACCGCGTAAACACGCTACATCGTCAATGAAATTGGGAGGAAAACAGCAAAACAACCCGAATTTTGGCTGCTAAACTACAACTGGACAGGACATGTTGTCCTCAGATAAACAAGATAACATATTCTGCCGTTTAAACCCTTTCTCGATTTGCAAAAACATTCATTTATAAAGAAAGCACTGAAAAATAGTCACAACATCATTTTGATGAGTGACTGAGGAGTTCGACGAGTCCCGCCTATTTGTATGCTCCGCCCACTCGTATATAGCATTGATACTTCCTAAACACATTCAGTATATACGGAATATGATTTCTGAAAATTTTCTGCTAAGACAATGCAGGAATCTGTGTGCAAATGTATAAATTTCAATATAAATCTATTTGAATCAGTAGGGAAAATCACATTGATGTCATCAATGGAATCTTTAAGGGTGTTTTCGTAGTGAAATTGAGAGGAAAAATTGCAAAATAGTGCCAAAAATTGTTTACCATAATAACATGTTTTTCGAGTTACGCTAAGTGCTTTCTGAAGCGGCAAATGACTCGACAACGGCGGCAGCGGCGACGAGTTGCTCGAGCGGAAAATTCTCTCTCGCTCTTGCTTCTCACCCAATTCTCAGCAACTTGTCTTCTGCTCTCATTTTCACTGACTTTCCCATGGCGAGGCGGCTGGGGATTTGCGGGAGGCTGCGTGTGTGTGTGCGAGAGAAATCCTGTGCGCTCGGTGTCGCCAAAGAGGACGGGAAGTGCCACACGGCATCCACGTGAGGCAGTAAAAGAATCTGCGTTTCGGGCAGGAGAGCTCATCAGCACCCTCGTGAGATGAATTTACGGTCCTCGGGAGAGTCGCAAGAGAGCAGCGATAAGTCACAGGAATGTCGACGGAAGATTGCGAGATACAGCGTGAGTGGGAAGATATGAATGGGTTGAGAAGCTGGGTCGTGGTGAAATTTACGAGGTGTCTTCACGTGTGAGAGTCTGCGTGGGAATCCCATCGCAGCAGCAGCTGGAGTTCTTCTCGTGTGCTTTCACCCGTCGTCGTCGAGCGGCAAGGTTGAGTAACTCGGGGGTGGATTGAACAGGGGTTTAATGGATGATATTCATAACAAACCAGAGCATTGTAAATTGCTACTGCAGCGCGTTTTCAGCGTTACTGCTTATGTTTTAATTAAAATTTTCTTCGCTAAACAACCCTTGAGGAATTATACGCTTTTCATATTGAAATTAATATGCATGTGTCTAATAGATGCGCAATTTAATTAGTAGCGATATCTTCAAACATCCTCAAGGGTTCTGTTTATAAGAAATCCTCGCTTATGGATTAAGTTTCCAGCGAATTTCGACGTTAATTTTGCACAAGCGCCTTTTCCACGTTGCAGACAAATTTCGTAACTTAAAGGCGACACTGACAAATCATGGATAGTCGAAAGATCATTATCTTCCACTATCGCAGCCGTATCACGTTTCGCCCAGCTAGTTATTTATCGTGTCTGAGGTATAGAATGAGACTCTCCGAAATGGCAAATTGCGAAGGGTTGGAAAAATGCGATGACAGAGGGTGGGTGAGTGTGTCTGGTCACAAACAATCGCATACGCATGAGGTCGACAGTGGGTTGGAACACAAACAAGCGCCCAGTGAAAAAAGCCCTCCGAAAGCTCCGCAGAATTGTTCACCATAATACATGGGGGTTGTATTGAAAATTTTCCAAAGAATAATTGCTCTCCGCTTGAGAGATTTATTGGATTGGGCAAAATGGGTGGAACTTAATTGAATCCATATTCAATTCACATGTGATGAAGATAAGGCGTCGTGAAGCCATCATTTTGATGCGATGAGAAATTTCCAATTAGGCTTACAATTTCCGGGATGCGTCCAAAGTTTATTCGTCGCTTTGCAAATTTCATTTTCACATACTCATCAAGGGTGGAAAGGAAATACGATGCGACAGCTCGTGTGACTCTTCAGCTCTTTGCCAAAAGGATGAGCGAAACCCACTCGATCTTCATACTCGCTGGAAAAGTTGACAATGCTGTGAGCTTCAATTGAATCAAGTGCTCTTGCAGGGAAGCTTCTTTGATAAATTTCATAAAGTAACAATGAAAGATGAAACGAGATTTGAATAAGCGCTATATGAACTTATTTTAAGGAAATGGGAAGTAATTTTGAGCTGGTTTCCAGGTTTGGTTTCCCATCCGGTCATTGGTTACTCAATTCTTAATCACCCACGAATCACTTGGTCAACGTAATAGTATGAAAATTCACATTTCCCACAAAGCATTCTGTAAATCTGCACTATTAGTAATGTATAAATCGATAAATTTCACATGAAACAGCTCGGAAATAGAAGTGAGAATAAATCCGGACAATAGTTTCAGTAAATTTCAGTCAAAATCAAAATTTTATTCAATTTTTGAATCCACAATGCTATTCATTCACAGAATTTCGACCAGAAATGTAGATTTTTCAGTTACCCTGGCATCCTGTACGTTCCGATGGTGTGAGAACTGTTTGAAATCTCCCATAGAGACGAAAAATCAATCATGAAAATTAATTCCATATTCTCTGCTCTCTTGTCTGGCGATTCAGAGGCTTGATTCGTTGACGGAGGTTTTACTTCTCATGGCGAATGTATAGCCAGCACGTGGTCTGGACGACAGCTTAATTTAACCCTTTTCTCCATCTCCACCCCGAGGAGTGGGGCGAGAGTGGCTCTGGAGAGGGATCAAAAGGACTGTGCGCGTCTTGAAATGTGGGTCGGGGAGGAAAACAACTTCATTGTTTTTAAAAAGCTCTCCTCCTTCGCCATCCAATCATGCCCGCTGGATTGTTATTTATTTTTCTGGCCGAAAAAATTTGCATGGCGAACTTCATCACGTGCCATGGGTTGGCTCTTTATTATTCCACAGAGAGCCTCGCGTGGAATATGTTGGGTCGAATGGTGTAAGTTAAATTAATGAAATAAAAACAAATAGAGTCAATGGGAAGATGGGAAAAGGCAAAAGGGTGAAAAGTATCAGACAAACTTACGAAATCTGCCAAGAAGGAATAATTTTATCAGTTTCGATAAGACTTCTTCATCCTCCTGTTTTCGCATGAATAAATTTCATTCTTTTCTGACAAAAAGAGAGTTCAAAAGTGCGTCAAAGGGATGAAAAACACTTGGAGAAAAGTGAATTTTACAGCAACGTGGAGCAGTTTTCTCTTTCTGTATTCAGACTAATTCTAATTTGAGAAAAATTTCCTCTCAATTGAATCATTTTGCGAGATTGCCACCATTTGAAATTATGAATTTGCTGGGGTTGTATTTTTGCCTAGCAAAACTTCTGGTGAAGCATGAGTTGGAATGAGTAGAGAAACTCAATTTGTGTGAAAATTTGTCTATCCTACAATTCGACTGAACCCTTTTCTGGGCGCCGAGAATTTGCACAGTGTGTTGCCGCCCGGCTTTCATTTACATAAGACGAAGGGGTGGCGAATGGGGTTGGATCTCTTCGCAGTTGTCGCAATTTAGGTGGTAAATTGCGGAATTGTAGGTGGTAGACGAAATATTTCCCATTTGACACAACTTTGCACTATATTTGCCTCTCATTTACCGACCCAACCAAGATTTGCCTCCTCAGAGCGAAAGGAACGGCATTGTTCTTGCCATGGATGCCCCAAATCCAACCACACACACACACACACCTTTCTCCAAGCCTTTTGCCAGGCATGCAGGAGAAACGGGGGGAGAATATCAATCCAGAGCGCCCTCATTCCACCCAGCGACTCGAGAATCTCCCACTGATTCAAGGATATTGGACGCAAATGATTCTGTCTCCGAGCTTTCATGATAAAAGGCGACCGCCCCGAGATAGAGCTGCCTCGGAGGGTCGACGAGGAGCCATGAACAAAGACGGTGTGCTTTTTTAGCACATCCTTCCGGGCGTGCTTTCGCTGTGAACATTTTGTCATTTCCATCCAACTCAGGAATGCCTCTTTTTGCTCCTCAGACAGCAAGAAGCTATACTTTGGCGCGGGACGCATTTTAAATTTGCAATTTCATCAAGAGCCACTCGTTGTTTCGCTGAATAGACGAGGAAGAAGAAATTAATGTTGCATTCTTCAAAATTGCAACACCGACGATTAAATTACGTTCACCACAATGACAAAAACTGGGTGAAATGGTAATTCAGTAAGTGGTAATTTGAATTCACATTACTATCACGTCGATCTATTCATGCAAAAAAAGGCTAAAAGTATTGGATTGTTCCACGAGAAAGCATTAAAATTACTTTATTTTTCCATTGCTGAATTGAGGAGTCATTCTTGACGAATCAATTGTGAGAATTCTATTCGAAAAAGCCTTGTCTCCCCTACGTCATCTGCCGAAATATGTATTTCCTCTCCAAAAATACATTTTTCTTTTGAAGAAAAGTGCCGAATTCACCCCATCACTTTGAAATTCCCTTCCCTCGCCGACCTGACAATGTTGACCAGATGGAAGCAAGTCACACTTGCGAGAATTCCATTGTGAATTTTCCAAGAACCGCCCAAAGATTCCTAATGATATGTTTAAGGGTGGAACACCGGGCATAAATTGTACTGGCAGCCCTCTTTCTCTATCCATCACCCGGCATTCTTAATCCTTTTTCATTCCCCAAACCCACGCAGAAAGAAAAACCCTTCCAAAGAGGGACTGGCAGAAAGGACTCGACGTTTTCCTCAGCCGTAATTAGGAAGCAGGGAAAAAAGGCCCCGAGAAAGGAGGTGGCAAAATTAAGATGAGCTTTTGTTCCCTTCCATTGACAAGGATATTCTGTTGAATTCCGCATTTCATCGTCTCTCACTTCCGCATGTGAATTTATAGCATTTGGTGTTTACGGGCAAGTGCAGGGAATTATAATTTATGACTGGAGCAATAAAATTATTATTACATTGCTGCATGACGTGTTACTTTGACACACACTCTGTCGCGAGAAATGGCATCATTCATGCCCTCTATCTGTGCAGAGACGGCAATATTGAGTTTCTCATGTCAGTGATGGGGTGAAAGAAAAATTGTTTTGGCACAATCCCATCCTTCTTGCCACTTTTCGTCACCCAAACACTTTTTGAGCTGCGAGTTTTCTGGCGTGTCGGATAAGAAATCACTCGCAAAATTTATCCTCCACAACCATTGAGCAATTGGTCCAATTTGATGCGACATTCACGGGATTCTCCACTTTAGAAAGATAGAGAGAGAGAGAGAGAGAGAGTATGTAAAAAGGGGAAATATTGTGTTACGCTCCAGATGACAAATGGATCGTATTACCTCACTTCACCGCCACTCGCAATTTACTCTTTTCGCTGGGAAGAGAAAAAGTCCGGAGGTGACGGAAATCATCTTCCCGTCGACATTTCTGAGCTTCGATCTTCACTGTGTGAAGTGACTTCAGAAGGGCGGTGAAATTTTCTACACAACCCCTTCGGGGCTCTTGGCTGAGTGGTGGGAATCTAATTTGATCTGTTAACCCAAAAACATTCGACTGCTTCACTTTAAACTATGCTCCACTTCTTGATACACAAAGTGTTTTTATCCTCGCTAATATTGATTCAAAGATGATAAGAAAACAGTCTAGTCACTTAACTTCCCGTCTGACAACCAGACCAGTGACTAACGAACGACAGAAGTCTCTGGTAATTCAATTTAAAGTTCCTCCCAGGCAAAATAAGGGATGCGAGATTCGGCAATGCAGCATATGCTGCACGCTGTTTTTCTCCCCTTTCGAAACTTTTATTCCCAATGTTTTCCCACAGCGAAATAACAGTAGCAAATTCATTAGAGAGTTGCACTTACCTCCCGATCTGAGCCCAGGTTGAACTGTCGTTGCCATCGTCGCTGCAAAAAAGACCAAAACAAGATTTTAGCCACACGCACGACAGAGTCTTCAATGTTATCTGCAAGATAACTACTTGCAAACATACAATCAGTGTAGAAAAAGTGTCAATTGAGTTTCAAGTGTAGGGTATTTTTTCACTAAATTATACCAATTCATTGCCTGTTTGAAAGTACTTGAGAGACACATTTTTTTCTTGCTTCTGTTTACTATTTATTGACTCATAAGTTTTCCTAGTCACCTTGATAAAGCATTTCACGCATTTTTCAGCCTATATAAGTTGGATTCATACGAAACTTCCTCTCCAGTTGTGTGCAGAAGTGTTATTTGGCATGTTGCTAATATTATTGTGCGTCGTGCTGGGGACAGCTTATCTGTTCTTCAGAAACACCTTTTTGTACTGGAAAAGGAAGGGATTTCCGCACTTGACGCCCTCGATACCCTTCGGCAATATCGGTGACACTGTGAGACAGAAGTTGTCCCTCGGAAATTGCCTCCATGAGCTGTACAAACAATCAACTGAGCCCTTCGTCGGGATTTACCTCTTCTTCAGACCTGCCCTCCTTATTCGCGATGCTAATCTCGCGAAGAGCATCCTCTCGTCGGATTTCGAGTACTTTTACGATCGCGGAGTGCATTGTGACGAAGAGAACGACCCTCTGTCCGCCACCATGTTCGCTCTGTCCGGACAGAAGTGGAAGCATATGAGGTCCGTCCTCTCGCCAACCTTCACATCCGGGAAACTGAAGAACATGTTTCCCACCATCATGGAAACCGCGACACAACTCCAAAACTACATAGATCCTTTGGCGAAGGAGGGCAAGATAATAGAGATGTTTGAATTGTCCGTGAGATACACGGTGGACATCATTGGATCAGTGTTTTTCGGCATCACTGTTGATACGATTAACAATCCCGAGAATAAATTCCGAGAAATCGGGAAAATCGCTCAAGGAGACAACCTCTCAGTGGCACTTCGTTCAGTGGGACTTCTTCTGGTGCCAAAGCTCCTGGAGATCTTTCGAGTGGGCATTATGCCGCCCTTCGTGGGGAAATTCGTGATAAATCTCGTGAAAGACACGATTGAGTATCGCGAGAAAAACTCAGTCACGCGCAATGATTTCATGCAACTACTGCTGCAACTGCGCAACACCGGCAAAGTCTCAGCCAGCGATGAGACTTGGCAGACAAAAGCTGAGGATGGTAAGCTGGAAGTTTTCTCCGTAAAAGAGCCCTTAAATTCCTCTTCATTACATATTCAATTTATTTCCTTGTTTTTATAGGCATTAACAACATTTCCATAACAAATGAACATTTCTCATGAAAGGGAGTCAATAATTCATAAAGCATCTCGCTATTAAAAGGAATATGAATCACTCTCTCATTTTACGATTATTATTGTGCGTTATTGAGAATGAATAGTGGTTTTGTGTACACTTAATAGCGCCTGATGGCCACTGTGCAGCATTAAACATTGGGCTTTTTATGTAGCAGACGCGGAATCTCTTCTCTTGCAGGTGGCAAGAAGATGATGTCCATCGAGCAGTGCGCTGCTCAGGTCTTCCTGTTCTACATTGCCGGAAGTGAATCTTCTGCCATGACCATTTGCTTCTGTATTCACGAACTCTGCCATCAGCGAACGCTTCTCTTGGAAGCGCAGCGAGAAGTTGATGACATGCTGAGGCGCCACAATGGGAAAGTCACTTATGATAACATCCAAGAGTTGCCCTTCTTGGATAAGTGCATCAACGAGACGATCAGGAAGTATCCGGCTTTGCCAATTCTCAACAGGGAGGCCACGAAGGACTATCCAATTCCAGGAACTGATCGCATCATTGAGAAGGGCACACCAGTCATCATTTCCCTCTTTGGGCTGCACATGGATCCCAAGTATTTCCCAGAGCCTGAAAAATTCAAGCCCAGCCGCTTCGACAAAGGAAACAACGACTTCGTCTCGAATGCTTTCTATCCATTTGGCGATGGACCACGCAATTGCATTGGTGAGTTTAACACTGCACTTGCCAGAACAATGCCCTCAAGAAAGCCAGAAAAGTTCATTCATAGTCTTGAATATTTCATTGAAACTCCCGCCTATTTGAATGTTCAGCGTCTGTTCTCACTGAAATCAATTCAAAAGCAATTTTTTTTCCAAAGTCCAAAGTATCAATTTAGAAGTTTCAGTAAGTTCAGTGTTAGAGGCTTTCTCCCCAAAAGTTCAACACGGAGAAATTGAGAGGCTTTCCTCGGCAATTACTTGCTGTAGGGGGAAAAATTTGCCACTGTGTCAACATTGGAGGCCTTTTTGGTCCTTTGCGAATTTTCGATTTCCCTTCTGTTTCGGCGCTCCGCGAAGAATTAAAGAACTTTGCAGTGCTTCGAGAGGCCGGAATCGTTCAAACAGACTGAATAAATGATCCCCAGTCTCGCGACCACAATCCCGGAAAATGGGCGTCTGTGCGACTGGGCAAATTGATATTTTAAACATATGACACCGCCCCGAATGGAGTTCGACGCAACTGAGCCTCGGCGTCGCCATGTGTCCCCATTGTGGGTGCAAATGAAAAGTTTAATTAATTGCTCGGATGAGTTCATGTGCGGCTATTGAATGGAAAGTGGAGAATGTTGGAAAAATATGCCCCAAAAATCCATTCTTCACCACAAAGGCTTCACAGTGACTCTGTTCCCGATGGCCTCGTGAGGCTCCACATCAGTCCCACACATAGCTTGAAATGACCAAAGTTTCGGCAAAGTGATGCTTATCGCTGTGCCACATGGAGCTGAGGGGTGACCAGCAAAAGTTTTCAGCTGGCCGAAAATATAAAGTATATATAATTGGTTTTATGGAACGCACTAATATTTGGCTATGGGGAGTTTAGCTGGAAACCGATCAATAAAGCCACTCTGTGCATCCTTTTGTACGCGGTAATTGCGTTAGCTCTGTCCACTCTTCTGACGGGTATTTAATTACTGAATTGGCTCTACCCACTAATGGATGATGCTGAACCGTAATGTCAAAATCCGCACTCACTTCCCACAATTCACTGGGAGTGTGCAAAATTGCTCCATGCGACCGATCGGATATTGTTACACCTCCAATTTCGTGTTCAAAACGCTCAAAACTGCACGAAATATTAATCAATTTTTGCAATTTCCTCCCAGCTCAGCGGATGGGCAAGATTGTGGTGAAGGTGGGATTAGTGATGCTGCTGTCCAAGTATGATTTCCACTGCACGGACTCGGATCATCCCCATGAGCTCCATTTCAAAACCACTACACTCAATCTCAGCCTGATGACTGATGCTCATCTGAAAGTAACCACCCGGAAATCCGCCCAGCTGGCCGAAAACGGAATCACTGCAGCGAATGGCAAAATATGGCATGGACACTGATTGAAATTTGCTCGTCCGCATCATTGTGAATTCTGCAAATTATTCAGCACACATGCCACTATATGGTGGCCATGGAAACATTATATGGTAATAACCAGAAACTATGCATTTGCACACACGATTTCCCAAACATTTCCCAGCACTGTTTGTATTTGGAATGTGTTTTTTTCTGGCAACGAATTTATAGCTGAAAGAAGAAATGATAACTGTCTGTGTGTCACAATAATAAATGAAAATGAACACGATAGAATCTTCTCTTTTTCTTCTCTGTACCCGCGCTAAAATTGCCAAAGTGCTCGCGGTATTGTTCGTCGTCAAGGGTGGAAGAGTCTCTGGATGAAGTGTACATCAGCAGAAACATTCTAAATACAATTGTAGATAAATGACGTTAACTTCAAGTGTGATTCTTAATGTCTATTTTATGTTTGAAGGATAATTTATGTATCTATATATGATATATAAATGATTTCATTCGTTTTTCTCTTGGATCTTCTATTTGATATTCGCAGATGTCTAAATATTTTCATTTTCTGTCTTATTTTGTTTGAATTATGGGAAAGGATTGAAGAAGTATGGTTTGAGTCAACAATTTAACGCTCGATTTAATGTGTTGCTTACAAAAGTTCTATCTTGACTGCGATGATAATGTAATATTTATCGTTGCTTAAGCAAGCGTCAAGAAGTCAGAATCCTCTAGGAGTAAACTAGGCGGAATGGGATGGGCTGTGTTGGGTTTTATTGGAGCACTTCAAGGCCTCATTCCACTCTTAATTGCTCCCCACTATTGCACCTCTCAGAGCCGAACGCCGTGACATTTCCTGGACTGGAAGATAAAGTGAAAAAGTTGCGTACATTTGTCGTGGGGAGAAGGTCTCCCTTGTCTGTCATTCAACATTTTTCACCCCCTCATGTAGAGCATTCCAACATCTTCTGGGGGTGATTCCGCAGAATGTCTCCACGGCATCACCGCCCACAATCGGGCGCCCGTGAGTGATGGTGATGGAAATGTCTTGTCACATGGGCGTTGATAATTCCCTCCCTTCGCCTTCCGCCTAATCTGCACGATGACATTTTTTTCCTCTTCACTGGCAAACTTTTGCATTTTACAAATTTCATTCTTCCATTTCGCCTCGGGGAATCATTACAATTCTTACCACTCATCTTTATTTTTTGCCGCGCCCCCTCATTGTTCGCCCAGCTTCCCTTCTTGTCCGCCCTTTGGAGTTGAGAGCGCGAGATCCTTAAATTTGTACACGTATTACTTTTACGACGCCCGCCACGGCCAGCCACCTTGCCGGAGACGTGGAAAAATCTCCAATTGTACACAGAGAAAAGACACTGACAAAAGGCGTCTAGACTCAAGTGAAAATCCATGGTTTTAATTTGGCTGAAGGGGAGAAAGAAGAGATAAAATCACCCCCGATAATCCCTCTATAGCGTCAAAGATTTATTCAATTTCACAGTATTTTAAAGCATTCTCTCCCACGCGCTCTCCACATTCGCAGATCCAGTCTCAGGGAATGGAAAATGTTATGATTAGGGTTTTCGGTTTTGTCACGTTGATACAAGCCCTCCCCCCACGACCCTCATGAATTTTTCATTAGCATTTTCCAATTTTGCCTACTATTCAAAGTACATTTCAGTCAATTCGCATATGAGATCCTCGCTTTTGTATCTCGCAAACTCACTCCGCAGCGTCTCACGCATTCTATTCAAGTGGAGAAGCTCCCGACAATCCGCAATTTATTCGTCTTTTATTGCTTTGGAACGGTGAGTGGCATTATATTTTGTTTTATTTATTTATTTATTGATTCCGCCTCTACACCATCATGGCAATCTTGCTTTCCCTTGAGCAGCGGAAATAATTAAAAGGGCGCGCGTAATTAAGTAAGAAGCGCGAGAAAATGATCATTAATGCATGGCAAATGCGAAAAAGCTCACCTATTCTCTGAAATCTAATTTTTAAAAATTATTATTGCACATTTTAGCCATGGAATATGCACATATAGTCATTTATTGGGGCGAAAACGCAGTTGAAAAGTTCATTTTTTTCCTCCCTCGTTTTGCATGCTAAAGGCTTGATTGAATGCAGTGGCAAAAACGCAAATGGAAATGCGAAGTTTTGCTCTTGTAAATGGTTATTTGTTTTTTTTTTTAATCTACACACAGTTTGGTATAAAACGGTGTATCAACGCATTAGAAAAAATTGTCAATAAACGGTCCTGGTGAATGCGCGACTCTTATCTCTACAAGCACCCTTGGCTGGATTTATACGCCATCCCTGGGAATATTTTCTAAAACGATACTGTTGGACTTTATTGCTGTTGTTGATGAAACAATTTCAGCAAATTTCTACATTGAATTTTATTACCCAATACGAAAGAAGTTGGTGGAAATTAACTGCATGCTTGGGAAAGTTTGCTTGGTGAGGAGAAGCAAATCCCTTATGTGAGATTTTCTCAACTGCAACCATGTGTGAATGAAATGTTCTTTGCCATTGTCGAAGAATTCCACACCATCGACTGAAATATTCATTAGTCTTGCGACAAAATAATTCATGGAACACAGTGTTTTCCCCGCACCAGCGACAAGGCAGCGCGTGTTTGTATTGGGAATTTGGCATTAGTGAAGAGACCCTTATTCACATTTTCGGGTGGCCCTCGGCAGAAAGCTCCGGGAAAGTGCTGAACAGTTGCTTTCTGAGGAATTATTTGGGGTGGTGCGGCTAAAAAAGCGCCATATCCCAAAGTCAATATGTGGCGTAAGAATAAATCGATATTATCGTACTTTGCTTCCTTTTGTTCTCGCCCTTTTTCTCCCAGAGAGAGAGAGAATTCATTTAATATCTAATACCATTTATTCCTGTGCTCTCCGGAGAATTGGGATCAAAATTCCCTTCCCCATCGCGCTGTCCATATTTTATCGTCCCTAGGCATTCACTTTTTTCGCCTCATGACTCCAATATCTTCATGCACATACGAAATAGAGTGCTTTGCCCCTTGGATAATTTATTGGGCAATTACAAATGAGAGATAAATCGGCAAATCGTTAATTATACAACTCACTGACATTCGCACAACGCCAAATATCTGCACACCCATTACATTATCACTCGATCAATATAGCTGATTAATTATTTCGACGATGCTCCACTCCTTGCCTCATCCGCAGAGTATCAGAATGTGTGAATACTTGGGCTCATTATGCAATATATTGGGAATCGTTCGACAGAATGTCGTATTTTCGGGCATTCTTGCCGCGGCAGCGGAGCGAGAAATAACAGTGGCGCATATCGACCTGAAAATTAGCTAAAAATACTCTCAAGGATAGTAACTCGCTTTAAATTTAATTGATAAAATGGAAAGTGAGGAGGATTGTCAAGGACAAGAGGGTGACTTTAGAGAATGGATGTAATAAAACAGTATCCAAAAGACCCACAAATAAAAGAACCTCTTAAACTTCTCAAAGTGAGACAATTACACAAAAATTGTGCAAAATTACTGCTTTTGAATTTTTGATTGCGATTCATAGTGTTAAAAACTTTCGCTGACAAGCCACACTGTTCAATTGTAATGTCTGCTCTTGGTTACACCAAAGCACTGCCGCACTATAAATCACTTTAACCAAAACTCAAACTGCAGCAAGAAGTTTCTCTTTGAATTGTACAATTTCTTTAAAAGTTTCAAATTCTCCTTCAGAAATCTCCAGAGAAATATTTACAAAAGAAAAATTCAATTTGTCTTTATTATCTGTTCTTTAAGCAAGATTAATGGGTGCATTAATTTCATTCAATTCATCTTCATTGCCACACTCAATATGTCGTTATTTTAGCAATTCTTCCGACATCCAACCGCTAATAAATGCATTGGAATCTATGCAATGCAGACCAGTGACAGTTGGAAGTTCGAAAAGATTGGCAGAAGCGGGAGTAATAAAATCGCCTTGGCGATTATGGGGAGGTGGGGCGGTGCTTGAGTGGAAAATAGGGAAAAAATGATTAATAGGCGGCTGAAGACCACAAGACACCCTCCGTGGCCACTGCTTTGGTGCGGATAAAAATTCAGCGAGAGTAACAGAATCATCAATCAAAAATCACCGCCTCAGCTGTTATTCTCCTCAGACCCACCCCGACAGCAGGAGTCCAACTATCACCCCAGGTGGGGTGGGCCAATCTCCCCGCAATCACCTCTCGGAAGTTGTGCGGCAGCCCGGCAGTTTTCATACATCAAATTGCACAGTCAGTTAGAGATCAAAGAGATACACAAGTTTCGGCTGTGTTGAAGTGAATTAAGGTGGTAGAAATATGGAGATTTGCGATAAGGGGGCCATAGGGGAGAAAGTGAAATTGTTATAATTCACCTGGTAATTGAAAACTTTCCTCTGGTGTATGCTCGAGAGTCTCACAATCCTTCCGTATTCCGCCCAATAAATTCATTTAAGCACCGCAGCAGCATATTTCATTGTAATCACATTTGAGAAATACAATTCCATTCGCCTCCGGCCACACTCACACTTCACAAATTCACATCCCAGCCAAATCAGGAGTCATATTGGAGTGCAATTGACACTTTTCCGAGGCTTCCTGGGTGGGAAAATCGATGTCTTCACACCAGATGACACTCAGCCTCCGGGAATTGATGGGCAACTCTGAGAGCATCTCCCACGCTCGGCTCCCTTTCCCATCAATAATCCAGCGAACAGAGTAATTAATTCGATTTGCTCCACTCCCTGCCGACCCGACTGACCCCTGCGAGGCGAGACCAGGAGAGAGTGAAAAAAAAACTAGACGACAATTTGCCAAAAAAGCGACTTTGGGAAGTGCTCACGACGCGAAATCCTGCACGACTGGCGATGCCTCGGCCTGCGGACGCCCCCCGCCAGTGGCTGGGCCGTGTGGGGATGAATCTGCAGGGGAGAGGATGCTCGGCACCCGCACCAGGCGCCAGTGGCGCAGCGAGCGCCGCGCGGGGGCTGCTCTTCCCGGCGCTCGCCGCGCGGCACGCCACTGGCGGGCGCCCCACTGAGCGTCTGCGTTGGCACGAGGACGCATCTCGGGCATCCCCGCCGAGTCCCCAAGCCATGATGACTCAGTTGGGTGCGCCTGGACCACACAGTTGCCACAGCAACGAGTCGCTGTATCAGACTTGGTATCAGATGACGGAGTGGCATTGACTGTCGCAGGATCGCTGGGGTGTCCTCGGGAACAGACAAACACCATCTGGTCTGCGGAGCGTGAAAAAACAAGGAGTCCCGCGAGACTGGGTGTGAGGACCATGTCTGCATGCGTGAACATCGGTCACCCGAGTGTATTTTGAATAAATTTGCCACTGTGATTTCATGTCGACCGACGACACGCTGACTCTCGGCGCCTCCGTCGCAGAAGATGAGCGGATGAAAATCAATAGAAGATGGGGTGGCTTCGAGGAAGTTTGTTGATGAGGAGATACAGATTATAAACTGAGTGGCTGCAGACCGTGAATTCACGAAACTTATTGCTTTGCTTCTGCACTCAGCACTCCGAAAGCTTTTATGCAAATTGTGCGGTGCAGGGAATGAAATTCAAGCTCACCATCATGATGCATTTGAAAAGTTCCGAGAAACCTGAGCATATTGAATTTAGAAATTCTTCTCCACTCGAACGTCAATGTAACATCAGACTCAAGTATGTTGCAAAACTCACACTTTAGCATCCTTTTTATTACTCCTTTCGGCATTGAAAAAAAGTTGTTTTCCCACAAACCATTTTTTGCAACTTTTTCTTTCTGTCTAATCAAAGTCTAATGGTCCCAATCAAATATTTAAATATTGATTTCTACTTTGTATGGAAAAAATCAAATAATCAAAATTTGAAAAAGCATTATCAAAAATTTTGTGTGTTAAATAAAAATTATATATTATTATGAATATTTTCTGAATATTTAAATAAAATTTTAATATATTTAAGTATTTTGGTATGAGAAGATGGTAAACATTTAGAAAAAAGTCACAATATTTGCCATAAGATTTAAATTTGTATCGAATAATCAAAATTTAAAATTAAATCATGAAAAAATCACAAAGTTAATGGACTGAAATTGGGAGAAACAATTGCACACAATGTTTATTTCATTGTTCAGTGAATTACCTACATTTCCTATTATATGTGGAAGCTTTAGAGCTTCTTTCGACCACAAAGACGCCTGATGTGGTCGTTTGCTAAACTTTCGAACGTGTTTGGACTTGTGAAATATGAAACACTTGACTATGAAATCTTTAATTTTCCACACAGTTTGCTTTAATAGATTATGCAGTTAAGCAAGTGCATTTACCATTGATGCGCAATCTATACATAATGACTCATTAGCATGTTCAGCACTTGAATCCGAGGAGATATACAATTTTCCTATCTAAGAGCAACTCATGAATCGATAATGCGGTCATGATATGGTATTTAGCGAATTTTCTCTCTCTCTCTCTTCAAAAGCGTGCTATTCGCCTTTGAAAAATCCCTATTAAATCCAAGTGAGTAACTTTAATTCGCATCCGATGGAAAAAGTTGAAAGTTTTGAATAATTCACGGTGAAAAACTGTTGAATGCAGAGTTGAAAAGTTATCGTGATTACATAAATATGGCGTAGAAAAAGCAACGACCTAGAAGTCTACAAACCACTAAATGCGAATGAATTACATTATATCCTTGAGCATTTGCTACAAAGGAGTCTCCTATCTCGCCTTTTGTGGCGCTTTTTCCTACATCAAGCCACCCCCTCTGGATATATTCTTTCTCTTTATTAATCAGGGAATGATTTGAGAATTCACTGCCTCTGAAGTCACACGATATCCAAAGGCGAAGGCGCAGAGAGCGAGAAGTGAGAAAAAATCACACCGCAGAATCTCTTATTTATGCAGAAACGTAAAAGCACAGAGGGAACAGCGAAAGCATGCTTCAAATAGAAAATTTTACGACTCTTCCCCCCTTTTGCAGTGTCGTCGGCCGTCATGTGACTCCTGCGAATGGAAATTGCCTCGAGAAGTGCCTGACGGGGGTGTTATGGATGAAATGACGCTGGCTTGTGTGTGTTTCTCAAATTTTCAGGATGGGGCGCCGAAGGAGCAGGTGGAAAGGATGCCTGATGAGGTATGAGGGCCCGAAGAACAACGCACAGTCACTATTTATCCACCCTTGGGGGAGTTATGGAGAATTTTGTGATTTGGGAAACATGCAAAGTTGGGGCGGTTAAGCAGTGACTGCTGTAGAGCCAAGACGATTGTGAAGCATTGCCGGAGTCTGGAGAAAAACATATATTTACAACTGTACAGTTTGACTTTATTGCTCGATTCGAGGTGCCATTTGGAAAAGTTCAACGAGCTCTTCAACAGTGCGTCTGACTATAGAAGTCTCTGTCATAAGTAGCAATGCCGGGACAAGTATGAGATATTTTATGTCTTCGAGCAAGTTTCTTTTACAATATTACGGCAGAAAACATCTCTCGTAGATTTTTCTTTTGCTCTGCTCCACATCATTCTCGCCCCCACTTTTGCTCCCTGCATCATGGCAGAAAGTCTCCTCTATGTGGGACACTGCTGGAGCTCTGCGGAGAAATCCTCCCCATAAGACTTTAATGCTATTCCATTAAACTAATTCCACAACATTTAACCACAGCCCGCCGTCGGGTGTGAGAGTTAAAGATTTCCGTGTGAATGAGATTGACCTCGGCGTTGTTGCTGACGGACTGAACACGAATCGTCTCAATAGCGCGGCTAATCCGATTTTGGTTTGCATCAGGCCAAAGCGCAAGCCAATACAGTTCCTGGGCCCGTCGCCGAACGGCAAGAAGGCGCAGCGGTGCCGTCGACTCACCGCCTCCGGCTCAAAGCGGTCTGGATTGAAGACTTCGGGCTGCTCATAAATATCCGGATCGTGGTGGATTGCATAAATCGGAATAATCAGATTCATATCCTTCGCCAGCTCCCCGCCCTCGGGGCTCGAGTAGGTCTGTGTGACGCGCCGGAAGAGTGATGCGAGCGGCGGATACTTCCTCAGTGTCTCTGAGAAGGAGGTAAGATGAGGATGAGTGGAAGCAATAAAAAGGGCAAGAAGTGCCTCACCATTTATAACCCTGTCGAGATATTTCATTTCCGATAGAGACTCATACGTTATTTGATTATCATATTTGGAGGAAATTGCCTCAATTTCTTCCCGAACTCGCCGCTGAATTGCCTCGTTCACTGCCAATTCGTACAGGCAGAAGGTCAGAGTGCTGGACGATGTCTCGAAGCCAGCAGAGAAGAATATCAGGGCCTGTGCAGCAATTTCATCTGCTGTTAAGCTTGCATTGTCGTCCCTTAACTTCATGAGCAAATCAATGAAATCATTCCTACGTTCAGAGTCTAGAAAAAAACATATAAGAAATCCTTGTATGCAAAAAAAAATTATAGCACGCAAACTCAGCAACAATACTACAAGTCAATTTTAGCTCAAAAACTTTGAATAGATAAATAGAAAATTTCAGAACATCTGAAGCAATTTCCACTAAAATAGGAAATGTTAAAAATTTGTTTGGATAAATACCTTTGGAAAATTTCACAATTTTCCTTCTCTTACATATTATGTAATGTAATCGTTTACAACACTATTTTAGCGAGAATAACAAGGAGTGTTTTTCTTGTAAATATTTCTCCATTTTAGTGGAAATCGCTTAAATTAAATCATTTATCTGCTAAAAAACTGAAAACTATCCTTCGTGAAGCCACTCTCAACTTGAGTACAAAATCCCGGGGCCAAGCTGGAGGCAATAGTTTACATTCTCACTCACGATATCGTCTCTACTTTGCATGTTAAGCCACGTTATTCCCTAAAATTCGTAAATATGCCCTTGTAAGTGACATATTTCACCACTTATGAGCCATTTAAAAGGCATTTGAAGGCATTACGCGCCCCAGGACAAGTTCAGAGTGTTCCACGTATCCACCCTTCGTGACATGCCGTACCTCCGAGGTCCCTCTGTCGCATTGTCTCCTCGACGACAGCTCGGAAGAAAGATGTGACTTGCCTGTCGAAGGTTCGCATGTGAAGAAATCGCGCCACGGCTGGAAAGGCCGTCATGAACAGCTGTTGCAATCGTGAGTTGGCAGGCTGAACCACCTTCTTAGCCATCCCTCCGAAAGTGCTCTCGGGATCCCTGAGACTGTTGCAGTGGATGCCAAAGGCACAGCTCCCGATGACATCTGTGGTGAATCTGGTCATCAAGTCCTTAATTTCCACGGTTGAGCTCTCGACGAGTGTCGTCCTGAGGCAGGATTGCAACTCCTGAGCCACTGAAGCAACGAGAATTGCCATTTCCTTCATCCGCCCCGTGGTGAAAGTGGGAGTGAGCTTTGCCCTGAGAACACTCCACTTTTCCCGCGTGAGTGTAAACAAATTGGCACTCAGAGGATCATCTTGCTCATTGTAGAAGATGCCACGGTCTGAGAAGTGCTGGAAATCACGGATGAGCACATCCCTGACGAAGTCCAGCTTTAAAGCCAACGCTATGGGACGTGTGAAGAGGTAAATTCCGCCAAAGGGCGCATCGCTTGACTTCAATTGGTTGTAGAATGTGGCGAAGAGGACGGAAAAGTGCACCTTTGTTTTGCCCGTCTGGCCATTTCCCAGCGGAAACTTCGGCTTAACAGTCCGAATGCCTCTCCTCTGCCAGTACTTGAATGAGTGCGTAACGTACCACCACAGAAGCACGACGGGGGCGATAACTGACAGCAATATCGTAATTGCTGATAACATTGTGTGCGGAGCAACCGAGCGTGAAAGTGTGAGTGTCAAACCAAACTATCAATGAGCGTATTTTTATTGGCCACCCACTGAGAAAGTCACCACGGGAAATCAATTACACGGCACTCAATGAAATGTGATATTTGTTCTACGTAATTAATTAGAATCACCTTTTCGGCCGTAGTAATCACGGCCAGCATCACAAAATCATATTCCGCACGACACAACGAACGCTGTGGCACTCAAGTGATGCCAGAGTCTCATGAAATCCAATTATTGCCCACCACAAACTCCCGCAAGCACACACACTCTTTGGGCGATTAGGAGTGACTGAAATCTGCCTTGTCGCTCGCCACCCGACTGACGAGGCGAATATGTACTGCAATGAGCTTTGCAGTATCTATTCTTGAAGATATTTTGGCATCTGTAAATATAGATTGTGCATAATCTTATCATTTTTCAAACTCCAAAACACTCCAAAACACTCCAATACAATTACCTAAATTATACAAGGCAATCAAGATTCTTTTTTGATATGGTGTCTTATAAAGAGCAGCTCAGAGCACTCACTTTATTCAGAGTTATCCTAACCACTGTTCAGAGTGCTTAAAGAAAGTTGCTGAGGTGAATATCCACCATGGAGTGGCTCAATATAATCTTCACTATCTACGCCATCTTCGCCGCCTTCTACTTGTACGTGAAGTACAAGCAATCCTATTGGGACCGCGAAGGAGTGCCTTCTGTTAACACTATGTTCTTGCTGGGAACAAGTGGCGCAAGCTTGATTAATCGCATTCCCTTTATATTTAACTTCCACCAAGTGTACAAAGAATTGAAGGCTAAAGGCAAATTTGGAGGGCTTTACACCTTCACGTCGCCCGCAATAATGTTCATTGACCCCAACCTTATCAAGACTGTTCTTGTTAAAGACTACCATCACTTTGAGGACCGCGGATTCTACGTCAACGAGAAAAGCGATCCGCTCACGGCTCATTTGTTCTCCTTATCTGGAAGTAAATGGAAAAATTTGAGAGCTAAACTCTCTCCAACATTCACCAGTGGTCGAATGAAGATGATGTTCCCGATAGTCAGTGGCATTTCTAATCAATTCGAGAGGGTTTTCAGAGAGCAAGTCGCGAAAGATAGCACAGTCGAGATTAAAGATCTTCTGGCTAAATTTACTATGGATGTTATTGGAAACTGCGCATTCGGACTCGAGTGTAACAGTCTCAAGGATCCGAATACAGAATTCAAAAACTACGGTTTCCAAGCAATCTATAGACCAAGTCTTGACGGAATCAAACAAGCCTTTCTGAATGCTTTCCCAAAAGTCGGGAAATTCTTTGACATGTTGCTCCTAAACCCTGAAGTTTCAGAATTTTACATGAGAGTTGTTCGTGAAACAGTGGAGCATCGAGAGAAACACAGCATTGAGAGAAATGATTTCATGAACCTTTTGATTGGCCTTAAGAACAGTCAAAGTGAGAGTGAGAAGTTAACTTTGAATGAAGTTGCAGCACAAGCTTACATATTCTTTCTGGGTGGATTTGAAACTTCCTCAACAACTATGATGTACTGTCTTTACGAATTGGCTCTGAATCCAGATATTCAGGAGAAAACCCGCGAACACATCAATCAAGTTCTGCAAAAGCACAACAACGAATTCACCTACGAGGCGATGATGGACATGCCATATTTAGAACAGGTCATCAATGGTGAGAAAACCAAAACTATTATTAGAAATCCATAAGTAATTCTTACTATAATTTTAGAAACACTGAGAAAATACCCTATTGTAACTCACTTGTTGAGAATTTGCAAGGAAGACTACCCAATTCCGGATGATAAATATACAGTCAAGAAAGGCACGAACGTTTATATTCACGTCTACAGTATTCATCGTGATCCTGAGTACTATCCAAACCCGGATAAGTTCGATCCCGAGAGATTCACCAAGGAAGCTATTGCATCACGACCTCAATTCACATTTTTACCATTCGGCGATGGGCCTAGAATTTGCATAGGACTCCGTTTTGCCATGATGCAGATGCGCGTTGGACTTGTGGCACTTCTACAGAGTCTGAAGTTCTCTCCCTGTGGAATGACAGATATTCCATTGGAAGGATATCCACTCACGATGCCTTTTCTGGTGCTTGAGAAAGGTATTTACTTGAAAGCAGAAAAAATCTAGTTTCCTCTCAATCTTATGTACAACATTTGAGTAAAACTAAAAGGAAAGCAGTGTTGTTTAAGTTCCATTCCAAACTTAGGGCTAGAGGTGAAGCTCTGAATCGCAAGTATAGAAAATAGTTATAAATTAAGAGCTCCTTCTTGCCTTCCAATCAATTTTTGTCTGGTTTTCAATGGAATTATCATATTTACTCTGGTTGCGAAACACATAAATTCTTCACAATATTTATGAATATCAATTTGTTTCTGAAATTTTGCTCTGTTATTTCTTCTCTCTCGCTTTGAATTTTATTTTCTTCGGCTCCACCATGCTGTGTTTTATATTCAGCCCCAGAAAAAACACCCTCTCAAGACCCTTTTTGCACCTCATTTACTTCTCAATGCAGATGCAGAAGAGTCGTAACGCGGAGTTGTACGGAACAATATCATATGCTGTGTACACTCGCTACTGTCGACGGGAGATTTCACCGGCACGGACTATCTCGGCTTTCTGGTGAGGTGAATGCGAAAATGTTCATCAATCCTATGGTGTTGCTCAACACATTCCGCTCCGGCTGCCGACGATGAGATACGGAAAAAGGTAAATGGGAAAAGCTCATTCACCTCTAATTCAATTTCAGGGTATGTCTCACCGTTCCACCCTCAAGGCACGGCACTTGGAATGCCTCAGTGGAATTCCCCAGGACGCCATAAGGTGTGAATACAAAATTTACAGCGCAACCGAAAGGGTTGGCGTCGATGCAGCCTCAGTGAAACTCGTGTGATTCTGGCAACAGCCAAAGAGAGCAGCGATAATCCCTGAATTGCATTCGATCGGAGCGCTTTATGTATGTTCAATCTATTGGAGGATTTATCTCACTCTCGCACCCCAATAACTCTGACCCCATTGAAGGCAATGCATTTCACTGGTGGTGACAAAAAAGCAGAACAATAGCGGCTAAATTTCTCTAGCAAAACGTAAGAAGAGCGAAAGATAAATAAGGATGAGGACAAGTATTTGCAAATTGCTCAGCTTTCGCAAAGTCCTCTTCATCCCCATCAACTTTGCATTGTTCAGACCAATTGCCCTCCTTTATCGCTGTATTGTTTGCTCGCTCATCCTCAGCTCTGAGTCTTCCTCAATTTTCCCGAAAGAATTTTTATTTATTCTCCCCATCTGGGACGGTTAAACCCAAAAGTGGGGGGTTTTAATTTATGGCAAACCGAAAATTTTTATGGTTCACCTGCCAAAGACAAGCGTTTGCCATTAGAAATTCAATTACACACCCACAATAAAACCCACACTCGCCATATTGATTATCACTGAGCTTTTTTTTATCTATTAAAGTCGCTCAAGTTAATACTTTAATTGGCCAATTTCATTCTCAACACGAGAAGCTCTGTTGATAGCGTACAATTGCAAAATTAATTTCATGGCTTGTGTTTAATTCATGGAGCTTTCCTGTTTGCTCTCTCCGCTTTTCCATCATCATATTTTTCTTTGGTGAAAATAACAGGGTACATAATTAGAATAATTCTCATTTACTGTAGAAACATTAAGCATAAACAAGCACTTCACAGTGAGCTTGTGATGACTTTATTGACGAAATGATGGACCAAGGAAGGGCGAAACTGAAAATAAAGTCCGTGAACACTCTGTGCTTCACTCAATTCATATTCTGCTCCACTTTATGCTAGATTTGGGATGTGTAAACACTTCATAGTATTGTTTAAAAAAAAAAGCACACGCCACAATTCTGCAAATTTTGTAAATATTGGTAAATATTTGCATTTTCTCTTCACATTTGCACAATATTCACCACAAAATCAAAGAGAAATTGTTAATTGGTTTCAAATTATCATTTTGTGATATTGACAAATAAGCAGAATAGCATGAAATTAATTATTCAGCAATACATATTGATTCTCTATGTACATTCATTGTGTCGAGGATTGTATTAAATGTTGGAGAGATTTCCGCATAATTAAGATTCAAACTACAATTTCAAAAGGTAAAATGTGAAGATGATTTCCCATATTCTTTTTTTCACTCACACCACAAGGGACCTCCTGATGACCTGTCGGAACTTTCAGCAAAGTGAATGTAATTTACCCGGAGAGGCTCTTCGAAACTTTCCGCCGCCTCATCAGGAGTTTATTCACTCGGAAACTCTCCTGAGCGTGAGCCACATTCCGCCTTCGGACGACAATGTAAAGTTGTCCTTCCGCACGACAGGAGGGTCAGGTGTCCGTGAGCAGCGGGAGACGTGGAAGTGCCGCAGAATTGTGGCCAGACCCACCCTCACTTGCATCATGCCGAACCGCAGACCAATGCAGTTCCTCGGACCGTCTCCGAAAGGCATGAAGGCGGCATTGTGGCGATTCCTTGATTTCTCCACAGAGAAGCGGTCAGGATCGAATTTGTCGGGATCTGGGAAGATGTCCGGATCGTTCTGGATTGAGTGGATGGGAATAATCACGCGTAGATTCTTCTTCAGCACGTATTTCGTGCCGGGAACTTGATAATCATGAGTGATGCGACGCGTTAAGCTGCCCAGAGGTGGAAATTTTCTCATTGTTTCTGGAAAACGCAAATGAGTAAAGATGGTTATTTAAATTTGAAAAAGTCAAATATTTACCATTGATAACTTGATCCAAATATGTCATTTCCATGGCCGCGTCGTAAGTAAATTTGCCTCCATATTTAGCCAGAGAGTCTCTGACATTCTGACGCGCTCTTTCTTGAATCTCCGGATGCTTAGCCAATTCGTACAGAGCGAAAGTCATTGCTGTTGAGCTGGTTTCGTAGCCAGCCAGGAAAAACACGAAGGATTGCGCCACAATCTCATCCAGCGTCAGCTTGCCACTCTCGTTAACAGCTTCACCATCCAAGCTTCCTCGATCCCTCAATTGCATCAACAGATTCAGGAAATCATTTCGCTGAACACCGTTTTCTTCCCTGTACTTCACGGTGCTGTTCACAACTCCTGTGTAGAACTCTGACACATCCTTGTCAGTTACTCTGATGTGGAGCTTCCGTGCAAGCGATATGAAGGACGAGGCGAAGTTGAATCTTATGACTTTCCACCAAGGCGTGGCGAAAGCCTTATCCCCCAACACTCTAAACTTCGTCTTGGGATCCTGGAGGCTGTTGCACTCGATTCCAAACGCACACGACCCAATGACGTCAGTGGTGAAGCGAGAGAGATAATCCTTGACTTCGATCTCAGCTTCATCCTGGATGCGTTGGAAGAGAGTCTCGTGGAAGTTCTGAGCCACGTCAATCATCGTCGGGAGCATCATTTTCATCTTGCCACTTGTGAAAGTTGGGGATATCTTAGCTCTCAGGATTTTCCACCGTTCGCCGTCAATATTGAACAAATGGGCCGAAATCGGATCATCCTCGAGATTGTAGTATTGCGCTCGATCGTGGAAGTATTGGAAGTCCTTAATGAAAATCCTCTGAATCAAGTCCAAGTCCAGAAGAAGCACTTGAGGTGCCGCTGTGGCGTAGAAGCCCATCAAGGGAGTTTTTCCTTTGAACTCCCTGTAGAACTGCTGAAACAGTTCCGTTGTGTGGAGCTTTTTGCCCACATCGCCGATGTTGCCATATGGAAAGCTCGGATTCGCATGGGGAACTCCAAGTTTGGCCCAGTAAGAAAATTTCCGCTTAAAGAAGTAATACACGAGCAGAGCCAAGCCTCCCAGGAGGAACACAATATCACTCCACAATAGCATTGTCAGATCTTCAGAGACAACTAATGATGCACAAACACTGCTGCGCGCTTTTATAAGCTCCTCGACGACCTGCTTACCAGGGGACTTTGGATTCACTGCTTATCTTAACTTCATATGAGCTTCTTTTTCAACTAAAATGAATTTATTTGCCACTCGCACTTTTTCCTAGTGCAACAATCAACCTCACTTGTAGAGCTCTAGAATACAACTGAATGGTTTTCAAGATCTCAAAGTGCATTGTCATGGGGATTTAAATTGCATAGTCAGAGATAATGATTAGGTGTGCTGCAATCACTATTCTTATCACTATTCAGCAATTGCTTCACGTTGACTTTTCTCACGATAATATTGTTTCAACACTTTAAAGTAAAAAAAAAAGTTATGATCGCATCACGAGAATTTTCCTAATGAATTTATAAAAAAGTGCGCGAAATGTGAAAAGAAGATTTTAATGTTCGGGATACAAAATAAAGTCTACAAAGGCGTGTGTAAAAATACATTCAATCTTTTTAATCTTAAGTATCAATTTAATTCTGCCTAAAATTGGATTTGTTGCTTAAGCAGATAAGAAACTAATAATTATCTCTATCACGATGATAGGAAAATTTGCAATATATCCATTATCAATTGAGAACAGACAAAGTACATCATATAGTAAATAAATCATTTTGTTCCTAATTGTAGAATTAGGCACAATGCTTTATTGTGCATTTCGCGATTAGTCATCACATCTAAACTGTTGATTCTCTCGCTCTTGCCACTTTAATTAATTTTATTGATTTTCCTGAGGGACGAGTGGAAGAGGCAAAAAGTAATTACATTCGCTCGACTTTCAATTGAATTCCTTTGTCCAGCGTCAAAAATTGAGCGTGCCTTGAAAATCCTTTAATAGGAATTTCGGTTTCAGCGCAAGGAGAGAATTTCAGACTCTGCAGAAGAGCCACGAGCCCAACACGCATTTGCATCATGCCGAATCGTATTCCAATACAGATTTTGGGTCCTTCGCCAAAAGGAATAAAAGCGCATTGTGGCCGTGAAGCTATAGCTTCCTTGGTGAATCTCTCAGGATCGAATTTGTCAGGATTTGGATAATATTCGGGATCGTGATGAAGACCGTAGACAGGAATGAATACTCTCAGACCCTTCTTCAACACCACATTACTGTCCGGTATCTTGTAGTCTTGCGAACAATTCCTCATTATATTGGTCAATATAGGATACTTCCTCATTGTTTCTGAAATCAATATTGATTAAGTCACTTCGTCACCATGGATTGTTTTCAGGAACTCACCATTGATAACTTGATCAAGGTAAGTCATGTCCATCATCGCCTCGTAGGTGAATTCGTTGTTGTGCTTTTGCAGAACTTGATTGATGTGTTCTCGGGTTTTCTCCTGAATGTCTGGATTCAGAGCCAATTCGTAAAGACAAAACATCATAGTTGTTGAGGAAGTTTCAAATCCAGCCAGAAAGAATATAAATGCTTGCGCTGCCAATTCATTGAACGTAATTTTCTCGGTCTCGTCTTGGCTGTTCTTAAGGCCAATTAGAAGGTTCATGAAATCATTTCGTGTTACATTATTCTTCTCTCGGAAGTCGACAGTTTCACGAACTATCCGTAGATAAAATTCGGCTAGTATCGGATTTGTGAACATCATATTGAAAAACTTCCCAATTTTCGGGAAGGTGAACAAGAAGGCGTGCCTGAAAGAGTGATGACCCTTTTTGCTGAAGGCAAAAGCTCCGTACTTGCGAAATTCAGTGTCCGGATCCTTCAAACTGTTGCACTCCAGACCAAATGCGCAATTCCCAATGACGTCAGTCGTGAATCTGGCCAAAAGATCTTTTATCTCGACTGTACTGTCCTTGGCGGCTTCCGTCTGGAATGTCTTCTCGAACTCCTTGGATATTTCGCAAATGATCGGGAACATCATCTTCATTCGGCCACTGGTGAATGTTGGGGAGATTTTAGCCCTCAAGTTCTTCCATTTGCTTCCGCTTAGAGAAAGAAGATGTGCTGATAAGGGATCTTTCTCTTCATTAATGTAGATTCCACGGTCATCGAAGTATTGAAAGTCTTTGATGAGAACAGCTTTCACAAGCTCAGCATCGGTGAACATGACAGTGGGAGACGTGAACATATAGAGTCCTCCGAACTTCCCTTTCGCCTTCAGTTCTTTGTAGACACTGTGAAGTCGATCTTTGAGTGGTCTTTTGTCGGTGAAGCCTCCGCCGGCAAAACCCAAGAGAAACATGGGTTTGACATAAGGCACTTTTTCGCGTTCCCAGTAAGATTGCTTGTACTTCACGTAGAAGTAAAGGACAGCGATAACGCCCTGGATAGTAAAGATTATGTCCAACCACTCCATGATTCCCACTAGAGAGTTTTTAATTACTATTGAATACTGACGTTTGCTACGAAAATCACTCGAAGCGTCGTTCCTCGATAAGAAATCGTGGACAACTGCGCGTTTCATGTGTGACGATAGCCATGCTATTTTTAGACGCCGAAAATTGCTTCTACATTTGAATGAACGTGTGTATATGTTGTATACGTGTACAACGAATACGAATGAGTGGAAGAATTTTGGAGGGGCTCCACAGTCATTTTATTCTCCCCAACATCAAATGAAATTTACCAATACATCTGAATTACAGTGAAACAGCAAATTTTTAGCTTCACGTTCTTCACTACACTCGGATAAATTGATTAGACGACAGCATAACTCAATTTTCCTTGACTTTACTCGCCTACTGAACAGTAATTATTAAAAAAAAAACCATCTGAATTAGATAAAGAATTACACTTTTTCCACTTTCAAATGAACTCCCTTCTCAAGCACCAACAAAGGCAAAGTCGGTGGGAATCCTTTGAGAGGAATATCAGTTTTGGCGCACGGAGAGAATTTAAGTGTTTGCAGAATAGCCGCTAAGCCAATGCGAGCTTGCATTAATCCAAAACGCATTCCTATGCAATTTCTAGGACCGTCACCAAAAGGAATGTAAGTGCATTGAGGTCGTGATGCTATAGCTTCCTTGGTAAATCTCTCAGGGTCGAATTTATCCGGGTTTGGATAGTAATCAGAATCATGATGAAGTCCATAAATCGGGATGAATATCCTTGTGCCCTTCCTGATTGTGACCTTACTATTTGGTATTTCGTAGTCTTTGGTGCAATTCCTCAAGAGATTGGTCACAATGGGATACTTTCGCAATGTTTCTGAAAAGATATAAAGTTTATTATTTCCGAAAAGTTACTTTAAATACATTTCTTACCATTGACGACCTGCTCAAGGTAAGTCATATCCATCATCGCCTCGTAAGTGAATTCGTTGTTGTGCTTTTGCAGAACTTGATTAATGTGTTCTCGGGTTTTCTCCTGAATGTCTGGATTCAGAGCCAATTCGTAAAGACAAAACATCATAGTTGTTGAGGAAGTTTCAAATCCAGCCAAGAAGAATATAAATGCTTGCGCTGCAACTTCATTCAAAGTTAACTTCTCACTCTCACTTTGATTATTCTTAAGCCCTATTAAGAGGTTCATGAAATCGTTTCTTTCAACATTGTTTTTCTCTCGGTGACTCACTGTGTCCTGAACGACTTTCATGTAAAAGGATGCAACTTTAGGATTGTTGAACATCATGTCGAAGAATTTTCCGATCTTCGGGAATGTCAATAGAAAAACCTGCTTCAGACCCTCAATTGGTGTTCTTCTGAAGGCTAATATTCCATATTGACGAAATTCCGCATTTGGGTCCTTGAGACTGTTACACTCGAGTCCGAAAGCACAGTTGCCAATGACGTCTGTCGTGAATCTAGCTAGGAGATCCTTGACTTCGACTACACTGTCTTTCGCGGCTTTTTCCTGAAAGACCCTCACAAACTCTTTGGAAATGCCAGCAATGATTGGGAACATCATCTTCATTCGGCCACTGGTGAATGTTGGAGTTAGTTTTGCCCTCAAATTCTTCCATTTGCTTCCGACTAATGAAAACAGATGTGCCGATAGTGGATCGCTTTTCTCGTTCACGTAAAATCCACGGTCTTCGAAGTGATGAAAGTCTTTAATCAGGACAGCCTTGACAAGATCGACATCGATTATCATCATGGCAGGTGAAGTAAACATGTAGAGTCCGCCAAACTTGCCTTTGGGCTTCAATTCTTTATAAACTTTGTGGAATCGATCTCGAAACGAGACGCGCTGCAATAAGCCTTCACCTGGTGTTCCTAAGAGGAAAACAGGCTTAACGAAGGGCACATTTTCTCGCTCCCAGAAGGATTGCTTGTGCGATATGTAGAAATAGAAGGCAGCAATAACAGCGAGAATGGTAAAAATTGTATCCAGCCACTCCATGATTATTAACGTTTGTTTTAAGTCACCAATGAGCACTTTATTGTGGAAAAAAACTTTGTATAAATATTTTCCATTGAACTTCCGCTACACTCTGAGAAGTTCCACTGTTTCGCGCAGCTTTTTATGAGAGACTGAATCAATTTTATCAAGCATCTCGTAGTGTGAATGATTGTATGGGAGAGAATTGGATGGTCGATTTCAGATGTGTGTAGTTTGAGTGCTGAAGTGATACTAACACATTTCATTCACGATGATGAAGCATATTAAGTCTATATTTTCTCCACTGTCAGATGCATTCCATGTTCGAGGGTCAGCATAGGAATTGTGGCTGGGAAACCTTTGGGCGGGATGTCAGTTTTGGCACAAGGAGAGAATTTAAGAGATTGCAGAAGAGCCACAAGTCCAATACGAACTTGCATCATGCCAAAGCGCATTCCCAAACAGATTCTGGGACCCTCGCCAAAAGGTATGTAAGAATATGGGTGACGCGACGCTATGGCTTCCTTGGTAAATCTCTCAGGATCGAACTTATCCGGGTTTGGATAGTAGTCAGGGTCATGATGGAGACCATAGGTGAAGACAAATGTTCTAGTTCCTTTCTGAATAACGACATCACTGTCTGGAATTTGATAGTCCTTTGTGCAAATTCTTAGCAAGTTAGTCACCACGGGATACTTCCTCATTGTTTCTGAAGGAAAGATAATATAGTATTAAATAAAATCTATAAATTCATACACCCCCAATTTCTCACCGTTCACGACTTGTTCCAAGTACGTCATGTCCATCATCGCCTCGTAAGTGAATTCGTTATTGTGCTTTTGCAGAACTTGATTGATGTGTTCTCGCGTTTTCTCCTGAATGTCTGGATTCAGAGCCA
The DNA here is from genome assembly GCF_947086385.1 of Phlebotomus argentipes. Classification (NCBI taxonomy): domain Eukaryota; kingdom Metazoa; phylum Arthropoda; class Insecta; order Diptera; family Psychodidae; genus Phlebotomus; species Phlebotomus argentipes. Next base: position 17,217,225 of record NW_026776177.1, on the reverse strand, counting down.
ATTCGTAAAGACAGTACATCGTTACAGTCGATGATGTTTCGAATCCAGCAATGAAAAATATGAATGATTGAGCTGCCAATTCATTCTGTGTTATCCTTTCGCTCTCATTTTGACTGTTCTTTAGGCCAATCATGAGGTTCATAAAATCATTCCGTTGCACATTGTTTTTCTCACGATGTTCCACTGTTTTCTGAACGACTCCCATGTAAAAGGATGTGACTTTGGGATTCATAAACTTCATGTTGAAGAATTCGCCAATTTTAGGGAATGTCAACAAGAAAGTCTGCTTTAGTCCTTCTAATGGTGTTCTTTTGAAAACCAATGAACCATATTCGCGGAATTCAGTGTCCGGATCCTTCAAACTGTTGCACTCCAGACCAAATGCGCAATTCCCAATGACGTCAGTCGTGAATCTGGCCAGAAGATCTTTTATCTCGACTGTGCTGTCTTTGGCGGCTTCCGTCTGGAATGTCTTCTCGAACTCCTTGGATATTTCGCAAATGATCGGGAACATCATCTTCATTCGGCCACTGGTGAATGTTGGGGAGATTTTAGCCCTTAAGTTCTTCCACTTATTTCCAGCTAAGGAAACCAAGTGTGCAGATAGAGGATCAACTTTCTCATTGTGATAGAATCCACGATCTTCAAAGTGTTGAAAGTCTTTGACGAGAACAGCTTTCACAAGCTCAGCATCGGTGAACATGACAGCGGGAGACGTGAACATATAAAATCCGCCGAATTTGCCTTTGCTCTTGATAGTTTTGTAGATTTTATGGAATCGTTCTTTGAAAGACAGTCGATCGGTGAAGCCTCCGCCGGCGGATCCGAAGAAGAATTGGGGCTTCGCAAAAGGCACTCCCACACGCTCCCAGTAAGATTGTTTGTGCTTCACGTAGAAGTAGAAAGCAGCGAAAATGCCCATTATGGCAAAGATAACGTCTAGACAAGCCATTATAACTTATGTGATAACTGAATTTCTCAAATGCTCGCACTGAATATTCACAAAGATCTGCACACTTCGTGTTTTCCACGCGACTTTTTATAAGAAACTGAACCAATGCGACGTAGCGGAGTGTTTTGGAGTGTCTTATTTGGATGTTTCAAGTGCCGCGTAAAAATAGATACCACCAATACAGAGGTAAAGAAATGACGCAAATTTTTTTGTATCACCTTTATAATGTCTCTGATATTGCTTCACTCCAGAGATGATTTACAGTACCTTTTAATTTGGTTTTTTCATAGTCTTTCTACTTTCAAATGAATTCCATTTATAAGATTTAACAAAGGTTGTGTTAGGGAGAATCCTGTGAGAGGAATATCGGTTTTGGCGCAAGGAGAGAATTTAAGAATCTGCAGAATAGCCGCTAAGCCAATGCGGACTTGCATCAATCCGAAGCGCATTCCAATACAGACTCTTGGGCCATCGCCGAAAGGAATGTAAGTGCATTGAGGTCGTGATGCTATAGCTTCCTTGGTAAATCTCTCAGGGTCGAATTTATCCGGATTGGGATAGTATTCAGGATCATGATGTAGTCCATAAATCGGGACGAATATTCTGGTGCCCTTCTTGATTGTGACCTTACTATTCGGGATCTGGTAATCTTTCGTGCAAATTCGCAGAAGATTCGTGACGAACGGATACTTTCGCAGCGTTTCTGAAAAAGGAAAATGCTTCACATATCGATTTGTAAATTTAACCCTCATCTTCTCACCGTTCACGACCTGCTCCAGGTAAGTCATATCCATCATCGCCTCGTAAGTGAATTCGTTGTTGTGCTTTTGCAGAACTTGATTGATGTGTTCTCGGGTTTTCTCCTGAATATCTGGATTCAGAGCCAATTCGTAAAGACAGTACATCATTGCAGTGGAAGAGGTTTCAAATCCAGCCAAGAAGAACATGAATGATTGAGCTGCCAATTCGACAACAGTCAATCGTTCACTCTCACTTTCACTGTTCTTTAGACCTATTAGAAGGTTCATGAAATCATTTCTCTGTATGTTATTCTTCTCACGATGTTCCACTGTTTCGCGGACAACTCGAATGTAGAAAGATGCAACTTCAGGATTCGTGAGCATCATGTCGAAGAATTTCCCGACTTTCGGGAATGCCAGTAAAAAGGCCTGCTTGAGACCATCGAAGGTATTTCTTCTGATAGCCATTATTCCGTATCGTCGAAACTCAGTTTTCGGATCCTTAAGGCTATTGCACTCGAGTCCAAAGGCGCAATTCCCAATCACATCTGTATTGAATCTGGCGAGAAGATTCTTCACTTCTATTGAACTATCTTTCGCTGCTTCCTCGAGGAAAACCTTCTGAAGCTCTTGAGATATGCCGGCAATGATTGGGAACATCGTCTTCATTCGACCACTGGTGAATGTTGGAGTGAGTTTTGCCCTCAAACTCCTCCATGTATTTCCAGAGAGTGAAAACAAATGTGCGGAAAGCGGATCGCTTTTCTCGTTCACGTAGAATCCGCGGTCTTCGAAGTGGTGAAAATCTCTTATCAGAACAGACTTAACAAGGTCAATGTCAACGAAAATCATGGCTGGAGAAATGAACATGTAGAGTCCTCCAAACTTGTTGGATTTCGCCTTTAGATCCTTATACACTTTGTGAAATCGGTCTTTGAGCGGGATTCGATTCACTAAACCTGCACCAGAAATGCCCAGGAAGAACATTGGCTTGATGAAGGGCACTTTTTCGCGTTCCCAATAAGATTGCTTGTGCTTCACGTAGAAATAGAAAATCGTGAAAGCGATCACAATGCCAGAAATTAAGTCCAACCACTCCATGATTAAACCTTTAAACACTTTGACGATTCGCAAAATTCTGAGCGGTTTTGTAATTTCGCTTGTCTTTTTATAGGAAACTTCCCAAAGATCTTTACCTTATCTCCACATAAAGCTGCAAACAAAACACATTTTTTAGTTATGTAAATTCTCTTCTATAATCAGTCATACTGAGTTCAAGATTCTGACCAAAAAAATAGTGCTGAAGAGAGATATAAGATCTCTTTTGACTCATTTTCAGAGATAAAAAATAATCTGTTTATGGTGTGTCTGTGAAAGAGTTTGCTTTCAGAAAACTCCATAAATTTACCTGATTGTAAGGCATTATAAGAAGCCTCAAAAGAGTCTGCAAATTTTGCCAGCAGATCCAATGCGCGCGTGTGAAAGCACTTTAGCATGGAGAGAATCAATAACATCTAGTATTTTAGTAGTATATTCATCTGCAGTAGTGCGATTCAATATTGATGGGGTTTCGGCATTTTACACACGTGTTTTGGTCGTGTATTTCCCACGTATTTTGCTCCAAAAACAGAATCAATCACAATTCGAATGTGTTGGAATGTTTTGAAGGGGTTTTTTTTTAAATTCATTAAAAGCTCCATCGCCAGGCAGAGGAAATACAAACAATTTCAATTGAAAATGATGAAGCATATTTGTTTACATGTATCAGTTTTTGGGTGGCTTTAATATGTATGTAATCCCCTCGAATCCTTCTGGTGTATTGGAAGGAAATACATTGTAGGATCGCTCGATGCATTTATTTAAACTTGTATCATATGTGAAAATTCTGAAAATTCACCCACGATTGATGTCCATTTGCCATAAGGAATTCCAGTCTATCTCGGCACATGCAGAATGATTGTAGCATGAGATATAGAGTGTCAATACAGTCCCAATTTCGGGTAGATGTGATGGCACAGATAAGTATTGTGTGTGTTTGGCTTGCAAATGAAATTGACTTATTTCACGATTCTCCGGCGGAATAACATCATTTGGCCGGGGATCCAATTTGTCACGCCAACTTTTCTGCTGTCTCAGATGCCGATAATGACGCTCGTCTGAGGTGATCAATGGTGAGTCGGATGGGCTTGTGAGGGGCGAATAGAACAGTGTTTTTGGCCAATTCCACGTTGTAGCGAGTGTCTGGTGACGGGGAGAATTTGTAGTGGCTCAGAAGCACGGAAATGACCAATTTGATCTGCTGGAGGGCAAATCGACGGCCAATGCAGTGTCTTGGTCCATCGCCAAATGGCATAAAAGTGCACGAGTGACGAGCGAGTTCCGGCCTGAGGGAATTAAACTGCTCAGAATCTGGATGGAAGCGATTGTCCCTGTGGACGCCATAGAGTGGAATGATGACGAGAGTGTCTCGCTCAATAACTCTTCCGGCCACTTCAAAGTCCTGCTTGGCCATTCACAGGAAATTCCCGCCTGGCGAATACTTTCGCAATGTTTCTGCGCTCACAGAAAATCACATAAAATGGAGAGAAGGAAGGGCAAAAGGAATTATTCATGAGGAGAAGTTGAAAGCTGTATTTCTTTGAAATAATTCAAAAAGTTTTCTTTATGAGTAATTAAAGTGGAACAGTGGCTGAGTTTCTTCCCATTTACAACTGCATTAAGGAGAGTCATTCGATTGATTGCATTCCAGGATAATTCACTGCCTTGCAGCACAACTTCATTCCTCAAGTCGTCCTGGATTGATGGATAGCCGATGTCTCGAAACCGACCACTAAGAAAATGAATGCTTGGGTCACAACTTGACTCTCTGTCAGTTTCCCTTCCTTCTGCAACTTCTGCTTAAGTTGCATGAAACTATCGCTGTGTAGTTGCGTGCAATTCCGTGATATAAAAACCTCTTCAACTTCTCTCTTTGTCATTCTCATTCGAAACAGCCTCGCAATATCCCCGAAGGACTGCATGAAGAGATGCCGCAGCATCTTGACGCGAGTCATTGTGAAGATTTTCTCAGCTACACTGCGTAGGAATGAGTCATCCTCGTCAAGTGCCTTGGAGTTGATCCCAAAGACACAATTCCCTGTGGTGTCGATGATGTACCTTGCGGATAAATCGCTCACATTGATGATGGATTGGTGGGAGATTTTTGCGTCAATGCAGACCCGAAGACGTGAGGCGACTGTCCAAATACCCTCGAGGAATGATCTTATGCGACCTGGCGAGAACTGAGGCGACACGGCACGTCGCATTTCCCGCCAGCCAACGAGAAAAGGTGTGCCGAGAGCGTATCATCTTGCTCATTGCAATACACCCCACGGTCATTAAAGTACTCAAATTTCCGCACAAGGACATCCCGGGCCAAGTTAAAATCTGTGACAAGAGCCACAGGACGAGTGAAGTAAAAGACCCCAACAAATGACTCACCATTGCTGCGAAAACGCTCATAAATGCACTTCATTAACGCCGTCGAGTGCATCGTCCGACACACTTCTCGCATGCTCCCGAAGGGGAAACTAGGCGCCAAGTGAAGCACCCCTCGACGTGCCCAGTAAGTGAATTTGAAGCGTCAGATGTACCACCAGAGCATCACAACACACAACCCTTCACAGCTTTATTATAATTTTCGATGGTCAGTTTAACAAACTGAGTCGAGCCCTAAACGCATTGCGCTTTTATACATAAAATCTCTTGCTCTCGCGACACCCGGCAAAAACACTCTAATAGCTTAACCGCAGCCACAAAGTGCTCTAACATGCTTCCATTCTGAGCCAGCAACCGCCATCAGGTGAGAGGAGTGAGATGGTCTTATCATACTCGATGGGATATTTAGTCTTGGCGCAGGGAGAGAACTTGTAGTTCATCAGGAGACAACTGATCCCAATCTTCGTCTGCATCATCCCAAATCTCATGCCTATGCAATTCCTCGGACCCTCGCCGAAGGCCAGGAAGGCGTAAGGATGGCGAGATTTCACAGCTTCGGGTGTGAATCGCTCAGGATCGAACTTATCAGGATCAGGATAAATGTCTGGATCGTGATGAATAGCCAAGACGGGGATGAATATTTGATTTCCCTTCTCCAGGATTACTTCTGTATTAGGCACTTTGTAGTCATTCTTTATGGATCGGGACAAAATTCCTGCAACTGGATGCTTTCGCAAAGTCTCTGAAAACAGAGGGCAATTTCGCAGTTCTTTCAACAAAGATTATCTGAATGACTCACCATTAATTACTTGATCTAAATATTTCATCTCTGATAAGGCCTCGTAAGTAATTTTGTTGTCGTATCGCTCGAGAACTGTCTTTATCTCTTCGCGAAGACGATCTTGTATCTCAATTGCATTGGCCAATTCCAGCAGGCAGAATTGCATGGTGGTTGAAGACGTTTCGAAGCCAGCAACAAGGAATAGAAAAGCATTAGCAACAACTTCATTAAGAGTAATTTTTCCGTCATTTTTTCCCGAGTCATCATCCAATTGCCCTTAAAAAAAGGAACAAAAAAAATCGATAATTGAGGCAATTAAATCCATAAAATTTTATAACATGATCAGATACAGTGTTAAGTGCTTACCTTTATTTTTCAGTTGAATAAGGAGATTTAGAAAATCATTCCTCTTAATGTTTTCCTTCTCACGAAGAGCTACAGTTTCTGTAACAATTCTTGTATAGAATTCCGAGATATCTTTACTTATCATTCGAAATCGTAAAAATCTAGCCAAGCGCTGGAAATTCACGACAAACAAACGCCGCAGTTCTGAACCAGATCGATTGAAAACTTTCTTTCCCATTATGTGAAACTCGGTATTCGAATTGTCAATACCATTGCAATCCAAGCCAAATGCACAACTTCCAATCACATCTACTGTGAAGCGAGATAAGTAGTCTCCAAGTTCTAAGTCAGTGTTATTGGCGAGATCGCAATTTACACGCGATATAAACTTCTCTGATATATTCATCACTATTGGGAACATGAGCTTTATTTTGCCACTGCTGAAAGCTGGAGTGAGCTTGGTTCGCAAATCTCTCCATCTGTCCCCTTCGATAGCGACTAAATGGGCGGTGAGAGGATCATCTCGTTCATTCACATAGAAGCCGCGATCGTGGAAATAATTAAAGTCCTTCACAAGCACCGTTTTCACGAAGTCCAAGTCCAAAGCTATCGCTGCTGGTTTAATGGTTAGATACATTCCACCTATTGGCATTCCTTTTCCTTTCAGACAATTGTAGAACTTTTTAATAAGTTCAAATAAATGCTCAGTTTTCCCAGCAGTTCCAACATTGCCTTTTGGAAAAGTGGGTTCAATGAAAGGCACTCCAAAATCTTCCCAATAGCGATACTTTCGCTTTACATAACAAAATACGAAGAATATCACTGATATAAAGAGAACAACGAATTCTAAGCCACCCATGATTTATTCTTTGATAACAGATGTTAAAGTTAAGCGTCTGTTCTCAACCAAGCACTTTTACAGACTGATTCAACTGCTCTGAGCGCGACAAAAAGAATGCAACTTACATCCATACAAATGTGCATCGTCAGCTTTCACCTTATAGTCTATTTTCCGGCGAATTGTCCCAACTCTTTTCTAGAGCTTTTCCACCTTCAGCCAACATCCGCCGAGGAGTGTTAGAAGGCGACTCGGAGGATCATACTTGACAGGGAAGTTTGTCTTGTCGCAGGGAGAAAACTTGTAGTTCATCAGAAGACCACTGATGGCAATCTTAGTCTGCATCATCCCAAATCTCATGCCTATGCAATTCCTCGGTCCGTCTCCGAAGGCCAGATAAGCACAAGGATGGCGGGACTTTATAGCCTCAGGAGTGAAGCGGTCGGGATCGAACTTATCGGGATCTGGGAAGAAATCAGGATTGCGATGAATGCCCATAATTGGAATAAACACATGAGTTCCCTTCTCCAAAACCACATCCGTCTTCGGGACTTTATAGTCAGTCTCAAGGCAGCGAGCAAGAGTTCCTGCAACTGGATGCTTTCGCAGTGTTTCTGCAAGGTTAAGGAGCATTTACTACGCGTATTCTTAAAATAGTCTTTTTTGCAAACATACCGTAAATAACTTGATCTAAGTACTTCATCTCTGATAAAGCCTCATAAGTGATTTTATTACCGTATCGTCTAAGAACTGAGCTTATCTCTTCACGAAGGCGACCCTGAATCTTAATTTCGTGCGCTAACTCGAGCAAGCAGCACTTCATGGTCATGGAAGATGTTTCGAAGCCAGCAACAAGGAAGAGAAAAGCATTGGCAATGACTTCATTAAGAGTGATTTTTCCGACACTCTTTCCTGGATCGTCATCGAGCTTTCCTATAACCGAAACGACACTGGAATACTTGTTTGTAATATCTGGATTTTGCACTTCACGTACCTTTGTTCTTTAGTTGAATCAGCAGATTCATAAAATCATTCCTCTCAACATTCTCACTTTCCCTGTAAGACACAGTTTTCTTTACTATTCCCGTATAGAATTCTGCAACATCTTTCCTTGTGACTCTGAAGCGTAAAAATGTAGCGAGGCTTTTGAAAGTAGTTGCAAACCATCGCTTGAAAGCTTGATGTCCTGTTTCATAGAAAGCCTTCCTTCCCATTCGATAAAATTCCGTGTCTGGATCATTGAGACTGTTGCATTCCAGTCCAAAGGCGCAACTTCCGATGACATCGATTGAGAAGCGCGACATGTAAGTGTCAAGATCAATATCACCATCTTTCACGATTTCCCTTTCCACACAGGCAACAAGTTTGGCTGAGATGTCCTTAATTATCGGAAACATTAGCTTTAGTTTGCCAGTTGTGAAAGCTGGGCTCAGCTTAGTCCGCAAATTCTTCCATCTTTCGCCTTCCATCACTAGCATGTGATCGGACAAGGGATCATTCCTGTCATTGTAGAATCCTCTGTCGTGAAAGTGCTGGAAATCTTTGATGAGAATTGTCTTGATAAAATCCAAATCCAAAGCCAAAGCCACAGGTTTCACAGAGAAGTATATTCCACCAATCGGAGAGCCTTGATCTTTGAGCTCAAAGTAGAATCTCCTCATCATGTAAGAGAATTGCTCAGTTCTTCCCACAGTGACGAGATTCCCTTTAGGAAACGACGGCTTTATGAACGGCACACCGCGTTCTTCCCAATATCGGTACTTTTTCTTCACATAGCAAATGCCAAGGAAGATCACTGAGACAACAAAGAAAAAGATGTCAAAAATTGCCATTCTTGGCTGCAGATAAGCAAAATTCAGTTCTACGAATTCCGTCCAACAACCACGAAATATCTCAAGAAACTGATTAAAAGAACCGGATTTTCAATCTCCCTGGTAATTTTGAGACTTTATTTGTACAAAAAATTATCAATGTGTTCCAGTGAAATTATATCTAATCACACACAGCTTTTCGCTTAATTTATTACTGCGATTATATGCAATTGATATATGCGCAGTTGAGAATACTAAAAAAAACCCTTTTCATTCATACTTCTTAATTATTCTACAATTTTATCCACTTTGAACCAACAATCGCCGATGGGAGACAACAAGGCACTGGATTTCATATACTCAATGGGATATTTAGTCTTGGCGCAGGGCGAGAACTTGTAGTTCATCAGGAGACAACTGATCCCAATCTTCGTCTGCATCATCCCAAATCTCATGCCTATGCAATTCCTCGGACCCTCGCCGAATGCCAGGAAGGCGTAAGGATGGCGAGATTTCACAGCTTCGGGTGTGAATCGCTCAGGATCGAACTTATCAGGATCAGGATAAATGTCTGGATCGTGATGGATGGCCAAAACGGGGATAAACAGCTGAGTTCCCTTCTCCAAAACAACATCCATCTTTGGGACTTTGTAGTCATCCTTCAGGGATCGAACCAGAAGTCCTCCAACTGGATGCTTTCTGAGTGTTTCTGCAAACGGAAAATAAGTGTTCATTTACATCGTTTACACAATATTTACTCAACAATTCTTACGAATCACGCTGACTCACCATTAATTACTTGATCTAAATATTTCATCTCTGATAAGGCCTCGTAAGTAATCTTGTTGTCGTATCGCTCGAGAACTGTCTTTATCTCTTCGCGAAGACGATCTTGTATCTCAATTGCATTGGCCAATTCCAGCAGGCAGAACTTCATGGTGGTCGAAGAGGTTTCGAAACCGGCCAAGAGGAAGAGAAAAGCATTCGAAATGACTTCATTAAGAGTGATTTTCCCGATGTCTTTTCCTGGGTCGTCATCGAGTTTTCCTTTGTTCTTCAACTGTATCAAGAGATTCAAGAAATCATCCCTCTTGACGTTCTCATTCTCACGATAAGCCACGGTTTCTTTCACAATTCTCGTGTAAAAATCTGTTATATCTTTCCTAGTCAATTGCAGTCGCAAAAGCTTCGACAATCCTCTGAAACTCGTGATAAACAGTCTCTTTGCAGCTCTTGCTCGACCGCCCGAATTAGTCAAAGCTTTCTTTCCCATCGCGAGAAACTCTGCGTCTGGATCATTGAGACTGTTGCAATCCAGGCCGAAAGCACAGCTACCAATTATGTCAATTGTGAAGCGAGATAAGTAATCTCCGAGCTCTAAATTACTGTTTTCCACAAGTTCCTCATTCAAGCGTGTGATAAACTTCTCCGAGATGTCCATCATAATAGGAAACATGAGCTTCATTTTGCCACTCGTGAAGGTCGGTGACAATTTCGATCGCAAATTCTTCCATCTTTCGCCTTCAATTGTGAGTAAATGACCAGAAAGCGGATCATCTCGTTCGTTCACATACAAGCCGCGATCGTGAAAGTATTGGAAATCCTTCACAAGCACTGTTTTCACAAAGTCCAAGTCCAGTGTTAGAGCCGCAGGTCGCACAACTAAGTATATTCCACCAATTAATCTGCCCTCTCCTTTGAGTTCAAGGTAGAACTTTTTGGAGAGTTCAAAGAAGTGGTCAGTCTTTCCCATTGTTCCGATATTTCCTTTGGGGAAGATGGGCTTTATGTAAGGCACTCCGCGATCTTCCCAATACCGATACTTTCGCTTAAAATATGAAACGCCGAGGAAAATCACCGCCACAAGAAGTAGAAGAATATCAAATCCACTCATCGTTAATTTGTTTGATTAAATGATAAGCCAAATTGCTCGAAATGATGTCTCACCGCCACAAAAGACACTCTAGAACTGATTCAGCTGTTCTAAACCGAGTGACTCCGGGGCGATGTTCACATGATTGTGGCGACGTGTTTGTTCACTAACATCAATTCATATTTCGCATTTTCACGCTTGTTCACGCTGCTTTCATACACAGTTTACGCGAAAATTACATCCAATACAAAAGCACATTTGCTTCTCTTTGCTCACGCAAGCTTTTGATGGATTCTGAAATCTTTTTTTTCTACTTTTAGTCATCAATCGAAAATTGTCTTGTCACTGGCAAATGACTTAAAGTCGTGAGAATATTTTGTTAAACTATTATTTCGAGTACTTGTACATAAAATGCATTTCTCAGAAAAGTAAAGAAAGCACAAAATTTAACTTTATGAGTCTTTGACAGTCCGTGGAAATTCCCCCAGTTTTCTCAGAATCAAGAAATACTGAGTAAAGAACATATTGCATTGCAAAAAGCAGAAATGCATATTAAATGTGTTGCTGTAACTTTCTATTTGCTCAAGCTAGAATTCCCGAATGAAACCTCAACTGTTTGATTTGCAATGCATCAAAGACAAAAACGCGCTGGAAAAGTGTGTCATTAAAAGTCACTAAAACTCCCATTGTCTTCTCCTGCCCCAATTGAGCTTTTATTGGACAAATTTGGGGATTTGTTCGTCTGCCTTTCTCCTCATTCCGCCGCCTAATGAATGGCCTCAAGATTGAGCCAGATGTCGTTCTTGGGCGTGTGCACGAAAGCCGTGCTATTAATTTCCAATTCGGCACTAGTTTTCTCATTGAGCGTGAGTCTGTATTGCCTGAGGATTTGCGCCAGGGCGATTCTCACCACGAGCAACCCAAATCGCATCCCCACGCAGATTCTGGGACCCTCGCCGAAGGGGATGAAGGCGAAATTGTGGCGCTCGCCCCGGGCCTCGTCCCGAAATCTGTCTGGATCGAAGCGCTGGGCGTCGGGGAAGATTTCCTCGTCGTACTGATAGGCCATATTGGGGATGACGACGAATGTGCCTCTGGGCATGACGGCGCCGCTGGGGAGGCGATACTCCTGATTTGAGATACGGTGAATCGTTCCGACCGGTGGGAAAAGCCGCAGCGTCTCTGGGTGGGTCCATAAAAAAAAGGGAAAAGAAGCAAACATTGCGAGTGAGAAATTGCCGAACGTTGCGGAATTCGTGGCGCGCGTGCACAGCACTGATAAATTACGACATGTCGATTTATTACGGTAATTAAATCACATAATTAATGTATGAGCGAATTAAGGGACACACAGCAGAATACATAATCGCCACGCTTCTAGATTCCCATTTCGTAGCGCGCAAAAAAGGCATGAATGGCGGATTAGGAAGGCCATTGGTTGCCAAGTTATTCTTATGAAGGGATGAAGAAAGAAATTTGGGACATGGCAACTAACATTGATTGGCACTTTCGCAGAATTTATTATGCCATCCAGGCATTTTATATGGCAAAAGAGCTGATAAGATTGAGTATAAAGTTCGGAAATGCCTCAAAACACACAGAAGAATAAGCAGATGTCTCTGAACTCAATTCTTCAATATTAAATTGGAATCAATTTGGAATAATGATGAATAGAGAAATATCAGAAACTCCGCCCATTTCTACGCTCCGCCCACAATCTTTTCAAAGTCTATCTTGTGAAGTTATTGAGACTAGCGCTCGATAAAGAGCTTTTATCAGTGAAACTTGCTGATAAGCAATCTACTGTGTTTCAGTTTTCTTCCTATCTCTGTCCGCTGACGCGTAATATATCACCATTGCGTTTATCTGAGTTACTCACCATTTACAATCTGACCGAGGAACTCCATTTCCATCACAGCTTCGTACGTGAATTTTCCGCCGTACTTTTCCAGAACACGTTCCACTTCCTCTCTGGCACGTTCCTGGAAGTCCTGATGCTGCGAGAGCTGATGCAGGGCAACTGTTATGGTGGTTGAGGATGTCTCGAAGCCGGCAAAGTAGAAAATCCAGCACTGAGCGGCAATTTCCTCAAAAGACAGCCCTCCCGTCTCCTCACCGTCATCGTCCAGTTTGCCTTTGTTCTTCAGCTGAAGCATGAGGTCCATGAAGTCGTTCCTCTTCGTGCCCTGCTGTTCTCGCTGCGAGATGGTCTGCCGGATGACGTCCATGAAGAATGAGGCGTCTGAAGAGTCTATGAATCTGAGATTGAGTTTCCGAGCGAGGCCTCGATTGACCATGCCCAGGAACATGGTAATGGCTCGGCTCTTGGTGGTGTTGACGATCCTGTTGCCCATCTTCCTGAACTCAGACTGTGGATTGTGGAGACTATCACAGCTAATACCGAAAGCAATGGTGCCGATAATGTCTGTGGTGAATCTGGACATGAGATCCTTGATCTCCAGGCATTTCCCACCAACAGACACTTCCAGGCGTTCCTCAATGAATCCCAGGAGTTCCTCAGTCACCGCCGACACTGTGTGGAACATGACTTTGAGCTTCCCACTTGTGAATGTTGGGGAGATCTTGGCGCGCAAATTCCTCCACTTCTGGCCCTCCATGAAGAACAGATTGGCCGACAAGGGATCCAGCTTCTCATTGTAATACACGCCCCTGTCCATGAAGACGTTGAAGTCCCTCACGAGGATCGTCTTGGCCATCTCGGGGCAGTTCACGAGGAGACAAGGTGAGCTGAAGAAGTAAATGCCCACGTATTTGTACTGGCGCTTCGTGCGCTGATAGAGACTCTGCATGGCGTAGCTGAAGTGTCTGCCGCCGGCTATAGATTCGCCGGCATTTCCCAGCGGGAAGGTGGGCTCCACAAAAGGCACTCCCAGATTCTCCCAGAATCTGTAGCGTCGCCGAAAGTGCACATAAATCCCAAAGAGGAGCACCAAAAGCGCCCCGAGCACGGCTGATAGCATGTTATTAACCACTCCCGAATTGAACACGGCCAAGTTCTGCGGTCGACTAAGCCAGGCGGTAATCTTCAGAGGTGGGGAGTTGATTCTGCGAGGTCACTGTGAACTCACACGTTAATGATTCTGGTTGATGATTATAGCAAAAACACACAAACAACAAGTCGATGCGAACGAAAAAGCTCAGACTGCGAATATACATTCTCAAAAAAATCTCATATATTGAGAAAAGATTGCTCACCGAAAGTCATTTGTTGCGCTCATCTCAATTCAGACAAGAATTTATCTCCTGGCGAATTAAATTCAAGAGAGAATAAGGAAAAGTGGCATAAATATTAAAATGAATCAGGAATTATTCATTAAATTCGCTTGACTTTCAAAGACCGATTTTTTATGAATTTCATAACATCTTCTCTGCCGATTGAATAATTCCAAAAATAAAGCTATCAAAAGGATGTCTTTTTGCTTCAAGAAAATTAACATTTTCCCTCTTTGTAGCGCTACAAAAATGCATCCTTTGCGCTTTTTTTCTCCTGAACATTTCTCCGATTTACTCACTGAAGCACATTTTGAGTAATTTACAGGCTAAAATTTCCCGATGAATATTGATCTATTTTAGCATCTTCTCTCACTTTCTCCAAACTCCTTCCTGAATTAATAAGTGAGAGCGATTGTCGCGATAAAGAAGCTTTCATTTGAAAATATAATGAATTTGGCAAATGGCAATCTTATTGCGAGCGAAGGAGTTCTTGAACATTGCGAGATTCATAATCATATGAGATGTGATACTGACTGGAAGTGCTTGGAAAATGAGAACAGTGTAAAAATCGTGAAAAATTATGATTTAAATGGGGATGCGCATCGAAAATTCATGGAAATAAACTTCTTATTTATCTACCCAAGATCGCTGAAAAGCTCCGCTATTATGTACAATGAAATACTTCAGTGAAGATGTCTCTCTATACGTTAAGATTCATTAAAATGAATCATTTTCGCAAGTGTGAATGAATGTCACTCACACATTGAGAAGATTCAGAAGCAAATTTGATAATTTTCATGAACTCCCAGCTGTTTGGGAGGTTCTGATAAGCTCTGCCTGATAAGGCGACTAATTGCCTGATCGCAAAATCGTGGCCTCGCACTGTAGATCGTCAAGAGCTATCAAGTGACGAATAGGCGGGCGACAAATCAATAAATTGCGTCGTCGGCACGCATTGTTGGGATTAAACAGAGAAGCTTCGCGGTGGCCTCAGAGGCGGCTGATTGGAAGCGCCGCAGTTGCGTCTACTTTTCGGTCGCGTGCGCCCAAAAAGTCCATTGATTTTCTTTTTTCCTCGGAGTGCGTGAATCTTGGACTGTAGTGGTGAATGAGAGTGAAATAGTGGGGAGCGTAGACCCGATGTGAACCACACAAGAAGAAATCATCGTCAGTCTTGTGGCGAAACGCGAATTGTCCATGCCTGTGTGCTCAAGCTGAGGCATATAATTAATAAGGGGTTTTTATAGAGAAAAAAAAACGTCAAGTGGTTTGGCATTTGGCATTGAAATCAGCGACGCTTTTATCTGTGTGCGCATGTGTAAGTGATATTGGCGTGAAATAAAATGTCGAATAGTGAGTATAATTAGCATTTCCATACTACTTTTCCATGCTGGAATTGGCAAGAAAGTGAATTGCTTTGTGTAATCCGCGATATTCCTGACGAAATCACAACACCGCGTGATTCTTTGTGGTGCAATCGTGGATTTTCGGCGGAAAATCCGATGATTTGTTTTATGTTTGATGCTCTTAAGCCACTTTCATCGAGTATTACAGCATGCTTGCAAATTTTCCACAGTTGGCTGGAACTTCAACGCGGGTGGCGCCGAGCGGCCCATTCAGCCCACCCCACCGCCTCCCCTGCCGCCTGCCCATCAGAACATCGTCCCGACCATCGTCGCGCATCCCACGAGCCAGGCGCCGCCGTCGTACAACTCCATCTACCCTCAAGTCCCGACTGCCATGCCGCCCAGCGCGCCCTACAGCGCTCCGCCCGTCACGCACGTCCTGCAGCCGCAGCAGAACATCCAGACGCCGGGCCCCGGAACTTCGTCGACGTTCAGCAACGTCCTGGGCAACTTGTCCCAGATGCAGAACATGCTTCCGCAGCAGCTGCAGAACGCTGTGCCCGTGCTGAACGACGTCCAATCGACCATCAACCACGTGGCGAGCGGCTTCAGCGGCAATCCATACTGGCGGCCGGCCAGCGAGGGGCAGTTGCCGCCGGGAGCCGTGATCGGCGGCCACGAAATTGGGGGAGAGAAGCTCTACGTCGCTCGTGCCCGATACGGCGGAGCATTGATCCCGGGAAAGGTGAGTTTTCGCGTGATTTTCTCAGAGCCGCAAGAAATGTCTCAGCGCAGACGCCAATTCAAATTCCTCGACACTTTTCAACGGATATTAATCACGAAGCCTGCGTTTCGAAGATATCGGCAAGAGTGATTGAAAATGGAAAAATAATAGATTTCCGGATCGTGGCGCTAATCAATTTGGATTTATCGGGTTATTGCTGGAAACAGCTGAGGGAAATTGCAAACGGAGCGCCAAAATATTTCTTACGATTATCACGAGACGATAGTGGAAATGCGATAAATTGCCAATTAAAATCTCATTTAATGATACATTTAATAGCACTTGATGGAAATTTTTCTCAGCATTGCCATGATTGCCATAGAAGATTTTATTTGTCAAGCGATTCATAATATCGACTGAAGAATAAATTCTTCAAAATGCATTTTCTTGGCATATTGTAAGATTCTGGACTCATATTTTGAAAGCGATGCCACATATTTTCCCTATTGAATCATCAGACTCAGAATGCAAACTCAATGAACTCTTTCTCTCCAGTTGGTGCCCTCTCATCGCTGCGCCTACGTGTCCTGGGGCGGTCGCGAGCACTCCGTGAAGCACTACGAGGTCCTCTGCAACATCTCCGGACGCTGGATCTCCGGCTCCAGAGGCACCGTCCCCGCCCACGCGCTGCCGGGCGGAACCAGCGAGCAGGGCGAGACGCTCTACATCGGCCGCGCGAATCACAAAGGCACGCAGACCATCGGCAAACTGCAGCCGTCGCACAAGCTGTGCTACATTCCGTACGCCGGCAAGGAGATCGGCATGAGGTCCTACGAAGTCTTCGTGCCCAACAACTAACTTTACATACAATTTTAATCAACTTATCCCACAGACGTTACAATTCTTAGATCGAATGTACAATATTTTGGAAATCAACTGTTCAAGTTTATACGCGTGTAAATTTTTTTTTATATCTCTTTGTCCAAAAGAATCAAACGATATATATATATTTTTTGTATAACTGTTCGATGTTGACGAAATGTTTATGAGAAAACTACTCAATGTAGAAATAAAGTGGCTTCACTATAAGATTAATATCGTTTTCAACAGTTTTTCTTCTTCTTTGCAAGCTCGATTGGGATACTTTCGCTGCGCACGTTCAACGGCCTCCGTTCCTCTACACCTCCTGGCCAAACTCTGTAATCAACTTGTTGATAGTGTCTAGAATCGTCACGAATGTCGGCCGCATGGTTTTCTTCTGCGCCCAGCACGGCGCCATCAGTTTCTCGTAAATATTTATGGGACACTCAGGCGGAAGCGGCAGTCTGGAAGAACAAACACCAGGAGAGCTCAGCGAACACAATCACTCAACAAGTGCAGTGCAAACCTACCTTTTGCCCTTGTCCAGCGCCTCCAGGAGACTCTCCGTGCTCAGCGTCTTGTCGGGCTCCAGGCAGGGCTCCTTTCCGCCAGAGAAGATCTCATACAGCGTCACTCCGTACGACCAGATGTCCGAGTGCACCGTGTAGATCGACTGCGAGAGGGTTTCGGGCGCCCACCACGCAATGGGAACCTTCTTGTCCAGATCGCGACAGATGTAGTAGCCGTCAATGCTGACGCAACGCGCCAAGCCAAAGTCGGAAATCTTCAGTCTCTCCTTCTTATCGACTAGAACATTTCGAGCCGCCAAGTCCCGATGAACAATCATCTTCGATTGCAAGTACTTCATACCCTGCAAAAGAGAGGAAAGAAATCATTAGTCAAATCACTGCCAAACTGTTTATGCTCAACATGACTCACATTCGCAATATCTTTGGCAAAATTAAGCAACTTCAAGGTCCCCATTTTCGTGATGTCCTTCGTGGTGAGATACCAATTGAGAGAATTATTCTCCACATACTCCATCACGATCTCCACAAACTTGAGATTGTCCATGTTGAAGTCCAGTATTTGCACGATGTTCGGATGCCTCAGCTGCTTCATGATCTTGCACTCATTCTCAAACTCATCCCACCCATTGGAGCTCTGCGAGATATCGATCACCTTTATGGCCACATCCACCACCTTCGTGCAGTCATCCCTGTCCAGAATCTCCCCTCTGTACACCGCCCCGTAGTTGCCGCACCCAATCTTCCCGTGCCGCACAACCTCAAACTGCCGCTCGCGCTGATTCCTGCCCGGCCAGTGCGACGGACGCAAATCCTTGCCCTGGCTCTGCTCCATCGACTGCCGATCGGAGCTTATCGAGCTGGTGCTGCCGCCAGTGCTCGTGCCCGAAATGTCCCCATTCAAATCCAGATGCTCAGTCTCACGACTCAATCCACTACTCAGCGATCCCTGATCGCTGAGCAGCGGTCTGGAGCGATGCGGGATGTCGTGATAGACGTGCGCCTCCTGCTGCTGGATGATGTGCAATTGTTGCACAATCGACTGTGGCTTGAAGCGCGAATCGATGTCCAGCCAACCCTGGCACATGATGTCGTACATCTCCTTCGGACAACACTCTGGCTTGGGCGGCTTCGGTGGCTTCTGCAGCTGGAAACACTTGAGACACGACATCGGGGAATCACCCTGCGAGAAGATCTCCCACATCGTCGTGGCGCACGCCCAAATGTCCGCCTTCATGTCGAAGCGCGACAGCTCCAGACTGTTGTGGTGCTCTTGCGGAATCCACGGAATGCTGCAGAGAGAGAGAAAAAAGTGGTAAATCCTGCGAACAGACAAACACAACTCCTTCAGCGATACTCACTCTTTGTACGTGAGCGTCGTCTGGAAGCCCGGATCGCCGAGTCTCACGTACACATCCGTGTCATTTTGACTCACGACGTACAGCGATGAGCATCGAATCCTGTTGTGCACGATACTTTCATTCTGCAGATAGATAATGGCCCTGAGCAGGGAGTAGGCGATGCTGATGAGGCAGGACAGCGGCAGAACCGCCACCTGTCTGAAGTACTCATTGAGCGGTCCCAAGCCCGAGGACTCCATCACCATCGCAATGGGCTGGTACAGCGTGAAGCCGTACATCTTCATGAGATTTGGCGAATTCAGGCGACTCCATTTGTGCGCCAAATGCATAAACGTTTCCAGATTGTGCTTCTTGTCCGGCTTCAGCACATTCAGCATCACCTTAATCTTGCTCTTCTCATTCACAATGAGATATCCATTCATCCTGGTGAGAACGCCACCCTCGCATTCCCTCTCGCTGGCCTGATCCAGCACCAGTTCGCGCGATGAGTCAATCAGGAGGGTTTTCCCTTTGCGAATCTCATCGCCCTCCTTCACCACCTCCAGTTCCACCTTCTCCACCACGTAGCGACACAGCAGCAGCTTCGTGGGCTTATCGTAATCCGACGGCTGGAGGACAAAGTGCTTCCCAGACGGCACTGGAATGCTCTTCGCGGCATCCACGAGGGTGTCGAAGGGCGTCTCTGTGTCGTTGTACAGCAAGTGGAATTTGTTCTTCCTGAACACCAACTTGAACGTCCTGAATTCATCCTTCTTCCACACCATATCCAGATAGTACACATCGTAGTTCTCCTCACACTCTCGCACGAGAAACGCCCCACTTTCGTTCCTGTTCGCCTCGATCTTCTTGTACGCGAACTCCTTCCCGATCGGCCCGTGGCATCGCATCGCCTCGAGTCGACCCAGCGAGGGCGACGGCAGATTGCCGCAGAGATTGATTGACCACTTCGCCATCAGTCTGTAGTAGCCGGACAGGCAGCTGACGAAGGACTCCAGACTCTCTCTGTCCTTGAACTTCAGCAAGTACTTGTCTCGCTCGTCCTGCGTGATTATCCTGACCTCCAGGTCCATCGTCTCGATGCCGCTCATGCTCTCGATGCTGAAGCTCTTCCACATGTTCTTGTACGCATAGTGAACGCGCAGTCCCGGCTTCTCGCTGTGGTACGGCGAAATCCTCAGCGTCACCGGACACCAGCCCGTCCTGGTCGCCGCCTGGTCGCCCTCCTGGAGGTACGGCGAGTTGGCAATGTACTCCTCCGTGAGGTAATCAGGCGCAATGTTCGAGATCTCTGAGATGTACGATTGAATGATGTAGAAGGGATCGTGATCAAACTTCTCAATCGTATCCAACTCCTTCTTGATGGCACGTTTCACGAAGTGTAGCACGTGATTCTTTATAATCACCTTCGGCACGTAGCGCTTATAGTGCCCCATCAAGTCCTGCTTCGACACCTTGTTCTGCACCATCTCCAGATACATGTCCGTGAGCACGAGGCCCATGATCTTCTTCTGCGAGTGCTCGTCATACTGCAAATGGGAGATCTTGTTCTCCAGCAGATCGTGCTTCACCTGACTGAAGTAGTACTTGAACAACTCCTTGTCCAGCTCCTTTATCTTCGTCACGTCGGGCAACTGCAAAGCCACAAGAATAACGTCAATTAGTGTAATTGCCACAAAAGGTCTCTGACTTGCATGGGAAATGCCATTTGGCGACCTTATTCGCAACGATTTAGCAGTCTATCACATCCTGCCACAGTCCTGTAATTAAAAACTCACTCACGACACTTTCAGCGCAGCACTTTTCCTCCCATGCATTTTTAATCACATTCAAAAACTTTATACACCATCAATTATTCAACACCCTCGCAAGCAGGAGATGAAGCGCTGCCCACGGCTTATTGCGGAAGGCAAAAAAGAAAGACAGAACTCAAGAGGACTCAAGAAATCAATGGAGTTTTCAACTGCATGGCGAAGAACAGTGCTGAGTAAACAGAAACTCACTGTTTACAACACAGAATCGACGCAGCATCGTAAATAGATTTAGGTTTAATTTAGACATGGCACAGCCTTTAACTCGGCTTTTTGTTGACACAAATGGTGTTCTTTGCGTTACGCATTATTTAATAGAGCACTGCATTGACGATATAAGCAAGTCTCAAAGTTCACAATTTTGCGTTTCATCAATTGATCAGAGATGAGAAGAGATAGAGAAAAAGTCAATTTGCATAAAGTTAACCCTTTCCGGAGTGGCAGAAAGACAAAGAGCAAGTTTGAGGGAAAATCGAAAACCATGAAAAGTCCAAATTCAGGAGAACGAGTTGAAAATTGCCAAATTTACCTCAAACAGCAATGAAAATACGACTTTTCATAGTCTTCTGTTCACCCTTCGAAGAGTTATCTGTCGATTGATTAATAAATTCTCATCGCACTTCTCGTGAAATTGATAAAATGTGAAAACAAAGAATGTGAGGAAATATACATATTTATAGATTTTGACTTCCTTATCATAAATTGACTTTTTTTGCATCATAACATCGACCATATTGAGAAATTATTGCGAACCGTGCAGAATTCACTGATTCTCTGAATTCCCGGGGAAAATGGGGACATTCATTGGCAATTCTGGGAAGTCTGCCTGGTCTTCCATAATTGACATTTTGCATAAGCAATGGCCAAAGAGTAAGACATCAGGGATTACCTTGTATCTTATGCGGAACTCGTACTTCTGGCGCGCCACTAGCGGCTGGCAGGGGGCGACGAAGTTCTTGGAGCCGGTGACGCGCAGGCCGAAGAGGAGCTCCACGTAGGGCTGGATCTTGAGGCGCCGGCACACGAGGCTGCACACGCCCTCGCACGTGTCCGTGGGCGAGTGGTCAATCGTGACGAAGCCATTGGTGAGATAGAGGAAGATTTCGCTCGATGCCATCTCTCTGGGACGATCACGATCTGCTGGCTGGGCTTCCGCGGCGCTTATTGCACATTAAGAATCACTGGATTGATGGAAATCAGCGCGCAAATGAGGCGCACATCCTCAATTTAGGGGGAAAATCACCTCGCTAGGCCGCCAACTCGACCATTCTCAGTTCTGCACTGTGACTGGAGAGAGCAGAAGAGTTATTACTGTGCGTGTGCTCGTGACCGAATCCAGTGCCGGGGCGGCTTCTCACCTGCGCGTGTTCCGGAGATTCCTCGCAAGTCTCAGTGGCTGCTCAGCTCAGCAGAGATTGCCAATCGGAGGCGTGATCCGATGTGCGGCTGTGGATTAATAGAGATGCTAATTCATTGCGTCGCTCAGGCAGACGATCAACTCGTCTGCCTCACATTTCCATTTTCAGAGAGAGACTGAAAAATGTTGTTTACCATCAGCGTGATTTCCGAGAATCCGCAAAGCGGACAACAAACCAACTCGCGCGCTTGATAACGCGCTGATAACGAGCGAATGTTTTTGCTCCATCAATTCGCGATGCTGGAACATCACAGACTTTCAGTCTCTCCCTGAGATCACGAGAATATAATCCCTGAATTCCCCATTATTGCCCAGCACTCGGCCAAGTCACCCGACCTCGAGTGTGTTTTTCTCCATTTTGCTTCACCGCGACAGCCTCCGATGCACTCTTCTCACCTTGTTTTCACCGCCGCTTTTCGCCCACTCGCGAGGCTCTGGCGCCCCAATTTCAGCTGCTCGCGACACCCACGACACTCAACACTGGATTGCACTCGACTTCCACGCACGAACCTGCGGAAATTGTGGAGGAAAAGCACCAAATAACACAGCTCAGCTCATCAGTTTATGCGCCGTCTCACTTGTCAGAACAAACAAATCGATGAAGTCGATGAGTGCACCGTGAAGTTCGCCGCGCTTCCATCTTTTACGCACAATTTGTAGCAAAGACTCGCACCCGGATGAGGGAATTTCCCATGACCGCGCCATTGAACTTTTTGAATTGATTTCACAGGGTGACTCTGCACTCCGTCCAGGAAATGAATGATGATTTATTACCATTTTGTAATATTAGCATTTTGGGTTGTTAGTGGACAAAGAACTCAAGAGGACATTAGAGAGGATGCATATTTGACGACAGTGAGTAAAAGCGCAATCAATGAACAATTGGCAAATTGTTTGAAAGACAGAAATGTACATTTTCAGGTGGAATTAATTCACAAATACCGGTATTACGCAGAGGTTCACAACGTCACCACCAAGGATGGCTACATTCTTGAGCTGCACAGAATATCCGGCGGAGAACGCTATCCACCAAAGCCCGGGAAGCGCGTTGTGTTGCTCATGCACTGCCTTCTGGGCTCCTCAGCGGATTGGGTGATTCTGGGTCCAGACATCGCCCTCGGATACCTTCTCTCCGACCAGAACTACGACGTCTGGATGGGAAATGCACGAGGGAATCGCTACTCTCGGAGTCACATAGCGCTGAATCCCGAGAGTCGGGACTTTTGGCTCTTCTCCTGGCACGAAATTGGCATTTACGACTTGCCAGTGACGATAGATTATGTCCTGGAAATCACTGGACACAGCAGTCTCTTCTACTGTGGCCACTCTCAGGGATCCACTAGCTTCTGGGTGATGATGTCTGAACTTCCAGAGTACAACAGCAAGATCATCCTGATGCAATCCTTCGCTCCGGTGGCCTTTATGGCCAATCCCAGATCTCCAGTTGTTCAAGCATTTGCCCAGAATTTGCCAGCTGTGGAAATGGCATTCGCCACGCTGGGGATCTTTGAATTCCTACCATCCTCAGACTGGTTAAGGACATCCACCCAGCTTATGTGCAGCGAAACCTCCCCGGTTGCCTACATGTGTCAAAATGCCCTCTTTCTCGTTGTAGGCTTTGATCCGCAGCAAATGAACTCGGTAGGTTTGAACCTTACGAAGATCTGACTCTAAATTCACGACTGTGCTCCTTCCAGACTATCCTGCCTCAGTACTTGGGCCACATGCCAGCTGGATCGTCAGCCAGACAAGGCTTTCACTATTGCCAACTGGCAAATTCCAAAGGTTTCAAGCAATACGATTTTGGAGCTCTTGAAAACTTCAGGCGTTATCACCAAATGAGTCCTCCAGACTATCGGCTAAGGAGAACTAGAGTCCCAACAGTCCTTCACTACTCATCCAATGATTGGGTGGTTAATGTGACGGACGTGGAGAGATTAGCCTCATTCCTGCCCGGTTTGTACAAAATGCACTTGATTGATTTGGAAGATTGGAATCATTTGGACTATGTTTTGGCCACAAGTGTTAAGGAGAAACTTTACGACATGGTGATAGAGTTGATAAACAGGTTTTAATAAGGACAATTCGAATTACTGTTTGCATAAAATCCAATTTTGGCCAGTTTGGAAACTTTAGCTTGATTTTCTAAAACCCAGAACGGCTCGTGAATGCAGAATGTAACCTGCCTTTCTGAGATTGGAAGAAATATTTTGACAAGAAGTTAAGGATAATCCCAATGGTATGATTAGGTAGTTGTTAATAAACAGGTTTTAATGACGTTTTCAAATACTGGTAAACACAGATTACAAGGGTTCGGCTAGGGTAATTAGTCGCAGCGCAGGTAGTCGGATCGAGCATATAAAAGAAGGAGCCGAAGGATCTGTCGTCAATCACCCTTCGAGTTCAGACTAGTTCACATCGACAGCTCTTGAGTAGTAGAAAAATGTCTTGTTTTCGGTCAGAGTTTGAGAGCAACGGCACGGACGCGGGTCCTTACGATTCCTTCCTCCCAGCCAACATGTTTGGAGTCATTGGAGAGAAGCGGAACCTCAAACGACAGTATTGGTCACCAAGTGAGACACCGAGGCCTTCTTCGAGTTCAACGCAGAGTCCTTCTTCGAGTTTAACACCCAGTCCAACACCGAGTTCAGCGCCAAGTCAAGCATCGAGTTCTGGACCGCCGGCCGCGAAGAAGCCCAGGAAGCCCGATCTGTTGCCTCTGCTTCCTAGCCCTTGCGGCGTTCCGACTCCGCAGTGGATCTTCCATCCCGACCTGGACTACAAGCTGCCGCCCGGCTTTCCCGACGCCCGCCACCCGATGTTCCTGTCCTACTGCGTTCCGGAGTTCGTCGACGGCCTGTGTATCTACAAGCCAGTGTACAGGAAGGAGAGGCGATACTTCTGGAACACGCTTCATCGCAGATAAATTGTAAACACTCTAGATATAAGTACATATATTGTAAATACTGAAAACATGCTTGCTCAATAATTATACAGATCTTGAAATTTATATTTGTCTTGTTCAATGGTTGATTTTTTCTACGAGGCACAGAATGTTTACGGTTTTGGGTGGAAGTTTCTGATTGGAGCACTTTGTGGTTGATGTCAAGGAGCTTTCCGAGAACTAATTATCTTACAATCAATTATGATTCTCTCTCAATTATAGCTTCCATTCTCCTTAATTGGCTCCGAGTGGGATTTGTCATTATGATTCATGATCACAATGTAGGCTAGATATTTTTCTGAAATTTACTCTTCACGCGCTGTTTCAACCCCTTCGTCCCGGCAGATGGTATTCATCGACCAGACTCCACTTCATTCCCTGCAAAGGGAAACAATATCAAACCCGCTCACACCCCGCTTTGATCGGGAGGACAATGGTGGGTGGCAAAGGGGTGGTATTGTATTCCCAGCATTCAGTCGTGCGTGTGTTCTTAGCAGAAATGAATTATTTCATTACTTATCGCCATAATTTCCCTCCTTCTATTCATGGTGCTGAAGAAGCTCTCTGGATGAGTAGAAGAAGAAGCGACAATTGGCTATTTGATGGCAATCTCTATAATTACATTTCGCACAGACTTTTAATTGCTCTCTCGCCATTCGCCAGAATCCCCAGGAAATCCATACGTTGCATGTCGTGAACTTCCGTCTCTATATTGAACGCATAATTTTTGGCTCTATGAACACCAATAAATCTAGTTCTTTCGTCTTTTTTCGTGGAAAGCTTTGTGGAGCTTTAGTCGCCCGTTAATGACATATTCAACATTTTATTGATGTAGTAAAGTCTAATCGCATTGAAATAATATTGTAGTTCTTGTTTAACAACGTGTTTGTTGGTTAATCACGCGAAATACAATTCAGTGTTTGACATGTTTTACTTATGACCCTTACATTCAGACTATTACTTTCACCTGTGATAATGCATAAATTTAACACACTATGGAAAGAAATTTCAGTGTCCTAAAATGTTAATATGACGTGAACTTATTTCCTAATTCCACGAGCGAATGTTCAAAGTTTTTGGCACGAAATGTGGGAGATTTCGTGAGGGTGTAAAACCTCCCCAACCCCTTTCTTAAATAGCTATGGTATCTCAGTCATCAATAGCTCTCGCTTTGGAGAATGAAATCCCGCACAGTAAAATTTATCTATCTCAATTTGGGGAACATGTCGAGGTGCTCAAGAACAGTCGAACTTTCCATTCCCTCGTCGCATGGCGAGTGTCTTGAGCGGCAACACAATAGTTCATAATTTCTCTGCAAAATTTATCGCAGTGGAATTCGCTTGGCATATAGAAAATGTCTCGGGTGGAGAATTAGGAATTGACGAGGCCGCATGCGAAATGATTGTGTCTCCGTTTCCCCATTTTGCCATGGCATACATTAGGAGCAATTGCTACCCTCTGGGGCGGGATTCAACATACTAAATGGTTCCCGGTTATCAAGTTCATATTTCCCAGCCACGTACAATCTTTTATGTTGATGTCGTGCCTTTGACATTTATTCTAAATATTGCTGCTGGGCCGCCTTTGAGTGTGGCCATTAGGAGACGCAAGTTGTGCAACATCGCCACCCTCCGAAGCCATGGAATAATAAAGACCGCCAAGTAGCAAATTGTTAAATTATTCACGGAAATTTTTCAACGACTCGTAAGGTGACTTTATGAGGACTTTTTTGCCACCACCGTCGACTGTCTTATATTATTAAAATGAATGGATTAATTTGCAAATTCATGAGTTTGTCGACTTGCAACTTGGCATTAAAGTTTTGCGGATTGATCGAATCCCAACCGTCTTTTTGCGCCCTTCCTTGTGGCGCTTCTCAAACTTCACTTTGTGGAATCATCGCCTTGTTTGCCAAAGCCACTCGCACTGTGTACATCGAGAGTTGATCTCAAGGAGGGAAATTTGATGAATATTACTTGAATATTTGATGTAATATTTGATATAACGTTGGCAGCATCAGAGGAGGAAGTTTCAGAATCCAAAGAGGATTACAATTGAAGAGAAATAAAATTTATACAATTGTTTCTCTCCATTTAATTTGCCTGCCAGACATGTCGTGTGCCGCAATACTTCAACCCTCAATCATTCATCAGTTATGCAAAATACAACCAGGAAATCCACTTATACACAAATACGGCTTTCGCTCTGTGCGCAAAATAACACAAATGAAGTGATTTTTCCAGGAAAAGCTCTCTCTCTCTCTCTCGACAGAAGAGCTTTTAAACTAATTACACCTTTTCATTGAGAAAGTCTTCGATCAAATGATTGCCCACCCTCTGTATCTTTGTGCTGTTTTTCCTTCCGTCCAGAATCTGAATGAAGGGGAAAATTGAAGAAAAAGTATGATGAATTACCTCCTTGCGTTTCTCCTTGACAGCATGTTTTCTCTAGTAATTCCACTGTGGAATATTTACTTGTGACTCTCGGAAAATTAAGTTCTATTCTTTGCAGAGTTACAAAATTCCACTCTGTGCCGTAGGAAGAATCAAAAGGGGAAAAAGTGTGGGGAAAACAAATAAGGGAATTGAAAGAAAAACGAATAAATAAATTGCATTTCACTGTCTAAAAGTCTAGACGGCATAAGAAGCGACAAAAGCCTGGCAGAAGCATTTGCCAACATGAAATTGTGAGTTAAATTAAATATTCTCTTATGCGCGCATATTTGCAAAAATCTTAAGAAATGCACTTTCCCACTGAAGACAACTATAAAATGAAAATCACTTCACGAGGCATTTGGATTTGCCGTGCATTTAGGGGTTGACGGTTCTCGGGAGGGACACAAAGAGGGTCGTAATGTCTTGAGAGGGATAAAAGCTTTTAGCTTAAATAGTGACTTAAGCCGTGGAAGACATTTTCATTTCATCCCCACCTCCGCACGTCCACTGCAAATATACTTTTTTTTTATTTATATTGTTATTATTATGTTTATTGCTGTGGTGAAATATCGCTCTGCCATTTGCTCAGTATAATTTCTCAATGACGAGCAATATGGCAAAATGTCCGAGTAATTTCTTTAATCATCTCTCCAGCGAACTCGTGCCATCTTCTGGGCTATGGGCTTTGCCAATGAAAACGCGGATAAGACATAGAATTGCTGAAAAGATGTCCTTGTTTTTTCCCGCTGAACTTTCATTGTGTCGAAATGTGAAGATTTAATTAATTCAATTCATCAGATGAATTCACTCCTTCGTGCCATGGCATTATTACCAAACCACCCCTCTTTCAATTCATACGGAAGAGACACATAATTTAATTTCTTCGCCACACACATTCACAGGCTCTGAGTTGTGTGACTGGAGCCCCTAACTCTTCAGCAGCGCCCCAGCCGGAGTCAAGTGAGGTGCATGAATGGAGGAACGTATAAATGTAAATTACTGGTAATTTTCATCGGAATTAACGACACACACACAGTAAATTTAAATCACGACACTCTGGGCTTTGAACCACCCCGAGCGAGTTACACGGAGAGGGTGGAAAAATTACATCAAGTCACCACGAGACTCATCCTGTGGTTGCCGCCAAGCTTCCTGGGATGCCCATAAACTTCAGAGGAATGTGCATATTGTCCAATGAATTGTCCGGCTCCCAATCACCCTGACCGGGTCCGCCCTCAAGTGGAGTCGGAACAATTCAGAGACGAAGGCGAGGTGCATAAAATGTCCCATTAAGTGCTCCCGAACAGAGGGATATTACACCGTGTTGGAGTGGTCGTGTGTGAAACATTTAGATTAGGAGGGTGGAATTAACTAACTCCCATTCTCTGGCCAACTATATTGTTCTGCCCCTCAAGCTGCTCGTGTCCATTTCACTCGCAGCCCAGATATTTATATGCAAAGCGTAATTACATATCATTGCAATATAGGCGAGATAAGAGTGATCATTGGTTATACACAATTAATTGCTTCAATTGTGACCAAACTATATCCGAAAATCCCCTCAAGATTGATGATTAACTTAATTATCTCATATTTTGCATGTCTCAGACGAAAACACAGAATAATCTATAGGTATTAGAAATATACTACGAAAAAGAGTAAATTGCAACACCAACAAAACAAAACTACTCAACATTACAACCAAATACAATAAATCACCTTGAATCAAACTTCATAATAATACAATCAAGGAAATAAAAGAGGAAAAATATTTAATTAAACACAATACTAAAATTCAATAAAGCAGTCAAATAAAAAAGTAAAAACGGCTGTGAAAAAACCTATCCAGTTAGGTTTTATTATGACAAAAACACATATAAAACAAACTGGAAAAACAACGAGTTTAAAAGAAATAAAACAGGGTAAAAATAATAGAAACAAATAGAATTTGAACATACAGTAAATAGTAGAGTTTAAGCAATGAAAAACACTATTAAAAATGAAATAAACTTAATTATCTCACATTTTGCAGAAAAAAAATTGATGGGAAACGAAAATTATGGATATTGTGAATTTTTTCAACTCTGTGTCTGCCAGTGTCGTTATAAAAGTTTTAGTTCAGGTGTTATTAAAGTTCAGTAGACATCAACCCATAAACTAGCAGTTAGTAAAATAAACCACCGTAAAATCCTGCGCTTTTCGCGAGGTTGAAATGTCTGAAAATTCATAGAAGCCGATATTGTGAATTCTCATAAATCCACGAGGCTGCAAATCACGTAAACGACCACGGAAAAGGGATTGTGGGCGGTGGGACATATAAAAAGCTCCACATTCGTCTTCTTTACTGTCACTCAATAGCCCATTAATGGGAGGCTCAGCGGGAGTGAAGTATTTATTTTTGGGTGTCATTTACCCCCAACACATGTTCGATTTCGCCTGGAGAAATGTTTGCAGTGTCCGAATGGAGAAATTTTGCAGCTTATCCCCAGTGAGATAAATCGGACAGTTTGGTTGCGAAATGAAATATAAACTGCATATCGTGAAATGTCCAATTTTAAGGATGACGAGATAAAATAATACTCTGGTGGAATCCACTCGGCTAAAATTCATGGTTGGAAGATAAATATTTGCCTGGGTTTTAATGCACTTCCAATATGAGAATGAAATGAAGGGCGGAGAGGAGAAGGAATTTAACATTTTTCTCTCTTTCTCTTTCTCTAGGGTATATTATTATTTACTTTTTCATCTAAATTCATATCTCAGGACGTGAAATGGGGAATATGGAGTGGAAAAGGGATGATGAAGTGAAAGGTTGAGTTGGAAAACGAAGAGCTTATTAGTGCAAGAGGAAAGGTTCGTTTACTTGAAACATTTTTCATATTATGCCAACAAACTCACTCATTTTATTGGGTTGCCCAGAAAGTCACGACAGCTTCCTGGAGTCGGGCCAGGATTAATGGAATATCCACAGTTGAGAGGGTGAAAGGACTGAGAACTTTTGCAGCAACTCAATATGCAAGGGAGATTCACGTTTTTGCCGCTCAGCAGTCAAGAGAATATTGAATCCCGGAAGCATTTCATATACCTCTTGCACATCCAATAACATTCTCCACGTACCGTCGCAGCCCAACCCCAATCCAGGGAATTCCCGTATGGCGAGGAGACACACTCTCATTGCCACAAATGTGACACAAGTTGATTTGACAGAGAGCAAATTCCCCAGTCAGTGGCTCTGTCACATCGAATTAGGAGGACTTTTCTTCTCCACCACGGCAGATTAATAATTTTCGCCACTCTTGTTCTTCCAAGTCACTCTGCGGCATTGCGAGGGGAGAGAAGCCTCCACATAGCACCCCATCAATCCCAGCGGACTTCTAAGCTCTCCACCAGGACTTTCGCACAAGATGTTGCCGGCAAGGTTGCTTATGAATTGCGTGCCAAAGACAAAGTGATTATCCTGCCAATGTGCTGCCGCACACTTAATGCTCAAGAAGGGAGTGCATCATGTGCTGTGGCACGCACGTCGTCGTACGTGCGAATGAGGAGGTGGCAAAGTTTGGCCCCCAAATATATGGAAAAAGTCATACACAAAGCGCAATTACCACGTAACTTTTGACTTGCCGAGTAACATGACTATTATAGTTGCGGTACTCCATTATGCTTCGCCCCTCGCATTCCATTCTGCCGTGCTCAGGAACACTTTCAATTTTAACCAGTGGAATTTTCCAGGCGAAGCAGAGATATTTTTTGGGACTTTCAAGTTCCCAGTGGAGCATAGAAATTTAGTAATTATTCATATTTAGAGCGTTTGACCAAATTGTCTGGTGGAAACTTCTAGGCAGCACTGAAATTTCATTAAAGTTATAATTCTCTCGTACGGCAGCGGCGACATAACTCTGTGATACCTGCACTGTTGTGCTTCAAAATAGCTCTGAACTTGTCCGAAATCGCCTCGCTCTTCCCTATTGTTGTTTTCTTTGTTGTTGTTCCAACTACAGTGCAACAGCACTCCATTATTCATTCCCTAATGAAAAGGAGGTGAGAACCTCGCTTCGCGAGTACCACTGTTACACTGAAATGGAAGTAACGTGTCAACAGATTATTTTTTCATCGTTTTTCATACATAATCGTAAAAAAAATGGAAACTTGCTGCATAATTAATTCGGGCCGAAAAAAGGGCTTAATGAGCCATAAGGGTAAAAATGTTCAGGAAAATTGATATGAAGCATTAGCACGCGTGAAGGTGAGAAATCAATAAGGGCGTCTCTCTCTCTCTCGGCATTTCCACGAGCATTGCAGAATGTTATTCATGTTTGTGGAGAAATTTCTAATGACTAATGAGTGAAGAGAGACTCACAAAAGACGATTCTTGTGGTGCTTTTTCCCATCCATGTAAACCTTTGAGTCCCTCTTGCGATTTCCATCTCAATGGTCTTTCACATTGGAGAAAATGATGTAAATGGAAAATTCAACGGATTCCACTTTTCTCATTCAGTCAGTCTCCCAGTGAGATTCCGTAGGAAAAACACGTGAAAATCGTGAAAGAGGGTCCCCATGGAGCTGAAGAGAAGTTCTTCATTCTCCTCGCAAATGCATTTCTCTTCAATTGATACTTTCTATTTACCCATGTCGTGCGAATAGAGTAACTTCTTTTCCTGTTTGGTAACTTTTTTCCCTCCACTTTTCCCCATTTCATTCCAGTCATGAACTATTACGACAGTCTTGAACTCTCTCTCTCTCTTGCTCGCCTTATTCTTGAGCAAATATACAGCAAAAGGTGGGATCTGCAGCGAAGGGCGCGCTTTTTCGGCAAGAGAGGATGGAATTGTATATTTTTCGCTTCAATGAACTACAAACGTACGAGAATGAGAGATAGAGCATTCATGCT
Source organism: Phlebotomus argentipes (assembly GCF_947086385.1). Taxonomy (NCBI): domain Eukaryota; kingdom Metazoa; phylum Arthropoda; class Insecta; order Diptera; family Psychodidae; genus Phlebotomus; species Phlebotomus argentipes. The sequence goes on along the minus strand of NW_026776177.1, from coordinate 17,184,863 downwards.
ATAGTATTGAGGAATTTAATGGGAAAAGTACACATCGCCACGGTTACGGCAAATCGCAATGTCTTTTGTGAGAATAACACGAATTCTGTCTGGCATTTTCGCGCGACAATTCGAACTTGTGAGTAATTCAAATGCATAGTGATCCAATTTGATCGTTTGTGGACACAAAGGGTTTATTTTCGGCTTTACTCGAGTGATAAATCAATATTACACACCCTTTTCTCGCCACCGTGAACCAGCCCGAAGGGTCGCGTCGCCAAACCTGCTGGAAATAATTTGCATATTTCATAATTACGAATTATTAGGACCATATTTCCATTAGGCGAAATCGTATTAAACAGAGGGGAAAGTGAAAAATTTCACCCCCTGTGAAATATTATGCCACATGAAACAATGTGGCCGGGAAGCTCTCTCCACTTCAATAGCATATCCGAAATGCAAAGAATGCACACAGAGAGCGCTTCCGACCTGCCTCGGGCCATCACATAATTCCGCCAACAGAGCTCAAGAGGAAGAGCCTGAGTCCTTGCAGGCATTGCCGCATTAATTGTGACCGTGTTGAAAAGCCGTAGATCACGTTTTTCGAATCACAGTGCATGAGAGTCTCAATCCCTTGTCGCATACTAATTGAATCATTTTCTTGCACCCTCAAGGAATAGCATAAGGCGCAGTGCTCATCTGAAATCGCTGAGCAAATGAAGCCAGTCAGGCTCCAATTGACCGTCGTGGAAAATCCTCTGGCTGGATCGTAAAATCATGCCTTGATTTGAATTTTATGACAGAGATTTCGATGGCGCGATGGAAATGGCCTCAGTGTGGCAAGACTATAGTGCAAGTGGAGGGTTGAAATTGCTATTCACCCCAAGGGACCGCAGCCCTTGTTTCATTCCCCCGTCGCATCGCTATTTGCCAATTTTTCCCCACAAACAGCCAGAAACTTGTTCGTGGTGCCAAAAGTCGTTCATTGTGCCTTTAAGAAGCAAAGTTGAAGAATGCGAAGAGCAAAGATATCTTCAAAGTCATTAAGAAGTATTCAATTTCAATGCTCAGACCTTTGTCCATTCTCATGTCCCTCCATCGATTCTCAAGGGGGAGATAATACAACCAGAAGTGGTGTACAGCTCAGAGGAAGTGGAAGTGTTTAAAAGCAGTAAAGAAACGAGACAGTTCGATGATCGCCAATCATTGGCAGAATGTTTGCATTTGGACTTGGAAAATGCTTTTTTAGAAAACTCTACGGACAATTTTGGCTCTAAATCAGCAATTTTGAGTTCGTCCACAAATCATAAAAGATAATTTTGTGATCTAAAAAGGTTTGAAACTGAGCCTTTGAAGATCTTTTAGTGATATTTTGTGATTATGGTCAGAAAATATACATAAAAAAGCGATTTTAGGTGGATTCTTAAAGAAATATCGCACAAAAACTTAAGAGATTTCAAGTGCCACAATTATCAGACTTATTCGGAAATGGTGTACAAAGGTAAGGCATATTGTCTCCCCCTTGACCATTCTATGAGCAATAGGACTCAAGCTTTCTCCCTTTGATGAATGTTTTATGATGAAAGGAAAAAAAGGTCCTCTGGATAATTCAGTGTTTTTTCTGACTCTGTGAGTGTAACAGGATAATTGTGTCACCCATTCTGGGGAGACTGAGTGTGAGCAGTCCTGTTCATGGCAGTTGTTTTTAATGATTCGACCTGAGAGGGCGAAAATGCTGGAAAAGGGCGCAAACAGCTCCGCGGGGACCGATAACTGCAGTCTGTTTTATGATCTGCCCAATACGGCCTCCCGGGGAGGTTCTCGGCTATTTGCACGCAACATATGATGGAGATTTCATACACAAAAATTGCACTCGCGCTAATGGCGACTGAGGAGTCCTCGGAAATTGTTGCGAGCCTCATATTTTTCATGACAGGCTCCATATGGTGAGCATTTCTGGCGGATATCGTAACGAATGTGCGGTATTTGCGACCAGCTGCCATAATTTCTAACATGTATGACTCTCGTGGTGCAGTGCACCAAAAACCCTATGTCAAACTATCGCCAACTCCGGAGCCCCGATCCGGGGGTGGGGGTGGTGGTGCAGTGTGACGATGTGAGAGAAAAAAGACCCATTCATGGCTTCTCGTAGTGCATCTGGTTCTGCCTGTGGTCGTTAAAAATTACCGCCTGTCTGAAAAGTTTCATGTGAAAAGCTCAGCGCTGGAGTGGCGAAAGAGCTTTCACACCGTCTCGACTGAGGAACTGCCAACAAGGTGAAATCTGATGCATGTTTTAGAAGGAAGTAAGCAAGAGGCTATGCACAAAAGACTCAACATGGAGGAGCTGAAGCCACGCAAACAACCTCATGAATACCCCCTTAATTACCACAGCTTTTTTCCCCAACTCACCCTCATTGCACACTCTGGCCAGCTTTATAAATTTATTACGTGAGAACAAGATTAATCGCAGAATCATAATAATTTTGCAGTTTTAAAGTTTTCAGGGCAGAAGTTTTGCATTTCAAGATCCCCGTGCAGAGCAAGTTTTATCGAAATCTCGAGAATTAACTACTTTGCCTGTGCGAAGTGAATAAAGTGGGGCGCAACAAAAGGACAAAAAGTCCATGAAAGTCTAACTTTTCACTGCACCGTGAATTCATTCGGCACGAGGGAAAGAAGTGAATATCTCAACAATTTGTTTGCCGGAAAATTAGTCACAAGCCCATTTAAAGCATGCTTATCAGGGACAGATAGAAGTTTTGTGACAGAAAAACTTCTTGCAGCGGTAATTTTACAGAATTTCTCTCGTGAGATATAATCAGGTGAAACCCCAGCCAATATTCCAGGTAAGCAAAACGAAGAGGGAAAACATAAATATTTTTCCATGAAGCGATATACTCGTGAGCAAGCGAAGCTGATAAATTTAATTTTCAGACTTTCTCAGTCATGTCTTCCACCCACGCCACTCTGCCAAGCAGCGTCGAAGACAGAGTTTCAACAGCCAATTTCTGGAGATTGAAAGAAATTACCTTTAAGACATTAAAGTGCTCCCGCAGACAGAGTTTATTGTCCTAATGAACCATCAATGTTTACGAAATGAACTCTGCGCACAGCACACAATTTTCATATCTTTCGCACCCCCTTCCGCCCAGAATTAACACCGCAAACAGACAAATAAATCAAATTAAACTGCAAATTCATTTCGGTCAAAACAGGGAGGGTCAATCCTCAACAATATTTGCTCACATCTTTTTTATTGTTTCTCACACTCCCACCACGCAGACACACCCTGATTTGGCCGAGAGAGAATTGCAATAAAAAATGATTTCACACTTCAATTGCCTCGTCTGGAGATGAAACGAGCCAAAGGAAAGAAATCGAAGGTGAGAATCGAAGAAGAATTTAAAGTTTATTGGATATTTTATAAAACACATACAATATCAAGAGTAATAATAATTTTTCCAATTATCTTTTTCGGATAAAAGCTATCATCCATTAGCTAATAAATGGTCAATTGAACACTGTAATTTGACTGGGCATGATGAAACCGTAATTTTCCAAGAAAGTCACCCAAAACTATTAGTTCTTAATGCGCCTCCAGGTTCAGAAATTAAAGTGGAATTAATGGAATTTTATTACCATCATCAACAGTCAATAAATTCAGGCTTTTCCACCCCTTGCGGAGTGACCCTCACCCTGATTCCAATCTCATTTCGGCGGGGTAAGACATTCCATCCGTGCCTTGTATGCAATAAAAGTGGAGGATTGATCAAATAATAAATTACGGGAGACACAGGGGGCGAGACGAATAATTGTGTGAGTCTTATTTAAAAATTCTCCGTCGCCCCCTTGCAGAGAGGGAGAAAAGCCAATAAAAGTCAGTGATTTATTTGCACGGAATATAAAATCAATTTCGATAATGGGGGCGCCGAAGACGGTCTCAGGTGGGTGTCCTCAAGATCATTTTCGCAGTGATAACATCTTATCACTGTGGCGTCGTCGTATCACACCACTTATGCCATCAAGCTCAACAAATGCGCTGATTTATTCTAAAGTGCTTCCCATAAAAACAGCGCGAGGAACACTGTGCCAAAAGGTACGCTCGAATAATCACTTTTATGACATCATATACACCTTTGAACCTCTGCATATCCCAACGATATCGCCTGATTAATGGCCAGATTCGCAGCGGGAATATCAAATGTTTCTCCAATAAATAAAGCTGTTATTAACACTTAAGAGTCTTCCCAGTGAGAAGTGAAAATGTGAAAAATATTTGCTCTTAAATGCCTCTGCGACATGCTGAACATGCTTTTCATGCCAAGAAAATTGGTCGAATGTTGTAGAGAAGAAAAGGAGCAATTTTTTAATGGTTGCGTCTCACTTCATGTGAAGCACTATATAGTGGAAATGGGGTTTATGGTGTTGTCTTTACATAATTTCCAAATAAATTCTGTGCAGATATTGGCACCAAAATGGATACTATGAACCCAAACCATTTGGCACAGTTTCATTCGCTTTATTACGTCCGCAACAATATTTTTATCTCCATCCGGACTGATTTGGAATCACGGCACTTTGAGGCTGCTTCACTAGTCACAAATGTACTAAAAGAACTGCAATTTGTGGATTTAGGATCTGGACAATCTGCACTATACTTTGCGTAGTCTCAACAGAATTCCAAGATACTTTAAAATGAAAGGAGACCAAAGGCAGTTGAACCTATTCTATACTGTGTCTCTCTGGTTGTCTTATATCAACATATTCCGTATGAAAACCATTATAGATAGGCTTTCTCAACACACTTAATCGTGTAAAAGTGATTGCAAAGCAATCTATAATAAATTCCCCTAACAATCTTGCCTCTTGTATTCAATAGTTTGTACGCTTGTTCAGGCGAACAAAGGTGGAACCAGAGCGACGTGGAAGGAGGTATAAAATATAATGGGTTGTGCAAGAACAACAGAAGATGACGCGATGGGGGAGTGTAAATGGAGATAATTAGTTGCGATCTTATGAAATTCAAGAGTGCAGGAATATTGCATGAATTAATTCACTCGCATTATCTCATGTTGTTGCCAGCCTCTTGTACCCAACATTATTCATAGCGACTATCTCGTGTTGCCACCTTGAGCTGCAACTTATGTCGGCGGCATTCCCTCGCGGCACACGAATCCTCTATCGCTGGCATTCAGCTCGTCTTGAGGGGCGCTCCAGGGACTCAACTTCCCGGCGACAGCCACAATCCTCTGCACGAGGAGGAGCTTGTAGTCCTCATTTGCCTGCAAATTCTCGGGCAACTTTCAAACAATGCGCTCCTCGTGTCGGCATCGAAATTCCATGGCGGAAGGAGCTCATTCAATTGTGGCAGGAATCTATGCGAGCTCCTCCGGCTGGATTCGCGCTTTCGCGGAGAATGTACAAAGTTTATAACACGATGGAACTCATTATTAAATTGCACAACACACGCATCTTCACTAATGAACAACACCATTTGCATTTTCCCACCACTGAACACGGGGTGGAAATCGCCTTTGTTATCAATTCCAGAAGGGAGTGATGAGAGGCTCTACCCCCCGCTAGAGGGCTGACAGTGCGTGCACCAGGTTCAGCGAATAACAGCACAGAGTCCCAGTGATCTCATTTTTCAGCCTGACTGATTTATTCTAAACATTTCCAATGTTGCATCAAATTTGCTACGCAATCGATAGCGGAAATTTGCGGAATTCTAAATATTTTCACTTTTGTCTCTCAATACCCAATTAGAGAAATACTTTATTGAATTCTACCACAACTGCAACGCTCCATTGGACTGGAATGCACATGTGAAAGTATTCCAGAGAAATTTCCGGCTTTTAATGCACTCCAGCTGAGGAAGTGGACAATTACGTTAAATTGGTCTATTTTGCCGCATGTTTTCCTCCCTTCGGTGAGGGATGTTTGTGGCTTAAAACAATGGCAGAGGGAATTGCTCACCTGCACACAAAAGTCCATTGATGCACCTTAATCCATGGGTTCAAGGGAAATTCTATGTGCTCGAATATCGCACTCCAAGTTCAACTTGGTCCTCAAGACAGTCAGATGCAAAAGAGTTGAGAAAAGCTGGAAATTTCTTGAAACATTTCAATGAAATTCTTCTGCCATCGCAAGAGTGCTTCAAACTCACACTAATCCCAATAAATATTACTCTCATCTCTCATTGCAAATCACAAATCGATATGAAATCCCAGTGATAAATTTCAGTGAAAACTTCCCACTCACAGTCGAAGTCGCACAATCTTCACTGGCCACCCTTTATATTGTTTCAAGTGTCCAAATGGGGAGCTGCGATAAGACACTTTCAATTGTGGCACATCTAACAAGGAAGACCTCCTGAGAACTTTTTTCCCCACCCCCGCATCCAATTATTAACTCGCCAATGATTTACGATGGAGTTTGAACGCGGAAGGGAAATAAATTGCGGACATTGTTTGGCGCCTCCGAAACACAAACTCCCGACCATTATAAGGGAAAATTGCACACGAGAGCCTCACTTGAAGTTGGAAGAAATCAAAGCGGAAAAGAGCTTCCTCAACCAATTGGCGCACTGGTTTTGAGCTAAATTACAAGAGACCCTCTTTCCTGTGTGATTCTTTCGCCCTGGCGCAAGTGTTGTACACTGCTTTGACACTGCAGGAAGCATAAAGTGAACTCATGCTGACTCTCATGTTCTCAGTTGCATAATCCAATCTACCCCGACTGCGGAAACTTTCCACCCTCTTTCGGCTTTCTTTGTGCCTCTCTCGAGTGACTCTCCACTCGCTATTGTTGCATGAAATATTAATTAAACTTTGTTTAATTACACTGCTTTTTTTAGAGGAAATGCCACGCATATGAAATGGTGAGATTTGAGCGAAAATTTCACCACCTCAAGTCCATTGCGCCTCTTTGACAAAGTGTGAATTCGAGAGAAAATTTAATAAGGATCGCACTAGCACGCAAATTGATATTGTCTCATGAATATTCAATTATTCTCTCTTGCCAATATTAGTTAAGATTTGTTCTCCGCACCACAAGAGTGGAGCCTTTGTGCCAAAGGAGCACAAAAGCCGAATTTTCCTGCCTGGCACGAGTGAGATATTCATATCGATCTCGTTTGGTACAATTAATTAACTCGACGCATGTACGACACATTATTGAAGCATATTAGCTTCACATTCCATTAACCGAAATTGCTTTTGCTGTCGAGCTTACAACTTCTTAATTTTCAATTCTCTCTCGCACTCAATGGAAATTTGCAATTTCATCTGCGGTTTATTGTATTGCATATTTGGGAGGTGATTTAGCGATTATGAGCTGGAAAGCTAACCTAGGGTGAGAGAGAGCGGTTTTGGGTTTCAGGCAGTGAAGTTGGAAATCATGATTCCCTTCAGTTGTGCCGTGAAAATGTCATGCCCCAAAATGAAGCGTGATGGAAAAGGGAGGGAAAACGAGAGCTCTATGGATAGTTTTATCAGCAACTCCACGATTGTCGAAATTGGATGTGAGAGTATCGAAATCAGAGCCCCAACTCAATGGGCAGTGCTGTTCTTTCTGTCGTTATCTCAGCTCCACCCTCGGCAGTGGATTCTCTGAGTGGATTTATGGGTGAAATTGTCGGATACGAGAGCTTGACCCTTCTCACAGGCCATTTAAGCTTAATGTTTTGTGGTGGTTGTTTTGCGGCTGATGGATATTTTGAAGCACATTCATCAACATTTCAGCCCAAAGACAGTCCAATGGAAAGAAAACACTGGCATATGCTTGAAAAACAAGAGGGATTTTTCCCCTGTCAGACAATAAAATTTAATTTCGCCTCATATAAATGTGGAATTTTCATAATCTGGGATTTTTCTTTTACCCCCCACGCAACTCCAGAGAGAATGAGAGCAATTTTCCTACGACAGGGAAAAAATAATAATTTTTATTCATTGTATGTTTACGCAGAGACGCCCCAACATCGCTCCAGTTTCTTCCCCTTCAAATCATTTCCACGCATTCGCAATTTTATTATACCCACCATTCTGATAAGAATTCCGAATATGTTTTGCAATAAAGCATCGCACTTTGTTGCGCCTCCGTTGGAGAAAATTTGCCGGCGATTGTCATCATGAGGGAGCAAATTAGAATAAAAGAATGGTCCGCTTCATAAAAATGATACATAACCGAGCTTTATGACTGGTGCTTTCGTCAATGATTGTGCACAATATTTAGCATTTCAAGTGCAGTAAAACGACAAACGAGAAGCAGCGGGGAAAGTCGTGGGGTTTTTCATCATCCACCCTTTGGTGTGTATTTATTTGGTCGCCGCCATGCAATTCGCCACAGCGAATGTAATGAAGCGAGCGGAACAAATGGAGAAATTGACGATGGATCTGAATGTGTGGTCATCTGAGGGAGGGAAGGAGCCGCCAGACAATCGAGCTGCCCTTCTGCAGTGCTGCCATTGCGGAGTTGATTCAAGTTAATGGGGGGAAAATCGCACTGCAGATCGTTTAGTCAGTATTTATTGTGTGCATGGCAAGGCGGAAATTCCATGGCACTTCCTCTGCCTTTTTTCTCGGCCAAGGGGGCCACACTCAAAGGTGTGGGCTGTGGGTGGGCGCCCGAAAAGCGGGACGGCGGTAGAGACGAATTGCCCGATTCCATTTATTTATGGCGAAAGCGGTGCCATATTGCCGAATTTATATCCTGTATGAAAATTTATTCCTGATACTGCAATAAAATATCGAGAAGCGCCGAAGCTCAAGTTGTCACAAACCATGGATGTTGCCGTCAGAAGGAAAACAACATTTGGCCGCCCGTCTCTCCTCCGCCCACTTGTAATTTCTATGGCATCCAACTATTGACACATCCATTTGTCACCTGACTTTGCGCGGTGCCGGTGAAAAATTAAGGAAAAGTGCCGAGGGAGTTCTTTGGCATATGCAATTTCGCATCCAAGAATACTTGTCGCCTTTTTTTTCTGCCACTCGGGAAATATGGACTGACAGAGAGATTTGAATACGTTGGAGAGGAAATGAGAAAGGTGTCCCCGGGGAGGAAAGATGGTTGCCGGGAAAAGGTTGCAGAAAAATGTCAAGTTAATGCCATTTATAAGAAGAACTGCACACATTAGTCCGAGAATGTCGACAGTTGCAGCAATTCTCTCCAGCTACAGAATGACATTTGTTTCTTTCCTCAAAAACTTTGTAAATGCTATTTTTTTCGTGACTCGATATGAAAATCTCAACGAAGTTAAATGGAAGGCGAAATTCCGTATTTCTCTGATAAATCAAGACAAAATCACTACAGTTCAGCATTGTTCTCTCTCTCTCTCTCTCTTGCTCGACACAATTATCATTCAGTGATGAAATCGTTAGCATTTCGCACAGGAAAGACATAAGATGAGTTTGTCAAATGAATATAGCATAAGCATTTTGATAAATCTCCCCATTTTGTCACCCATGAGAAGCTCTTCCGTTGTATAAGCATAATAAACAGTACGACATCAATATGATGATGTGATACTTCATGGTGTTTTCGCCCGTAACAAGGGGAGTGAGTGCTCAAAAGGAAAATCTCCTCTTGTGTCATGTGAAGCAGTAGAGTAAATAAAAATTACAGCGCGACACTGAGGGTGGCTTTTCACACAGTCTCTCTGGGCGTTGTCAAGCAAAATGTTTTCCCAACAAATTTGTATGTTTCCCCATTCTCGCAACTCCCCATAAACCTCAAAAGAATATCAGCAGTCTAAGTGGTGAGAAAAGCGTGGGTTCTCAGTGAATTGTTAAAGTATAAATATTGGATACTTATGAGAAATTTCAGGGTCCTCAAATAGCATGGCAGTGTTGAGAAAGAAGAGCGATTGAAAAGGTTAAAAATCAATCTATATGCTAAGCACGAGTGGCTGTGATGCCTTTTACGCCCAAGACAAGCCATTTGCATGTACAGTCCCCCATCGAAATGAATAAATAAAGCCACCATTCAGCTGCTGTTTGAAATTAAAATTTCACAGCAAATCGATAAATTTGCCAGCCACTCTGCCAAAATAATCTTCAAGTGTAGTCATCGAAAATGTACTGTGGGAGTTATTGCGCCCATTATTACCCCAAATTATTAAGCTCTAATAACTGCGAATGATTGCGGCTCTTCTGCGCCCAAAGTTTCCACCCCCTGGGCGAATTGAGGCGAAAGCTCTTAAGCTTTCTCAATGGTGCGTGTGGTTTTATTTTCGCAAATAAATTGCACAGAAGCTTGGCTGGGTGGCAAAAATGTCGAATGAACTGACAAATTTCCCAACAATTTTCACCATATTCAAATTATTTGCTGGGGATCCATGTGTTCCACCCTTAATTAAAATGTGTATGAAATGTATATTGCGCCATTACTGCGAAATGTAAAAACATGGATATTATTTTCGCACTGATATCACTTTGCCATGCCACACGACCATATACTAAATATGTTTTCGCATAAAATATACACTATAATTAAAAACACTCTCGCGAAGCTCTTCATAAGTTTCCGGATTGCAGAGTCTCAATGGAAAAAAATGTTCTCAGCCATCCAGTGATTGATAAAGCCACAGAATTTATCACGGAAATTCCAATGTCATAAATGAACTTTTCATGAAGTGTTTCCTCGCTTTGCCACTGGATCTGCAAAAATGTTTCATAAAATCACTACCCATACATATTCCCTATATGGCGAAGTAGATATGAGTGCATATGTTGCAGTGATTTATTGTCTACGACTTGTACTTTTTTCCATGGCAGCCGTTTTTGCTCGTCGCTGGAAAATTCTATTTCTCATCATAAATTGAGATAAATTTCCAGCGAGCGGAGTGAAAAGTGGAACTTTTCGCCAGTAAAGCGCAACTTAATAAAATAGCACTGCCAGAGCACAAAGAAAGCTTGTTGCTGAGGTATTTTCATTATAACATTTTAAGTATATTCCACCACACCCACGCACTTGCTGCGGCAATTTTGATACAGAGAGAGTAGAATTTAATATATTCTCTCACTGCAAGAAGCCACTCCTCATCGTCTTGCCTCAAATATTCCGCCTTCCGTGCCTGCGTCCTGGGGCATTCTGTCGGTGAGGATCAAGGTGACTCCGGGCTTATTAGGCATTCCTGCCGGTGTGGTGTTTAGGGTTGAATTTCTGGCTGGAATATGCAGGCGAACTGCTAATTAGGCTGTTTTAATTGCCACACAGTTGAGTTGATTTAGCGCGTGATGGGTGTGAGCAGAGGAAAGGAGTACAAACCATTAATTAACGTTTTCTGCGACACAGAGACACAGTCTTGGGAAAGTCGTGAAAGTCCTTGGGAAAGTGAGAAAGCATCATGAGGGATTTATTACTTACCACTTTGCCAAAACCGTCGTTGATTGATTAGTCTTTTACTCATTGCCTTTCACAGTCTTGCAATTATGATATCTTCCCATACAATTCAAAAGTAGGTTATCATGGCGTTTTTGTACATTTTACCCCAAATACACGAGATTATGTAGATCCGGTTCGAAGGACCAGATCTTGAGTTGTTTCATTACTACTGTTTAGCTTTCTTTACATTGTGTGCATTTTTATCACTGCAATAAAATGTTTTCACAAGTGTTTTTCCATTTTGATCTGCAGTCTATGTTGAGGGCAAGACAATGGCGAGTTTGCAGATGAAGAAAGCCACTAAATGATAATGAATAGTGAATCACCCCAATATTCGTCATATTCTCGCAACTTCTTCAGTCTTCGAGTGCGATACTTGAGAATTGGCATGCAAATAGAATTGTGCAGAGATGCAGTATCTTTGGAAGTTGTCCAGCGATCAGGCGCGGAGCGTGGCGGAGGAGGAGTGGAGTATAAAAGCATATACATTAGCTCACAAGCGCCAATTTAATGGATTTTATATTGTTTGCATAATGGATAGTAAATCACATTAATTGCCAATGTGCGCGAGAGGATTGATTTGAGTGGTCTGAGTGAACCTGCAGTCGTTCGCTCCTTTTTCGACGTCTCCCACTCGCTTGTCCTCGAGAGATGGGGCATAATTCACACGAGCACTCCGGCGGAGATTAAGCCAATTAAATATTTGCGATTGATGTTCGGCAATGGTCAACTCGCGGTTGATTTAATTATTTACGGAGTTGGTATTTGGAAGTGTCTACACACTCTAGCATCAGGATCGCTAATTGAAATTTACCGTCTCGTCTCGTGGCGCGGTAATCCACATTAAATCGCATATTTATTCATGGGCATCGCCTCAATGTTGATTCACATATTTCACAGCTGACACGGAGGGCAAAAGGTAATCGCCAAGATACACAGTCATTTGCCACTCGTTTAATACCTTTTTGAATATTTAACCGTGAAAAATTAGACGCCCAGCAGGTCAGCTTCCACCGTAATCCTTAAGCCGATCGATTCGCCAGATTATTTGCACATGACTCGCCCCGCTCACTTCGCGTGGAAGTAATTCACTGAAAGTGAAAGATGACTTCAAAGACCGCCGTCTTTTCACGATTTTCCCCCCTTTTCGCCCTGTAATTATAAACAAATTTGTCCCACTCCCACAACGAGCAACGTCAAGTGCAATTTATTTATTGTCGCAAGGCAGAATGTGCGTGGAGCTTCTAAAGGAGCTCCTTTGTCATCTGCAGAGTGAATTTTGCGCAAAATAGTCGTCAGTTGAAAGTGTGCGTTGGTGAATAAGAATGGCAATAACTATGCAGTAAATCTAGGGCCTAGAGATCATTAACTTGAGTCAATAAATCTGAGAATATTGTGCGCAAGTTTGCTTTAAAATGTGGCAGAAGCCCGAGGAAAAAAAAATATCATTCCACTCTCTGCAGATCTGAAAATATTGAAGGGTCGCCAAAGAAGTTAATAAAGTAAGACAGTTTGTTCGGCAAATATTCATTATTCTGATTCATTCTTCTGGGCCATGCGGAGGACTTAATTTGCAAATACGGGCGTCGAATTGAAGCATGAGTGCATCGAGAAAGGAGAGAGAGAGAATTCTATTAAGCCGATTTTTCATATCCGTCTCCCAATGGTGAATCCTGGGGCGATTTGTAGCATTTTCCGTTTGATGATTTTGATACCTTTTGCCTCTCCTCGGCAGGACTCACTTTTTGCCCTGCGGGGCGACTTTGGCTCTGCAGGAAATGTGACTGTTAGCAACAAGTCCCATATATGCAGAGCTCTGCTCTTCCCCTCGGGATATACAAGAAATTGAGTGATATTGAAAGAGAGAGAGAGAGGAGATGAAAATGGAAAAATTGTGTCAAATCACCATGATTGGAGTGGAGAATTGGATGGAAATTTTCCGCCTTTCGTATTCACTTCCTCGTTCGGGAAAAGTTCTTTGGCTGTCAAGTCGCGCAATTTTGCCCAGTTAAATCGAGAATGTAAAATTAGATTTGTCCCTAATTAGAGGGAATTATGTATATATATGGACGAAGTGGCAAGAAATGGAGGGAAAATGAGCTGCTAAGCTGGCACTTTGCGGATTACACGGAGTTTGTCTCCCCCTTCACACTTTAATCTCCCCACTTTGGCTGCACAATGTGATGAAATCTTCACGTTTTAGCAAACTTTATAGTTTCACGTCTCAGATTCTCATTCTGCCATCTCACCCAGTGAATCTCTTCAACCCATTGAGAGCCAGCGGAAAAAAGGCCGAGATGAAAACAGGCCTCAATTGTGATACAATATAAGAAAAGAGATACACTCCTCCGGCAAATCGTGTACATAACTTCTATTTTTATCCGCCGCATAGAAAAGGAGGGAAATCTCAATCGATTACATTGTTTCGCAGCATTGAAATTCTTATCGGAGAGTTTGAATCGTAACGCCGCACGAACGATAAGATTTCGTGACCGACAATGTTTCAATCTTGCCACACTTGATCGACGCTTAAATTGAAATATTACTTTATTGTAAGTCTTATTCAATTTCACTCACATGATGGAATAATTTCTCTCTTCTGAAATTTCTTTTTACAAGTATTTGAGCACTTTTTGCTGACATCTTTGCGCCTTATTGACAAAACTTAACATTTTAAGTGTCTTTTTTGATACTTTGTGACCACAAACATCTGTAAATGTTTGCCACTGTTCGCATTTTCCATACATTAATCGCTAAATATTACTTATAACTTGACCATGCAACAACTCGCATACAAACAAGCTCTGTTCACCTGAAAAAGCTGCTGAACGTCTTTTCGCTCGTTGTGTTGCGTAAACACACAGAGAATTTTCAGATGTAAACAGAAATCACGCCTCTTTAATGACGATATTTTAATAAGAAACCTCAGAAGCATTTATGTTGATTGAGTCAATTGTTGTATTGTAATGCAATCTGTTGGGCGATGCGTCACTAATCGAGAGAAGACGCTCGAGTTTAACCTTATAATTGTTCAATATTAAACAGGTTGAGCACGCTCGTGTGAGAAAATTGAGTGCTCTTAGCATTTTTACACTGAATTAAGTCACTGCAGTCTGGTGTGTTGCTCCAGCAAAGGCGCGCATTGAATTGCCAATTGGCTGGAAAGTGGCCCCAAGTCGGCATGACAGTGGTGAATGGGGTGAAATTGGCCAGGAAGGCGAGGCTGGTGCTCCTGCTGGGCCTCTGTATGGCAATGCTGGGACTCCTTTGGCAGCATTTCTGGGCCACGCTCGTGCCAAATGTAAGTTCATATTTGGCCGCTCATCAAGTGCATACTTCAAAATTGATTTCCTTCTCTCCCCACTTTTCCGGGCAATAAAAGATCTTCCTGTGGCGATTGAAATGGGAATTGCCGCTGGAGATTGAGATGAATATTTCACTATTCAATTGGGTGAACTCCAACGAGAGTCTGCAGAAGCCCATCTTCGCCGAAACTGGGCCAATCACTTTCCGGCAGGAGAGCGCAAATGATGAATATGCGCGCGATTATGTGATTCGGCCCATATTCCAGGGGCATCTGCGGAAGAAGTTCTACTGCACCGCCAACTGTGCCAATCTCAGCATCGATAGCATCTCGACGCTGAATTTCAGGCGTTCGGTGAGATTTATTCACAGCTTCTTCGCAGATTTCTGATGCTTATCACTGCGCATTTTTTGCTGTTCTTCCCAAAGTTGCCCAGCGGCTGGCGTGACACCTCGAGGCCTTGCTCTTGGCTCCCTTGCGCACTGCAGGAAGCCCTGTTCGGCGGTCGGCGAGAGGAGAAAACCAGAGACGTGACTTCTGACCCTTTTGGCCTCAGTCTGGTGAGTTTGGCGTCCGACATCGACATTTTCGACAGGGAAATTGTCACCTCTGACCACAATCGCTCAGCCATCGTCGTCAGAGCGACAGGCATCTGCAGAGCAATCACACTCCTCGCCACCGGCATTCCCGAGAGTCTCCATGGCATTGCCGCTGATAGATTTACAGCCATACATGATGATTCCGGGCCAAACTTCCTGAACGTCTCCTGCGCCAGTTCGGAGATTCCACTGTTCATCTCCCCGCCTGGCGTCTCAATTGCGGTGGAGCCAACTTTTAGCATGATCATTAGTGCGATTTATGAGCTGGAATTCCTCGTTATGCTGCCATTCAATCGCCAGCCTGACGCACGGACGTTCCTGCCATTGCTGAAAATTCGCCAGCAAGGCTCCATGAGAGAGAGTGCGAGGAGATCCTATCACAATCACCTCTTCGTCGTTCATTTGGGGCGTCATTTTTGCTGGAAAATTCTTCTCGGTTTGGGAATTTCAATAATCCTTTGCACTCTGGTGGTGTTGGTGAAGACAAAGAGAAACTACAAGATTTATTTTATAGAGCATCAGGAGTTGGAGAATCTTTCATAAGCTGTTTCTGTAAGAGCAGCAAATATTGTTTTTAGGTAAATGAGAAAAGTTCTCAACATTCCGTTCGAACTTGCATTGTTTATTTATTATATTGCATGCAAAGTTATGTAGCATTCTTAATGTCAATCTCCGGTCAAGTGTTTTTTTTTTTACTTAAAGACAAATACACAATGTAAAAATCTGCAAATATATAGTTTTAGACACAAATCATTGCCTCTTATTGAGAAATGCCGTAAAAAGTAAATTTAAGCATATTTTGGCTTTCCTCGAGCTTTCCCGTGACATTTTATAGGAGTTGAGCGTGTTGAAGCAATTCCTAATCTCTTGTGACCATTTTGGCCAATAAACACTCATTTTCCGATAAACTTTTCCGCCTCTGCTTGTCGCCAATTTCACTAATGTGTCCCCAAAGTGGTGCCGAAATTGTTTCAAATTGTCTTCAGCAGTAGAAAAGGTCTAATATGAAAAGTTTGTGCGAAAGAGGAAAAAACTTTCCTCCCTCCTTTTATTAGCTTCCTGTGAGTTGATTGATTGGTTTTATTCATCACCCCCAAAAGAGAGAGAGAGATCGGCTCCCGCTGGTGCTTTTTTGCTGCGCGCCAAATGGGGATGAAAGTCACGGAAGCTGCACGACAGCGAGATAATTTATTTAGAAGGAACAGAAATGACGAGATGAGAAAACATTGTAAAATATTGCTGTTTTGGCGGCTGAAGAAATAGGAGGGGATCTGTGGCGGGCTCTCGCGGCGAGTGGCGGAGCGCGAAGTGCGCAGATGGGAAGGCATTGAGTGTAGGGAATCGCGGCCTGCGAGTTCAGTGTGTTTCGGTCTGTCGTGGTGCTCGGTTCGCTTTGCAGCTGCACTCGTTGTCGGAGTATTTTGCCGTGGATCGCTTGCATGTGCCGAGGGCAGAAGAACACATAGAGAGAGAGAGAGCAGGAAATTGTGGATTAAAGTGGCTCCTCGGCGATCCCGTGAAAGTGGGCATGAGCGCCGAGAGGTGTGATTCCGAGTGGTGTGAGTGAAGTGTTGAGCGGATAATTTGGTCAAGACTCCCACAGACTCAAGAGTGCGATTGCAGGACTCTCCCTGGGCCCTACCATGGAGGAGGAGCTCCGCTGTCCCGTGTGCAAGCAACTCTTCGCGAGTCCCGTGCTGCTGCCCTGCTACCATGCCCTATGCCTAGGCTGCGCCCTAGAGCTGCAGTCTCCCAGCACCACCACCACCATCGTGACGGCCCAGGTGCATCCGGCTCCTGCCCAGCACCACTCCTCCTCCTCCGCCTCGTCCACGTCGTCGGCCAGCTCGGGCAGCTCCAGCGCCACCGAGAGCGTGTCCTCCGACCAGGACCAGGCGGACAAGGTCAGCATTCTGAGTGAGGCCGACTCCGGGGTGGTGTGCTGCACCTCGCGGCCCGGCTCCTACGCCGGCACCCCCAATCTGCAGGGGCTGCTCTTCCCGCCCTCCGGCGGAGCCGTGTTCTCCCTCGCGTGCCCTCACTGCCGCAAGATTGTCTTCTTCGACGAGGGCGGAGCCCGCAATCTTCCACCCTATCGCGCCATGGAGTCCATCGTGGACAGGTTCTGCGAGCGCGAGGCGCTCAGGTGCCAAATGTGCGAATCTGAGCCACGAGTGGCGTCTGTGGTGTGTGAGCAGTGCGAGATTCGCTACTGTGACACCTGCCGCGAGCTCTGTCACCCCGCCAGGGGCCCTCTGGCCAAGCACAGCCTCACGCGGCCCCGCGGCGCCTCCACGGTGAGGGAGTCTGTGTGCGGAGAGCACACGGAGGGGCTCAGCCTCTACTGCATCACCTGCAAGAGCCCCACCTGTCAGCAGTGTCTCACGGAGAATCGCCATCACTCGCACGACGTGCAGCCCATCTCGGCCATGTGCAAGGCCCAAAAGGTAGGCGATCAACCCTTTCACTGACCCAAATCCCAACTGAATATGAATCTGAAATTCAAATGAGTCGATCAGCATTTTTGAATGCTAATATTAGTCAAAAAACTACATCAAATCTCATGAATTGAGCACTTTAACCTTCTACATGGAAGATCAATCACAAACCGATCCACTTTCCAATGCTAATCTCAAGCTGTCCAACTGCGTGTGGCATGATACTGCCTCTTATCAGTTGAAGAGCATTTTCCACTGAATACCTTTCTCCCAACTCCTTCAGAAGTGTGTCCAAAATCGCTCCGCATCACCCGCAACTTCTTCCTGGCTTGATTGATGGGCTGTCGATGGCTCACTTTCCGGTAAAGGCTGGAGAGTAAACAGCGAGACGCACGCCCACGGTATCGGTCGCTGGCGTTTAAATAATTAACCACCTGTCAACCCATCAATTATCATAATTCATCATCCTTCCGCGTGAATCTTGAGCGTCTCCATGGAATTGTGTCACTCCAATTTACCGCCTGCAACCGTGGATTTGCCTTTGGAGTGAAAGAACTCCACTATATTCCGTCCACGTTTGACGTTAACAAGTATACGCCGATGAACAGTGCTCTCTTTATCCGCAGAGCACGAGTCCCAAAACGAATTGATTGCCAACGCACACCTTTTGTTGCCATTCCATCATTCCATTTTTATACCTTTACGGCCCTCTCGCTGTTTCTGCCATGTCGATTTATTAACAGATAAGAGTCCGCAGTCGTAAAGACCTCTCATGCGAAATCACTGGGACAATACCCTTAATCACCGGCAATCACTCATGCTATCGCCAAAAGATTTGTACTACGACGAGGCTTGACATCAATTGCAGGCGGTAAAATTTAATTACGCCCAGATTGAGCATTCGCTCTAAACAAATCAGTTAAATCACCTGAGAGCTGAGCAAAAACTCAATTAGTTCAACCCCAGATAAGAACAAATTGGACCATGCTTTTAAGAATACTTCACGTTCTTGTACACATATTTCTCCTAATCTCTCTGGCCGGGGCCGGAAAGTTGGAAAAACTTTGTCCGACACTCCAGACTTGCCATTCACACTCTTTCCCCGGGAAACTTTGTTTAATAGTTTAATTAAAAAGGTTATAAATTTGGGACGGAACATATACAAATTCGTTAAAAACTCCTGGCTAGGCTAATGGCTTTTGTGTCCCCCAGGAATTTCCTTATTTGCATGTCGGATTCGCTTCCAGAACCCCTTTGACTCTCAATGGTGGAACTCGTTAAAGTGGATTAAGCGTTGGATTGTTTTGATAGAGTTTCCATTCTCTCTTGTATTTTTACTACATCCTCAAATCCATCTTGGCAACACTTTTTGACCACTTCTCACTCGCCTTTACGATATCCGGAAGCTGCGAGAGACCCACAATATTTGCTCCATTTCTAAAATTAACACCAAACTTAACGAGAGTCTCTTAAAGTCTCCACAGTCTCCTCATTTGAATATTTTCACAAGGCAGACTCTTTCAGGCTCAATTTCGCTCAACTCACTGTGTTATTCAAGCAAGTCCGGCGAGACAAAAAGACCCGAGAAAAAAAAATGGAAAGTAATTATTTATCCGGCACGCGGCAAACATTTCCATCCAGAATTACAGGCTACTTTCTCAGAAACGTGTCTCTTATGCTCGCCAGTATTGTTCTGGGCGTTTTAGGAAAAACTTTGGTATTTTGGTGAGCAAACACGGAAAACAATGTCGAATTTTTTCCACCATAATTGCCATACACACACACACACTGAGTCTCGGAACATTCTCAGATATACCCTTCGAACTACACTTGTACTTTCTGGGGTTGAAGAGTTCGGGACATTTCTCTTCCCTTGTGGAAATGTGGAAAAAATATGCCATATATATTTATTCATTTGAGTGAAAGGCTATGCATAGGGTGAGGGACGAAATTTCTCTATCGCCCTTCTTCCAGGACATTCACAGAAAAGCCCTCTTTTGAAATTCATTGAAAGGAGATTCAGGGGAACAAAACGTGTGCAATTGCGTAATAATATTTTGTCGTGTGTTTCCTCTGTTTTGGCTGCGATGTAAAAAGGAGAGGTTTTATTGTCGCGGAGAAGGGCTTAAGGAACACTCCATGTCATTAGCATCCCCTCTTTGCGTCAGCCGGCAAAAGGACAAAATCTTCAAACTGAATTTCCGACTCTCCAAATCATTTCAAGTCTTCTCGTGGCACGCAAATAAAATGCAAATGAGCTCTTTACACTTTTGTTATTGCGGCGTTTGAGAGCTCTACCTGGAATCCTGATGGCATGGACCTTTTGTCTCTGCGCCCAGAAAGAGAGAGAGAGATTAAGATGAATGCCGAGCGCGATAGTTGTGCGAATTGGGTATGAATATATTCAAATTCTCTGGAAATATATCCAAGGTTTGATGTGACAAAACTAAGTGTATATAGCATACCTTGTTGTCTTTGAGCAAATCTTGCGTGATTTGCTCCTTTACATGCCTCTGTCACTCAACTGGAAGAGACACAACATACGGCTGGCAAACAAACATCAAACACCCTCAGGGCGCACGATGGAAGCCCGATTCCGGGAGTTGAAAGCGAGAGTTTCCACCGCTCTGGCTGATTTCTCGTATCGATAAGGAAATTAAAACGGAGTCCCACCACGTCTCGACAGTTAAATTCCAACCCCGCCATTCAAAATAGAGTCATTATGCCAGTTTAATCTCGGATTTCCGGCACCCATTCATCCTTGTGTCTCGTGCGTTCTGCGATTTTTTTTTGCCTGCCAAACTCAAACACTCTCCTTCTCAAACAATGTCGCCGAGCGGAACATGTCGCCAATTTGACAACATTTGAAATTCAGCAGCATTCAGCTGCAATAAAATAATTTTTCGACAGAAAGGATATTCCCTCTGTAATGCGGAATTCAATTACAATTCCTATTAATGCTCCTGTGCGGCCGTACGCGTCGTGCAGTGAATTTCGGAGGGTATGATTTTAATGCCTTGAGGGTGATGGTTATTGAGCGAGAGTGGAGGTGAACGAAATTCCTAATTTCGGGAGGGTGACGCCCAAAAGTACATTTATCGTTTCAGTGACGCTCCCGCGATTCCAGCTGAGCACGAGTGGAGTTTCACGTTTAATTCCGACGTGTGATCAATAAAATCTTCAATTTATACCCCGCAAAATCACAATTCCGGAAGTGAAATGTAAAGATCAATTAAAAATGAATGTTTCTTGCTTTACATTTCCCTAGAAACAAATAAATACAAATGTTAAAATGAAAGATTTCATCGTCTTAACTTCTTTATTCCCTGTAAACTTGAAGATATTTCTTGACATTCTTTTTCATTATTATTTATTGACAACACAGACCCTCAGCCATTGCCTCACTTATCTAACATTGTACCTAAATTGTGTCTCGATATTGTTAATAGTAATTTCTCAGTTTGCATGGGGATCAAAGAGGCTCTCCACTTTGAGAAATTCCGTATAGTAATGTACATGCGAACATATCTTGGGCTTTCACTCCACACAGATGGTATTTATTTGGACGCTCGAGATGTGCCTCGAGGGTGGTCTGAGGGGGTGAATTTAATCTTGTTATTTATTGTGTACACTTGGACAGAGGCTGAAAATTTGAGGAGAATTTGTGAGGAGCTCAATAATACGATTACTTCTCACTGGTATTTACTCTTGTTTTCACAACTCTCCAGTCATATTTTCCTAAATGTCAGCAGCATTTTGTGTTCGAGGGGCACTTTTTCCAAGTTTTCAACAATTTTTCACCCCGGAGAGAGACAGAGCCGGAAAGACGTGGTCAATATTTAGCGTAACTCCTCCGGACATGAGTGAAAACTACTAGAATGTGACAAATGATCGCTGTACGTGATCACAAGACGCTCGGCACGGGTCAGTTGCTGAGACATTCCTTGGCCGGGGCACAAATGGCAAAGATGAAAGGTTCCCCATCGTGTCTTGTCTATTTTTAAAGCTACTTTACACACATTTTCCACACCATTTGTATTGTTTGGGCGACGGTGTGAAGAGGACAAGGAACGCTGTGCATTAAATATTTATTCAAAGCACTCTTCCATGCGCCTCTTTTGTGACTTTTCCGTCACACTGAGGGCGGCCGGAGATAAATCTTGAAAATTCATCAAGTGATTGAAATGACCGGCCGGGAATGTGTAAAACTGCTGGTATTTATGCCATCAAGCGCGATATGGCAGCATTTGTGATCATTGAGGCGAATTGTGTGAGACAATTTATGGATTTCAGAGGCATCCGTCACGGTGCCACAGACTCTCCATATATAAATCTTGATAATAGCTCACATATCCATATGATATTTGTAATAAATTTCAGGCAAATTAGCAGTGGACGTGTGCATTAACTCGCCATACAGCGCGGCTTGAGCTGGAATTTTCTCGCTGATGATGATGACGCCTCGAGATTTATCTACGCATAATCCCGAGCATAATTTTAATGTCTCAATTTTCATGATTGTGCAGAGAAAAATTCCCTCAGCTCATAAACAATGGCGCAATTGAGGCGAAAGACACTCCCGATTTTCAGGCGTTTTTGGGCTCGTGTTGCTTCTTTGGCAGCCGTTTTGTTCTGGATTAAATCAGTTCCCAAAATCACGGTTAAGCCGCAGTTTATTTGTGGGAAGAGTGATTCTCTTGTCGTCCGAGGAGACAGAGAAATCGAGTCAATTTCTCATCATGGCTTCTTAGCTCAATCCCCATATCCGTGCGGGAGATTCTCCGGGCGTAGAGAGATTGTGAGAGTGATTTTTCCCTTTCTTTCTTCTCTTCCTAATAAATATGATATATCGTGGACGGATGCCCATAAATGGATCTTGGCATTATTAATTTCAGTAACTGAAGACACGCGGGAGATTTATGGCGGCACAGGGAAGAATGGCGGTGAGAATTGGACAGAGTGTATGAAAAGATTTTTACGTGAACACAAAATGTGATTTCATAAGGGAGTCAATAATCGGTGATTTATGACACTGCAAGTGAGGTCGTGATGTGTGACTCTGTACAGAAGATCTCGCGGTGGCTCGGCGGGAAAGACACAATTGCCACACATTCGAGCATTGTAGCAATTTTAGCAATTTGCTAAGAGTGTGTTGAGCATGGCTATGTCAGCGCGGTTTGTTGGTGTTTTTCATGCCCCAGACTTTCTCGCTGTGCACGATTTCTCACGTGTCCCGTGCCGAGATTTGCGGCATCCTCTGAAGCCGAGCACTATCCTATTTCCCTCGCAGGAATGTTTGCCCCGGCGTCGGTGTGCACATGGCAAACGCGAGGTGTCGATGTGTGCTTTTTTACACCCACAACTGCATGGGAGAAGGATTAACAATAATAATTGGTGGCGCCTGGTTTGTTATCTTAACCACAAAATCAATATTTGTTTCATTTGTCTCCCATGACAACATTCTCCGTAGTCTCCCTCGCCCTCGTCATGACACCGGAGGACAATCTGCCGATGGTGAGCAATATTCCTGGGCCTGTTATTGCTGTCTCACACACTGTGCAGCTCCGACGCGTCAGAGCCAATTGCCAACATATGCCACATCCCTGCTGCACTTCCTTCCTCATCCCCTGACCCTCCTCACGACCGATAATTCACCCGAAATCCCATTGTGTCCAATACCCTCATTGTCCGCCCGTCACATCTCGTGGGCGACACTGGGTCGCCCGCCGGAGGTGTCTTTTAATACCTCACCAATGTCATTACCATCCCGATTGTCCGTCTCATTGTTCGCCACCGAAGATGTGCACTTCGTTCGGCAGTCCAAAAAAAAGTGTCGCACAATCAAAAAGCCGGAGCAAGCGTGTCGGGGTAGGTCGATGACTCACCCCAATCTCGGCAATTTCATCAGACGTGTGCTTCGAAATGCAATTTCACTGTTCCGACTGCGAGAGAGATATTCACACTGGGCAATATGTGCGTGAGGATCTATTATTCGGGATGTGAGTGAGTGGCGGAAAAGTCGTTAGTGGAATCGTTGTGGTCTATAATTGAGAGGAGGCAAGGATTGACATAAGAAGGCAACTTCCCTTAAAAATTGCGGGCAAATGTAGATCAGCAGATTCTTTTTGTCGCGAACTGATTACATGATCTGTTTGATATAATTCATAATAACTCACATGGTAATTCCACATGAACCTTATGGTATAATTGTCTGTTTCCCCACAACAACTTTCCAATAGTTTATGCAGAAATATTGATTGGCGATAAGACTTGAACACATATCCACATCTTCCACTAATATATTCATCTCGGCGCTGTATCTTGGCAATTTGTCCCATGTCGGAGACGAAGATATCGATACGGAGGAACGAAACAAGATTACCGTGTCTCAGCTTCACCCTCATGTCGCCCACATCATCGTCACCAGCGAATCTTGTTTATACTCGAGCGCTAATGATAGACAAATGAGTCTCTTCTCACTTGCCAGATGCACGTCTCCTCCTCTTTGTCGCCAAGACATGGGCTGAAGCCATCAGCGCGAATAAAATTGCCAATTACTGCATTTTCCCCGCTCTTTATCTCGTCTCAGTCTGGTGAATATTTATGCAATATCATAGGCCAACTCTGCGCCCAAAAAGAGAGAGAGAGAGAAAGGAAGCAGAAAAAGGGCAAAAATTGTATCGCGTAAACACCCAACAGTGACGTTAATTAATCTGTGAGCCTAAACACAAATGATATCTGCCAGTTATGTTGGGGCAAGCGATCAACAATGGGACGAACAAAGGAATTGCGCTGTGCCAACGATAAGAACTCAGGGTGGAGCCCACTTCAGAAGAATGATTGTGACACTTTCTTGACCTCATTTGACCCATGAGCACCACAGAGGTCTCGGGTTCGGTGTGATGGCGGCAAAACAATCCTCTCATCCTCTTGCGTGAGCGGTGAGAAAACAATTGAAAAGTTTACGGAAGACTTCCAATTCGTTTTCACTTAACGACATTTTGCATAAGTCCTTCAATGGCACCCCGGAAAAGTTAATGCCGGGGACTTTTGGAAATCTTCTCTCGACGGGATTCAATTACTTTTCAATTAAAACTTTGTGATTGCACAGGAGAGACACTGCGCTGAAGATGATTAGAATTGTCCTGGAGATGTGTTGTCGGCAAAGAAATCCGTGGCAATTTGACCGCGCGCGCTAAGCTTCAAACTCCTTCGTGTGACACGGAATGCTTTAGCTGGTCTCAAGCTCTCCCCAGTGCCCATTTATCTTGTTTTGCCGCACATTTGAGTGAAGATGTGTTGGGGGGGAAAAGGAGCAAGAATAGGCAAAATTGTGCCACACCCCGCACAAGATGTGAAATCTATCGCGTGTATATGGCTTCTCGTGTCGCCTTGTCTTTCCCTTTTATTTATAGTTGATCTGGGATCAAAGTTTTCCCCGAGATAAAAGTCTCCACACACGCCTTCATCCCTTGGACGAAGGCGGAATGGAGAAAATGCTCGGCATTTACCCAGTTTTTGAGGCGAATGCCGAGTGGAATAAGATGAATAATAAGATCTGGATGTGATCTAGGACAAATAAAGTGCCTCGCTCTCGAGCACCCTCATCTCTGTTCTGGGCAAAAATCACGTAGTCGAGGGTGAGTGCCTGGCAGTCATCTCAGTGAAAAACCGCCCACGCCACTATTGAAGTGTATTTCTATCAGTTTAGCAATAATGAGATAAAATTGTGCCAACAGCTGTTCACCTTCCCCATGGCAGAGATTAAAATTCAGCCACGCAGAGAGCCATTGAGGGAAGTGAATTGAAGTCTCTGGGGTTGGGCAAAATTTATGATCACGCAAAGAGGGCGAATGGGAGGGGGAATGATTGCATTTTTGTGATAAATTGAACGTCACCCAAGCCGGCGATCCCTGAACATGTGTAGATATTATTAAATATTGATTTCATACATCCACCTAATTTCCACCCCTACTTCCTCATCCCGCGAACGACTCACAATTCAGAAATTTATTCATGGACTGCCAGTGCAAGTGTGGTAATTTCCATAATTTTTATTAAATTCCACAGAGTGGATCACCCTTGTCGATGCTGCGCCTCAAGCTTGTCCCCTTGACACATAATAAAATATAAATTTCGCCCCCAACAGACATTTTCGCTGAAAATTGCCTCTTACTTGTCTCACCATCGTGTGTGTGTTTGCTTTACCAAAAACCCATTTGAATATTTCTTGGGTGGCAGCTCATGTGTAAAATGACTACAAATCGTGCGTTAAGACTATAACTTGTGCGATGCACTCTGCAAAATCAAGAGCAACCCAGCTGACTGCGCAACTCTCGCGATTTCAAGGCACAATTCAGCCATTGCTGGTGAACATGAGCAATGCCCTTAAAACTCGGTCAGCTGAGCTGTTCTCTTCCTCTGTCCATTCCCGCAATATTCTCTAGGCACTGCCAGGGTGTGGCAAAATGCCTCTTTTTCATCCCATTTCTCTCCTCTGCCGTGCCATTTCACATGGTAAATTGTGTCCACTCTCGAAAATTGCTCCACTCGGGGCGATTCCCTGACGAATTATCGACTGATATGAAGACAGTGATTGAGAGTGAGCCATGCGGGTTGACGCTCCAGGAATGTGCAACGGAAATTGAACTGATTGTGTGCAATTATGAATGTTGTCCGCCTCATTTTGCCTGGTGTGCGTGCGCGTGACTGGCCAATAATTGCCCCGAGTCGGGACATAATTGACCAAAATTGCCAGAACTTCTGTTTTCTGTGGGAATCAATTACGTGTTCTGTCGGGCGACAACTTCATTCTATATGGCTGTCTTAAGGAAAAAAACTGGATCCCTGCAAAGTCATGCCTTTCTTGTTGTGTGAGATGATAAAGGGAGGAAACCTGTTGGATGTTGATCTGTAACTTTTTTTCTTGGCCCGCAACTAGAATGGACGTGAACTGTCAGTGTGATTAAATGACCATTATACAGCACATTCCCGAATGGCCACATCTTTGATGGCCAATTTACCACGACGATTGTCCATGATTGACGCTTATTTAACAAGGAGAGAACCTAACGAACAATACTGATGGGCTCTGGCTTCTGCCAGCTTTTGCTCCACATCCAAAAATATCTGCAACACACTCTGGCAAAACGCGCGGAGTGAAATTGTATATAAATAGCAGAAGAAATTCCCATCTGATGATGAACACCTCGTGAATTTGAATTTTATTCCTCCTTCTGTTCACTCGCCTTTTGCGCTTCATATCTTTTTTATTGCAACTCCAGATGATGGAATCGCGTAAAAACCGTGTTTCTGGCTAATCTAAATGGTAATTCATGGCGCTGAGCAGAATGATTGAATGTGACATCGAATGGGTGCCAATTCACTGGATGCCTAATTGTGCAGCCCACGTGCCACTGCGTATCAATACTGAACACCGTTCAATGCTCGAGATAAAGCCACTGTGATTATAGTAATTTTACAATTTTCCTAATGATCTGCCATTAAATGTGCCGCGCTCTCAAAAGACTCCGTCGCCAGTTTCGCAGTGGGTGAGAAAATATCATAAATTTATCAATTACACACTGTTGTGAATATGAGACTTGCGAGGACGCAAGATCTGTGAAAATAAAGCCAATTTAGTCTTCTTTGATGTGGAAATGCAACACCGAGGATTGTATTTACCAAACACTTTGTCTTTCAACGGTTTTAGGCGCTCTTGTCGGCTTCACATTTAATTAAGTAAATGTCTCATCTTCCAAGCTGACCCATTCGAGAGTCAGATGAGATTTATTAATTGCGATAAACAGACAGAATTAATGCCTAAAAATCACATTTAAATCCTTCGTTCAACCATTTTTGGAACATTTCTCCGCTTGGCTGCTTTAAATTTAAATTCTAGCGCAAAAGAACAGGATGAAAACTGATTCAAATTTCATATCAATAAATTTCCCGATAATCTCATTAACTTCTGGCTGTCATCATTCACCGTGGAGATGGAAAGGAAGCCACGGACGACCTTAAAACCTCAATTTCTAATTATAATCCTGCACTTGTGCATGTCTTGTGACAGCAATTGTGCACTAATTGATTTACCACTCGCGCCGCGGCTCTTAATTAGCCATCCTCGCGCGATTACAGCTCAGCATAATGAGATCCCCTGCATCTCGAGATTTATCGCCCAGGAGGACTCGTGATTGCCCGCAGGCAGCGAGGAGAGCTGTCGGAAGTCAGCTGAGATATTTACTCAATCTCCCAGTGGTGAAAAAATATCGGGAAATATTTTTATAGTGTTTACAAAATGTGGCTCGGATTTTTTGCCCGTGGGTCCTTTCCCAAATCCGATTGATGGGAGTTTTGTTTACACAAATGCAGTTGTAAAAATTTCCGAACGGTTTATTTTGGGAATGGATATTTTTTACCCTCCGGCCGAATGTGATTATGAAAATTTCTTTTCTTCTCGCCCAGGCTTTTTCCTTGTGCGACGAATGGTGGAGCAGAAGACAAAAAGGAAAAAAAGAAGCAAAAAACTAACAGAAACTGATACAGAGAGACTTTCATTCTCATCGAAACTTTTTCACTGGGGATTTTCTGCTTGATAAAAGTTGTAAATTTCACCGGGAGAACAATTTATTTTTTCTGCGCGTTCGCACGCTTTATTTTGCAAGTTAGTTGAGGGATGTTTATGAAAGTTTGCTCAAAATTAAACGCTCTCAGCGACCAAGTTCTGAACGTGAGTGTCTCGTTAGTTAATTGTGAACAATGAAAATTGCTACGGGAAGCGAGCGAAAAATACGGAAAAGTTAGTTCGCGCTTTATGAGGAGAAAAAAAAATCATGAGGTGCTTAACTCTTCAAACGAGTTTAATAGAATTTCAATTATATTGCTTGAGGTTGAAACAACGCCAGAATTAATCGCGATGTTAGGCATCAGAGGAAGGAGGCCAAATATATCAGCGACCCATATAAATATTTTCCAGCATTTGCATATCTGAAGAAAACAACACGATGTGGGCTAAGAATTTCAGGGTGAAAATAAATCTTCTCCCGGCGAAAACTTTATTCTCCCCCTTGAACAAATTGTATGTACAAACCGGCAGGATTCGCTGTATTTAAGTCCTCTCGCGTTTATGATGTTTTCCAGTGAGAAACTTTAATTAAAGTCCATAAGTTGTGCATGAAAGGAATAACGCAAATTTGCATATAGACAGCCTTTTTTCTGCAGGCTCTCTCGTCTTCGCCATCGTGGAAAATTGCCGCAAATTCAGTGCGGATGGTCTAGGATTGTTGATATTCATGTGGTGGTCATTTTTATGTGAGGGGTTTCACGAAAATAAAGCCGCACAGTGGCTATAAATTTAATACACGCAATTTACACGTCATCAGTCAGTGTCGCCGTCACAAGGCGACCACGGATGACCATTCATCGTTCACAGGCAGCAGATTGACTTTCCGTGGTGACATAAATATGAATTTGTAGGCAAACGAGAATGGTGAATTATGGCGCATCTCCGCATTATTTATTGCAATTTGATTAACTGGGCATTATTGGGAGAATTAATTTCGCGCGTCGCTTTTTTGCATGCAAAAACGCATGTATTCACGCTATTTTTACACACGCGCGCGTCCTTGTCATGTTGTGTTGAAAATTGCTGCAACTTCGCTGCCAATAGACTCGCGCGGTGTATATTCATCAGCGCGCCATATTTTCATAGATGAATTGATCGCGCGGTGCCAATTAAGCTGGCGCCATGTGGAAAATTCTGCAGAGCGCATTTTCCCGGCTCCGACCAATTGGAATAAAATGTGCACGACAATGTCACAGCATCCCGGGATAAATGTTGTGGCATTGCACATTGAGTGCGAAGATGGAG
Organism: Phlebotomus argentipes; assembly: GCF_947086385.1. Lineage (NCBI taxonomy): Eukaryota > Metazoa > Arthropoda > Insecta > Diptera > Psychodidae > Phlebotomus > Phlebotomus argentipes. Next base: position 17,155,284 of record NW_026776177.1, on the reverse strand, counting down.
ATGGAAAAAAAAAGTTGCTGAACAGCCATAGTAAACAGCATGAGAAACACATTCTCAGCAATTGTTGCAAATATCTTCGTGTTATCTCTTTGGGCGCTTGTTAGGCGCACAGATTGTTCCACGGAATTGCATAAAGTGTGAAATTTATACGCCATCAGCGATTCCAAGCGATTGCCGACCTGCGAAGTATGCTCAAATGGCACTCGCGTCTCCCCTATTATTTCGCCATTAATAATTTTGCCAGGTAGAAAGCGAATTGACGACTCAATTGCTTGGTATTTCTCACAGCGGAAGAATTTGCCATCCGGGATTGCAATGTGATTGCGTCAGCAGGGCCTTAAGCACGAGACTTAAACCCCATAGATGTGTGGCAGGCATAAGCCAATAAGTTGTAATTCTGTCTGTGCGAATTGCGCAAAATCCCTACTCAAAGCCCCAACATTGAGATTCTCAGTGGCAAATCAAGATCTTCGACTGAATTTGCATTTTTTCCTCGTAATCAACTGTTCACATACACGGAAACTCAGCAGCCCTTCGGTTGGCACTTGGCCCGCATGAAATCTCGCGTTGGCTGAATTAATTAACATTTGCGCGCGCAAAAGTCGATTGGAATTGATTTGGCAATAAAACAAATTAAGTGTGTGTCCATTTCGTGACACTCACCTATTTTGCCTAAGATTATTCCACGGCGGCGCTGCCCGATGACCCGAGTCATGCCATTGGGACTCTCCGTTCCCAATTCAATTGTCGTTCGATGGACTGGCTGAGATAATATGCAAAATTGTCGCCAGTTGTGCGCCTCCTCGCAAGAAATGGCGATTGCTATCGCGGTATTTGGAGTGGCTCCGGTGATATATGCGCTCTGGGATTATTGTCTCGAGCCCCAGAGTGACTTCTTCTGCCTCAAGGCACCGTCAGCATCCCGAGGAGGGGTGAAAGGCGTCCCCATCACACTGCAAAATCTCTTGGGCGCTGCAAATTTATAATCGCTTAAACGTGAACTCTGGTCACGCCTCAGTCTCTAATAAAGGGCACTGTGTGGCTCTTGAACTTTCAAAAAAGTCGCATACGCAAAAGTAAAATTGCCCTTTTCCCTCTCACTCCATCTCTCTCTTCAGGTAAGGCGTGCATCTCCAGAATCTCGCATCCTCAGCTTGTGGGAGATCAAATAGACTTCTGGTGGCAACTAAATCCGCTCCCTTCCCGCAGGGCAAATTCACAGTTTATTGGATCCACGCAATGATTTATCGCTTCCCTGGGATTTTTCTACCCTCCTGTGCTTCTTGTGAAATTCAATCTCGCCTCAAAGCAAGTGCCCAACTACACACAGAGCATCAATCCAATGAAATTTGTGTATCTGAATCCCATGAATTGCCACCCAGCCGAGCGTTTTGTGGGGCGACTGCAATTAAAAGCAGAGTTTTCACCCTCTTTCGAATAAATATGCGTGTTTAGGCGTGCAACATCCACAATTCACCATCAACTCATCCGTCACTTTGACACTTTAATTCGGCGGCCGACCCACCCCAATGCAGGAGCCCGTGAATGGCCCGGAATTGCAGGGGATTTGATATGGTATCAGTGTCTCCTCTCGAATCGGCCTTTCTTTCCGCCTGAATTTCATTTAGGTCGTGTCCAAAGAGTATTAGCCCACGAAAATTGCATTAAAGGGAGGATAAATTCTTTGATTTCGGATCTTATTATCCACACATTGAGTTAGGCACCGAAATGTTTCTTATCTCCTTCAAGATGTGTATTAGTTATGGAGATAACTAGCATAACTGGCCTTTTCAGGGTATAATAATAATAAAATGACTCAAAATCATACTTTCTAAGAACCAAAATGCTTGAATTTTCAAGGATTTGGACGACGGTTGTGCACGTTAAACTAGTCCTAAACTATTTATCGCTACTGTACTTCTTTGGACTGATCTGTTGAAATAAATATCATTGATATTTTGAGATATTTGCGATCATCATTGATTCATCCTGTCAATAGATTTGGAGAGACCAAATATATATAATAAGTCTATCTAAAAATAGACATTTCGCCATGTGATAAAGTTCTGATGACTGTGTCTGTAAGAATTTAGTGATATTTACACAGTCTCTCCCCCATTTGTCCACCCCTCAGTCTGTGTAATGGAGAGAAGACCTCGGAAGTGTAATCCCATGTGGGATTAGTGGTCCTTGATGAAAAGAATCTGTAATGCTTTTGACGCAATAATAACTCACATGAGCACATTTTCTCCGTTCTCCCTCGGGGCCTGGATATCGCCACGTCATCCACCCACAAAGTCAACCTCATTGTGCAAACTGAGAGCTCAAAAATTGCCCACTGTCAGCCGTTATCACGTGGTGGGAATCAAAAATTTTAATAGTTGCGAGAAGAGAGAGATATAGAAGCGCCGAGACGTGGCATAAATGCAAATGCAGCCATTTCCAAGCTTGCTGACCTCCGCATGATCATCGCAAATGAAATTGTGTTGTTTGGAGAACTCGAATTGTTCTCATGCAATGTCCATCATCTCAGGCATTGACTTTATCAGTTCTGGGCAGACAGAAGAGTGTGGCTTCGGAATTGCTGAGTGAGCGGAAAATCCTCCTTGGCCCGAACCGCCGAATTGGTGAATATTTTCATCAGCGAAAGTTGACTTTTTTTTTCATTCCTCAGACTGTGCTGAAATTGCAGAGAACGTTTCCCTCTAATGGCGAAGCGACTTTGAGCTTTCGCCGGTGTTTAGATAGATAGAGAGAGAGAGGCGAAAGGAGGAAGTCTCATGCATATTTATGCTCACCCAAAGTCACAGGCAACACCCAAAATCGCTACCGTGCATAAACGGCACTTGGAGGGCGGAGGTTTGGCAATAGTTGGCTTTCAAGAGTGGCAACAATCAGCAAATTGGCACAGATCACAGGACTTAGGCATGATTGTCAACAACCCCCACGAATTCTACCCCAACTCTGCGTCACTGAATAATTTATATTATAGTCACTGTGTGTGGAATTAATTTCACCGCAATTCAATATCAACTTTTCGTGCACATGGGAATCTCGAATTGTACCAACAAACACTGCGAATAAACATTGAGACTGGAAGAAAATCGTATTTACTCTCAAACATCATCAGGCAGAGATAATCAATATAAAATCTCAACCATGAAAATTAAGTGGGAATAATAAAATGCTCTGGGATTTTAACTGCAATGGCAAACCAAAGAGTGGTTTATATTGAATAGAAACAATCAGAGATCCGGAAATCAATCAATCCACTTTAATTCCACAAAGCAATGAATTTTCTCTCAATACCAAAAGTGTAAATATTTTTCTTCGCCATTGAGTACACAGATGATGGTGATAAATTACACACCACCAACACACTCCTTCGTGGCCTTCTCCGCGAGCGCGGCGCGCCGTTCGCCGGCGGAGTCTCGCGGTGCTCCATGTAAATGTCGAAAATTACATGACATATGGTCGTAATTGCTTTCTGTTTTTCCACCCCGCGACGGCAGCCAAATGCAGCAATGCAAACAAACCGAGGGTCGCGATAAAATCATCCCGAAAATTCCTGGTAAACCCGTGCAGGGCATTTTCTCTACTCCCCAAAACCCGCCCTTTTGCGAGATTTTTGCGGTTCCGCGTGCGCCACGTAAAAAGGCGCCTTTTTATCACACGCCGCGCGATGTGCGGAGAATCTTGAGTGATGAACGACAAACGGCTGCGCGCGAGAGAGGGTGTATTTTTAGAAAATCCATGTGTTTTTTGGCAATATCCGTGGGCCCCCCCGGAATCAGGCGCTCTGATCTCCGGCGTGCATGAATAAAGATGTGCGTCTGTCGATGCGGAGGACGGAAGCAGTGGGTGGAACGGAGATGTGACAGATTGAATGTAATTAGGAATTTATTTGGTATTCCTCAGAAGAGCTGAGAGACGTGGCAAAAAGGGGATTTGAGGAAAGCTCCGGAGCAAATCAAGGACTTTACGACCATTGTTGTCCTTGGTTTCCTTTCTTTTTCTGCACACTTTCGGGGGGTTTCCAACTAGCGACTTTTCAAAAGTCTCTTTCTCTCTTTGAAAATTGGATCGCATTGTTTTGCTTCGTTTCTTTCCTGTTTGCAAAATAATAACTTCTCTTATTGGACGATTAATGAGATTTTGTTTCAGAAACTTCACAACAGCGAAACTATAAAGAAAAAGTGAGCTTTAAGAACTTGCACCGGACTGAAATCGATTTTTTTCTTCAATTTCTTATAGTAAAAAATATGTCTGTTTGTGAATTAATTTTTCCATAGAAAAAAAAAACAACTAAAGCCATTTCCATGCTGAAAGGGAAATTTTCACGCGTACATTCTTATCAAGGGAAAATCACATTCTGAGCAATCCACGTTCGTGGAAAGTGCAGATAAATTTTAAACAATTTGGTAAATGCCTGAGCAATTCAATTACTATCTAATTTCCTGCGGAACTTTGTCTTTTCTCACATTGATTGCATAATGGCGAATGTGCCGGGAAATCGTGTGCAAATTGCTGCAATTTCAATCTCAACCACTTAGTCTCAAGTGGGGAGAATGTCTGGCTATGGAGATTCCGCGGGACAGACTTTCCATGCTGTACTTTTTCGACGCGCGCCTCACCTGAGCTCAGCCATATAGGAATTAATTCCGCAAGTGAGAGTGAGGAAGAGGGCAATTTCCATCCGATGTTATTGATTTACAACTTTTCCCTCGGGCACTCATTTTCCGCCCAGAAATTGATGCTTTCGTATTCCATAGGCGTGCAGCCGGTTTCTTTTTCCACCGCTCCTCGCACTCTGGGGTGGCTTTTGAGGGTGGCTCCAATGGAGTCTGCAGCTCTTTTCCCGGGGTTGGCCGAGACGCTGAAAGACCGTGCCACTGGGTGGAAAATTCCGGGCTTCCGCTGGACGCGTCTGGCATGTTTAATATATGGTGACTTTTTAAATAAAGTGGAAATTGTCACTTAATACAAAATCTGCAGGCGCCGCTGAACACGTCTGGACAAAAGTGTGAAGGCAAGAAAAATGGCAAAAGTGCTAAAGAGACGATTTATGGCCGTGGTCTCGGGCGTTAGGCTTTGATCCTCTCTATTTTAATACTTTTCCTTTTTGAAGACATAAAAAATAACTCCCCAGATATTATCCTTAACGCCTGTTTTCCTTTCACTCTGCACTCTGTGCGGAGCCAAAGAGAAAACGATGAACCATGAACAAATAATCCATCACTCTTCTATAGATTTCCTGGCGCATGTATATCCTTATCTTCGGGAAACTTTCCTATGTATATATTGTAAAATTTTATTGTAACTTTCGCCTTCGGTGAAACTTCACCCATTTGACTTTGCTGCCTTTCTTTTATGGCTCGCCCTAAACATATTCAAGCCCCAAGGAAGAGATTTTCGGCGATAGGATCGATTATTTATTCCGACGCCCCGTGGAAAATCAAGTGTGGCGGAAAATCTCAGCGCGTTTTTCTTCATTTCCACCCACACCATTGCCAGTATATCACATTTATCTGAATCTCACCAGAAATGTAATAATAAATAATAAAAAGTATTCAAGATGCTTTTTTCTCTCCCTTCCTCGAGAAGCGACCCAAGGGAGATTCCGGGAGCCATTCAGGCAAAAAGCGAGCGCGGAGGAAGAGTGTAACTATAAATTATTCAAGTGAATCTCCATAATGCCGAGTGTGAGCGAAATTCCACTATCTCACTCTATTCTGTGTGTGTGTGTTTGTGTGTGTGCTCAGCGTGACAAAATAATCCTTTTCCGCCTTATCTTCATCAAGACATGCTCCTCCAGCCGGATATTCGAGCTGCCGTCTCGTCAACTGTGACAGAGAGAAAGTCAGGACAGAGGACAAGAAATCACGATTGTATCTTTCTTTGCTCATTTCCTCACATCCCCACATTGACCCCGCTCTCGTGGGCAGCTCTTCTCTTTGGGGTATTCCATGACAAGCACATTTTGGCCCTTTTGCCATGTGCGGTTCTTCCGGAAAAACTTTGCCAAGCAATGCGATGTTTGGTGGCTTTTTCTTGCCGCTTCTCTGGTTGGAATTCAATCTGTGGATCTTGCAGAAATTAGGGGTTTCTTGTAAAAGTAGCATTAGAGCGAGGTTTGCTGGCTTCTGTTGATTTTTGCTTCTTCGAAAATTAACCGGTCACCTAATTATAATGCCCTTGTTGTATAATGCCCTACCTATAGACTTGAGACGGCCTGAGCTGAGTGAACACAGCTTCTCGCGAAAACTCGTGGACCATCTTTGGTCAGAGTATTTGTCTACGCGGATTGACCACGGACTGGTTCCGGAGGATCGTGGATCTCTGATTGGTTGATGAAGCCACCTGCATCCCCCCCTTCATATTGGTGCTCTCTTGTTCTTTGTTTTTCGCGTTGCTCATGAAGTTTTCACCTCGTACTCGCATCTCTCTTCCATTACATTGCTGATATTCGTCCCTCTCCCTCCATGTATCCCGATCCCACTGAACCCGTGGGCAGCGCTTCAACTCTTAGAGTTTTGCTGTCCCACTACTCCTTCCTTTTTCTTTTAATATGTGACACGCTGGCCTCAAAACAGAAATGTTAGTTTTAAAATAATTAAATTGTAAGGCTGTGAACCTATATATGTAACTAACACTTTTCCCCCAAATGGCATACACGACCGAAGAACCGAGCTTTCTGCCGTTTGCTCGGGGAGGTTGGCAATGAAGCCGGCGGCAGCCGCACACAAAAGAAAAAGAAGGAAGAATAAATTTATTATTATTATTATTATTATTATGTCATGCAACGAAAGATAGCAACAATTCTTTGATCTCGATATGCAAACTTTCTAATATTTCTCAAGAGCAGTAAAGCTGATCTCTGTTGTCTGGTCGAATGGATGATCCACAAATATATCGCAGACAATCTTCGTTAATGTGACGGCAATAAAACTCCCGTCGCGCCCGGCGAAGGCACTCGTGTTGGCATTTGAGGTGAATGTCGATAAATTTGCGTGGCTGTACTCCTCGGGGTGATAATGGGCAAATCGTCCAAAGTGGGGCCCAAAGGTGATTCATGAGGCTCGAGGCGGTCTCACGAGAGACCACCCGTCGTGGACAGAGGCAGGACGGCTGCTCGGGGGCGGCAATGTGACAAATTCCCTCGTCATCGTCCACCCTCAGTGGTGGGAATTTGGCGTCCGGCTGTGCATTGCAAACAGTGCAGCACAATCGACTGTTGGGACTCCGGATGGTGTTTTATCAGTCGCGTGGAAATTGATGCAATTAACACGCAATATCGAGCTGAGGTGCGGTTTTGCCGGGGAATTCAATCACCTTCGCGTGGTGACAAATTAATTTGTCAGGTGTTGAGAATTGGAATTTCGTTCTTAATCTCCTCGTAAATTTGCCCATGATTGAATCTTCGCAATTGTCAAGAGACTCGCAAATTTTCCCATTTTATGCCTTTCCGTCTCGCCTTGAGTTGTGCTTGTGACAACTAACAAGTTATTGCTCCTCTTCGTGGCTTGTGACTTTAATTGCTCAGTTCGCAGAATGACTGCTAAAATCAATTGTTTGTCTTGCGCGCGTGTGTGCAACAAATGCTCAATCATGTGCGAATAATTGAAATTTGATTAAAACAAATCGTCTATACAGAAGGCATGAGAGACTTTTCTGACGATGCAGAGCATTTAATCAATTTAATCTGTCACCCATAAGACGATTTATCATGTTAATTTTGACGCACTTTCCTTGCCGCCAATGCATGGGAGAATCTGAAAAATGAAGCCCCATCGTTCATCTTAACTTTCCTTATCTGCCCGCCTCGGTGTTCACCCCAAGGCGCTCTCCGCATGATAATAAATGGTTAATTGACAGGCCAGCGAGAATAATAATCTATTCACATTTATAAAATGGAATTTGCCACCCGTCGACTCTCGCAATTTCCTGCCAATTCCCGATTCTCCGGCGTAACAGAGAAAAGTTGGTCGACTCATTGATGGACAAGAAAGGGCGCACGAGAGCCAGCCTCTCCGCGTGTCCTATTTTCGATTGCGCCACTGTAGCAGTGCTTCTTTCTCACTTGCAGACGGAACTATCGCACAATCTTCAGCAATTGTCGGAGAAAGCCAGATCGACGACGGAGTTCATCCAGCGACTGAAAGGGATGAGCGACAAAGTGACTGTAAGTGCTTTTCCGTTGATACGGCGAAACATATGTAATGACCGGGGATAGTGAGCCATAAAAGGGGGTATAAAATGGGCAAATTTTGCAGGATTCTTGCATTGAGTTCGAGCGTCTCGTGACGGCCCAGTGCGAAGCTCTAATCCAGGCAATTCATGATCGGAGAGAGTATCTCTTAGAAGCAATCAGGCGGGATAAAGACACTAAGCTACGGATACTTAAAGTGAGTTTAAATCCCACACACCCCTTCTAACTTTTGCGCAGATTAGAGCAGAAACATTTACCCAACTTTTCACCCCTTCCGCACAGGAGCAGCAAACAAGTTGTACGGGAAAATTGCAGCAAACAACAGGATTAATTCAATTCTGTATAGAGGCACTCAAAGAGACTGACAGTGCAGCATTTCTGCAGGTACGTCGAGAGCGTCTCCGTGTGTCTGCCGCCACTTGCTCACAATGCTTTCTTTCCAGGTGGGGACAATGTTGATCCACCGCGTGGCCAACACGGACGTCACATGGCACCAAGAGGTGACAAATGCAGCTCCTCGAGTTTCACCCATTGTGGACCTCACATTGGACGATGCGCCACTCCTGCGAGCCATCGACAATCTCAACTTCATTCAAATGAAGCGTAAGTTTACCTTCACGAGCCATTGAAGTGCTTTTCTTTCAATTCTCCCCTTTGTCTCCAAATGCTTGCAAGCAGCTTCTAAAGAGGGTGAGGAAAGAATACCAGCAGGTGATCATCATCATTTTCAATCTCATGCCCAAGAGTCTCTGAGCACTCTCGAAAATTGACCTCATTTGAATACATCGAGCGAAATTGCAATGTGTGTGTGTGTGTGGAAATAATGGCCAAAGAAATTGATTTCTCCCCGTTTTTCTTCTTATTAAAATGGGCGAAATTTCTTGTTTAGATCTGTGCACAAAATCAGGAGTTATTTGAATTGTCTTGAAGCTCCGCCCTCTTAATTGCTCCGCCCATTTCTCTGTTTTCGAAACAGCTAAATTAACTGTCATTGCGATACACGCAATCACTTGTCATTCTTAATCGTTTTGCTACGATTTCTTGACTTCAAACATTCGGTTATCCATGTTTTTATTATCTTGTTTTTTACTTTCCACTGCCTTCTTCAAAGGGCGCCTCAATTTTGAGCACACAACCAAACTTTGAATTCGAAACTCCCCCACAGTTTGAATGGCCTTTTCCCCCTGCGATTTTTCAATTGAGGCCGATTTTGCGGAAACCCACTCGCAGCGTGAGCCCCTAAAGCCGGGGCCATGAATCCTCATTATGTGACCATTACCGTGACTCTCTTGCAGCCCCCCTGGCGCCCGCGATAATCCCGGAGGACTGCTCGGCGGAGAACAACTCGGTGACGGTGGCGTGGCAGCCGCCGAATCACTCCTTCGTCGAGGGCTACGTCCTGGAGATGGACGATGGGAACGGCGGTGATTTTCGAGTAATGTCACACCGAATGGCAATTGACGGCGCGCGGTGTTTAATGGAATCAATAATTTACAGGAAGTTTACTGCGGCAAAGAGACAATTTGCACCGTGGACGGCCTCCACTTCAATTCCATGTATAATGCACGTGTGAAAGCGTTCAACAGCACCGGCGAGGGCGAGTACTCTGAGCTAATTGGACTCCAGACTGCCGAGGGTGATTATTTATTAAATTTTCTGGGCCCATCGTGACGCTATATATGCACACCCTTGATTAAATTCAACCTTGCGCTGATAACCCCGAGGCTGGGGTGGGACTGTATTGATCCACACGCACTCCTTCACAGTCAATTTATTTCGGGAGCGGGGCAAAAATCAAATTTTTACGAAGATTAAATCCATAATGAGCCCTCAATGGCGGAGGCGCGAGCGTGAATTCGCGCGCAGGAGGCACAATATCTACTCAGCCCGGATGATAAATTACTTTCGCCATGGCTACGTGAGTCTGCTATTCAGGGCTGTGATATCCCCGACAACCCCTCGAGAGCCCGCGCGTGATGCTGTCTTTCTATTTATTTAAGACACACTCTCGCCTGATATGTTATTCACTGCCTCATTAAACTGAGGGGATCCCGAATTTTGCATGCGAAGACGGGCGCTGACTGAAAATGGAGAGGATTAATTCAACCCCAACGGGCGGGCGGAAAAAACCCCAACATTGCGGGGCATCACAAATGAATCGTCACAGATGCCATTAACTTGCATCCCTTCGTCTCGTTCGCAGTGGCCTGGTTCACGTTCGACACCCAATTGAGCGGCGGCCCGTGCTCGGGGCTGAACTTCAGCAACGACAACGCCACCGTCTCGGCCGACGGCTGGGAGCACCGGGTGGCGCTGGGGTCTGTGGGCTTCTCCCGTGGCGTGCACTACTGGGAGTTCACCGTTGACAAGTACACGGCGGACACGGACCCGGCCTTCGGAGTGGCGCGCATCGATGTGGCCAGAGACAAAATGCTGGGTGAGTTTTTTGCACTCTGTCAATTCCACACAACTGCCGGATTGCGAGAATTTGTCGGGCATTCAATGGACGAAGAGTCAGACTAACGACCGAGTCTGGATTGGGGGACGTTCATCAATGTGTGGGGCTGAATGGGACGAGCACAAAGTCTAATTTAATTTGCCAGTGCTCAATAGTCGCAATACAGTAAAAATTAGTCGGTATGGTAACTTTCTCTTAATGCAACTGACAACGTTCATTTGAATGAGGAAAGTTTTATTTAATTACTGCCGTAATTAGTTTTCAACTTCAGATGTTTCACATTTCAATGACAGTTCCGGGCAAAAAATCATAGCTAAAGTAATTATATTTGAAAAAAATTGACTTCCATTTTCTACACCTTTAAGAGTCTGAAATCTATTTTAGAGCTTTAGAATGTCTTCTAGTGATTTGTAAGTATTCTCTCATTTTTCTACCCGGAAGCTAAACACTTTGAGCATAATTATGAATGTACAGGGAAATAAATGTTCGAATATGCTTAAACTGTTCCTTAAATTTCCCCTTTTCGAACGGTCTGACGACCGCATCTGAACTCTCCTTGCAGGCAAGGACGACAAGGGCTTCGCGATGTACATCGACAGACAGCGCTCGTGGTTCCAGCACAATTCCGTGCACGAGCGACGCGTTGAGGGCGGCATCACGACGGGCAGCACGATTGGTGTGTTGCTGGATCTGGAGCGTCACGTTCTCAGCTTCCTAGTGAATGAGATGCCGCAGGGCTCGGTGGCTTTCCGCGACTTGTACGGCGTCTTCTATCCCGCCGTGAGCGTGAATCGTGGCGTCGGACTCACACTGCACACCGCTCTGGATGCGCCGCAGATGGACTATCGTCACTAAACGAATTTATCCGCCATGGCACTTCACCCAACATATCCTCGAGACGGCACTTGAGCACAGCGGAGGGAAGGCTTGCAGTCGAATTTCCTCCCTGAAATTTCGGGGGAAATTATGTCAAATTCAATCATCCATCGTGTAAATAGCTGTGAAGCAACTTCACAGCCAGTAATTTCACACCTTCCGCCCCCCCGCCCACACTCCCCCGCAGGAATATCGAATTGAGAATCAAAATTACATTGTAACAGGTGTTAAAGCAGAAAATATCCAAGCAAGAATTCATAGTAAATGTCGAGAAAATCAGTGTATGAGCAGAAAATAGAAACTTTAGATAGATGGAGCGTTATACGAAACTATCATCCAAGGCACGTTAACTTCATTCCGGTGGAATATTTTTCAATGAATTGAAAAGGAGTTTTTTTTTCTTTGAAAAAAAAGGGACGCAGAATGGTTTTTGGATCATTTTGGGAATTGTTTTGTACAAATTTCAATATATTATTATAAAAAAAAATTATATTGAGTAGAATTGTGACACTATTTAAATATTAAATGAATAATATATATAAACTAATATGAGTATAATATATAACACTGCGTAATATATGAATGTATGATATGAATATTATAGAAAACAATAAAAATCTCAATTATGTAAGTCGGTGTTTCGACAGCAACTCCTCAACAGCAAACATTGGGCAACATTGTGGGCGAAAGAGCGCCGGAAAGAGGAAGAGCGATGTGTGTGAAAATCCTCCGTGTGTGCAAATGTGGTAAAATTCGTCCGGAATTAATCCCTTTCGCTCGCAGCTCCGGGGCCAATTGACACAGAGAGAGAGTCAGAGGTAAAAGTAGCAAAAACAACAATTTATACAGAGGAGCGGGGTCTGCGTGCGGAGGAAGGTATCATGGCCATGTTCAAATACGGAGAGACAACAAAACATTCGCAATTTAATAGGATGAAATTCGCCTTTGGCATCGCATTCAAAGCATTCCTCATACATGGTCACCGCCCCAAATCCTCAGCCTCTGTGCTTTGTAATGACCTAACAAACAAGACGGGGTGCTTGCCAAGCGGCCTCCCCTGAGAGAACACATCAAATATTATTGCAAGGAAGCTGTTGAGATGGGAAAAAGGACAATCATGAGGTGAGGCAGGCTCACAGGCTCTAGGATTCATGCAGTGGCGTAATTTACTGTGATACAAGCGAGATATGAGCTGGCCAAGAGAAGGCGTAGAAAATATACTAAATCTCAGTGAAGTTCAATAAGGAAATCCTGGCAAAATATATGCCGAAATCGAGTATTGATTATTCTGTTACGCACTTGTTTTCACGCAAAGCTCTTTTTAGGCAAAAAAAGTGTAGATTTCTCAGCGTGTACAGAGTGCAAATATAGAAGACAAAGAGTGGAGGACACAAGCTCTTCCCAAGGAGTGTTAACCTCTCAGTCTTCCAATTTCCTTGTATTAACTTCTACTTAAATTTCTTTTACAGTGTAATTGAGCTCTGAATGGCTCGGGAAATTTTACAATTGGATCACATTAGGTGAGCGCGCCGCTTAAGAGATCTCTCAAGCGGGTCTCTTATCAGTTAAAAACGGCGCGCCTGGAATGGATTAGGAGAAGACATATTTGGGTGCAATTGCACTCGTGCGCAATCGGCCGGTGCTCAGCGGATTGTGAATGGGTTTAAAAGGGGATCCCGCTGAGTAATCGGCCTCTATCTCATTCGTTTCGTCATCACGGTAATTATCTCTTTATTAAGTTTTTTTGTGGCAGCCATAGTGGCAAATTTATCTGTAATTTCTTGGAAGTCAAATTGTATTGCATCTTTATGAATCGGGCCTTTAAATTTACTGGTGTTTTTGTGTGAATAAATTTCTTAAGATTCACGCGAGTGTGTTTCTCTGTAGGAAAATTTTATTAAAATTCAGTCAATTGTCGCTGGAAATTCAAACCGCCATTAAACTCCACCTATTGGTAACCTCTTGAGGATAAAACAGATTGTGGAAATAAAGATGTTATAAAAAAATATGTCCCTGGAGAGGAGCGGCGCAGGATAGAGGGCACTGGAGCCGAGTCCTTAGTCAGGTGAAGACCAGAAACTGGTCGCAATGTTGGAAAAGTCAGTTAAAATCGTGGGATTTTGAGCTCTGACTCGGAATTAAAATACTCGAAAATGCCGTCGAAACCGAAACTGAAGCCGCATCATCAAGCTGCGCGGCTTCAGTTTGCTGAGCGCCACATGAGTGGCGCTCAGTCATTTCCTCGGACGAAAAGAAATTCAACTTAGATGGGCCGGATGGACACCGGTATTACCAGCATGACTTCCGGCAGGAGCCGCGCATGCTATTCAGCCGAAACTTTGGCGGAGGCAATGTAATGGTTTGAGCAGCTTTTTCATGGAACTGCCGCACACCAATTTGCTTTGTTCCACCGAAGTTCGATGCAAATGGCTACCAAACTCTGCTTGAAGACGTGTTAATACCATTCATGAAAAATCTTCCCAATGAAGAGGATTTTATTTTCCAACAAGATAATGCAGCGATTCATCGAGCAAGATCAACGAAACAATGGCTTGAAGACAGGGACATTCCGGTTCTTCACTGGCCAGCCATCAGTCCAGATTTGAATCCTATAGAAAATGTGTGGGGAATGCTTTCTAGGAAAGTATATGCTCATGGAAAACAATTCGACAGCATTCGGGAGTTGAAGGCGGCAATTGTTGAGGCTTGGGCTAACATTCCAGCCGAAGAACTAAACAAATTGCTTGTTGGAATGCCCCACCGAATTTTTGCCGTCATTCAGAACCAAGGTGGTTCCACTAAATACTAAAATATTGTAAGAAAGACTGTAAAAATATTGTGAAGATTGAAATATGGAATTAATAATTGTAATTATGCACTGTAAAATTCATTCAAAATAAAGGTTGTTAAGCCAGCGCTAGTAAATAGCGTCGAATCTCCACCTACGGGATGCTCATATTAATGTTAACAACCTCAAAAGGCAAAAAGGAATTTTAAGCAGTAAAATTTTCTCAAGAATTCCACACTACTTGAGAGTTATTTGGACACAATGCCTGAGGCTAAAGGTCTCAAACCAAAAATTGAACTATTCAATGATCGGTTTCTCCGTGCGAAACTTCACATTGAAGTTCAAAATAACATTTTGAAGAAAATGGAAAATCTTATGTTAACAAAGAGAGTCGTAGACAAAACCTGAATAATTGTATACTGAATCCGCCAATCGTGTCGGTTGAGATTCAATTCTCACCATCTCTCACCACATGTACATATTTCACCATTCTTCAAAAGAAGGACAGCGCCACTTCCGCTCCGTCCGGTCACTTTTTCGTGGACTACAAAACTGTGAACATCTCTAGTGTCTCATCAGTGAAAAATCCATAAAAATACATTGAAATAAACTCCCAAATCTCTCCCTTTAACTAAATTGAATTAAATTAATAATAAGTGAAATTTATTTGAATCGAAGAAGAAGAGCATCGCCGTCAGGGACTCAAAAATTTGATCCCAACTCACCGAATACTGAATTACAGGTGAGGGTAAACTCCTCTTCATATACCAAAAAGGAATAATTATGTCCGTGAGTAAATTAATAAATTATATGAATATAAATTTTTTACTCTTTTAAATATATATAAAAGCACCTAATTAAATTTGAATAAATAATAATAATAAATATATATATAATTCATCAAATTGATTACTTATAAATTTTTATATCTTTCATTTTATTTAATTTTTTTTCATTTGTTAGATTCGCTTACTGAGAAGCCTTTTTGCATGTTTATTGTAATGAAAATCAGTCTTGGTTTTATCGATGGAAAAGCGCCTTTTTATCAATCGTTATGTCTTTGATCTGAACGATCGAAGTCGTTTGTTATGAGTTATATCACCGAATGCCACTGCAAGTGGGTGAAATATCATTGAGAATTGTGAGTTTTGAAGATCCACTCGAGTTGGCACAGAATAGATTTCCAATTCCAAAACCGCACCGCCAATTAGGCAAATTTAAAGCATCAATTTAGCAATTTAGCGGCAATGCTGCCGTAATTCTCGGGCAATTCAGAATTTCGATGCACTCTGGCAAATTTGTAAATTCGCCCGTATACAAATTTTCCAATGTTCTTGGGTGAGTTGTGCACTCGGCAAGTTGGCCGGCGCAAGTTGGAGAGAACCTTTTGCACCACTTTATAATATTGTTGAGCTGTAATTCCACATGATCCCCAGCTTTTGGGCGGCAGCGCCGACGAAACTATCTTCGAGCACTTAAGTGCGGCCATAAAAGCGGAAGCGGGGTCGCAATTCTTCACCCGCGCTGCCGGCAGAGGTGAGAGATGCCCCGAAAGGGGTCAGAGATGGAGTGCGGGTGAAATGCACAGACAATGGGAAAGCCACAGAACGCCAGCAAGTGGCTAACTTTGTTTGCTGCCTCCGTTGTGCTGTGTATTTTCAATAACACAATCTCGTATATCAGCTAAAATTGCATTACTTGTGAATTGTGTGGATTGCTCCTTAAGTGGGGTGAAGTGGAAATTTTCAATGGCTGCTCGTGTGCTTTCCATCTGACTGGATCAAATATCTCGAGTGCTCCGCATTTATAATTGCGACTTATCCACAACTCAGCAACTCCATATCGAGAGTCCTCGAGCATCCGCACCGTCTTTGTCGATCGGCAGAGAGAGAGAAAGACTTTTCCTTTGAGCGTGCAAATCAAAACACTCGACACGGTGCAAATCGAGTCACGTTTTCCATACTGATTCTCACGAATATGCATAAAATATTGCGATGTGTCGAAAAGGTAAGGATACACTTCATTTCCATATTTTCGCTACATTCCTTTCACCACGTAAAAATTTTACACGGATCAAGGAATGCATAAAAAATGAAGAGAGATTTGCCTTTAATTCACTAAAGATATGGAAAAGGATTTAAGGTTATTATCAACATATAAAATTGAAAGAGTCAATAATAGGGAATGGATCCCTTCGACAGGGATGAAACCCTGTTTCAAGCGGATCACAGGATGCCGCCCTATTTCGCCAGGAAACTAATCGACGAGCTCAAAGAATTCGACACGCCTGGAAAATAGATTTGGATTCCTTTTCATGTGTCAAAGTTCTGGCTTCGCTGTATTTCCTGACGAAGGGATCTTACTTGGGAGTCACAGGGAATCACTTTCACATCCTGGTTGACAATCTACAGCCAGAATTTCGCAGGATTTGTCGCCAGCAAACATATTGATGAGTATCCTGGAATTGGTGTTAAATCATGTAATGATAAATAAACAATGCTAAAGAATGAACAGAAGAAATTGAATAAATTTCTAAATTAAATTTCATATAAAACTTGCTATTCACTCCCAATGAAAACAAGTCCACTGTTTGTGATTCCCATTAAAGCAACAAACCGCCGTTTGTATTCCTCTGCTCGGCTCTGTAGCTTTCCTACATATTTATTTAAATGTATCATTGGAATTGCAAAAGGATAACGAATAGCACAACAAGCTTTCGGGGGAGAAAAAATACGATTCTCAATCTTGGGCTCACCATGAATTCCTGCACGGCTTCAGCTGCGGAGCGTGTGCGGGGGCGCGGCTCCAATTGAGGGGTGCATATATCAGGACAAGAGTCGAACTGGAGTAAAACATAAATGTCAGCGTGTTCGACAGTTTCCATTTTGCACAACATCGGGCCGAAGGGAGGCAGACAATTGCGGGGGATTGTCGTTGATGTCGCAGGAAAATATTGTTATTGTCGATTATTTTCCATATTTTATCCATTATAGTTTCACCCACAACTTCCTCCCCGGTGAGTCTGCGAGGTGGTTTTCCGTGCGCGTGAACTCCTTGCGCTCGTCGGCGGACGCGATGCGTTCTGTCATGCGAGACCGTTTAAATTGGGATTGAGGGACGCTGCTCTGGCCCGGAGGCTGCAAAAGGAGAGGAAATCCGAAGGGGAAAGTAATTGGATTGCATATTTGAAATTTATTACACCCCAAGGAATTGATATGTTTTTCTTGCCACGACTTCATCAAATTACTGAGAGTTTTTGGCACAATAGACGTCCGCTCGAATATTCGCCTCTTTCTCTCTCGTGCACTCGCTGTAGTGGAAAGAATTTGCAATTTATAGGAAAGAGCAAGAATTTTTCCACCAACACTCGAGGCCACCCTTCGTTGGCAAATTTAATTAGAGTCAATAGAAATGTTGTGTACATTAAAGTTTTCGGGTGCGCTTTGCAATTCGTAGGGAAATGCTTGAGAGAGCGAAACTCTTGAAACCCCATTTGAGAAATATTATATTGCTTTTTGCGGTGAATGCAGAGATACAGCAACACAAAGTGGAACAAATGACTTCAAGATATCATCGTGATTAATTGTGTTCACAAGTTCTGCTTAAATAATAGCGCACAGCGTGATTAATTGTCTCGCAGGATTTTTGGGAATTTTACAGTGCCACAATACTGAAAGTGCACCAAATTAACCTTGCGAATTTATCATTTTCCGCGCGACGCCGATGCTTTCCCAAATGGTCGCCATGGGTGAAAAACAAGCGCCAAATAAAGTGGATCTCCTAATGTGAAAACTATATGATAAATCTCCCAATAATGATTGCAACGCATTTGCGAGTTGCTATCGCGCAAATTAATTATCTATACTGATATCGCCGCGAGAGGATTCATTTGGCCGGCGGCCGGGCGATAAAGTTCAAATTTCATTGCAATTCGCTGATATAATCTGTCCATTAAAATGCCCATTAATTAACATTCGCCCAGTATTTGCAAGTAATTATTTCATAACACAACTTTACATAATTCCGCCATGTCGAATCAACAGCGAATGCCGAACGGCGGCGGCGGCAAAAAAATTGTGCAAATTGCATTTTCATTTCTTCATTATCTTATCAGGAGGTCCATTATGGGGAGTGAAATGCAAATTTGCCCAGAGAAAAATATCATTTGGCGTTTGCGAGGTAGCCAAGAGCTAACAATTATTTATGGTATTTCTCCCCCGCTCGGCCTAGGCAAACTTCTCTCCACGTTGGAGCCATAAAGCGGTTGAGCTGCGCCACCCCGCGCTGCTGGGGAGCAGAAAAATATTATTCCACAGGGAATTACTTAATTATGATGTTCTTTACACCCATGGCAAGGCAACTAAAACCAACGTAAATTACACCGCAGAGGCAATGAAACTTTTCCCTGGCATCTTTTCTCCAAATGGAAGCAATACAGCTTGATCCGGGCTCCACTTTTCCGCCTGCCAGCCATTCAAATGGAGCTCCAGCAGTGAGATTCTTCACGCAAAACTATGATACTTCAAAGAGATCTTTAGATTATTGCTTTAAATATATTAACTGAAGATTAATTATCTGCAACACTTGCAGTGAGAATTGTTACCAGATTCATCGCGTTGTTTGGTTTGTGTGATAAAATTCGGGTAAGAATCTCTTTTAAGGTCTATTTCTATGATTTAATTCTCATCACACGATTATTTAATCAATTTCAGACAAAATGCCTCGCGGAAACACCTTTATGCAACTAGAGCAAGGAAAAGAAACGGAAGACTGTCCGTGGAAAACAACGGTCCCACAATGTCGTCTGCAATTTCCTCAAATCCCTTAAATGCTATAAAATGTGATAAAAAATGGTTTGTTTATTATTGGGAAAACTAAAGTAAACCTTAAAAAGCAATTTACATAAAAAAATGTGGATTTTTGGGAAAACTTAAAATTAATTAACCCTTTAACGAGTGCAAGTTTACAAGAGAACAATTATAGAAAACTCTTGCTCGAGCGAGTTGTTTGTATTTGACTAAAAACCATGATGATTTTCAAGAAAATAGATATTTTGACCTCCACAAAATTAACACTTCTTGCCTTCATTATTACTTTAAGAATACTTTAGTCACGCAAATACAGCTAAGATAATATCACAATATTAAGTAGTGAAACATGTGCTTGAAGATAATGTATTAAACGTATGAAAAAGTAGATTGAAATGTGATTAAAAATTATCCAATTTATGGGTAACGCAATGACCAATTTGTCGTCAAAGGGTTAATTGATCGCGTCATTAGCACGAAATGAGTTCTTTTTGTAGATTTAATCTCAATGAAAGGACGCAATTCTTCTCATATTAACTAAAAACTATTCCGTTTTCACTGGATCTCTTTCTTCAATTTGTTGGCATTTGTAATTTTATTGCTGTCTCGCAAAGGAAAACGTCGGACGTCGTGCATTTTGGTGTGAAGTGGCGAATGCAAATGCCACAGGGTGGCACTTGAGGGGAAGAAGTGCACTGCGAAGTGCAACAGCCACTTTTTGGCTCTGCCCGAAGCGCACAAAGGACAGCAAAGAGTGTCAGTTGCAGACGCGAGGACATGAATACGGAATGCACGATAGCCAATTCGGCCATTCGCGGTGGGGAATTTATGGAATTATCTCGTGGATTCAAGAGTGTGTGAAAAGTGTCCGTGAATTTTTTATAAGCCAGAGAAACAGAAGCAAGACAACATTTTGAATGCATGGCACAGAATGGTTTGGGTTGTTAAATTATACAAAACACACAAGAACTCACCCTCAAAAACCCCTCGAAATGTGTAATTCAGGAGGATTTGTTCTGTGGCTGCGGGTGTGAAAAATGAGTCTTGCGGAGAAGAAAGAAAATGTCTGAATTGGAATCCACTTGACAAAGGAGACAACAATTTACCAGGCGTCTCCATTTCATCAGCCCCTCTCTCTCCACCCCAGCGCCTTTCATCGCAAACGAGCCAGCAAAAAGGGCGCCGCACCCCATTGAATTAATGATTTCCACGACAGCGCCCAATCCACACTCAATCGTCCTGCGGACTTCTTGCGCGCCCAGAACTTCGGCATTTGTTGCACATCTCTGTTTCTCTCTCTGTCTCTAATATCTACTTCCTCGTCGTGACGTTGAGAATCCGCCGCCGAGCCACGAAGTAGCCCAGCACGAGGAAGACCAGCGTCAAATAGAGCAGATTCAGGATGTTCGGCCAGCCGCCCGAGTCCTCCACGTCCACGGCCTGCAGGATCTTCTTGGGAACCGTGTACTGGCAATACATCTCGTCGCAATCGATCCTGGTCCTGTTGAACCCGTAGATCGAGACAACGAGTGAGTTGTAGCCGTGGCGCATGAAGGAGATGTCGAAGAGCCACTGAAGGTAGGAAGGCGCATCGCGGCGAGTGATGAAGTAGCCAGAGGACACGAAGAAGGCTACCATGTAAGTCTGGCCCAAAATAGATGCGTTCTGAGAATTGAGGAAAATAATTAACCAATTATAGACACAACACATGTTATCCGTTTAATTTGCAAAGAAATATGTGACTTTTTAATCATATAAAACAAAAACTGCCACTCTGTTGATATGATAATTTAAGGAATTAGTAATGCGAAATCATAAATTATTGATCATGAAACTACGATAGCAAATATAATTGTTAACTTGCGACTGAACTTTCTTGTAATTGTTTATCTATTGTGTAAGGAATATAATGAATTGTGGGAAATCAAATTCAAGTGCAGCACAAAGAAAGAATCGCGTCGGCAATGCGAGTTGTTCTACTGAATATTGCATAAGCAGGTCAGTGGAGCAAATGTGTTGCATGCAGGAGGCGTTTCCTCACCTGGACATTAAATATGAATCCCGTGGTGTAGCCGATGCAGTGGCCGACGATGGCCAGCCCGTTGCAGCCAGCGACGAACACGGCCAGCCGCTGGATCTCCATGTCCTGGCCGGTGACCCAGAAGGTGACAATGGCGTACAGAGTGGCGGCCATCAAGTGGAGCGGCAGGTCCACAATGACGAGGGAGAGATAGTAGGGCAGAATGGAGTACCATCCATTGAAGTGCTCCCTCTTGACTATCGGAATTTCTCGTGGTACTTGAATGACAAATTTCTTGTTAACATTAAATTAGCGACTCTGGGCGACTCATTCACTCACTGACTGAGCAGTTGGCCGAGTGCGACACAAAGGAGAAGTAACTGAGTGTGTTGAGGATGTAGCGCATGTTGTTGAGGACATCTTCCGCCTTGCGTCCGATGCCGTGATAGAGGATGCAGACGATGGCGATGCAGAGGATGTGGATGGCACTCCGCAGGCCAATCAGCGAGATGTCGCGATGCGTGATGAGAGCTCGTCTCCTCACCAGCACGGCCAGCTGTCTGAAGAAAGTGGCGCCGTACGGCAAGTCGTATCGCAGCTTGATGTCCTGCAGCAGTCCGTCGACAGCCTCGCCGTTCGGGGACTCGCTCGCGGTCAGCAATCGATCGCGCCAGTCGTTCTCATAGGCGTCCGAGGCGATTTCCAGCAGGAACTCTGCCGGGTTGTACGTCTGCGGGCACACAATGTCGAACGACGCCCTGAGATGCTGCACAATCGCGTCATACCGTCCGTTGTAGATGCATTTCCCGGCCGCCAAGACGTACAGCTGATCGCACTCTTGCAGAACGAGCGGCGTTGGCTGGTGCACAGTGGCTATAATGACTCGGCCGTCCTTGGCCAACTTCTTCAGCACTTTCATGCACTGGATCGACGTGGAGTAGTCCAGGCCGCTGGTGGGTTCGTCGAAGAACATCACGGTGGGATCCCTGATCATCTCTAGCGCTATCGTCAGGCGCTTCTTCTCCCCTCCGGACAAGCCGGTGCTCCTGTCGTTCCTCAACTCGTACAGACTCAGCGACACCAGAATTCTGTCAATCAACTCCTGCAAATCTTCCGCCTTCCTGCTCCTGCCGATCTTGAAACGCGACGCGAAAATCATCGCCTCGTTGACGGTCAAGAATTCCGCCACCAGGGAATCTTGCAGAATGTACACGGAATTCACATTCCTCGCCCTCTGTCCCTTGTCTATCACAGAAACATCGCCCGAAAAGCCCTTCTGCGCCCCAGCCAGTATGTTGAGCAGCGACGTCTTGCCAGCACCAGAAACTCCCATCACCATCACCAGTTCGCCACTCCTGAAGCTCCCGCTCACGCCATTGAGGATCACCTTCTTGCGCGCCCGACAGAAGCCCGACTTCCACTCACGCACGGTCACGGCATGGCGGATGTTGGAGAAATTCACACTGAGATCCACCGTCTCCTCATCCATCATGGACACACGCGAGATACTGACTGGAGACAAGTTTCACTGGAAGTACATCGCACTTTTCCACTCAACTGTGAACTAATAGTTGAATGGAAAAAACTGCATCTGTGTAACAACTCACTACACTGTCGGCAATTCCACAACTTTTTGCCGTGCACTGCAAATTGTGGGGAGGGGAATCACTTTTATAGTGCTCTGAAGTGGGAGAAGGTCAAGTCAGTGCACGCGCACTTAAATGGTTTGGTATTTTGTTTTAGAAAACGAATTGTAAATAAAAATAGACATAGAATACAAGTAAGGAAAGTGGAATACTCTTTGTTCTACTTTTTCTCTAATTTTTGCATAAATTAATAATTATATTATATCAAAGGGTTTCAAGCAATAACAAACGACAACAGCAGTGTAGCGGAATTTTATGCAACAATCTTCTTATGACGGCGACACGCGAAAGGTCGAGAACTTGTAAAGTGGACAATTAGACATGATTATTTATCTTCTTGAGTGATTTGAAGATTTCACAGAAGTGAGTATACAGTAGCGTTCATGCAGTTACGAACACCTCTTCAAAGCACTATAATGTGTGTAACGAAAATTTATCCAGTGGATTAAGTGAGTGAATCCCGTGCAGTTGGATGCAAGTTCCTTTCGGTGATTTCCTCTGCTTGGGACGCAATTGTTGTCTTCTTTTTGGCGTCTTAACTGCTTTTTTTCTTTCTTTTCACTTTGTAAAAGATGAGGAAGAAAGGCTATACAACTTATGAAAGAGCTTTTCCACCGTTTTGCTCTGGAGGTTGGTCATCAATGCTTAGACGTCGGTGGACGCAAAGTACGGTCACAAAAGCATTATACTTATGAGCGATTAATAAACATATTCTATTCTATTCTTCAATGCCTAAGAATGGCCTTAAATGCAGGTATCGATGACGAAACAAAAAAATTTATAAAAAATGAAAAAGTCTATAAAGAAGCAGAAATAGAAAACTTAGAAGAATTTAGCACAGATATAGCAAAACGCACATACAGCAAATTTGAAAACATCAATAACAGAATTATAAACAATATCATAGAGAAAAGTAGATTCAATACAAGAATTTAAAGATATCAATCTCCAATCATACTAGATTAAAAATTAAAAACATGCTCATAGGCCATCTCCTCCCACTCCACCAAACAAACAATAACTTAAAATAAAAAGTACATAATGAATTACAAAAAAAAAACAAAAAAACAGCAGTAGAATAGCAGCAGGCTATAGCCCTGGAAGGATTCATAGTGAATAAGCAACAGGGACAAATATGTACATAGTATAAGCTAAAAATAAATTTACTTTTAAATAAAAATAAAATATTCTATTCTTCAGGAACGTTTCCTCGCACGACTAAACAGCCAGTCAGGGAAACTTCTGCCAGAAGGTCCATGGAGGGATGTAGCGATCGATTTTCTCAGCCCACTTCTATCTAGTGAAAATTCATTGGTGATAGTAGACTATTACAGCCGATACAAGGAGGTGGAAATAATGACGAGAATATCGGCAACGAATACGATTGCGAAGTTGGAACCTATGTTCGTGAGGCTGGGCTATCCTCAGTCGATAACACTGGACAATGCGAATCACTTCATCAGCGAGAAGTTCCAGTAATTCTGCAAGCAACGAGGAATTCACCCCAACAAGATCCTGCCATACTGGCCGCAAGCGAATGGAAAAGTGGAGGAACAAAATTGCTCCATAGTCAAAAGGAAAAAGATCAGCGCTTCAACCGAGCGAAATTGGAAGAACGATCTCCAAGAGTATTTCACGATGTATTACTCTACTCCTCACAGCACAACAGGGAGAACTCCTACAAAATTGTGCATCAAAGAACAATTATGCTCTAATTATTATTTGAGAACAGTAGTGGAAATAGGGAAAATATCCGAAGATGAAACCTCTTTGGAGAGATTCTCCATGGCCAAATTGGCCGTTTCTTTTAAAATCATCTTTGCCGAATAGCCTTTCGGAGCAACATGAAGTTGGCTCCGAAACTCTGTCAATTCGCTCTCTTGGAATCAATAAAAAAGTGAAATAGACGTGTGTGATTTTCATGCTGCGAAAATCTGCCTTTATAAAGGCAATCCCGACAGTTTGTTAGTTCATCGCTGACGCTAAATGGAGACAACGATCCGCCGATATTGGGAGCTTGTGGAGTGTTGATCTGGCGAAGCGAAAAATTCCTTTTTCGCCAGATAATATCTCACCTCCATATTTGCAGGTTAGTTAGTGAGTCGGTCGGCAGGAAGCCTAGTGGCGGAGTGGGCAGAGTCTAATTCTTTCTGTCCTACTTCAGGTTAGTTCCCCGACCACTCTTTATAATAAAGAAAAAAAAGTAGTGGAAATACCACTCTTAATATCCACATGAAGTTGAGGTGAATTTCTCTAAGCTCCCCACAGGATTTACTGGAGCACATTTCATGGGCGAAATCAGAATTATCATTGCATTTTCATTGTCATTTGTTTGTGATATTCAAGATGTCGCCACGAAAGAATAGCAAGTGCAAAAAAAATCTTTTTTGCAACGTTTGTGGAAAGTTTATATTTCCGTATCAAGGAACAAAGATCAATTACACTATCCTATGGAAGTGAGCGAACTCCTTCGCACAGTAACGAAGCAGTAATCAGTAACAAACGTCATCTGATGACGTGTGTTACTGCAATGACGTCCCCGCTTTGTTTTCTGTGCTAGGACATCAACACGACACCAAAGAATGGCGCCTTTTTATTGATGCTGGCAAGATTAGCCTGAAAGCTGTGCTTCTTCACAACGGCACAAATGGCCGTCCTTACCTCTTGCCTTTGCTAAATAAAAGGAGGACTGTTAGAATCTAAGGCATCTCATTGATTTCATCCGATCATTACATTTCATCAAAACATTACCAAAACAGTAAATAATCATAGATTTTAAATGGAGATTCAATCCAGTAAATAGGCATAAGGACCTCTTATTCCCGGAAGAAGGTTTAGAAAAAGAACAGAAGATTAGAAAGTGAGCATTCGGTCCAAATTACGAAGAATCATACTCTTCAAAAGTATGTTATAGTCGTAAAATGTGTCTAAATCATAAGTTCACCACTGTATATCTTCGATTACGCGGAATATCAAGTATACACACACACTTTTTTTCTTTCTTTCTTTCGTCTTCACGGCCGATGAGAAAAAGTTGGTGCGGAAAAATTACTCAGTGAACAATGACTATTCCAAAAGAGAAATAAACGACAAAAGCGAGAGGATTATTTGTCACACAACTTTTTCTGTCACGGCTTTTGTGAGCACGCGAGAGTAAATTAAAAATTCCATTTCATTTATGCTCCGCGAATGATTTATGGACGAGCATAGAAGTGAGTTGCAACTGAGTGTTGGGGAGAAAAAAGTGCCAACTTGTCAGCTGAATTGCCAATTCGGATGGGATGCAGATGCCAGTGGGAAAAAGAGTGCTAATTGTTACATGCTTCAGTTGAAATTTACTTCAATTTCCCATTGACAGAGAGCTTTGAGCGCGGGACGACACTTTCAATAAAGCTCCCCCCTCCCCCCTTTATTGGCTCTATGGCGTCGGAGAGTGTAATTGAAACGCGAATGGAGAAAAGTCCATTTGGGCAGATTTATGAAATCATCAATAGATTTTCCTCCCAGCAGAAGTGTATCACTCTCGGTGACACTGAATGGCGAGAAAAGTCCCGATCTCTCCACTTTCTGCACCTTTGCGATTCACCCCCTCCCAATTGATGGCCATTCCCATTGGCTTTGGAATAAAATTCAACCATTTCTGACCCTTTGCCGGCCGAAAGTGGCCCTAAAGGGGAGCACAAATCTCATCCCCATCGTGTGCCCACTATGACACAATAGTTGTGTCAAGTGGGTGGTCCTGTGGGCTGCACACGCATAAACATCATAAATAAATGTTTATCGCCGAATGGCACGAATTCGTATTATGTCCCGAAAAT
This sequence comes from Phlebotomus argentipes, assembly GCF_947086385.1. Classification (NCBI taxonomy): domain Eukaryota; kingdom Metazoa; phylum Arthropoda; class Insecta; order Diptera; family Psychodidae; genus Phlebotomus; species Phlebotomus argentipes. Next base: position 17,128,661 of record NW_026776177.1, on the reverse strand, counting down.
ATTATCATTATTGTAATGCTTTATTCTCTCTCGTTCTCTCCCTGTGTTTTCCTGATGTGTCATTACACGGTGCCTTTCTCGTCCAATTTTCAGGGGAGGTAGGGAAAAATTCCTTCCCCGAAAAGCATGGCAGCGAGAAAAGGCTGAAGATTATCCGACAGACTAATTAGCGAAAAAACACGCGAATATTTTTGGCATAAAAAAGCGTAATTAAATTTAACTAATTAATTAAGATCGTCTGTGTTGCATGACCCCCTCGTTTTTGGCGAGTGGTGATTGTGAAAAAATGTATGGAAATTCGGAAGAAATGTGTGACATTGCATGCATTACTCAAGCATTGTGGAACTCCACTGATTGGCTGAAAACTGCGAATTTCATGCGTTTCACAAATGTGCGCTGCGTAATAAATTAGTTTTGGGCGCTTTGTACTGATAAAATTTCTTTTCTCTGGACAAAAGCTTTGATGAAACGGTAAAAGAGGCTGCAGCGTTGAAGGATTAAAATGTAGGCGAAAAGGAAATAATAGAAGCAACCGTTTTCTATATAGAAATAAACGATAGGGGAGAGTGGGGCAGATTGGGACCAAATCCAATTTAAATATTCTAATAATTTCTCACATTTTTATGGTACGATTTGACATAACAGGTTCTGTGAAAAATCTAAGTGGCTTTTGTATAAAAAATATTAAACTCATGCAAAACAAATGGAGCAGATTGGGACAAAGTGAATTTCAGTCAGTCATTAGTCATCAGTCAATCATCATCATCTCCGGCACGATGAATGGCTGGAAGGATGTCCTTACTGATGCTATCAGAATTTTCAATGGATCAGGGTGGATGGAAAAAGATAGTTTTTTGACTGTTCTCCAGTGTTTGTCGTGAGCTGTTACTTCCCGCGTCAACATCTATTTTTTTTTATCGTTAATAAAATTTTGCGCGCGAGAAGCGTCCATGATGTTTGAGAAAACGTGACTGCGCAAATATCTCAGGAAATTGACCTAAAATACAATACTGATCACTGTATTGATTGTCTCATCTCATGTTGATTTGCCACTCGCATTGGCAATCGGCTAAGCTTTTCTGCCGCTCCTGAGCCAGAGAAACCACGCGGAAAGTGAAGATGTGAGGAAACATGAATTATCTCCCACCAAAAACATGAGTAAAACCAGGTTTTAAGTCAGTATTCATTAAAAAAAAATTATTGACATTTTAGGCGAGTTAGAAGGACTTTAGGTAGGAAAAAATTTCATTGGAAATTAATATCGATGGGCTGCCAGTTTTCGGACAAACACTGTGGCCAATTCTTGGGGCATTTCCTAATCTAAAGGAAATCTCCCCCTTTGTAATTGGGGTGTATGAAGGGCCTGCAGAGCCACGAGATAGGGATGATATTCTTAAAGATTTTCAGTGAGTGGTTAACACTTTACCATCAAGGCGTCTTTGTTACGGAGGAACGCATCCACAAAGACTTTGAGATCAGATTCTTACGCTGTGATTCTCCATCAAGAGCAATGGTAACGGGAACGCAAAGTCATTGCGGTGGAAAACAAGTGAAATGGCGTGGACCCCACATATATGATCAATCAAGTAGTGTTAGATCCAATGCATTTGATCGATATCGGGGTTACAAAGAAAATTTTGCAATTTTTGTACAGTGGAGAATGTCCAAACGTAAAGCTGAGCCGGAATAATCGTATTCAGTTGAATGAGTTTTACAAGAATTCATCAGCTTATGTTAATAAATTTTGAAAACGTGGATGTAATAGTTGAAGAACACATCATGTATGAAGGAGTTATAAGATATGTATCAATGATCCCTTTATACCTTGGTAATCGAGAAAAGAAACCAATATATAAGGACTATTTGCAAGAAAGGAAAAAGCTTTGTGTAAAAACCGACAAGTTCGCCTTTTTACTATTCGCAATCCATTTCGAAACTAATTGGAGGAAAATAATAATCGGGATAAAACATAAACAAAAGAATATAAGTAAAAGAATATAATAATAATCTACTGAGGAAGATTGGAAATGACTCGTACACCAACAAATACATTTCTTCTCTCATCTTCAATACCTTCTCTAAAGTACACACTTCTAATGTAACTTTAAATTCCATTAAAAGCACTATCATTGAGAGCATAGAATTACAGACTGTAATTCTTTTCGGCAGCTCCTCCTCAATATGAAGTGGTGTTATGGGAAAATGATAGAGTCTGCGGGGTAATTGCAATGCAAAGTGGATGTTCACCCTCTGGCGCCGCATTATGAGGCCGGCAGATTGTATTTAAGGCGTTCACAACATTAGTTTGGCATGTCATGTACGAGTCCAAGTGATTTCCAGTCCCTCCAATATTTACTCAGCCAAAGAGCCCATCGTCATTTTCCACCCGCCGAGCGTGAGACTTTTCACCGGCACGCAAACTTCAAATTTCCCCACACGGAGGCCTCTCGATATGCCAAGCAATATCCCGCCACTAATGCACTTTGCGAGATTATTACGTGGGATTTAAATTTTCTCAACTTTTTCTCTTCGCCTCCCCTTTTTTGACATCAAGAAATTCCATTTAATTTCAATTCACCTCCGCACCCATCGCGTGTGGCGAAATACCACGAATATGTGGGTCATTGACACCTCCAGGCGTAAGGAGCTTACTGAGAAAAAGAGAGAGAGAGAGACCCTTTTGGCTGTTACTCATCCGGGCACTCTTTGCCACGGAGGATGAAGAGGAAATATGAGTGCGCTATATAGGACAGCGTGGAGATAATATGCAAATGGCATTCGCTAATATCAATTTCACCAGATGTAAATGGAGAGGAAAGGACTTTTATTGGTTTCCCCACGAATAAATTTTATATGTGTGCGAGTGTCTCTTGAGCCACAATTGTCGAAAATATGCAGATTATCTTGCGGTGGAGCAAATTTATTATACCCCACTTGAATCTGCTGCTTCTGCTTTGCATTGATCCTCTTTTCCTTCTCACCATCATGTCAATGGAACGCAAATTTCACCATATTTCTGGCAATATTTTTTACAACCCAAGCATTTTTTAACGCTTTCGTCTTTTAGTATAAAATATAAGGGACTTTTCATTGATATTCCTGACTATTCGTGGCTGTGGACGATATTGTCCTGATGAGGAATCTTCTCCCTGGCGATAAGCTAAAGACAACGTATTTCAGCCAGCAGATGATCAGGTGTCAAATGCTGCCCTACACCGCCATCTATGCCGAGTACGGAACTGTCAGCACCATCAGAGGAAACGCCAGACGGTGTAAAGGGGACAGACCCGGGTGGTGATCCTACTGAGGCCTTGGAGGTAGGATCTCCCGGGACTCGGGAGGAAGAAGAGTCTAGTGAGAAAGACTTCGCAGGATTCCTGCCAGAAGAAACACCGGAATGGAGGCGAGCATTGAGGAATCCCCAGAGTAATTCCCGCGTAGGCGCCGGATGAGGAGGCGTCCCGGTCGCGAACAGGACGATAAGTCAGGGATTACCAGGACACCACACCCTTGATTCAAGCAAGAGCCTTGCAAAAGTGGACCAAAGGAGGGACAACATTCAATTTGCTCTCCAATAAATAAGCAACAAATCTCTAATTCCTGTTTTTGACATTCAACAGCAATTTTCCATGCGAAAAACGAGCAAAAAGAGGAAAGCAATTTGCAATTTTTGTTCCTTCATCGATGGTCACAAACTTCCCACCAAAAAAAAACCTCTTCGCGGATTGATATAGAAACCGCAAACGCTAGCAAATTGCCATAAACTCACCCGGCATGGACAGGAAGGGTGGGTGAAAAAGCACCAAAAGTTTTGATATTTCCACTGCTGGAGTGAGAAGATGAAAGAGCGCAAAAGACGGTGGTTTAATTGCTGTAAATAAAATTGTCTGCCTTCCGCCCTCATTTCCTCACGGAGGAAATCTTCACTGTTTTCCCGACAATTGCTCATTTCGTCGCCCTCGTACTCGAAGAAGGGCTAATGCAAGACATCCAGAGGCACTTCACACTTTCCTGATTTATTTTTCTCTAATGCGTGCATGTCTAGACACAGCGAGTGTGGAGCTCTTGAAAGCCTCATTCGTAGGTTTCATCCGTCATGGCAAAATTCCTTCACACGGCTTGAATTAATTACCCTGCTTTTCTCCTTAAGGACATCATAAATTACTGAAAGTGGCTTTTTCCATATGCTTTTCAATGAAATTTTAATAGCAATTTCAGTATATACTCTGGCACAAATCCAACCTATGAAATATCATACAAACTGATGCGCCGCATTTACCATGAATCTTGTCTCTAATTTCCAAACATCCTCCCCACAAAAGCATCATGTGAACATTGGAAAGCTCTTAAACTCGGAAGGAAAGTGTATATAGTTAGAAAATGTAATTTCTTTAAGTAGAACTTCCACCCCATTTCATCCTTTGAAGTGGGGCATTTGAATGGGAATTCCAGACAGTGCAGCCACACACAACAATACTCTGCGTTGAAGTTTTCCATGCACAAGCACCCATTTTCCGATTTAATGTGTTTCAAAACACTTTTCACTTTTGTATTAAACAAGCGCCAAAGACATGCTAAACAGGAGCACACAATCACAAGCACGAGTGTTTCGGATGGCAGTGAAAGCTCTCTTCTGCCCTCGCATAACTTGCAGAAATGAATATGCTTTTAATTGAGGAAACAATGACGAGACTGAGTCGCAGCAGCAGATGAAGTGGAATGTTTTTAATTCACACACATTGCTTCTTACCGTGTTCGGATCATGGAAAATTTAAGGACAATCATGTTCTTAAATTAAGGTATATAAACATTTTTTGTTGCTATTTTGTGCAGTGAGAATTTATTTCTCAGAATCATAAGAGAAGTTCTATCCCGTGGCAAATACGATGCTTTAAAGCTACGTTGAATGCTATGCACAACTTTACAGTAGTGTTCACAATTTAATTCATATTCATGATTATGTTATGCATTTGGGAAAATTGCAATGCATATCAACTTACGTCTTTGAAAATAAGCTTCAAGAGATAAAGAATTTGATAAGTTATTCATTAAAAATTGGCTTGTATGTTTTAAGCCTATTTGTGAAAGTTAGAAAATCTCAAATTATCATTATAATCTTTAATCTTTCCAGTTTAAGGATGTTAAAATAAATTAGTAACAATGAAGTTGAAGAAAATTAAATTGAAATACGCACTTAAAGGCCGTTTCCGTTCAACTCTGCAATTCATTTACCGGCCGAATTTTCATACATAAATTAGTTGTATAAGATCACAGTGAAATTTATCAATCATAACAGAGCGCACAGCCATCAGCGGGAGAAATCTAAAATTTGGCCCTCCGGAGCCGCATCAGTGACTCATAACCTCATTCATATCGTTATCAGGTACTGAAGATCACAGACCATTCACGCACGCAAAGCACAGGCACTCACAGCCATTCTCATATTGTTATCAGGTACAGTTTCACACCACCAATAAAATTATTGTCCTGGACTGGCCAACTTGCTCGCCGGACCACAATCCAATCGAAAACTTATGGAGTAGTTTGAAAAGGAAGCTATAATATTAAGCACGCTACTGTTGCTCCAGCACCGATTAACCACAGATAGAAGAGATGGAGAAAGTGTTCTTACAACATGAGTTTTTGTGTCTTTAGGTGAAACTATAAATTTTGAATACAAGGAAAGCTCTCAATATCCCAAAATGGCAGAGATTTTACATTTCCTCGTTGTCTCTCATGATGAGGGGCTTTATTTCCCTTGAGAGATAAGTATGACGAACCCATCCGGAAGGTCATTAAAATGTTAAAGCATTGAAGGGAAGCCCTTTCGAGCCTTTTTTTCCTTCCATCACTTTCCCGGACAGTGTTTGCATCTCCCAATATTGTTTATTCCACCTGAATGCATAGACATGGGATTATGTTATTTTTTCTGTTTGTCTGGAAAAACTTCACCCTCGGTAAATGCTTCAACCCCTGCAAGAGGGTGAAATTGGTAGCACAGCATCAGTTCGCATTCCCTTTATGTCTACCCATCGTCTCTACATATTGTTTGATTTATAAACCGATTTCCCACCCACTCTGCACATGCCAAGACACACTGGAGTGGAAAATGGCAACTAATTAAAACATAAATTTAATCAATGGAGTCTTCCAGCAGATGCTTTGTATTTGCCATTCGTGTTTCAAATGTAATATAGTGAAGGAATTACCTTCAACTATACCTGAACACGCTGCATAAAAGTATCAGATTCAATTTCAGGCGCACTTCCTCCATCATCGCGAAGACGAAGTATACAAGCAAATGAACATGAGAGACTACCTTTCAACTGTATTCATAATACATTTACACGTGTACTCAGGGGAAATCTAATTAATGCTACAGATTCGTGAACGGGGAACTCAAATAAATTCCCCATGCTTGTTATCATATATTTCCAGACCTCTTCAATTGAGGTTTAAGGAAGAATTGTCCGATGAAACAACCAATGATTGATCGCAGTCCTAGTGAAGAACTCTTTCACCCAATTATTCGTGTGTGTGTGTGTTTCTTGATCTCTCAAAGTAATCAACAATTCTTCACATTTTTCTCGATGCGAGAGACTTCTTCTGTATGTCAAAACAAACCTGTTTTCCCCTATTCTGCATTCATTCCCACTCTAAGTATATAAAACAAGGGTAATTTCAATAGAAAGACTATTTTCTGAAAATATAAGTCTGTTCCTGTAATTTAATTAGATGAATTTCAAAGCTTCATTAGTGCATTCCACCATTTCTCCAACTCCCAGCGTGAATTCCACCCTCTGCAGAAGTGCCTCAAATGAAGCATGAAAAGGAGTCAAATGTACTCATTGAAATTTCATCATCATCACTGTACACTTGTGAGGAAACTAAATATTCTTGCATTTCGTACCCAACACTCTCACACTTCTGCCTCCTTGCGATGCCGAAGGAGGAGAAGGCAGACCATTTTCCATCTTCCGTACTGAATGGAGGCCGCAGAAGCTCACAATATCTTAATACTATGAGCCCTGCCTACCAATTTCGCTACTTTCTGCACACGTCAGGGCCCCACTAGGTCCACTGGATGCTGTTCGAGGGGTGGTTTTTACGATCATTCGCCGAGGGTTGGCGTTTATCCTCCCGAATTGGCAGAATTACGCTTGCACTTGCTAAAAATTTCATGAAATATTCAACGTGGAGTAATTACGGACCTGGGCTGGAGTCTCTGTGTGCGTTCGCCCTTTAATAGGTACAAAGGGAAAGTCGGAAAATTCCCCCCGACGCCGGATGTACCCATTTTGCTGGGGTGATGCGTTAGGGTTGGGAGTGATTTCTTTAAAAGGCAACGCACGTGTTCGTTTAAGACCAGATAGACATTTCTCGCAATTTTTCTCCACTCTCTCCTCGATGAGAATTCGAAAGAGATCCAACTCCAGAGCGAGTGTATGAATAGTCAAGAAGGGTAAGTTTTCATCCCATTTGAATTTTCAGCAATTTCCAATTCATTCAACCATTGAATATCGAAGGCGGAAAACCTTCACAAGTCCTTGATTGCTCCTTTCTTCGCATCCTTTTCAGCACCACTTTTCGCCAATGATAAACAGCAAAGAATGTGTTTTTCCAATGTGAAAAGAATCGCCTAAGTATTTAATAATGAATCGCAGATCGTTAGAGAGAAGTTTCAGGATTTTCATCCGAAGCGTCTATGCAGTCGAGTCAAGCGTAGAGAAAATCGAAGAAGGAAAAAATGCTTAAACGGAAAGTAAAAACCAAGTGTGTAAATAGTTTACCAGTAATAATGTGCGCTCAACAGTTTTTGATATAGATTCAAAAGATAAAGGCCTAAAAAAAAAATTCAAATCTGAGAAATTTTATGCGATCCATTTTCAATGAGCATGTTGGTACAGATTGTATGCTATCGTGCAAGAAACAGAAGTTAGTTTCTAATTCGTATAGCAAAATATATAATTGTGAATGCATGTTAAGAAAATGATCTCAAAAACAACACAAATTTCACTTTATGAAGAAGCAAAATTCATATTTGTGTACTGTATCGGCCTATGGAGTCATTGGCTCACATCTTAAAGTGGACGATGAAAACCATTCGGGAGAAATCAGCTCCCTCATTGTCGGAGGTTGGCCAGACTGACCGGAGGTCTCGGGAGTGGATTCGGAACAACCCGGCGGTGTGGATGACCCCAATGGAACAATCCCTTAATCATGGAAAAAAAGAAGGGATATGGCGACTGGGCGTCGACATCAGGCGGCGCGAGGACCGAGGAAGGAGAATGATGTCATGTCACAGAGAGAAAGTTGTCAGAGTGGATTCGGGGCCACACAGGATTAAAAGACTCCCTTCGTAAAAATACCCAAAAAAAAATTAAAGAATTCAACTACTCATGTAGTTCACAATACAATGGCAAGAAGCATTAATGAGAGACTTTTTGAGAAAGGTAACAGCCAAGGAACCGTAAAAGAGAGGCTTTGCATAAAGCCAAATCAGAGTACAAATTAAATAAGAGTTCACAATTTCCATGGAATTGATTTACTTGCAACGTCAGAAGTTTATTCGCAGTTTGTGTGTGGATATAACTTTCCCACATAAAATTTTTGAAGTCTTCAATTTTTGAACTTGAAAAGCATAAATAGATATGTGGTCAGACGAAAAACTGACTACGCGAAAATACAATCAAACACCATTACATATTGATGCAGTAGGATTTATTAAAAACTTTAAATGCCATTATAAACCATTCTCGTAATTCAGCACCAATTCTTTATACAGTTGTTATAAAGACAGAAAGTGTTACTTTCCCTGCTTTTGAATTTGTGTCTTGCAAGCATGCCCAAGTGACAATTAAACAGATTAAACAGAACGGTATTAAAATAATTTGAAGTTCAAGAATGCATTTTCCTGTGTTGTCAAGGATTTTAGTCCAGCATTAGTAAATGTGGTTCTCGGTGCTTTTAATGGTGTAACGCTTATTCACTACACAAATCTATGTTTTAGAGAAAATAATGAACATAATGCTAATTTCACACCATTGCATATTTGCTATGCACACTTTATGAAATGTGTAGCAAAGTGTATTGTCGGCGCAAATGATCGACACTTGTCGATAAGTGTCAAATCTTTCGTTAAAAAATAAAAAAAGGCAGAAACTTCTGGAAAAATTTGGTCGCGGTCATTTTTCACCGGATCCAGCTAATTTTGTGCATATTAAAGGTAAATTGGCCGCTACATGTATAAAAAGACAAAAGGTTTTTCCAAAAGTCTACTCTGTTATCTAAGATGCTTTCGTACTAATCGCAAATCATTGAAAAATTGGAAAAAAAAAAATTAAGAAAATGCGAGTTAGAGACACCGTCCGAGTGCCCGTGTGCTTCTGGGAGACAAGCTCCAGCCCACTTTCAGAAAATCAACTTATCGCATGCTAGAGCGCCAAGACAGCTGTGTCACTCGACAGAGCCAAGAATCCGGTCAACCATCACTTGCAAGCAGAAATGAAGTAATAAAATAAAAAACAACAGTATTTCAATTTTCCACAATATAATTCAAAATAAGATGATTTCCACTGATAATATTGCATCTTGTTCAGATAATAATATAAACAATTAATCAAGTTAGAAGACATACGATACTCTTTATAAACAAAGCGAATATTACAAAGTATTCAGTAAAATGTATGAAGATATACTGGCTGAAACTGATAAAGATGTTGAGAAAAATGATGAAGAAAATTTATATTGCAAAATCTTCATCATATTCGCGTTGAAACAATATATGGCATATATAAATTTACGGAGTCTATTTATGTATACGTATAAAGAAGCGGTTAGTTCTCCATTACCGAATGACTTGGTGGAAGGCCATTTTCATATTACGAAAAGAATTTTTTTTTAAGGACGCAAATAAAAATAAAAAACGCGCCTGTGCAGACATTTTCTTCATTTCTTTCTCAGAGAAGCGGAATACAATTTCAGAAGAAAGAAACAAGTTTAGCAAACCGGCCAAGCTCTGAAATAAATAATTGTAGAGGAAGAAAAACGGATAAATATCGATCGTAAATTTATAAGGGCTCGACATGATCAAATTTTAGGCGACATTTCCAAAATAAAATATAAGCTTCACAATTCAACACCTAAGAGGAAAAAAATAATGCATAGTTCTCCTCCTAAGAAGAAACGTTGTTTAGAGTCGCCAATGACTCCTACAAGTTCTAAAAGAAAGACACCATCTCCTTCTTTAGATGACAATACTCAAGAAGAAATTTGGAAAAAAAGCCCAAGTCTAAAAAATCTTAAGCACAAAGATGCTCCTCATATAAAGCGTATGAAAAAGTTTCGTCGACTTTCAGTAATTAAGAAAAAACAGGAGAACTCATCAGTTTCTTCCCCAAATATTAATCCGACCTGTTTGACTGTAGAGAAGTGTAGTAAAGTGAGAATCACAGACCAACAACGTAATGGGTTAACTCTGATTTAATCATATTATACTCCACAAGAAAAGTCCGATATGATTGCGCAATATGATTTAAAGAAAATATATTAAACAGTAAATCACCCTAAACCTGTCAAGCTACGATCCGAAGATTTCTTTACTTTAACAACATCTCAGCAGGGCTAGCTCTCAGGACACATGATAGATATTTGTATATTTTTATTACTGGAAAATCGTCCAGACATTGGTTATATTGCACACTAGGATAGTATTCTAATACTCAACTACAGAAATTGGTGAAAAAGAACTGAAGTACCAGGTAATAATTATGCCTGCATTTGTGAACAACGACCATTGAGTTCTAGTTGAATTTAAACTTCTCACACAAAGTTCAACATAACATAACATTATTTTATGAGGGACTTTTTCCTCCTAATACGAAATAAGAGGAGTGGAGGAAGATGGGGCTTCTATGGGCAGGCAGATATCCACCGGAAGTGCTGGTGACGGTTCAGTGCTTAATATAGGCGAGTCGGACGAACTTATCTGGTGCCAAATTGGAGGAGTTTTGGTAGAACTGATAATCGACTCCGGCTCAGCGTATAACATTGTGGATGAGGGCACGTGGAGGTTGCTTCTCAGGCATAGAGCGGAAATCACAGAGCTGGACAAGGAAGTCAAGTGAAGACGAGAGCAGGAAGACGGAGAACAACAGGACAGCCAGAGGATATCAAGGACACCACATCAAGGCGCCCTGCGCGAATCGGCAGCGCGCGACCTCGTTTCGCGGCGCCGGCGCCGCGGATGAGTCCATCGTCGCGCGATAGCGCGCCGAAAATATTAAAAATACATTTATTCGATGTTTTCGATGATTAAAAAATTGGTAGCAATTGAGTTTGTCACCACGTGGTGAAAAATTGTGGCCTGATTTGTGGTGAATTTTGCTGCAAGAACCACCATTGTTCAAAAAGTGTGAAATCGGCAAGCGACGCAGTAACGGTAAGTACATCTTGTAAATTTATGGCTTTGGGAGGACCATTCTTCCTGCGACAGAGTCTAAGCGAAGTGACCGCAAGTGTATTTTCCCCCCGCAACAACCGCCCCCATAATCTAGTGCGCTTTTTCTCTCCCAGATCCCCTAAAATATGACCACGGTTTTGACAAGTGTTTTCTCCAACCACCGCCATGACACTCTGAGGCGCTTTTCCTGCGCCAGAGTCTCGTGAAAGTGAATTCGCGAGTGTTTTTCTCCCTGCCACTGTTTCCATATGTTAAACACTAACATATATCGATTCTATAGGTAACCAACCCCCCATTGGGTAAAACAACTTAAATCGTTTAAAAGATTTTATGGAAAAATTCACAAGTAAGTACAACGTTTCATTATTGGATCTCATGGATCTCATGAGAGAAGATACGCGATTCCTAATCGCAGTCCTCGTCGAAAAAAGGATAGCAGTGGCATTGTATGCACTTGGATCTTCTGCAAAATATAGATCCTTTGGAAATCTATTCGGATTGGGAACATCAACTGTCGGAGAAATTCTCATGGAGTTCTGTGATGCAGTGGTGGAAGTACTGGAGCAAGAGTTCCTGTCTTTTTATCCTCCCACAAGGGAAAGTATTCTGGAAGGAATCAAGGGATTTGAGGAAACTTGGGGATTTCCTCAGGTGTACGGAGCAATTGATGGCTGCCACATCGAAGTCAATGTCAATGACGACGACAAATCGGATTACTACAATTATAAAGGTTGGTACTCTGCTGTGCTTTTAGCTGCAGTTGATGAAATATCCAAAATATGTGGGTAAGAATCGAGTAATGCATGAAAACACGAGTATAAAACTGAGTAATAGTGAAAACACAGCATTTTGATCAGAAACCATTGATCGAGATTATCTCTTTCTTCAACACGCGTATTGTGTATGTTTCTTCCTGCTCGCGCAACTCGAGGAATGAATTTTGGTCATTGCTATGCAGAATTTTTACTATCACAGCCTCTCAATTGTTTTCTTTCTGTGGACTAATAATTGCATTCACATCAGGAAGCAACGGATGATTTCAGATACACATTTAATGAAGGCGGCAAATCAAAAATTATCAAGCAGGACCTCCTGAAAGTGACATTTTTTCCACACTTGTTCTGTAAGTAATGAATTCTGTAGGGAAAAAGATGGAAGAGTCCTTGGCCGCTGTTTTAATTGAAGTTATTGTACACCAGGGGTTGAATGAAGATTTTTATATCTCCTCCAATTCCATCATCATGATTCTGATCCCATTTCGCCGAATCAATTTCATTTTATTCTCTACCTTTCTCCGCACTTCGCCCAGTCATTGTCTTTCCGCTTTCGTATGGACAAAGTGGTAAATAAGTTTGTGTGGATTGTCTCAAATTGATCAACTGAAGATAAAGTTCCTTCTCACTTACAATAGAGGAAAAGTAATAGGAAATGGCTGTGGGTTTTATGTTCTCATCGAATGGCTACTGTTGCGTGGTAAACTACTCCCTTTTTCCTCTCCTCAGCAAATATAATATTAAAGTGAATGGGTTGCGGGTGAAAAGTCCAATAAAATTTTTCCTCTCTCTTGTTTCAAACAATGACGAAGAAATTTCCGTCCTTTCATCCTTTTGGCCATTTATTGCCTCATGCAATTTTAAATTCATTCCCTCAAGTCACACACAAACACAGGAAAAAAAGAAGATTCCTATTGAATTCTTCCCCGTGGAGAAATGTGGGGCTTTTGAACCTTTTGCAAAGTTCTGACCGCTCATCAATGCGTCTAATCGAATTTGCATTTATTAATGAGATCTAAAATCTATTACATCTGGCCCATTTGCTCAGTGTTTGTACACACTGAAACATCACGAACGCTTTAAAGCAATTAATTATTGATGGAAAATTGCAGATTTCATCCATGGCGAATTATTTGTTTTACCATCGCTGCAAAATACTCTCTGGGGCTTGTTAAAATTTCATATTGCCCAAATTACCTCCGCCGAGGCTCAGTTGGGCAGCCATGAGTTGATGAGAGTGACTTCAAATAAACCTAATAGACATTGAGAATTGTTCTAAGGGTGGATCGGCAAATCACCTCAGCCGTCAAGGTGATTTCGAAACAGACACAAAGAATAAGACGTCAGCAATGAATTGAAAACAAACAAACATCTCCTGTTCTTGAGTGTTGGGCCACAAATTCGACTCTTTTCTTCCACGAGTTTTTATCAATATGAACCTGCTTACAAACTGTGGCATATCTCCGAACCACCTTGAGCCGTCTCCGCCTCTTCAAATAACCTCTTCACTGTTCTGGCTTGGAATTTTCGGGGGAGTGTGTATCGCGTTTCTCTCTTTTGTGTGTATTTTAATGCTATTTGCATTAACAGGGGATGCAGACACGAAATTCCCAATATTTTGCCTCTCCCCTCGCGCCAGTGCACCCTCAGTGCCAAGGCGGCCCGCGTGCGGGGGAGTGAATGATGGCGAAGGCACGCGAAAGGTAATTTCAATTCGGGGCGCATAAGGGATGGTGCATTGGTATGTGTTATCAGGAGAACGCAGAGCCATTTGCACGCGGATCCCCGCATAGTGCGAAGGGGGATGAAAAATGAGGGTGATTGTGACATTATTTACTCTCCTCGTGACGCGTGTGGTGAAAGAGCTTCATTGCCAGGAAGGTGTTTACTTGTCATATATCAGCTGCGAAATGTCCTGCTCTCCTGACCACACTGTCTAATGGGAAATCCAACGAAAACACCTTATTGACTCAGAGTCAGAATCTCAACTCAATAGAATTCATATCACAGACAGACACCTCAATTTAATAAGTTTAAAAGGATGTGTCCTCAGGACTCACTCACTGTTATCAATGGAATAACATCAGACAGACAATGAGCCAATGACTTATTTGGCTTGTGTGAGCAAACATTCACCCAAGGGATGTTTTTATTTGCTGCCCTCAGGCGATTCAGGGGACAGGAGAATTATGGGGATATGGAAGATGGACATATTTAGAGCCGTTTCAATGCAATCTCTCTATTAAGGCATAATTGGCACCTTAGGGATCAAACAGGTCGTTGTTGAGGTACTGAGAATTAGTGTTTATTGCATTAGTAGTAATTGATGTGAAGGGAAATAACCTGATTGACACCTACCCATGAAATTGTATGCATATAGCAATATTGTTGCACAATACAATACAGCGAAATGTTTGTATACAGAATAAAGAATATCTTTTCCTAACTATACAAATTACGGTGAAATCTTATCTTCCTTTCTTCCTTCCTTTCTTCATGCGATTAAATGATTTCTCTCTAAAATTTACCTAAGTCGATTCACCTTGATTTGAAAAACGTTAAAGATATCGTCAAAATCGTAAATAAAATGAATGAAGTACATAATTTGCCTGCGTTAGGAGGATAATCTTGAACGATTGTCATTTTTGTTTTTATTAAAGGTTTTTTAAAGCCATAAATATCAGAGTGATTGCACCATTAGGAAAAACCCCAAATCTTTCGGCATTGTTTCCAATTGAAAATTCCACAAAATAGCATCCTTGCATTAGGACTAATTCAATATAGTGAGCGGACTTAAACTCAGAGTAAAAATTTATGCGTGTTTAGAATCTTTTCGAGCAGCGTTGGATAAACCTACTAAGCTAAACTCTCACTAAAAGTGTGAGAGACTGTTTCGTGAAGGGCTTTGGGGACCGCCAGTCGACTTATCCATTCGGCGATTAATTCCACGTCGTCAGTTAGATACAATAACTTTAATTCAGTTACTGATCAACCTTCATTGAAAACTCTCAAAGGTTTCTGGCGTTTCCACAGTATTGCATATTGCTTCTAAGTGTTTGTAAATCCTTTGAGCAGTATTCGCGCATAGGGCAACTAAATTCACGAGTACGCAACACTTTTTCACATCTTTCCTTTCATTAAAATGTAGAACATTTGTTCTTTTCAATTTACTTTCCCAATGTTTTGTGTGTTTATCTTTTTTTTTAGCCAAGGATATGTCGACTTGCCTTTATCAATCAAATTTAGGGGATTTTAGGTCATCTCAACAGCTTTTGGTGTGAATTAGGATTTCAGTTTTTCTCAACCTCCAAGAAAAATATCTGAACATGCTTCTATTTTCGTAAAACTCCGCGAATAGATAAGAAAAAATCAAAGTCTGCAAGGCTTTATTATACCATGTTTAAAGCCATAATTACAATATTGAACCAGTAGCAAATGCGAGAACGATGTTTTTGTTTCGATCTCTTGCAAACAAGAGATTGCAATGTAAATATTTTCGTTTAGTTGCCGATGAAACTGTTTTTGATTTTTCATTCGCCATATTTGATTTGAGCTCTTTCTCAATAGATTAATCACGCAAGGCTTATTTTGCACTTTCTTCAAAAGCAAAAAATGTATTTCATATCATTCTAACGCTGGACAAAACAAACTGGAACTTAAAGAATCTATAAAGCAGTCATTTTCTATCGTTGACATTTCACTACATGAATATCGGCGTTTGTAAGAATAATTGACACAAATAAATCTCTTGGAGGCTCTGATGAAATTCTTTGAAACAAACTTTTTAATTCATTGCTTATGATCTTCAACGAAACAGTGAATATGCTTTACCCCATCAAAAAAAAGAAGCGCTCCAATTTCACAATATCTGCATGAGAAATATTCGTTTCTGACTGTGGACAGGACGCAGAAAATGTTATTTTCCCAACTGAGACGCTTTAAAAGCTGCCACACACTGAAAGCGATATCCTGGCTTGCGGAAATATCCATTTAATAGCCACCACCCCCAAACCAACATGGAGTGGGCACGAAAAAAGAGCGTCGGGAGTGGGTTTTGTGTGGAACGCATTAGCCACAATTCCAATGTCAGGAGCAGCATTAAAAGCTATGTATGTGTGAGAGAAACACGGGGAGGGCGAAAGTTGATAGACGCATAACCTGGATGGGAGAGAAGGTTAAAATTCATAAGTTATTCCACATCCGCGCGGCAGGGAAAAGCTCAACGACTGATGAATGATGATGCCTGGTTGGGAGTTGGTTAACGCTACAATAGGGCCCTTATTAACAAGTTTTCGAACAAAGTTTAATTGGATTATGTACATCCGGAGTAAAATTGAATTCTGATTAACTATGCCATGCTTATAGAGTTTATGTTTCCCCCATATTTTCTGCCCAAGCGAATCCACACTTGTGTGAATCTCAAAAAAGGGTACAAAATGTGTAATGCCTTAAGCTGTGGTTGCAAAGTACAAACATTTGGTCGTATTCACATTAAACAAAATAGAAAATAGAAAGAACACTGACTACTACCAGCCAGGCCGCCTGCCCTGTGTCTAATGGCCGGGTCCAGAGGTCCCGAGAGGCCGACTTGACCTTCTGGACCCCTCAGTGCCTGGCACTTTACTCCATACGCAGCCAAACAGCCCTAAATACTTGACGCAAACATTCTCAAGGAACAAAACAAAGATTTATCCAGTCGTCGTTGCTGACGTATCAAGTTAGGAAGATTAGAATCGCCCTGACTCATCAGCCATCCAGCCGCGTCATTCCTCCAAGAAGTCGGCCACAAAAAATCTTGCCAAAAAGGCTTTGGAGCCGACACAAGACCTGATGTTGGATGCGGATGTGCGTGCAACTCAAGAAGCCAAGAAGAGAAGGATATCACCTGCCTTTCAATTCCCAGACTGTTAAGCCGATCACAAATTCCACGCTGAAGTGCAACAATCGTTAAGAAGAAAACAGTGGCCTGTGCAGAAGAGTCTGCCACTAATTAGAGCAAATATAATGTTTCCACAGATTCCGAATGCCATGCAAAATATGAAAAGGAACTGACAATGCCTTTATTCAGTCCTCCTCCATTTCAATTGCGGCTCACCCTCGTTAGTCACGGGCTGTAGAGCTGAGAGAACACTTTTCGACAATTGCAGAGCCTTCGGCGAGTCAAAGTTTCATGCCACAATTGAATGTAAGAAAAGTTGCTTCTGCAGTATTTCCAGCAACTGTTGGAATTCCTCTGCAGTTCAGAGCATGAATAAAAATGGGATTGTTATCGAGCGAAATATAACAAATCCGCCGGTGACATTATCGAGGAGACTCTTCTCCTTTGTATCCACATTCGTCTCTCTTTCACCCAAAACGGGGCATGTGTATGAAAATGAAGACACAGTTGCGGATTCCCGTATGATAATTAAATGAGGAGAAGGAGAGAGCGCGCGCTGAGCAAATACCATATCGATTGACTCTATCAGCACAGCAACAAATTGCGACCCGAAGAGCCATTCAGCGTGGAGAGAATGGTTAAACAATGGCCTCGCCAAGAGCTTTGAGTGATTTGACAATTTTCTGTGCTCATTATTTCGATACTAAATTTAGTTTTGACCAAATTGAAATAATTGGAGGCGCCGTTCAGCCCATTATCAGCATTCCTGTCACGTAGAACAACTGCTCAAGATCTTCAATATAATTTCTCCACCGCCAACCCACAATTGTTTAGCAAATCAATATTTCATATACTCGCCAAGACTTTCTCTCTCTTGTGACTGGATAGAAGCAAAAACCCCTTTTTCAAGAAGGTCGGATGTGAATCCATCCAAGAGTCTTTTGATATTGAAGGGGATTTAACTTCTCTTCAGGTTCACCGGATATGAGAAAAGTTGAATCAAATTCAACATCTCAATCTGTCATTTCGACATATCTTTCATTTCATGTACAACTCGAGGAAATTGATGAGAGAATATTGGTTGGAAATTACCAACTTCCACCTCCGGACATTTGTTCAATATCACTTCACACACAATTGAATTTCCAATCTCCACTTTCCACCCACAGACATTATAATGCAGAATTGCGAAAATTTGACAATCAATGAAGTGTTTCGCATTGGAAAACCTCTTTGCTTCATTTGAATAAATTCTGTGAGATACTTTAGAACAAAATTTAGCTAAATTTTCGCATAAACCAACAGTGATAATTAACTCCAATTGTTCATAATGCCACGACTGGCAAACAATGGATATTGTGGCGATATAATTGCGCCATTCCATTACTTTGTATTATCTGCTAATGGGAGTATTTTAGTGCTAATACATATCTCTGCATATATATTTGCAATCCGAATCTGGCAGCCTTTGGAGGATTGTGACCAATCGTCCTTCCAAGGCCGAGTAGCTTGATTTCCGATGAAACTAAGAAGAAAACGAGATCTACCAAATTTTGGAGGGAAGTGGCACTGCTTTGTGATGTGTTAGACTAACTTTACAAACTCAACCTCAGTGTTCAGGGAAAGAAACAAATCGCCATTGACCAATTACAAATAATTGATGGTTCTCTGAAAGACTTGAAAGGTATCGCAGATGATCTGCGTCGCAATGAGTTGAAGAACTTCCCAGCTTGCCAGAGCACGAAATCCACTGATCGACGATCAAATATATTTTGGGAAATATACAACGGTAACGACGCCTAAAGTTTTAAGGAGGACTTTCGCGTTCCTGTTTATGCTTTCAGTTTCTTAGTCAGTAGACTTCATGGATATCTCTGGTACTAAAAGATATACCAAAATGCGTTACTGTTGACGAGATTTCGGGAATGGGATCTTAAGCGGATAGGTATTGAGATGGATATCACATAGGTAATTATTTGATTAAAATCAAAGAAAAGTCAAGAAGCAAGATGCTGTGGCACTCAGAATCCACATTAGCACCCCCTTGTCTTGGAATTTTCCTCAAGAAACGTGACACTTGCAGATATTTTACTCTCTTGCATCGCTACATTTTGCATGGCACGTCACAATGAATAATCCCAGGAGTGTTGCAGAATAGAAGTCGCACGCCATAAATAAAATTCTTCAGTGACGGCTGAAAAAGACCCACCAACTTTCCAAATCGCCCAGCACGTCACGGAGATAAGTAAATCAAAACTTTACCGAGACAAGGATTTTTTTTTAGTTCAGGAAACATCTGCATTTTTTGAAGATTTGAGAAATTGTCAATCAAGAGTTGAACTGAACTATATCGAAGACAGATCCGATGACTTTATTTCGCGGCTTCTTTTTACCGGCCGGCCTAGTTATCTCGTGGAGCTTATGGCTCCCAGATCGTCTGTCAGGGTCTTCCTCTCTCCATGTGTCGAGATCGAGGAGTCGCATTCTTCACGATTCCCTCTTTGTTGAGGGAATTGTTTCATGGAACACGCTGTTGCGTGAGTGGAAGAAGGAGCTGATACTCCGAAGTACTGTCACTGCGCCTCGCATATAAATGATTGTCTGTACATTTACTTACTTTTGTATCCGGAGAGGACAACTTGTCTTAAAGATAGAAATAGAATAGAATAGAATGATTTTTTTTAATTAAAAAGAGTCTTGATTAGTGGAACTATGAATTTCTTGCCAAATTCGCCGTGATGAAATGCTGACATATAAATCACCTCAGATAAGAATTTCATTGCTAATGCAAAATTTGACCTTTTGGCTTCTTGAGAAACTCGTGGGTATATGAAATTTTGATATCCAAGCAAAATTCTTGGAATCTCCCCCGACATTTTCACCCACATTCATCTCAATTATCCCCTCCGCGTTAGTATTTTGGCCTCATGTAATATTCAATTTGTGGACTCGAGGAAAATCAGGTGAAAACACAACACCATAGAATTCTTTGCTCAAGCAATCAATGTTGCCAAATATTCGACCATTGCGGGGGTGTTGGCGATTTTTTATCCGCACTAAAAGTTTGTCAATATTTACCATGTGACAAGTTTCATCCTATAACACTTCCCCAAATGGGTCATGAAAGTTTACACAGGGACTTTTTTCTCTTTCTCTCCATCAAGCTTAATTCGGTAGGATGCAGAAAACTACGATACAAACCCAGCAAAAATCATGTCGGATAAGTTTCAAGAGGGGAAACATTTCTAAAACTCATTTGCTTCCCGAGTGGCAGAGTGTAATTAAAAAGGAAATTCGGGCCGGACGACAATTGAGAAAACTTTTCTGGCTGTGACACACAAAATGAAGCAACACATAGTGCGCACGGAGTTTTAATTGAAGTGGTAATGCCTCACCATTTGGCGGTGTGATGATAATTAAAGGAGTGTTATTATATTTTCTCCCTCGTCTGTAAATTAACGCAAATCATGATGGGTTTTCGCTCACTTTTTCCAAAAAAGCATCCCGGACAAATGTGTAAATGGATTGAGCCGCCATTAGTTATGCCTGACGGTGGGTGTTTATCAATATCAACAAGGTCTGCGATGGCTGGTCGGCCCCCTTTTGCAATATTAATGCATGCTAATGACGCTATTTTGAATTTGAAAGCCACACCACTTGATGTTTGTTCCTCTCCCTGTGCGTGCCTTTTTTTCCGCACACAATCATGCATATACATATACTTGATACTAAATGAAAAATAAAACGTCACACCCTGCGGGTTCCGGTTATTTGAGATGCGACGGAGAGGGCGTCCGTGAAAAAGCTCGAAACGGCGCCCGGATAGCATTTAAATTTGCCAAAATTCAAATGACGCAAACTCTCGAATCCTCGAGGCAATGCGAAAAGTGCTTCTCCCCAACTCCCGAATCTCGTGTTCCACTTGTAATCCATATTACATTGGGAGCAACTTCTGAAGTGAGAGCGCTCACCTGACTCTCGCGCTTGTGTTTCAGAGGAAATGTTTCCGTCGTATTCAACAGATTGTGCTCATGAATTTTTGACTAGTGTCAAAGGTGAGGGTGGATTCTTCAACTATACTTTGGGAATGAAATGCCTCATCTCACGAAACGGCATTTTAAATGCTGACGAAAGAGGTGGAAAAGACTTGGAAGAAGATCCACACCTTACAAATCGATTTCTCACTCAGTTTTGAAAGTATGTCACAGACCTAAGAATGATTTCAGATTACGCGGATGACTCTTTGTGTATTGTGAAGAAGATCGATTAGCAAGGGTCCGCCGGGGCCTAATTGGACGAAGACGCCAGCAAGTCGGGTGTCGACAGATATCCTTTTTGACATCTAGCGCACCTTGAACCAAATTGATTTCACTGTAAAAGCAATGGTATCGGATTGTGGCGGAGGGAATCAAGGACTGTTGAAAGCTTTGTGTATTAGTTATAATAACCCTTTCTTTTTACATCCATCTTCAAGCGAAAAGGTTCACGTTTTTGGGTCGCCATGTGGCTGACTCCCCTGAGTACTAGACGGCGTCGGTTCAATCAAATCCGACTTACTTACGAGTTAAAGCTTATTGGCCATTTTCCGAACATCGTTGTAATACCAATTCCTGGCCGAAAAATAATCACTAATCACAATCCTTTTACCTACAATTTCATAGGTACGCAACCTACACAGGCTATAGCTAAAATAGATTGTTAATGTACACATACAAACGCCACTGGACGGCTGTAAATAAATAAAATAAAAATGAATGAAATGAAATGTATTATTCCATGTGTGTATTGATTGTGAATTGTGTATTGATCAGTGAGAGAAGTGATGGAAAGAGTGTCGGGAGAGTGTTGGAGTGTGCAGAGTGGCGAATACTTTTGGCGACATTTCTCACCCTTAATTTTTCATCCCTGAGGAAGGAGGAAATTGACCTCCGAAACGTTGGAAAGAAATAAAATAGAGTGAGCAAAAATTGGCTGTTTCGTTTTAAATAATTTGTATTATTCCACTCCACAGAGTACAACTGGGAAGTCGGAGCTGGCGATTGGGAGAACAATCCTGACGAAATGACAGTTCAGACCTTCCTTGACGGTGTGTCTTGGAAAGCAGGAGTAATTCTGTGGATGAGGAGCAAATGGACGAGTCCCGAGACAATTCGTTACTCGTTCCAGTTACCCACTCTTCTCGTGCCTATTTGATTTTATCCCAAAGTATTTCACTTTATTGCTCTTTAAAGAGTAAATAGCAGGCTCTTAAAAACTGAAGTATTGCTAAAATATTCCTCTTAATTTAGTAGAAAATGACGTGGCTCCAGGAATTTCCCATCACTCTCCTTCCCAGGCTTTATTATCCCAGCATCTCTCTTCCTTATTGTAATTTATGTGTATATTTTTTTCATCCCTCAAGACATTATGTTATCTAAAATTGAAAATCAATGGGAAAAAAGCTCATCTCGAGGGACGTTCCTTGATATTGTGCACATAAGGAGGCATCATTTTCTGTGTTTTTTTTACTCTTTGTTTTTCCTTTTTTTCCCAGAGAAATTCCATTTGTGGGAGAGAATAACTTGTGGTTTTTCACCCGGTTATTTGTATTTGAGAGTGAGAGAGCATTTCAAAAAGTGCAAAAAGAACAAAACTGCGCATGTTTATGGCATAATCCACCCACTGAATGTCCGGGAGTTTGGCGCGAGGCATCAGAAAAATCGACCATCGCACCCCTTCTCTTCCTGTGGGACTCTCGCTCTTGGTATTCAGTCGATGCCTGCTGGCTGCCAAGAGGCGAATCTACTCAGGGAAGGCCAAATGCCCCGGTTTAGGGAGGAGGAGTGAATTGACGATAACGTAACCTAATGAGAATATCGATCGTGTCTGATGTGTGCACACAAAAATGCTCACATACATTCTCTTCATTATTTCGTCACAACACCCAAACCGATAATGGGGAGCAACGGCGGAAGTTGTCTCGCGTCATTTCCCACATCCAACCCCCGCCCACTTCCCCCCTCGGGGCAGATGGTTTGCCAGCAAAACAGCCCAATATGCACTTCTGCACATAGGCTCGGCGTAGCGCAGATATTCAGGCGGAATCAGCATTCCCAGGGAATTCCACCGGAGCTCAAGGAGACCTCAAGAGGGTGTGGACTGCTTTGGGCGCTGTTGCAAACTTTCCGCACACATAAAAATATATTTTCCTTGTGCCAGAAAAGCCGGAAAATCAGGAAGAATTCGCCACATTTCCATGTTGAAAAGTTGTTAAAGGGCAAAAAGAGTCAGATTCGAATTGGAAATGAGCCTATAAGATTTCAATTTATCAACACACGACGAACAATGGAAAAGTCTTAACAATTCATAACATTTTAATCCTTTTCAACGCATTCTTCATATCATTACTTAGAAACTGTTTGAAATAACACAAACATATTTTACTACAGTTCTGACTACCTCTCTGTATTTTATCGTGAACATTGAACCGCCAGAAGAGAGCATTTTTCTCACTTTCCTCTTGTGTGGGGAAAAGTTTGCGAGAGAAAAATTGCAACATTTCATTTTTGCCCGATTTTCCAGTGTAGCAGAGAATTCTTGAAAATCAACACAAATATTTTCCTCACTACTTCAATTTTCCACTCTTTCACTCTCATTTATTATTTAGAAGCTCTCGTGGTTTCGTCTTGCACAGAAAAAGTACCAACAATACGTGAGAATATTGGAAATCTCTGGAAAACCTCGAGGAATATTCATCAATAGCGTAGTTAAATCTAAAATTTACTCACGACTGATCCTGAAAAACCCATTAAAATATACCAAAGATATAATTTTCACCTACTTATCTACCCTTAACCCTTGGAGGACACATTTGTCACAGAGCTTTCTCGCGAGAAAAACTCACAACAGTACAAAGCTAAAACACATTTTCACTTTCAATTAATCTGCAATCAATCTAGCAGACAATAATGCGTTGTTCACAAGAACTGACAACTCACAGTTTGAATCATCATCGCGTGCAGACAAATTTAAATCTAATAAATCACACAGATGTCAAGCCGCTGTATATTCGCAATTCACGAAAAATTATCACTCGCCCTTATCTGGCATTCAAATTTCAATTTATGATAATTGAAATTCCACGTCGCACATTGAATATGTGATGAAGTGCGGAAATTTCATTAGAAAGCCAATCTTTTGCATGAATATTTCATCCTTTCCTCTTGAATAATGCCGCTCATAGATTTTACACATTTGTTCTATTCATTATTAGGGAAAAACTTCACTGCAAATGTACCTCATTTGGAATAAAAATGATGCACCATAATTACCACTTAACACATCTGAAGCAATCGCCATAAATTAAATTTAAACTTTTCCATTTCAACCCATAAATCCATCACTTTAAATTGAAATGGAGCTCGAGAGAGTCAAAAATTGTGAGTGAATACAAATTTCTCTAGTATAAATTGAATTAAATTTTCGTGTCAGTTGAGAAGTGCATTGTGAATGCATTCATTTTAACCAGCTTCCTGACCGTCCGATAATCTCCGGTTCACCCGTCTTCGCCATTGAAAATAGTCCCGAGCATTTGAAATCGAGTACGCAAGTCATTTAACTAATCAAAGTTAAATTCAAAGTTGGTTCTTTTGGCATCACACAACTTTTAACGAGTTCTCACACAGCCATTCTCCACACCGACATCACCCCAAATGCAGGACGTCTGTCTCGCATTTGGCCATTATTATGCAAAATGGATTGCTATATCAGTTTTTAATTGCAGCCCATTTGCAGTGTTTGAGCAATGTAATATAAATTAAAGGGCATTTAGGAGGAACAATAACTAGCAAAGCATCTGATTTGCATTTCATTCCCATTCAACATGTGCCGGATTCATTGTCCACTGAGACCATTATCACAATGCATGCAGAGAATACACTTCATTCACTGCGTTTAATGCCCAAGAATATCACCAAAGTTCTTTCAATTCTCAATCAAGTTTTTCCCAGTGAAATGTCCTCAATTCTGCGAATAATTAAGCCAAAGAGTGGAATTAAATTTCCCCTTCCTTGCTGCTACTCGCTTAAAGCTCTCACCTCATCCCAGTGCGTATGATGTAGATTAAGATGTGTTCATGCTGTTTATGCTATCCTGGGCCATCAACAACAAGCTTAGGCGACCCTCGGGTGGTGAATGAGTGTGTAATATTGGACGATCCTGCCCTGAGATGAGTTAATGATGATGAAAGCAAGGAGTGGGCGGTGAAATATCTCAAAGGCTGCGAGCCGTTCAATTACTCTGTCACTCGGTGGTGATTTCAGCGCCGCACATTATTAGTATCCCAGTCAAACGATGGGATTCGACATAGCATTGGCCAAATGACTTGAAAATTAATCCTGACATGAGGATTCTTGGCATTTTCACGCTCGACTTTCACACAGTGAAACTAATTTAAATTGAGTCCAAATTTAAGAGACACACTTGTAACATCACCTCAAATTCATGTCGAGTCACAGAGATCTCTTGCAAATGAACTCTTATATCGTGGCCAAAGCATTCAGTCTCGAGTCTCCTCAAACAGTCGCCCTTTGAATTCGCTTCCTCAAGAACCCGGATGGGCGATGATAGGAAGTTCTGCCGCACAATATGCGCATCCCCATCCATAATTTCCGATTATCATTTCTCTCCACACATGAGCAATTAACTTGAGCCCCATGTGAAGGTGGGATGTCAATTTTAATAGACATCATCTCACCATCCCACAAACTCCACATCTTCAGACCACCACCGAAGCCACAAAGAGGCGACAAACATTCTTGCGACACTCTCTGTGTCTTTTCTCGTGGTGAGTGAAATATGTATGAAGCAGAGTTGAGTGCATTAATTGGAAAATTCGTGGAATTCCACGCACGACTGGAATATCCTACAATTTGCATATAAAAGCCTCCGACAGATTTTCACCAGTTTTTCCACACTACAACATTTTCATTTGTATGCTTATCGCTCAATCGTGTCTCATGAGCCACAAACGCAACAGAGAAAAAGACCACGGAAAAGTGAGTGAAAGAAAAGAGTTGTCTCAAGATAGTCGAACGATTGCAGAATAAAATATTGAAATGGCTTGTGAGGAAAACTCTGCTCATAAATTTCCACTCCTCCACAAGCAACACAGACACACACACTTGAGGAGGAAAAGCGCAATGGAGAAAAGGGTGAAACAAAGTGTTATAAATTTGGATTAAGATTCAATAAATATGTCAATTCATGTAATCATACATCATTTCTCGTTCTCCACAGCATAATAGTTTTATTTATAGTTTCCTCCTCTCTCTCTCTCTCTTTCTCCCTCTTTTCTCCACAGCTGACTGAAGACATTCAGATGAACATTCAATTACGTAATTCTGTAGGATTAATGAAGAGTGGAGAGAAATTAGTTTACACTGAAAATTGCTTCAACGTCTCCCATAATCTTCACGAATTGATTATTTCAAATTATTATGACCTGAACAACGAATTCGGCGAGAGCGCAAGAAAAATAAAAGCAATGTCGATAAATTAACGTTTCAAGACCTCCTGGGCTCAAACAATTGACTACTATCCACCCGATTTCTACGCATGAAGTCTCTACAGCCGCGTACTTTTCCACGCATCATGCCAGGTATGGAAATACGCGCTGGATGCTCATTTCAGCCCGAAGGGACACGCCTCTTTCGAGCGACACATCTTCTGGGATCTAAAGCCGTAGCTGTAAAACCTTGGCAAGATCTCAAGATTTGCATGAAAAGTACTCAATCTAATCTTCCGCATTTGCGTGAATAATACGCAATGTATTTTCACGTATTTGCGCGAAGAATACGCAGCGAGTGATTGATTTTCCTCATCACTAAAAAAAAAAGTATAATAAATGTAACAACAGCAGCAGCACTTCTTCCGGCGCGGATTTTCCTGCTGATTTGCCTCAAGCTAAGCCCACTCGAATGACCAGACGGGATATTCTACGAGCAATGAAGGCTAATCAGGCTAAGAAAGGAGCGTCGTCCTCAATTAAGAGCGAGCTTAGAACTTTCAGCTCGCTCGAAGAGAACGACGTACAGGATGTGCTGACTTGGTGGAAAGGACAAGGACAATATCTTTCCAATATGAATGCTATAAAATAATGAATAACAAATATCAATTACACCTCCCTCCTTCAAACGCATACAATACACAAAAAAAATGAAAAGACAACAGTGAGTAAAAATATTGTAGATTTTTGTAGCTTTCGTCAGTGACTTGCCCCCATCAAGTCTCTCAGCTTTTTGGGCTTTTCCGAATATGGGGTCACCCAACAGCTGATGTCAAAGCGAAAATAAAGAAACTCCGACAGGTTGCTTGAGCACCGCGTGTCACCAATTACCATAGTGTGATGAATTTGACAAGCAAGTTTAGGGAGATGTTTTGCTTATCATATTATAAGAGTTCCTACTTGGCAGGACAACTGAGAACAGGGCAAACTGTTAACCTCCAAAGTCCCGAGTATCGTCTAGATGACGGGTTAAACATTCAAATGGGACAGACCTGGCGCGGACTGGGGATCTGGTGTTGAGAGGCGACAAGCTGGTAATTCTTGCTAGTCTTCGAGAGAGTGTTACGGGCGCATTTTGGACCAATAAATATGACACAGTCTGTGCGGATATAGAAGCGGCTAATCATCAATGATAGAAATGATACAAATGATTGCCGCTTGCATCCCGGATTTCTCCGATTGAAAAGTAAAAATCACTTCTTGTTGAGTTGTCTAGAGTGAAACAGTGTCGTGAGTGGTGGTGTGAGGTGTCTTTTTTTCGTTTCAGTAAGTAGTGTCGTCATATAGAAATATTCCTTGGAAAACTGCGTGAGGACGAAGGACGCGGACCTTCGCAGCGAAACCCCCAAATCCGCGGAGAAACAACAGGATGTTGCAGTTGGC
Source organism: Phlebotomus argentipes (assembly GCF_947086385.1). Classification (NCBI taxonomy): domain Eukaryota; kingdom Metazoa; phylum Arthropoda; class Insecta; order Diptera; family Psychodidae; genus Phlebotomus; species Phlebotomus argentipes. Next base: position 17,100,621 of record NW_026776177.1, on the reverse strand, counting down.
GCATTTCAGCAACGCCACATTACATTGCAAGAAGAAAAAGGCAAATGAATAATTGCGAAAACAATAATTTACTGAAGCAGAAAGGGGTAATAAATGTAATAAGGAAATATTTGCCCGAGAAAATGGAATTGAATGTTAAATTAAGACCTATTTGCTTTCGTAGGAAAACAATTCTTTTTTTTCATATTACGCTCTGCGCCATTGGGAAAAGTAACTTGCTCGGCAATTTCAGTTCACCCACAAATATTTACTTAATTCCCATCATGGCAGATTATAATTCCGCTATGCAAAAGCAACAGTTTGGCACAATCCTTCAGGCGCACATGAAAGTTTATGAGAGCCTTTGTGGGTGAAGAAATTAATTATTTGTAAAATTATCCACCACAGTTGCGACAATTTGGTGAAAAAGTCACCTTGCAAAGTATGCCTAAAGGCCAACTTTTCGGAAAATCACCAGTCAAGCGTCAAAGAGAGAAATAGCAAAGCGAAAGTGTGACTCTTATAAATCTTCTGATGCCCAAAATGCAGCGAGGATGGGAATTTTGGGGGTAAATAAGAGCATTTCCCTTGTAAATGCATGCATTTTCATGCACAGAGCAAAAGCAACAGCCCGTCACTGAGAGGATGACAAATTACGCGGGCGCTGTTGCAAATTCATTATGCACACTGCTGAGGCTCAAGCAGCTGGTTATGATTTTGACTATTGCAGGCGCATTAATGATGAATGTTTTCATCATTTTATCATCTGTGTGAATGTGTGTGTTATCATTCACTCGTTAATAAGCTCAAAATATGACCAAATGTCGCCGTTCACACACTCATCAGCAAATTCCGAGCACTGAAACTCAAAGGTTTTCCAATTGAAAACCACATACGCCGTTTGTTCGTGATTTTCCATTCAGTCTGAATATGGTTATTAATCAGCAAAGTGCGAATCCTTATAAACACACAGGCAAAACTCATTATAAATCTGAACGTCAATCGGATAAATGAATACGCCATGATGTATGAATGATTATTGATATATTCTGACAAACTAACCGAAAAACGCTCTTCCATATTCATTTAAATTGCTCATCATATAAGTAAATAAATACAATATCAAATATTTATATTAATTTCACTAAGTCAAATATGTGGAAATCAATTTTTCCACAGGCCTCAAAAACATATTTCACATGCATCCACCAAAAGTGTGAAACATTCCGTGAAGGGGCATAATTAATAAATGCGAATACATATCGTCATGCAATTTAAATCCTGCCGCTGTTGGCTAAAATATTAATTTTAGTCATGCATCAAATAAAACCTCTAAAGTTGAATTAATGATATGAAACACTGTTCCACAGAGAGTCAATTGGCTGGAAAACATTACACCATGACTATCAATTTCCAATTAAATAATCTCACAGTGAAACTTTTTATATCCCCAACTATATTCTTGCTTTATGGCCGGCAATATTTCAACCACTCCGCTCCGGGAGGCGTTCGAGAGAGAGAGAAAGACCGAAAAAAGAGGTGTAATTTAACCCCACAAGAGTCAACGGACGGGAAATTTCGGAAAATCACCCAGGGAAATGGTCAAACTTGGAGGCAAATTGAATTAGATGTGGTTTGATATTCAAGAAAGATGCCGCTCAGTGCAAATTATATCCATCTTCTTCTCTTAAAACTTCAACCCCAAAAACCGACCGTTTTAATACAATTATTAACTGTAATGAAAACCTTCTGGGCGACGGGAAAAGTTGCAATGGGGAAAATCTTGATGCTTGACCCTTTTTCACGCATCATTTAACTTTCATGCTCCGCCCCCGTCAACCATCCATCAATATTTTACTCAAAATTTAACTCCTCATTGAGACACTCTCATGGCTCATCATTTTCTTCAGTCCAGCACACAAGTCGTTGGGAGTCAAGTTGCTGCAGAAAAAAAAAGAACTACGCGAGGAGACAATCCAATTCAGTGTCATTTCTCCACTGCTAATTGCCTTTTACAAGCTCTTAATTGCACCCCACAGAGGGTGACGCGGCGGCAGCCACGATAACACACCCCCAACTATGTCCATTAATTCGAATAATGCCAGCCCAGCACCTCATTTATAATGCACACACTGTCGTTCGCTATGTGCATTGTTCGGCGTGTTGTTAATTAGTTGAAAATTTTGTCGATATTTCGGCCGAAATGGGTCAGAAAAGAGGATCATTCCGTCCATTTAGATGGGAAACTGCACAGTAAAACGGCTCTTCAGACTGCTTTTGTCGCGATAAACAATAAATCGTATAAATAATGCACAATATTGCAATATTACTCCCAATACTGCATCCACAGGTTAAAATCAATTAATTTCTCTCTGTGGCACGCTTCGCGACCAAACACTGACCAATAATATTAAATGTAACTCAATGGCTTCGGAGGCTTCAACCCCGGAAGCCCCGGATTGATTTAAATTGCTGTTTTGTGCGACAAAAGCCATTGTTATTTGAGTGCCTTTTGTCAACTTAATAAACAATCATATATTGAAATTTACTCATTTCAATTTATTCACATTGCCAAAATGAGTTTTATGCACATCTCAACAGACCAGAACTCGGCGCTATGATCGAATTTGCGGCGAAAGTCGCCGCATCAGCGCCGCCTTGCGGCGGTATAGCCGTTTCTGTCCGAATTTCTGACACGATCAGCCTATTCTGAAGTAAGCAATGAGAAATTGAGACAGTCAAGGGGTATTTCCCTTTGTTTGAAAAATTCAGCCTAGGAATAATTTTTAATGAAATTGGGCGTGACGCCGCCCAATTTCAACAGAAACACGCCTTTGCGTCGTCCCGCATCTGAAAACTGGACGAAACGGGACTGAGCACAGTGCTTCAAGCGCCCAAAGTGTTGGCTCAGGAGAGAGTGGCGTGCAGATCTCAATTGTGGGAACAATTAACGCATCTGGAGGTTACATTCCTCCAGTGTATTTATTCCCAAGAAAGCGAATTCAAAGCACCTTTTTGGAAAGCGCCACAGACCGTGCGATTGGCCTTCATAGTACATTATCAAGTTCATCATCATACATGGACTCTGGAAACTTCTTGAAGACGCTTGACCACGTGATAACCCATGCCGCACCATCCAAGAAGGATCCCATTCTTCTTATCCTCGACAACCATGCATCACACACGACTATGGATGCCATCAACATTTATACGCCGTGAAGTTTCAATTTGGCCGATCAGAACTATAAAAGTCCCTTAAAAGGGCCCTCCAAGGGAAAAATTAAAGTTAATAATTAAGGTTAATAATTCTCGGATAATTTGCGAGGGAACTGAATATTTGCAATTTCTCGTTTTTTTGTGAGGCGTGTAGCAATACTTAAAATTATCAGTTGATCTGCTTTTCTTTAAGGTTGTCATTAAAAAAGTGAGAAAATCGTGACAAGTCAAGCGTAAGCTGTGGTCTTCAGCCACAGAAAAACCTGCAAAATTATGTGGTCAGATCGAGAAAAATCTGCAGTGCGCTTACTCCGCGCACTACCTCGCACTCAAGACGTGCTTTCAACAGCGAAGAAGGACGCCCCTCCATAGTTAGCACCTACTAGAGAACGGAAACATCGAATCTTCTGGTGTGTAAATTGACAGTGTTTTAATTGTTTCATGCCACAAGATGCTCTATTTAATTTTCCACCACTGTAAAACTTATATGATAGTTATTTTCTGAACTCGTTTTCCTTCGGTGGGATTTCAGAAAATCCCACGAAAACTTTTCGTCACCCCAAAACATATCGTGGCCTCTTTCTCCACGAGGGGTGAAACTTTTCGGGGGTTTTGTTAGGTTTCATATATAGAGAAATGTCTGTTGTTGCAGATGGTATCAATGACCGCAAAAATTTATTTCACTGCAGTTCCATCGATTGTTTTGTCGGTCTTTCGGGGCCCAGAGAGACTCTCACCCCGGCAAGAAGGCATTTTCGGGGGGAAAAGTGTGGAAAACAAATTGCCCAATTCATTCAGTCTGCGGGCCTTCTCGGAATTTATTGACAAAACTTTAAGTTTTCTTGATATCCACACTGTATTGCCATATTATACCTCCACCTCTTGCCCTTCCTCTGCCACTGCGGATCTCGTGGAATCTCCGTAAGCTCGATATGATTTCTTTCCGCCGGGAGACTCAAAGGAAAAAAAGGGGCAAAATATGAGCGTGGCAGAGCGGATGAAAAGGGCAAAACAACTGGAATGTCAGGGATTTCTTTAATATTAAACTTGTGTGTGGCACACATTCTCATCTCACAAACTGGGCAAGTGGAAAACAGAAAGAGGAGGAAAGTTATTTAAATTTCATTATAAACATTTTACGATGGCAAGTCTGCGCGCTTTTTGCCCATCCCGCGAATAACGTGCAAGTAGTTGGGAAATTTAGTTCCTGTGCGCTCAGCATTGAGAACATTTTCAATTAAACTCCTTTGATAATTGCGAGACGTGTCAGCAAAAATATTAAAATTTCAATGCGCACTCCAAGCGTGATATTGTGGATGATGACAACGTGCACAAATTGCAGAGGGAGAGAGAGAGAGAGTGGAGAGTATCGCAACTCCCGCAGAATCAATAGCGGCAAAGGGAGGGAAAGTTGCAAGTTTTCCTACAGCCAAAACGCGCGGGTGGAAATGACTTTGGCACTACGACAAACTCGAAAGAATCGAGTTGAAGTTTTGGCATTGCAAAGGAGTGCCAGACCGAAAACTATTTAACTTCCTACATTCACATGCACGCAATTTCCACCCATTTTTCCACATGGATTCACGCCCATCCACACTATATGCACTCCCTCCCTCTCTCGGGAGTTTTCACGGGAAAAAAGTGCAACGAAAAGACCAATTTTTCCATAAATATGCGAAAAAGTACAGAAACTTTTGCACACTTTCACATTGGAACGAATGACTGTGCGAAGCATACACAAAATATTTTATTTGCAAAATGTTAGTGATGAGGAGGAGAATAAATTTCCACAACAAAAATCACTCACTCTTTCTCACATACAAAAAAATCACATACAAATCCAATGATTGCATTATCATCGGCAATCGAGATCATCGCTGTGTGAAATGGACAGGAGCAGCAGCCGATGGGCTCAAGATATGGGGAAGTATTTGACCATTGCATGCGCACGCGGATTATCGGCTGCGCAATCCCAAATATTGACTTGCCCAAAACGCGAAGAACCTTGATCGGCACTCCTCGTACAAAGATTTATCTGCGAATTGTTCCACCGGGAGAATACTATCATTTTGGAATTCAGAATGTTCTATCTGCATTTCCAGACGATTTCTTTCCCAAAGAAGAAAATTAAATGTTAATTGATATCAATATTGATGGGCTTCCTGTTTTCAGGAGTAATCAAAAGTTATGGCCAATACAGGGAGCATTCAGCAATATGAAAAATGTTTCTCCTTTCCTAATTGGGGAAAATATGCGGGCGAGAAAAACCCTAAAAATATTAATGAATCTATGGAAGATTGTTAATTAATACCGCAAATTAATCTCCGACGGAGTTTTATGCACACGTCTTAAAAAACATATGAGTTTCCGAATTAATTTAGTGTGTTGCGATAGACCTGCACGGTCTATGGTAACTGGTAAAATTAAGTCACCGAGTAGAGTACAGTACGAAATCTGATCATCTTCAGACCAATGAGTCTTTCCGATGCCGCCAGGATATTCCACACATCATACAAAACCTCCCTATCAAATCAAAGGCATTGAAAAAATCTATTCGCTTGATATAATAAAAGACATTGCACTAGATCCTATGCATCTTATGGATTTAGAAGTAATACGAAAAATAACAAACGTAATTGTTGGAGACTACTCCAACGTATTTGATTATAAAAATTCTATTCATTGCTGACTTCAGCTTGAAAAATAACCACGCGAGACGACGCCACGCCAAAATAGCGTCAGTTCTGTTTGTGGGAATAGAGAAATTCACAACAGCTGCGACTTTCTCTGGGTCTGTACAAAGACCGTCAGATGTGATTATGAATCCCAAGAATGATATTTTATTCTTAAAAAAACTCGCATTTATTGGGAGTCTTCAGTGAGCATAAGCATCCCCAATCTTTCAAACTGATTCAAAAATGGAGACCAATCAACATGAATCAGGATGGGAAAATTGGGTGAAAATTACCGTGACGCATTCACATTAAAGATGGACAATCTAAACCAAGGAGTAGCTTTCCGGCAAAATCTCAGACTGGTATTCAACAGATTCTGCTACATGCTGAAGAACCATCCCAGTAGACCCTTTGATGCAGCTAGGAGGGCAGTTGTGGACTTCCAGTCAGTGTTCGGGAGCTTTGGATCACTTTACAACGTGAGGTCCGAAAGCAAGAGAGAGATATTGGAAGCCTCATTTGAAGCATTTAAGGCCCTAGTTGAGGCACAACAACCCTTGAAATCAACTCCCAGGGTTAATTTAAATTAGAATTGCAATTTGTAGTTAGACAAGAACATAAAGTAATTTTGTTTATTTTAGAAGTCAAGAAAGAATGTTTGGAGCCTCGTCAAATTTTGGACAAGAGCCATGTCTTATTTAATGGTTCCGCTCATGGTTACTGCAGTTTGGGAATGGTTCATTTGTGATTTGTGCTTACGAGTAGAAGTGTATTTAAGAAACCGGTAAGCAACCGACATGTAAAACTTCTGGTAGTGGCGTATGACAATTTGCCCGGCAGCCACAAATAAAAATCATTAATGTAGGGAAAATCACCTGAAGTTAGATGAAAAAGTGAGAGGACAACGTTAAGTGAAGTGAGTCAAGTTAGTAGAGTTAGTAGGAGAAAGGAGCAAAAAGAGTGAACACTGACTTTTTAGCGAATAAGCGGTAAGCTCATTTTTGCGTTATTCCTCTACATTAATTTTTTCAGTGCTTAAGCAATAAAATTGCAGAATTTCCAAAAATCTCTGGATACCGTAAGTATGTGAATAGCAGCCAGATCTGCAGGAGACGGCGCCAAAGACATTATTAAATCCCATCTGGACAATGTATTTGGTCCATTTTCTTCAATGCATATTAAAAATGATGCATTTTGGGGTTTTCATTATCAATGGTTTATCTGTGACATTCTCCAATATATCTTTAATTGATGAATTCCACATTATTTCATTAACGTTACCATGGAATAATTCCAAACATATTCTCTTGATCATCAAGAGCAGAGCGAAGTTGGTAAGCTTTTGCATTTTATCATAATATATGTACAAATTAGGTTTTATTTCTGTTACAGCTAAAGGAAATTAAGGAAATTTTGAGATCCTCAATTCCAAAAGGTTGGCTGAACAAAATATAATGAAACGCTTCTTGGCGCAGGAATTTTACCTCAAGACAACAGCAGGACGGAATGTCCTTTCAAACGTTCCGATACTTACGTTCCGATGTGGTAAGTTAGGCTCTATACATATGAAATGGCTGTAATGTTAATGTTAATTGTAATCTTTTGATTCATACCTAAGGAAATGGAAATTACGATCCAGTTCAAACTCTTAAAGGATTCCTTCTGGAATATCTTCTTTCCTTATAAATTTGTTTTCAATTCTTAGAGATATGATTATATCAGCAAAACTATTGGAAGATCAATAAAAAATTTCACATATAAAGGGAAAACAAAAGCTTTCAGTGAAATTTTCACGAAAATGAATATAGAGAGAAATCTCAGATTAACTCACCGAATTTCCGCGATCCCCTGCAATTTCCTCACCTTACGTGATCCGAAGAGTCGCGCGGACAGGAATCCCAGCCGATATTGGTGCTCCATTGCAGAATTTCCAGCAAAAAACCCCCCGAAGAGTTGTGCAATCACAGCGTCGATTGTCGACGACAAATGGCTGCCGCGATTGCAACGCCGATATTTTGCGGAACATCCGCACCACAGGAAGCGTTCGCGGAGAGCCCCAATGGTGCTCTGGAGGAAGCTGTGCAGGAAGATTTCGAGATATTACAGCGATGCCAAGACAATAAAAGCTCATCCGCAGTCGGATGAAAGAGTAAAACGGGAAGGAAAAAAGCTTGGCTTGGCTTTTGTTCACTCGGAATTTTCTCGAATGCGATGGAAAGAGAAATCTGAGAAAGACTCACCGAATTTCTGCGATCCTCCACAATATCCTTCACCTTCGTGGTCCGAAGAGTCGCGCGCACAAGAATCACTACCAATATTGGTGCTCCATTGCGATATTATCAAGGAAAAACTCACACAATTGCGCAACTAACGGCGTCCCTGTGTGGAGAAAAAAGACCGACTCACTTCGCCGACGGCAGCGCCAATGTTTCAACACCCGCGGCGCACGCGAGGAAGCGCGCCACCTGGCGCGCAAATTCGATTGGCCTGCGATCGGGCAACTCGCGAGGTGGTGAGATTGTCAGAGTGACAGTGTGGCTCATCTGGCAGTACTGGCGTCCATGTTCGATAATTTGGCAAAAAATGCCCCTTGTCGAGTGAAAAATCGTGAAAAGTGTGGTAAAAAGTGTGAAAACGCGCCCTATGTGGTGACTGTGCGCGGCAGAGGTGCATAAATAGACGGTGTGTGCGTGCATTGGGGCGCTCCGCGTGCGATTGGGTCCGAGTGAGTGAGTGGCGAGGAGTCTCCTCGAATCGAGTCCGCTGAGAAGTAACAATGGTGGACATGTCATGAGAATAACTCGCACAGAAGACAGAATGGATGAAAATTCGTCGTCACTGGGCCATCAGAACGGTGGCGGAGGCGGTGGCATGAGCGGTGTGGTGGTCTCATCGCAGATGGGTGGCAATAACGCGACTGCCATTAACAATAAGGGACAGCAAGATGATAATCAAAGTAACCAGACGAGTGGGCCACCACATCACTACTCCATTCCTGGCATCCTCCACTTCATCCAGCACGAGTGGGCGCGCTTCGAGCACGAGCGCTCGCAGTGGGACGTGGACAGGGCCGAGCTGCAGGTGAGTGCGTCGCCCGGACGGGGCCCCAGAGATCCGGAAGAGAGCTGGGCGCGCGAGAGAGCGAGCGACAGCCTCTCTCTCTCGCTCTCTCGCCCGCTGCACAAAATGGTGGCGCCCCCATCGGAGGACTCCGCCGCAGGGGCGCCGCAGCGCCGCGGGCGCGCCCCCGCGCGGCGACTCTCCACTGCACAGGGGCGCCACGGCCCGCGAGCGCCCTCGCCGTGCGTCTCTGCGCTCGCTTCCGGTTCTTTTGTGGCCTGCCATGCCCAGGGAGAGCGAGAGAGTGCGAGAGCGAGAGCGCGAGAGCGACTTTTCAGCTGAAAAGTGCCTCATTTTCTCCGATTTCTGCGGCCAGGGTGAAAGTTTCGCGGCCGAGAGACTTTCCAGTTTGCCCGCCAAGGCCCCCCGAGATGACTTGTGGCGGAATCTCCCTGTCAGCCCAATTAATCCGCGCACACACACACTCCACGTCACGATGTCAACGGCGGAGAGTCAATGAAAGGCCACTCATTGTGTGTCTCTTTGTCTCTGTCTGGTCCACAAGAGGCTCACAAACACACCCTCAGCGCGCCTTCGGACGATGCGGAGAAAAGCCAAGTTTTCTGCTGGAGGAAATGGGGCGCATCTGCTCTGGCTGGGGTTGGATCTCGGCGGCGGGGGCTCGAATGGGTGGCGCAGAAAGAGGGAAGGCAATGTCCTCCCGGTGTTGTTAAGGCGGAAAAAATGGGGCAGACGCCTGAGGAAGTTGCACAACAATCTCGCCTGTTCTCTGCTTCTCTCGAAAAGGGTTCACTGTGTTCAAATCTCTGGTCACTTTTGCCTCGTTATCCGCTGAAAAGTCGCTCAATGTGTCAATTCGCGACTATCAGTGCTCTTCAGCGATATTCATTAGTCTAATGAACCACTTTTCGCGCAAAATTATCCATTGAGAATGCAAAAGTTGCCTTCGAATGAGGAAAAATACAATTTTGTCTCTGAAATCTCATTTCGTACATTAACTGACAATGTATAATATTCAACACACTTGTAAAATCAGCGACAATCTTCTTTTGACATGCAAATTCTCTTGCTGAAATATTCTTTTGCTTTATTTATCTTAATTTCACCGTTACTTTCATTCTGAACTGCTGAAGAAATTGGCCAAATGTGCAAATAAATGCCTGGAAATTCACCTTTCTTGACAGTGAATATTTTCGCATGTATGAGAGAATTTCCGGGAGAGGGGAAAAAAAGGGAAAAATTTACTCAATCGATTTGTGTGCGATTGATATTTGCTCTGATGGTCATGGCGAATATTATGCCCGATATTTAGGCGTGGGGGAGAAAGAGAGTTGCGCTGAGTGGAGGAAGGAATGCAAGAGATTTGTGAGAATGTTGTTGAGTTCATGATTGATTGGGTTTTGTTGTTGAGTGAAAGAAAAACAGCAACAGTAAAAATCAGCGAAATTAATGGTACGAGATTTATTTATCTGTGGGATCCACGAGCGCTACATAAACACACTCAACGAACGCCTTAATGGTTGCATTTAACATGACCTTCTTCAAGAAGCTCTCTTCACTCCATTCAGCTGAATTGACGTGCAGTGAGACATTGATTGTGTCTGGCTATCAAATCACAAATTGAAATCAATAAATTAAATGGTGGCTCGCTCTTCCCATCGCGACGGGGTGAATTGTGTGTTGGGTCAACGTCGCTTTTTACTCTCCTTTCCGTGTCAACTCTCTCTCTCCCTCTGTCGGAATGACTGTTTTATTTTCCCGGCAGAAATTCTTATGAAAGAGACATTGAAATGTAAATAGAATATTTCTTCTACGCTCGTAAATACACACCATATCGATTTATTTTTAGGAGGGGTTTATTTTAGATTTCGACACTATATGCTCTCTTCAGCTTTTTTCTTCCTCCCGATAAGACACTTTTCTTTCCCCTTCCACCAACGCCTCTGTTCAATGCTTCGCAGACAGAAAGTCCATTTGCTTCTGGGTTGCATTGCAAATGCTGAATTCTCGATGGGCCAATAGATATTAAATTATACTGTATTTCACAAATCAATTGGAAAGTTCCACTACATTTTTCATCGGCGGTGCGATTTTTCTTACACACTCTAAAATATAGAGTTTTTCTTGTGTGCGACGAACAAGTGTGATGCAAGTGCCACTTGTTTGAAGCCTTTCCCACTGTTTCACCCATTGAGAACCCCATCAGATCGGGTTTGTGAAGGGGTTTTTTTTCTGTGTGCACAGAGTTTTACTCTGCCAAACTGCTGCTCAACTGCTTTGGCCACCGAGGAGAAAAATATTGACAGGAAAATTAAGTTGGAATTTCACAAATTGGGTTGGTTCGGAAGTTATTTATGTACTTCCTATCATGAAAAAGCTCAGTGTGTTTTATTAGAGTTGAATTTTATTAAATGCTTCAGCAAGTTTTCTTGACTGAAAATCTCCTTTTGGCTCTCAAGAACACTCAAAATTCGATTTTATCGTTAGACAAGCAATTTTTAAATGCCAATTTTGCTTGAAATACCATTATAATTTGTATTTTTCAGGTGAATTTGCAATAATATTGAAGAAAAAATTCATATTTGGCGTTCGTTTAGAGATGACAAAACTGAACTCCGCCTTCGCGAATGCTCCGCCCACTTTTTGGGCATTTGTGAGAGATTGCAAATGATGCCGAATTAACGCACGATATCATCTCGATCGGTTCACTGTGTGTCAAACGGAAAACCATGTTTTATTATAGACTTTCGAAATTTGCATAACTTAATGCGGCGATAGATATTCAAATTGAATATCTCCAGATTGTGGACGATATAATTAGCAGGTGTTTAGGAGAGAGAAAGAGAGAAAATGTTCATTACATTAATAATTATCGTGTTTTTCCGACACGCCAATAAAAGCTTACGGAATACACGAAATTTCAGTAGAGCATTTTTTGGGGAAGTGCTTGTGGAAAATTCATCACCTTTGAACTGTGTTCGCGACTGAAAATGGCAATGCGAGGGTGTTGGTGAGGACATTTCGCCGTCAGAGACATTGAGTGAGTGTCTGTGAGCCTTTTTGTGACACACTCGATGGAGAAATTTTGTAATGAAAGGAGTGACTGATTGATGGAACGATGAGGAAATGTTGTTAAGTTGGGGGCGCACTTTGGGTGGGATTTTTCGGGTGAGGGCGCGCGCGTCTCATGTTGTTGTCAATTGAATAAAGTTGATTTGATGTCGCATCGTTGGATGACACGAAAATCAAAATCGATATTTGATGGTGAAGTGAGAGCAATCATCATAGCGGTGATAGGAGTGTTTTTATGCACACAAACACACACACACACAGAGCAGTTTTTCAAAATAATTTTCCTTTGCGATAGAGCATGTAAATCACAAGTTTGTATATTCTTATTTGCTTCCTTCCTTTGGCATATGCGATAAAACTGTGAAATCTATTTAATAACAGTCTTTCCCGCAACTCTAATAATAAGTTCAACAATTGCAAGTGTTCTGTTTGAGTGGCTATGTTGAATGAATGCCTGAAATGAGAGAGGAAGAGGGAGAGAGAGAGATGTGAATGAATGCAAATTTAGCACATTGAGGGATTATTGTAATTAATTCTCCTTATAACTACTTATTACGATTGGAGATAAAATCGCATACTTCGTTGACATTTCATCAATTAAATTGTAGAACATTTGATGATAGGCGATTATTTTTCTTCTTCTTTTTCTCCATTGGAACATTTGAACTCAATTCACAATTTGGCATGAGAGTGAATTTTCTCAAGAGGGACAAGAAATCAACCTTTATCAATTCTCAAGGTGACAATTGATAAGAGTACGAGACAATATAGGCGGAATTTTCTTTATCTCCTCGGTTGGCAGTGGCGAAGGGAAAATGTGTATGATTAAATTGCGAGGGAAGAAGATGCGTAGGAGAGGCAGGGAAATCGATTAGATAGATGTGAGGGAAAATTGCGTAATTTAGAAGATGGAAGCATTTGCATGATTCCAATTGTGTGTCACTGTTCTGACTGGAGAAAATTGCTAAAGACATGTGGATGAGAGAAGAGAGCAAAAAGGGATTTTCCATCAGGTTTACAGGGAGGAATAAATGGAAATAAATTGTCGGGGAGAAGTTCTCAATATTTCCCATCTATTTACTCTTTCCCAGACACTGTCGGGGTGTCTAAAAGGGGAACATTGTATGCAGTGGCGTAGTGTTTTAAAGGGGCTTTAGAGCGCCTACAAAGCCAATAATACCGACGATGTTAAACATTCGTAATTGTTCGCATTGTCAAGACATTGAATTCGATAAATTATCACAATGAACTGAATAACATGATATCAAAATGTAATTTTGAATTCTTCTCCTAAAACAGGTTGCAATGCTTAGATTAGTTTAATAAATTGAACTCTTAAGATATGCCTAGAAAATATTCTTAATGTTCTTCATAATTTTCACTTCAGAAATCATCAAATCCTCTATCAATCGGTAGAATGATGGACTACTAATTCAAGGATTATTCCCCTTCCTTTTTTTCACGTTGAACTGATTGAAATTATCGACACTTATCGATATGAATTGCATGCAATTTCCTTTTTAACACAAGTTTATGGAAAAAATAGGATAATTATGGATTAATAAGTCCTTCAACTGTCGATTTTGATCTATTTTACCCCTAAAATTGTGTTGAAAAGCGAAATTGTACGCAAATCGATTCGATAAGTGTCGGAATTTGTCGATAAACTTCAAAGCAAGGAGAAGCAAGAGTGAGATAATGAACTAAGGAGGAAACTGTAGATAAAGAATGATGAAGGTGTTGCAAAAACACTCTCAATAAGGCACGCGTCTATGAATTAACTAAGGCGTTGAGTGTGTGTGTTTTTTTTTCCCCGGAATTAACATCAAACAGTCCAAAATAGCTTTGCCTTCTCCTACGTGAAATATTTAATACTGCTGTGAACTCTTCTGTGTGGCGCGCACACTTCAGTGGAAACTATTTCAAGTTCATTATATAAAAAATTGTAATGTGATGGCACTGAAAATTCTCATCATCGTTCAAATATGAAATTTTTACGTCACTTTTAGTGCTTATTTATGCTAAAGGCATTTGAGAAATGAGTGTGTAATATATAAATCTTATTTGCAATGTGGCACGTTTATGTGTTGGATTTAATTTGTAATGATAGAATGCTAAGAAACGCGTCTGGTGAGGTTGAATGATGATTAATCCGCATTTGTGGAATTGCTAGAATCGTCGCTAGAGTGCACTGAAGTGCAATATTGGATGAGATTTATTGGATTTCTCAAAATCTTGTAAATCTCAAATGTGACACCCACTAATAGCGCACAGAGATGTGGAAGTTGAGTGCGAAGGGCGCCTGTCTATTGCCTAAAACGTCTATTTTCCAATGTTATTCCATGTCCTGGGATATATATTGAAATATGCCATGTTTATTTATGTATTTGTGGCTTGTACTTTCCTCGCGGGCATTTATCCACAAAGGGAGAGGGAAGCAACAGAGAGAGAGAGAGAGAAGGAGCAAGAAAGGAGATCACAGAGGCAACATAAACAAGAAAATGACATTCTTCTGCGGCCTGTGAGTTGGGGTAATGTGCCATAATGATGCAAAGGCGATGCTTAGGGGGTGTTTAAATGAGAAAATGTGTTGTGTTGGCGGCGTGAGTGAGAGAAATTGAAGTTACAATGGCTCCGCAATGTGATGAAAGTCGATTAATGTTTAGTCTTTTATCGATATAATGTAAGAAGTACTTATATTTTGTGCTGTTCCAAATCACAATTATTATTATATATTTTCTTCTATTGTGCAAAAAAGAAGTGAAAATGAAGCCATAAAGCGATTGTACAGAAGGGCGCGCACTTCGTGTTGAGTTGGGTGAATGAAAAGGAGAGAGAGAGAGAGAGAAAAAAATGAATGATAAACAACTTTTCACGCGCAAATGCAGTGGCGTAATGTCTGTCAATTGATCGTGTTGAGGGAAGAGCTTAATATTATTCACAGTGTGTCTGCTTGATGTGAGATAAAGAGAGGCTTTTGGAACATTATTATTATGGTGATTCTCTTAATGATCACTTCTTCTTGAGATTCAGTGTGAATTTCAGTGTGATATGACGAAAAGCAAATGTGATCGACATAAAAATCAATCGATACTATATGAATATTATGCTTTATGAATATAGATTTAGTAGATATTTGACCTATAAAAGTCCAAAGTCTCTTTTTTGCACTGATGACAATTCTTCCACTGACTGCGTCTTTGGGGGACTTTTTTCTCTCGTCATGTGTACAGCAATTTAATTGAAATTGTCAGCAAGTTAATTGGCAATTGCAGCGGAGAATTGTTATTTATGTCAACTCTTTTTTTTCCATCCACTCAGCATTTTCCTTTCAACTTTTATTTATGTTTGTGGTTCAGCATGGAAAAATTGAATCATTTGATTTTTTTTATCTTTCTCTATTTCTTCTTAGTGTTTGTTGTTAGTAGTTTTGAGTGTAAATATCAGTGATTTTCTATTTCGGAGTGTGCTTCTCAAAATATGATTAGGCATTAATCAGTTTATGTTGGAAAACCACCTCGAAAAAGGAAGGTGAATGTTTGCTAAAGGAGCAAAATTCCGGAGCGTCTTTTAGCCTGTGTTTAACTTCAATTAAATCGTCCCTACATTTTCATTCATGTCGAGAGTGAGGATGGGAATATTCTCAATGGATGGTAGATACACAATGTTCTGGCCCGAGGAAAAGGGGTTTTCTCAGGGTGAGAGAGAGAGGGAGAGAGGGAGATTTGGAGATGTGATTATAAGCGAAATAAATTACAAACTTCCTCTTGTGTCACTTCCCTCATAAACACACCCCAAAATCCAATTTTCACCAGTGGTTTTTCGACCAGGTTAAATCACAGATGAAATTTGTTCATCCCAATAGACAAACTGTGCGGGTGTTTTGTACATTAATGTGTATTAATTGCTCGATGGGAAAGTGAATGGGAATGAAAGAGAGCATACAAAATTGATCAAAAACTCCTCAGTCAATTTGTTGTTGCTGTTTTGAGAGGAAATTCTCACGATTTGCATGCAATCAATCTTCTATTTGGCATTGTGTGGGGTTAAATACATTCGACCTTGAGACCTTTTTAATCTAAATTGTGTAATTTATCCGGTAGTGCCACACACAAAGGTGTACATCATCAGCTCCATGTGAGTCTCGCGATTCAGTGGGAAAAGTTTTGATGTTGAATATAACATTGTTGTGTGTTTTTATTGATTTATGCACTGAGAGAAGAGGTTAATTTTGAGGAAATCAATTCTAAAATGCTCAAATTCAAGGAAACACGGTGGAATTCAAGTGCTGATGTCACTCAAAAGGTTGTTTTTTATGGATTAGGCGGTGAAAAAATGAAATAGTGCAGAGATTTACACAAATGGATATATTTTTCTGTGCACTTTCAGTTGTTTTGCATCCTTAAATCCACTTTAAATCATTCAATTTGATGGACATTCATTGTGCAAAATTTCGAATGGTGAAAAATATCAAATATGAGGAAGAAAATCTAGGCGAATAGTTCTAAATTCTGAATAATATCACTGAAAATACATGAAAGATCAGTCGAATTGTAAATTCTATTTGAGAAAGCAATTCAAGTAATTATTATTCGCAGAAAAATCTCATAATTGCTGTTATAAATCTTATTAATTATTAACAAAATGTACAGGAAAAATGTGAAGAGTTGCTTTTTACGAACTCTTCAGAAAGAAAGCAAAAGAAGACTATGAAAAACCGAATTTTTGTTCTTTTTATATCGTGAGTTCGTCAATCAATTCTCCGTATTTTAATAAATAATCAATTAAATTATCAGAAAGTGGTTAGAAAATAATTGAAAATTACCAATATTATCGATTTAATGGAAGACAACGGTGAGTTTAGGGAAAAAATTAGGGAAATTATGGAGTGATTTGGAAATCGCTGAACTGAAAAATGGCGATTTTGTCTTCTACTAGTTTTCGAGGCACTCGTTGATTTGCTTATCCTTGCTTTTAAGGGGCAATTTAAGCAAAAATCAAGCTTTTAGCGTTCTTATATTGTCAATATTAACTGAAAATCGAATAGAATGAAGCAGATTTATCGTGTAAAAGGTTGAATATTTTCTAGCTTTCGATGTCATTGAATCAATTCACTGTCGCTTTGTTTATCTATTCGAAGTGTAAATGGTGCAATTTCTGTATTCATTCACCATGAGGAGAGAATTGCAGTGTATAAGAGAGTTAACAAGCAATTTTTATCCATTCACTGATTTTTATTTACAACTCGCGAGTCAATATTGCGTATTTGGTGTGTAACTTGATGAGGACAAAAGAGAAGTCTCTCGTCGATGGTTAGATTTTGCAAAGTGTGGCAGTAAAGATGGGCGCAAAAAAAATAGAGGCACAGTTTAGAAGATATGGCTATATAAATGGAAAATAACATATAATAAAAAAAAACAACTTTCTCCGTGTGATGAGAAGAAAAGAAGAAAAGTTTCTTATTTTTCTAGCCACTTTGACCATCTCTGCTTGGTTTGGGGGCTCTTTTTTTTCACTCTCGTAAATTATTATTAATTTTTGCCACGGACACTTGAGCACACAGAGTGGAAATTTTGCTATGCCCATTTGTTGGGCTTCTGTGGCCGAATGTTGTGAGCGTGGGAGAGATGTGATAGTGAGCACGAGTGGGTGGCGCTGGGAGAGGAAAGTCAGGTACGACAGACTGGAAAAACTATCCAACTTGTAGTCTGTTGGTGAATTTGCTTGGAATTTTGCCGATAAGTGTGATGCATTTTCTCTGCTACAGCGTGGGCACTAATTATAGCTCCACTGTAGGTATCCAGGGTGTAGGTAGTCTGGGGCAAAAACAAAAAAAACCAAATATGGTGTTTGATTGCTTATCCATAGCCAAAACAAAACCCCCAATATGAGGCCCCTCCGCCGGATCCTAGGGATTCTAGGGAACTTTATCACTTTCTGGCCTGGCACTAATTATAGATCCACTTGGGAAATTTCACTATATCTCAGCGAAAAAAAATCGGAAAATTCTGAAAATCATAAGGATCCTTCATTTTGAGCCCAGAAACCATTTATCGTCGCCATACCCCGCCTCGGTCCTCCGTGGACCCCACTGTTAAAGGTCTTTGCCTTGCATAACACGATATTCCAAAATGGCTCCTCCGCAATGGGGCGGGGGGCCCAATGCCCATAAACTGCTTCATAGGGCAAGACTGAAGCCTTTTGAGTATAATTGGGCTATCTGACCCCGATTCCATCCTTGAATCCTGGCCTTAAGCACTTCTTCCAGGGTCTTTTTCTGCTTCTTTGGACCCAAACCACCCCAACCCCCGGGCCACCCCCAATGAAATGGGGCGAAAAGTTCTTAGGACACTTCTAGGAAACCCGTGGACCTTAGATCCGGGGATGGGTAGCGCCTCGGAGGGAGCGCCCTAACGTAGAACGAGAGCCAGTTGAAATTCAATGAAAAACCATACAATTTTAGGTGGTTTTCGACTGGGTCTCATTCCACGGTGTGGCGCTCCCTCCCAGGCGCTACCCATCCCCGGATCTAAGGTCCACGGGTTTCCTAGAAGTGTCCTAAGAACTTTTCGCCCCATTTCATTGGGGGTGGCCCGGGGGTTGGGGTGGTTTGGGTCCAAAGAAGCAGAAGAAAGCCTCGGAAGAAGTGCTTAAGGCCAGGATTCAGGAAGGGTATCGGGGTCAGAAATCCCAATTATGCTCAAAAGGCTTCAATCAAGCTCTGTGAAGCAGTTTATGGCCATTGCGCCCCCCGCCCCAATGCGGAGGAGCCATATTGGGCGATCATGTAGTACTAGGCAAAGACCTTTAACAGTGGGGTCCACGGAGGACCGAGGCGGGGTATGGCGACGATAAATGGTTTCTGGGCTCAAAATGAAGGATCCTTATGATTTTCAGAATTTTCCGATTTTTTTTCGCTGAGATATAGTGAAATTTCCCAAGTGGATCTATAATTAGTGCCAGGCCAGAAAGTGATAAAGTTCCCTAGAATCCCTAGGATCTGGCGGAGGGGCCTCATATTGGGGGTTTTGTTTTGGCTATGGATAAGCAATCAAACACCATATTTGGTTTTTTTTGTTTTTGCCCCAGACTACCTACACCCTGGATACCTACAGTGGAGCTATAATTAGTGCCCACGCTGTATTGGCAAAAACGTTTCTGATTAGATTTAGTGTGAATTTTTTTTTTGGCAAATTGGAGAAAATACTGTGAATGATGAGTGAGTGAATTGGGGATTTCTCGCTTCTTTCTCTCCACCTTTTTCTTCTTCTTCCCATCGAGTGTGTGGGCGGTCGAGAGGTCATTTATCGGAATTTCACTGTCCTTGATTGAGGAAATGGCGTTACGGTTTGTGATAGTTTGCAAATAAAATGATAAAACACACACTGTGGCAGAAAGAAAAAAAATGAAATGAAATGAAATGTGGGAAAAGAGGAAGAGAACAGGCCCAAAACTTTTGTTTTTTTTCTGGTTTTACTATTTGTTTCTGCGTTGAACAGCAGGAAAATTGTGCGCGCACGGGAGGAGGAAATTGTTGTTATAGAAGAATTCATTGAACTATTCGTCTAGATCGTCAACATTCGGGCTCGTCGACTTGCGTGCAGAATTGAAATTTGATTACACACCTTTTTGCTGCTGCTTTCTCACTCCGGCGGCCGGACAATGTCGGAGAGAGTCTTTTACGGGCGCTCCGCAGTTCATTTGGGCTGGTTTTGCTGCTCACGCGTGGGCGGATAGACAATATTTTTTATAGTGTTCAATGCAGAATTCTTGCCTTTTCACACGTCACACGAATCGCTGGATTCATTAGCAATCGACATAACTGAACATTTGATCATTACGTTGGGATTTTACTTCAAAACATTGACTTTTATACTCTTCATCAATAAGATTTTCACCTCTAGGATGCACTTTGTGACCACTAAGACAAAATTATGCTTAATTAAGCAGCAGAAGAAGTCATTTCAACCAGAAAACACCCTCCAAAGCACTTGTCAACTGGCCAGCATTTTATGAGCGTTAAAATCGCGTCTAGAGAATCAATCAAGCCTGGAAATGTTATCAAGATTCGCGAAAAAATCACTCAAATATTAAGTTTTCCGCTAAAACACTCGACAAAGTCTTTTTCTATCCTATTAGACGGATTTTTCACGTGTTAGTGGAGAGATTTGAGTCCTTATTTGACTCTGATAGATTCTTATATGCCATTTGTTATCATATCAATGATACTTGCAGAAGAATTTGCCTTACCACAAGTGCTAATGAAGCCAACGAACTCTTTCGTTCACTTGGAAATGCTTTTAGCACGGATATTATCACTGAAATTTATCGTCAACTTGTAATATGTGGAAGATTGTCGTGAACAATCAATGTGACACATTTGGAGGAGGAAGAAAATGTGTTGAAGAATTTGTTCATGATAAAAATTAATGGGGGAAAACCGGAGAATAGAGAGAATTGATGTGTGATTCTGAAGTGCTATCGGATATCTGATTGGCGTGTTTGCTTGCAGGCTCGCATCGCTGTGCTGCTGGGCGAGAGGAAGAGCCAGGAGTCTCTCAAGTCGGACTTGATACGTCGGATTAAGATGCTGGAGTATGCGCTGCGGCAGGAGCGAGCAAAGTATCATCGCTTGAAGTTTGGCTGCGATCCACCGACAATGAATGATGACATTAAGCCGCCGTCGGACGAGACGGCGGCGCTGGTGAGCGAAGTGGCGGCGGCGGCCGCGGCCACGGACAGCGAGGCGCCCTTCACGTCCGTGTCGAACATCACCTGGCGACAGGGCAGGCAACTGCTGAGACAATATCTGCTGGAGATTGGATACACGGACACCATTCTCGACGTGCGCGCCAATCGCGTGCGCTCCCTGCTGGGGCTCAACAACAACGCCGAGCAGCAGGAGGATAATGCAAATCCCAACAATATTAATGGTAATGAGAACAATAAGAGAGCCAGTGAGACTCAAGGTTTGTATCCATCTCAGACCCTCGCGAGGGGGTGACGACGTCCGCCCTCGCGCCGCCCACTAATCACGCCCCTTTCCCCGCTCGCTCGCAGGACGACGGACACCGGCTAAGAAGGCGCAACCATCCAACATGACAGAGGCTATGATCCTGGATTCGGAGGCCGCTGTGATGGCAAACTTTGAGTTTTTGTCACAGACCGACGTTGAGATGTCGGACGATGACGAGATCGGTGACGAGTTGGACTTGATTGGCGAGGATGGCGGCGATGTGAAGACGGCCAAGAGGAATGTCAAGGGAATGATCATGAATGAAGGTATGATAAATCCTGTGCAAGTGCGCAAGAATGCTCGTGAGAAATCTGTGTGTGTGTGTCTTTTCACAGTCTGAAAGCGACATTTTTATTACTAAATTCACCGGTTATAATGAAATTTTCGCTTTTATGTCTCGCAAATTGCGAATGGGTGAAAAAAATGCCAGCGATAAATTACAATTGAAATCAAAATATTGCACAAGAGAGAGAAAATTTGAGATTTTCGGTAGCTTTGAACTCTCTTTTTGGCTACTATAATTTATTTACAGTTCCGTGTACGCAAATTATGAGCACAGATTTGAATCAAGAAAGAAAATATTGAAATTGAAGGATTCCAAAGGGATTTCCTCGAGCGAAGTTGTAGATAGAGAAGTTATGCAACTGTGTTCGACTTTCTATGCTACGCCGAGAGGAAATTTAGGAACATTCAGTTCCTTTTACACACTGCGAATGAGAATGAGCTAACTTTTGCCGCGCAAAGCAACAATTTGATGGCAGAAATAGGCATCTAGTGTTTCTGAATTTTCGTTAAAATTAGCTTAAAATCCTGTTAATGTTGCGTAATAATTAGGATAGTGATTTCTCGGGCATGATTTCTTCGATATTTCATCATTAGGATAGAAATCACGGCGTGAAAACAGCTGATTGTGACAATAATCTGCCTAATTAATCAATTTCCTTTTGATTTAAGACTATATTGAGTGAAAACGATGCTTAAAACATAGTTTGCTAACTAAGAAAAGCGCCTAACATGCGATAAGTCTTTAGAATTGAAGGAAGATTTTGTACCTTCTATTAACTTTCTGAAATGTGGTGCAAAAGTTGCGTTCGTGCTGAGTCTTGAGTAAATTGTCAGAGGAGATTGTTGAAGAGATTCCTTCTGAACCGTCTATTGTTGCTTCTTTGCAGACGACGTGGACGCTGAGGCTGAGGAGGTTCTCAATGAACTCAACATGCTGACAGGGGGTGAGGATAACATGACAGGTGAGGCGCGCGGCGGGAAGGAAGGGGGCAAAGGAAGAGTGGTGCTGAGAATGTGGTTGCGTTTGCAGGTTTCACCGATGCATCCAGTCGGCGGAACATGATAGCGAGCGACGAGGACGTGGACTCGTCGCTGGGCCTGGGCGAGCTGGCGCAGCTGACGGTGAACAATGAGGCGGAGACGGCGTACGATGGGTCGAATACCAAGGAGTCATATAGGAAGACGTGGAATGCCAAATATACCCTGCGGTCCCACTTCGATGGGGTGCGCGCGCTGGCCTTCCACCCGCAGGAGCCGGTGCTGATCACGGCGTCGGAGGATCACACGCTGAAGCTGTGGAATCTGCAGAAGACGGTGCCAGCGAAGAAGTCAGCTAGTCTCGACGTGGAGCCACTGTACACGTTCCGCTCGCACACGGGCCCCGTCATGTGTCTGGCCATGTCCGCCAGCGGGGAGCAGTGCTACTCGGGTGGGCTGGACAGCGTGATAAACATGTGGAATTTGCCCAATTCCAACATCGATCCGTACGACAGTTACGACCCGAGCGTGCTCAGGGGCGCCCTGGAGGGTCACACAGATGCCATTTGGGGGCTGGCGGTGAATCACACGCACGGCCACCTCGTGTCCTCGTCGGCGGACGGCACGGTGAAGCTGTGGTCGCCGCAGGCGAAGGTGCCGCTCCTCAAGACCTTCACCTCCGACACGGAGGGCGTGCCGACGTCCGTGGACTTTGTGCGCGACGAGGCGGACAGGATCGTGGTGGCGTATCCCACGGCGCGGTGCGTGATCTACGACACGGAGACGGGCAAGGCGGTGGTGAAGCTGGAGCAGGCGTCGCAGGAGATGAACGGCGTGCTGGCCAAGTACATCAATCGCGTGATCAGCCATCCGCTGCTGCCCGTCACCATCACGGCGCACGAGGACAGGCACATCCGCTTCTGGGACAACACGAGCGGGACTCTGGTGCACTCGATGGTGGCGCACTTGGACGCCGTCACTAGTCTGGCCATCGACTCGCAGGGACTCTATCTGCTCTCCGGCTCGCACGACTCGTCGATACGCCTGTGGAATCTGGACAACAAGACGTGCGTGCAGGAGATCACGGCGCACAGGAAGAAGTTCGACGAGAGCATACTGGATGTGGCCTTCCATCCGTCGCGTCCCTACATTGCCAGCGCCGGGGCGGATGCGCTGGCGAAGGTGTTTGTCTAAATCACACACACACACACACAACACGCGCGTCTCTCTCGTTGCAATGCATATTTAACTGTAGACGATGTGTGTAGCGTTGTGTGGAAGAGTGAAAAAAGAGGACCTTCGATTTGGTTTGTCTCTTTTTTGGAAACCGTTGAGTTCTTATATAGAGTTATCGGGAGGAGAGCGAGAGAGAGAGAGAGAGCGAGAGATGCAGTTGCAAAAAAGTGTTTTACTGTGGGGAAAAATTGTAATAATGTCAAACAATTTATTTATTGCATCATTTCTGGGCCATAAAACAAGCAATAAAAAGAACTCACAAATATATATAGATATATATGTATTGGGGAAAAAGCAGTTGAGATAAAGATGATGATGATGATAATGAGAGTGAAAGAGGAGAGCTTTGATAAAATAGAGAAACACTTAATAATGCGAGAGTAGCCAAGAATTTTGGGAGTTTTCAGAGGTGTTGTTTTTTTTCTTGATTTTGAGTTGTGTTTCAAAAAGTCTCGTGGTTTGTTTCTTGCTTTGTCCTCTGCAAGTTGATTCGATCGGCCAATACATTCCAAGTTCTTATCTCCAGTTTGCACTGCCTTGTGTTCCTTCTTGATTTCCTTGGGATATTGATAAATTGAGTGATAAAAGAATTGGAACACTGTTCGAGAGCTTTTCCCCCGAAACACTTTCACACTGAATGTTAGCGTTTATTCTCATTTGTTTATGTTTTTTTTCTTTAATTCTCTTCAGCATTTAGTTGCTCTAATTCACTTTCTCAAGACATTGAGAGTTTCAAGAGCTTGTTTAGTATTCCAACTAAATGGGGAGAATTGATCTTTGGCTGACGATAATTTTGCCATCATGAACATCAAGATTTCATGAAATCACATGAATTTCTTTGCAAATAAAATATCAACTGTCGAAATAGAGCAAAAATGCGGGAAGAAAACCACTTGATTTCATAGTTCATTTCACGTTTACGTTTATTTGTTGGCGCGCATATAAAACTTCTTTCTGGCTACACTCTTGACACAGAATATAAGATGAAGATAGTAAGCAGAGTAGATTAATGAAAATCCATAGTAAAAAAAATGATGTCTTTTCGTTGCATTTCTCCCTGTATTTCCGAAATGTTTGCACTCCAAAAAAATCTCCCCAAGAAAGGAAATCCCTTCCAGTGCTCTTATTCCCTTTTCTTATTACTTCTATATTGTTATTAACTTTGCATAGTTGAGCATTTGTCATTCAATTCATTTCTGATCAATCACACTTTGGGTTTTTCCCTTTTTTGTAATGTGTAATAAAAGAAAAAACAAAAATGTTGCGTCTGTGTGTAGAAATTTTCATACAATTGCTGGGACAGAGAGAGAGAATCCTTTTTCCGGGCATTTAGTGGGTGAAAAAGAAGAAAAAAAAAAACAAAAAATGAAGCATAATAATGTAGCATTGAATCCCTCATGAGAAGCATTAACAAGTAAATCATACATAAATATTATCTCTAAAGTTAATGAAACACAAATTGTAATGATGATGAAAAAAAAGGGTGAGAAATTGTAGGAATATTTTCTCCCTGTTTTTTGCTATTTAAATGGCATATATTTTAAAAACTCCATGTGAGGCGAAAAATAGGCAGCGCGTTTCACGTAGAATTTGCATATACAGTAAAAAAAGAAAAGTGTTTTTAGTCATTTAGAGAGAAAGAAAGAGTAATGCAAAAGATTGCGCAAGAGTCATTGTAGGAAAGAAAAAGATGTCCCAGTTTTTTTTTGCTCTGAAACATTGCGTGGAAAGGAAGAGAGAAAGAGAAGAGCTGAAAACAGGCTTTTCTCTTGGTTTTCCCGGGAGGAATTGACGAAGAAAGCAGGAAAAAAAAGGATGTTCAATCAAATGTTTTATCAAAGATGAGGACAATTGTATGAATTAATAATATATTTATCTTGTAATGAAGTGATTTAGAAATTTTGAAAATATATTTATATTATTATATTTGAGTATAAATATAATTTTAATGGACACCGCAAGAGAGGAGACAATTTGAGAGGGGAAAAAAATCGTAGACGAGGAAAACACATTTATTCATTTACTATTGATAAATAAAACTATTGTACTATGAAGGGAAAAAACGCTAGAAATGATCAAGAGAGAAAGAGAAACTGTAATAATTGTTGCTATAATATTTAGTGAAGGACGAAATGTAAGAGAGGTGAAAAAAAAATTTTAGCTACATGAGAGGAGAAAACAAACTTTAAAAATATATCCGTAAAAAATATTAGCGGTTTAAAAAAAATAATGTAATGAAGAGAGAAAGTGGAGTGAATATTGCGACATCAATAACAACAACAAGAAGAGAAAAAAGAGTTGAGAGAGAATGATGAGAAAAAAGTGTAGCACTTTGAGGAGAAGAAAAAAAGGTGGGGAAAATAGAGAAAAAGAAATTTAATGATAATCCTTAGGTATCATATACTTTACATTTATTCAATTTAAAGATAAAAGATGAGAAAAAAAACATAAAAAATAATTATTATGATAACCGCAAATCTAACACTACAAAGAGAATAAAAAGAAATCTTATATAGATAAAAGAAGTAAAAAAAAAAATGTGAGAGTAAGTAAAAAAACAGTAAATTGTGTGTTTATCTGTAATATATTGTAATTTAAATTAAAAAAAAAAGATAGACGAATGCAGAGAACATTAATTACAATAAAAGATGATGAGAAAGTTGAAAATTAATTTTAGGCGTGACAAAGTGGACATTTTTCGGTTCTTTTGCCTAAACAAAATGAAACAAGAAACAAAACAACAAATAATTGTGGAAAGAAATTGCAAAAAATAATAATTCCGGGAAACTTTAAGCTTTCGCTGTTTGATTTGTCGAAAAGAGAGAGAGAGAGAGAGAAAATAATACAAAATATCAGAAAAGCGTGGACAAAAAGGCGACTTTCTCATATGGAAAATTGAGGGAAAGAGGAGAAATTGAAGGCATTGAAAGGAAGGAAAAATAGCAGTTGAAGGGTAAAAATATTGACCAATTTTGTATAATAACTGTTCCACAATACAAAAAAAAAAATACAAACTCATTAAAATATATTGAAGAAAGTGGCAAGATAAGAACGAATGAAGGAGAGTTTTCGCGTGTGAAAATTCTTGAGAATATGGCAAAGTTTAATTGATTTAGAGATGCTGAGAAAAGTGGATTTAAATACTCAGAATCTTAATTGTAACATGTTTAAGACAACTTCAGAAGAGAAAGCAAATAACAATTTTTTATCATTTCTCAGAAGAAAAAACTACTCATTTCCATTTGTGCGAGAGAGAGAGAGAGAAAGAGAGAAACGAGAGGGAAATGCATAAAAGAACATTTAACAAAATATAAATACTGTATTAAAGTTTGATGAAATCATTGCAAAACAGTGAAAGATCGTTGAAAGATTTGAAGAGAGAGAGAGAGAGAGAGAAATATTAATGTGACGGCAAACGACGAATTTTCAGTGGATTGAAAAAGAAAATTATAATAAAATAGAGAGAAAAAAAATGGAAAAACTTCATGATGAAACTGTATTGAACTATATTTAGTAATTATTATGATAAAATTGAGGAAAGAGAAAACAAAACATGAGAGATGATGAAATAATAAAAATACCTAACAATAATTAAAGCAAAATCAACAAAAAAAAACTATGAAGTGCATAAAAATTATTACGAGTTTTTTGTGCATTTTAATAAAAAGTGGACAGAAAATTGTGGTTTCACTTCTTTATGTTAATCATTTTTATTTCTTCTCTTTAAAAAAAACAAATTTACATTTTTTTCATCAACAGTGCGCGTCAATTTTGTGTGAAAATACATGGAGATTTCAGGGGAAGAGAAAAACTTTACAGAATGTCAGAATACAAAAAAAGGCGATTACAAGAATTCTCCGCACCATTCGTTGAGGCACTGATAGCAATCGGCGGCTTGCTTGGCGTTGGCGTTGCAGATGTCCTTCATCCACTCCTTGAACAGCTCAGAGTCCTTCTTCAGCACCAGATATTGCCCCAGAACTGTGTAGGCCTGGAAGAGAGAGAGAGAGTTTAGCACCCAAAGGACAGAGAACCTTCTCGAATGCGCTGTTTTGATTGCATCAGTTGAAAACCCCTCGGCGGAAAACGTCCGGAAGCAGCGATCTAACCTCACTCTCGACTTTGCCTCAATTTGTGCAATTATCACACCAATGCAGCCGGATGCCCTGCGACAGGACGCTGCCTTGGGGCGTGCAGAAGGGAATTACCTTGTCGAATCCTTTGTCCTCCAAGCGCTTGCCCAGGACATCACCGACGCCCGCCAGATCCGTCACGGGCTTCTCGCCCATGGGCTCCGCCACGAAATTCCTGTGCTTCTGCGAAGTGCTGGACATCTTCACTCACTCTCGTCCTTCTGTGGAATCTGCTATGCCTCTTGAGACTGTGCTCTTGTGGATTTGTCGAAGATCTCGAGCAGGAGAAGCCAGAAATGCCGATGAATCACACACAGAGTTGTTTGAATAAACGACGGATGACAAGCACCTTTGCTGCTCTCAGAGCCCTCTGGAGGGAATTTCACCGTTAGCGCGTTCCCTCTGAGATTTTTGTTTTCCATGATGGCGGTGCCGTTAGTTTTGCAGTGAATTGTATATTTTCGTGGATTTGGAGTCACCAGAAGCGAGCTCAAGATGACTATGAATATCTACTATGAAGTGATCAGGACACAAGATGAAGAGCGGTTCTCTCTGTCGTGGCTTGCAGCCACAAATCCCACTATTTTTCGGAATCGCGTGCGAAAGGCGCATTTGGAGACGATCCGGGTGGAGAAAATTTGGTAAATTGTGTGTTTTCTGGGTATCCTGGGTGTTCTTCTGACTTCCTACTGTTCTCTTTGCAGCGATGAAATCCTCAAGGTGCTCAATACCAGCGAGGAAGATCCTAATAAGAGGCTCTCCCTGCATTTGGCGGCAAATCTCACTTACGGCACTGTCAAGATTCACCAGAGAATGGTGGACAATATTTTGGGTATTTTAACGCAATTATCTTCTCTTTAGCTGCCGAAACTGAATGATTTTCTCTTGCAGAGGATGTCACACAATTCATGACCATTCAGACATTCGTTCAGAACACTTTGATGCGCCAGGAGAAGCCCAAGAAGTCAAAACCTGCAAAGAAGCGCGGAAAGAAAGCAAAAAGCTCCGGAAGCAAGCAATGCACGCTTCCAGATTTTTCAGAGCTTACGGATCTTTTAGAACCTCCTGTGGATGATAGCCAGGACGATAGTCTCCCAGAAGCCCTGTTCAACACCACAAATGATCTCATAACGCTGCGCGAGGTGGAATTGTCGACGCACCATGAAATTTCGGACATTGATGATGACTTTTTCGGGGAGTTGAACTTGAACTCACAAGAAGCGAGTTTCTTCAAGGATTTCCTGGACAGGAGCTTCCAGTCTGTTATCGCGGATTCCACGTTCACTGTTGAGGCTCCTAAACATGAGACGCCGTCCAGGGACTCTCCAATCACTGGACTGACCATGATTCCGACGCTTGAGAGTCCGGAAAGTCCTCAAACGCCTCAAACGCAGCAAAGTGTCTTCCAGTATGAGGAAATCCCTTTGGTGGCTTCACAGCTTCCGCTTTCTCCGCCAGATACAGTGTCTGAGGACGAGGAGGAATTTGTGCCGGCTCGGAAGAGACGCAAGAAAACACTGAAGACAGACAAAGTGATGAGAATTTCTGATACTCAGCATTTGCACATGCTGAAGAATTTCAAAAAGCGCCAGAAGGGAAGAGTTGAGATTCCTGGCTTCCGAGCGGATCGTAATGTCCTGACCAGGCCGTGTCGCAAGAGAAATGCTGAGCCTCTGATGGATCAGTTCAGCAGGAATTGCAAGATTCGCTGCCTAGAGGAGGGATTTGAGGACTTCCTCCTGGACATTCTCTTCAAGGACTCCGATCCGAACAATAACATGCCCGGAGAGGAAGTGATGGGGCCGATTTTGGAGGATTTCAATCGGTTTGGCAGAAAGAAATCGACCAGGAAGCGCCAGAGAGAATTTCCACTTCCGCCTGCGATTGAGGAGTTTACTGAACCGCCTCCAGTTCCCAGGGATTTCCAGGAAATCCCGCAGGAGCACCGAGAGACAGACTGGACGCTGCAGAGCACTCTGGCCAAGCTCCAGACGCACTGGAACATGCGAGACGTGCTCGTCTCGCCGGCTGTGCTGCTGAATGGCGTGGTGGCCAGGAAGGATGCCGCCCGCGCATTTATGTCCATCCTACAGCTGGTGAAGCTCAAGATGGTGAAGCTGCACAGCTCGGATGACAGTCTGGAGATCAGATACATCTCGCCTGGCCAATAATTTATTCCCTCACTAATCTTGTCCCAACATGAATTACTACACAATAAATCGCCAGTTACGATGCCACAGCGGGAATTATGGAGGCTGAGATGACGCCCATGTGGCCCGTGACGATAGCCTTGAGCGCAAGGCACGTCCAGGGGCCCAGGCTCAGGACGTGCAGGATGCCGTCGAGCCACAAGCCCTTGTAAGTCGTGGCCACGATGAGGAACGTGACCACCGGCGCGAACTTCTTGTCCAGGTCGTGCCGAGAGAAGAGCCAGAGCAGTGTGGCCGTGGTGAGATGCTGCGCCAGGAGGATGTTCGACTCCAGGCACTTCTGGATGTAGATCCAGCTGAACTCCGCCCCGCGCGCGCCCACCCAAAGCATGAGGGCGCGCGAGAGGATGAGCTCAGCCGTGGCCCAGCCGAGGCCGGCTGTGATGAGCTTGCTGTGACCCTTGCCGGGGATGCGCGAGAGCACCAGCGTGAGCCCCATGAGATCGGCAATGTCAACAGTGCAGCGCAGGAATTCCGCCAAGGCGCTAAAGTCGCCCGCATTGGAGATGGTCTCAGTGTCTGGGAAGAATGTGGCCAGCACTAGCATCTTGCAGAGCTGTGTGAAGGCGTAGATCGCGCCCGCCTGGATGCACTTCCAGAAAGCCCCATATTCAGACCTGGTGGACAGAGAGCACGTAACCTCACAATTGCATTCTCACGGGATTTCCGGGGATTTCTGTGGATACTCACAATCCTGAGTACTTGTAGGTGAGGTAGTAGGGAACGTAGATGAGTGCTAGGCAATTTCCAAAGTGATATAGAGTCATTTTCGCGAGATTTCCCCGATTTTTCTCTAATTTGATTAGAGAGAAGATTCACACGCACGCACACACTCTCAAACTGTCAGCCCAATCAAAAGGGGCGCACTGGCAAGCAAGTCAATGTGTCACGGCTGTTCTGGCACGCCAGTTGCCCGACCGAGTTTCACGTTTTGGTGGTTTTTGGAGCTGCGAGTGCGAGGAAAAAGTCTCCCCTAAATAGTTCACGCAACACTCACGATGGCCGGATTGCTGTCCATATCGTCGCGCCATGTGCCGCGGAGTGTCCTGCGACTGACAGTGAAGCCCTTGACGGAGAATCCTGGTCAGCAGGTGAGTTTTTCCGCGGCACCACCGTGTTTGCCCGTGTATTTGGTTATGTAATATGCCGAAAAGATTTTTCCAGCGCCCCAAATTCCCTTTCCGCATGTGCATCTGGTGCCGGTGCGGCGGATTTGGTCGCACGGGGCACTTTTTCCTGTGGTGGAAATTGAATTTTCATCGATTTTTCTCCCATTTCGCTCTCCACAGTTCGCCAGGAGTTCCAGGACCTACCACCAGGGGCGTGTGCTGCAGAGATTTCCCCGCTTCCTGACCGGGAGCCTCGAGAGTCAGGGAAAGTGAGTGTCCGCGGTGTTTGCGGGTGCCTGAGAGAGTGAAAGTGTGGCGAATGGATTGCGCACAGCGCTGATGAGAGTGATTCGTCAGGCTCGACAGTTCAGAGATAAGAGAATTTGTGTGTGTTTTCAGGAACTTCGTGGACTCACAATGGATCAGCTGGCGCGCCTTTCGCACGAGCTTCGCGCTCAGGAACTCAGAGATTGTCACCGTGCCGCCGTTCGCGGACTCTGTCTCCGAGGGAGACATCAGGTGAGAGAGAGAATGGAGGAATGGCGCGAAGCGGAGAATCTCATTCGCTCTTTCTGCAGATTCACGAAGAAAGTGGGCGATTACGTGGCCGCGGATGAGGTGGTGATGGAGATTGAGACGGACAAGACCACGGTTGGCGTTCCTGCGCCCTTCAATGGCGTCATCGAGGAGATCTTCGTCACGGACGGCGACACTGTGCAGGCGAAGCAGAAGCTGTTCAAGCTGAAGCCCGCCGAAGGCGCTCCTCCGGCCGCCGCTGCGGCGCCGCCCAAGCCTGCTGAGGCTCCGGCTGCCACGCCACCACCTCCACCGCCGCCTCCCAAGGCCGCTGCGCCCCCGCCGCCGCCAGCTGCCGGCGCTGCGGCGCCTCCACCGCCCGCGCCGGCTGCCGTGCCGCCGCCACCGCCGCCCAAGCCCGCCGGCCCGTCGAGCCAAATGCCCGTGGCGGCGATCAGGCACGCGCAGGCCATCGACGCGTCCGTGAAGGTGCCGCCGGCAGACTACACGAAGGAGATCACGGGCACGCGGACGGAGCAGCGCGTGAAGATGAACCGCATGCGGCTGAAGATCGCGTCGCGACTGAAGGACGCGCAGAACACCAACGCCATGCTGACGACGTTCAATGAGATCGACATGAGTGCAATCATGGACTTCCGGAAGACGCATCTGGAGGCATTCGTGAAGAAGTACGGCATCAAGCTGGGCTTCATGTCGGCCTTCGCCAAGGCGGCCGCGTACGCGCTGCAGGACCAGCCGGTGGTGAACGCGGTGATCGAGGGCCAGGAGATCATCTACAGGGACTACGTGGACATCTCTGTGGCCGTGGCGACGCCCAAGGGCCTCGTGGTGCCGGTGATCCGGAACGTGGAGAGCATGAACTACGCCGATATCGAGCTGGCCATCGCGGCGCTGGGCGAGAAGGCGAAGAAGGGCGCGCTGGCGGTGGAGGACATGGACGGCGGCACGTTCACCATCAGCAACGGCGGCGTGTTCGGGTCGCTGATGGGCACGCCCATCATCAATCCGCCGCAGAGCTCGATTCTCGGCATGCACGGAATCTTCGACAGGCCGATCGCCGTCAAAGGACAGGTGAGAACTTGTTGTTTTGGCATTCTCTGGCCGGAATTTGCGCGATAAGGCGTGCGGGATTTGTTGAATCGCAAGTATTGGAGTGATAAGCAGAAGAAGCCACTCGACTTTCATCTATTAGTATCGCTGTATCGCTTAATTTGCTTATTGAACTGTTTTATCAGTTGCTGTTGTCTGGCAGATAATGCAATTCCTGAGACTTTGCTGGGAAACAATGTAGCAAAAGATTTACAATGTTAGAGAAATTGGCCTACATTTTATGATTCAATCTATTTTTAGACGATTGAAAAAGAAGTTTTGGATATCTTGTCAACTTTCCAATTCATGGGGTTGCCTGAAAAAAATGTAGGGAAACGCGGGGTAATTTTGGGCAACGCTTATTTCATGCTTTTGTGTAGTTTGAAAATGCTTTTGGCTCTGAAAAATGGTTCTTATTTGATTTTTCGGGCTGAAGATTAAAGAAATTTTTCTATTTTTTGTGTTTATTGATGAGAATTGAATCCTAAAATTGTCAAAAATGATTTTGATAAATTTTATTTGTAAGCTAATTCGCATCTTTTTGAGCTTTGCATAGACTAAGTGCGAAAAGTCAAAAAGATACTAATATATTTATTAGGAATAGAGAAAAACTGCAAAATCAATTGAGAGTCTAAGTTTGGAGCCTAAAACGCCCCGTTCTTCTGTAAGTTTAAAAGGTGTTTCGAAGGCATTTTCATAGTTGGCATTCAAGCATTGCTAGATTCTTGCTTTTATGCTTCATTTACCATTCAATATAATGTTTTGCGTCACGTTTTCTTCCATCTCGCCTTCAATTATCACAAATCTGTGGCGAAAGAGCGTGAAAAGTCTGCCTTATCTTGCGAAATGAAGTCGTTAGATAACAGTTATGCTGTTTCCGAGGCGCCTGACGAATAACGTTTTGTGTGTTTGGCAGGTTGTAATTCGACCGATGATGTACATTGCGCTGACTTACGATCATCGCCTGATTGACGGACGCGAAGCCGTGATGTTCCTGCGCAAGATTAAGGGCGCCGTCGAGGATCCCAGGATCATCCTAGCAGGAATCTAAAATAATATTGTTATGAGAGAAAGAAAGAGAGAGAGAGCGAGAGATGCAACAGAAAATTCGCCTGTTACAAAGCAGCAGAGAAGGAACAGAATTTCACAATGATATTCGAACGATTTTAGTGTTAAAAATTAATGAGAAACCATCATTAAATTAATCGATTACACATAAAGAAAAATGAAAATAGTGTGCAACAGTGAACTTTCTCATCCGTGAGTCGACTGTGGACGGAGATTTGTTTTTTGTAAATTTAGTTTGCAATCATTATAATTTATGTTTTCTCCATTTAAAAGCATAAGTTGATGAAAATATTTTGTAGAAAAGACACGGAAAATATTGTCCCTCGAGTCTTGGTTGCTTTCTTTTTTCAATCTCTTCCGCGTCGCGTCTAGAAGTGAATCTGCAACGGAAAGTGGTAGACATCAAACGACCATACGTGAAAACAGTATGAAAAAAAATCTTAAGTGAAGTATTTATTTAGCTCGTTTTCTGTGGCGCTGTAATTAAAGAGTCTGTACAGAGGCAAGTTTGAAGAGATGTTGTTTCATTTCATTCACGCGTCTTCTGTGTTGAGAAACTTGCAATTTCTGACCTTGGAGGACTTTGCACAGCTGAAAGGACGAGTTTAACCTTGGTGTGCAGCGGAGAAGGGGATTAATTAGAGGGTTGTCTCCAGATGAACCGCAAATCGTGAACACGGAAAGGGTTGATGGAGAGCAGAGGCGCAGCGGAGTGAGAAATTCACCCCTTTTGACGTGATTCTAAGGGAGTTTTTGCATGAATTTGAACCGCTTTTGAATGTTATTCTAATCCTTGAATGATATTCAGATGAAAGACATTTTTTTAGACGATGAACTTAATGTAATTATGTTCTTTTAGCAGTTTATTTTTCAGTAAAATTAATGATTTATAAGATATTTATCGTTTTTGATGCTTTTTTCCTAAATACTGATAATATATTTACGAATTTGGAACATGAATTCACGGATTTGGATGTCAGTGAGATTTATAGTGAAAGTTAAAGACTTTCAAACACTTTCAGGCTGTCTAAAAATCTAGTCATTTCCAATATCTTGTGAAAATGTGTAAAAGATTTCGCAAAATGATGGATTTACTTTATTTATACTCACTGTTAATATTTTTTTTAAAGTTGTTTTGCCATGAATTTCAGTTCTGCTCCTGAAAAAGTCAGACAAATTCTGCTGAAAAAATTCTGCACAGTTTTTTTTTTCTTTCTAATTCTTTCTCAATTTTATTCAATTACAAATTCATTACAATCTTTTCTTTTTTTTTATTACAATCAACGAAATTCCGTACTTGGTACATTTTTGATCATGATACAATTTTTTGTCCTTCATTATTTCCTAACAAGTAATTTTCGCGGAGTTTCAATCTGGTTACAAAATAAAGTGTTCAAAAGATGATGTTTTTAATATAATTACATAATTATACAATGTGATTCTGGTGGGATTTTTTCGCTCTCATTCCATGGAATAAAGTACATCTTTTTCTAGCCTCTCTGGCAATGATAATTCGTGTTTTTTTTTCCCAACAGGAAGCAATTTGCTAGTTAATATTTAATGCAGTGTTTCTCATTTTCATAAATTGTATTTTGCTGGATTTGTCGTGAAAGACGAGACGAGAGTGTGGGTTTTTCAGCTTTTCGGGGACACACGAGAATGTTCGTCCGCTATATATATTTTCGGGGTGAAGCCACAAAAGTGAAGAACTATTGCCATATCTTGTACATTTTGCGGGAAACATTAATGTCGCAAGTTTTATCATAACTATGAATTATTGTGGCCAATGATTTCATTATGCTTCTTTGTCCTCCGCTCACTCCAAACACTTCCCGATGGATTTTCATTTGAATTTGGCACTCAAATTCTCGCGTTCATCTTTCGTTCCTTTTTTTTTTTCTTCCTTCCATTTTATCGTATTATTTTTTTTTCTTTCTTCCTAAAAAAAGGTTTACATCAAGCGTGTGTGCGTGTGACTTTCTTCTTAATTGCATTTAGGGTTTGAGAAAATATGACTAAAAGAATATCTAGAGACTTACATTTAGAGAGAATAATAGTAAAAAAAAAATATTGGAACTTTTGGTAGATATTGCAATTTGATGAGAGTGACGCGCTTTTGGAGGTTTTTTTTTTCTATGCAATCTCTTGGCAGAATGTGTGGCAATAATTGTGGATTTTTCGCCCAACTTTGGTCGTTGGCTGCTGAACTCCTTGCCAAACAGCCATCCAGAAGGACTGCGAGTCCGGGTGCGGAGCAGGGGACGGACTTGCAATTGATGAGGGAGAATAATGTGATTTTGAGATACTCGAGGGGCTGCAGAAAGATGGCTGATGGCGTCTTTTTATATATGTGTGTATAAATGTTGTTTGCAAAGAAGAGGGTCGCTTTAGCTGTTATTATTTTCCTTCTCAACTGCTCTACTATGTATAATTTATAGCCTATTTTTTTTTTATTTCTTGAATACATTCTACGCACAAGATTTATACCGTTTTTCTTGGTTGCCATGCTATTCTTGCAATACAGTTTGTGTTAATTTTCCCCTTTTAAGTGGGCCAATTGTGATGGAACTCTAGCAGTTGGCAAATTTAAACACACTTTAAGACATTACTTTGCAAAGTTATATACAAAAATCAGACATAATAGCACTCAAAAATTTTTGGGTTTCCAGGGGAAATTTGTCGCCTCTGTGGAGCATTCAATAGTGCTGGTCTAAAGGGTTGTTGATGGCTACGATACAGAAGGGTGGTCATCAATGTTTTCATGTACTATTGAGTGGCTTTTATCTCTTATCATCACATTTTTGCTATTTATTTGTTGGCCTAAACACACAGAGCAATCTGATAAATGCTCAACAGAGGCAAGAAATTCTCGCTTTGGGAAACCCTCAAAATCCATTTTGAATTGTTTTCTTCATTCAACAAATCATTTTGATTTTCCTTTTTTAGTTTTCTCGCAACACGAAAATAAAATTTTAAAGTACAAAATTCTCAAAGTTTTTTTTTCTTCACTTTTCTGTCCATGCAAAGTCGCCAATTGTGCGCCAATTAAGTCTGCCAATTGTCTAATATAGAGACATTTGATGAAGAAAACAATTCAAAACAAGAAGAAATAAAATTACGTAGAAAAAAGATTATTAAAAATTATTAAAAGTAGATTTAAAAGTAGTGATAAAAATGAAAATTCTAAGTTTTCATTGAATACGCACCTACAAAATTGTCCGTTTGATGACGCGTTGTTCAGCCTAGCTTTGTTTTGTTTTCTTTTTTTTTGGTTTCGCTTAAAGATATCGAAAATTTCATTTTCGCATTTTTTGATTTTCTTGTCAAACGGAACATTCCCCTAAAAGATTTTTGCTTCTAATAAGTTTTCCAGTTTTTTTTTTTTGTTCTTTAAAGCTATTTCACATGTTTTCTGACGTGTTATTTGTGTGTATATTTTTTCACTATTGCTTGGTTTTTCAAGACTAAATTTCTTGCTATAGTTTTTTTTTGTTTTACTTTTGATCTCATCAAAATTTTCACATATTTTTGTGGCACCTTTTTTCCACCCCCAAACACCAAAATCTGCCAGTTTAATTGAAACATGTTAGTAATTTCCGTGTTACTCAAATGCTTTTAAAACCATAAAGTACTAAATAATTGGGGGATTTCTTGGTCAAATTTCCGAGTTTAGTTAGACTCAAAGGATGGGCTGTGACACCTTCTTGAGATTAGACAAGTCTGAGTGGGGCTTTTGAGAAAAGATGATGTCTGGTGGGCTTTGTCAGGGGGTGGCGTTGACGGTTTGGGGCTCTTTTGGCTGCCTGGCTCCAGATCGTAGAAAGACAGAGAGAGAGAGAGAGAGAGGGATTGACTTTAAGGGTTGTCCCGCGTTTTCTCTGAACGGCTTTTTCGAATTTATCGCTTCGTTTTTCTTGGTGATGTAGTTTCAGCAATACAAGGGCTATTTCTGACGTTTTTTTTCGCAGTTTTGAACTCTTCCTAATCTAGTTTTCGGACGGGGACCGTTTTTTTCAGCACTGTTGCATTGTCCTCGTGCTTTTTTCTGGGGGTTTTGGGGAGTATTTTTCTTTTGTTCTAGACTTGGGTAGCGGTTTGATGTGGTTTTTGAGTTTCAGGGTTGCAACATTTAGAGTGCTTCTGGTCAAGTGGGGTGGGGGTGACTTTGGTCGAAGGGTAGATGTCTACAAGACACCCTAATTGTATTTATGTTGTGAATACTAAAATGGCCAAACTATCGATGGTATTTCAAGTTTCTCCAAGTAATTTTCAAGTGGCGTCTTCGTCCTCACACCCCGAGAATCCTTCAATTTATTAAATACATTGTGAAATATTAATCAAAGTCCACCCTCTTTTCCTCGGTGGAGAGACTTTTGGGCATGGCGTCTGACGGTGGAATTGGTTAGAATTTTGCAAGGGACCTTCAGCAATTTACCACCCCTTTTGTGCAACCCATTCAAGGAATTTCGCATCAATTTGTCTACGCAGTGTTTTGCTTCGTTTTTTTTTTTCTTCTTCAAAGAAAAGTAAATATAATTTGTTAATTTTCATGCGCTCAGAGACGCTCTTCAATTGGCGGGAAATGATATGTAATTCACATTATTACTTTTGATTCCTTTCTGGTCAGCGCGGGAAGGATGGGATGAAAACCAGAAGGCCCACCCCTTTTGCAGCACTATTCGTCCAAATCTATTTCCGTTCGAAATTACTTCAGATACGGCCAGACCCTCTCCTGAAGATTGAGAGATATTTCAGCATGAATTTCCGCCCTTGGATGGGGTGCTGTGCAATTTGCTGAGGCTCAAATGCGGGAAATCTCAAGACTCCCAAGTGCGGATCTCGGGGTTTGGGACGCGCAAACAAAGACCTTCTCCAGACTGCGAGGGGACATGCAACGTTAGTCTTTTTCCTAATGGCTGGGGCGTCTGATTTGGGGTGCGGGCCAGGGGGGAAGGTGCGTCCAGGCGGGGGTGCGAGACTCGAGGACATGTGAGAAAATGGGGAGAAGGTGAATGATAATCACAACATCAAAACTTCGCGGTTCAGTCAGGAGTGTGTGTGTGTTTGTGTGCACGGAAAATTCGATGGATGCTCGAGCGGCGATTTGTTGGGCCGAAAACCGAAAATATAGGGGACCATTGAAGGCCGGTGAAGCATCAAAAGACATCACTTTTATCCGAAATCTATGGGCCGAGGATTTGCTTATGCTTAAGTATGAAATTCCGCTTGGAAGACAACCGATTGTGAGACGCAATTTCAATTAACGTGTACCTTTTTTGGGGGTGTGGGAAATTACAAATTATGTTTTTGCTTTGTCAAATTTGTCACGAAACGAAAAACCGATGTGTCTCTATCCAAAAACGATACTTTCGGGGTTTTTTTTTGGTTCTTATTATGCTTTTCTGGTCCATATTGAGAAATTTTGCTGTGATTTTTTTTTGGATAAAATTTTGGCGGAAGCAAAAGCGAGATCAGGGAATTTTTATACAAGCACTGAGTTGGATTAAACCACCCCTGGCTAAACCCTAAACCTCGCAGTGG
Organism: Phlebotomus argentipes; assembly: GCF_947086385.1. Taxonomy (NCBI): domain Eukaryota; kingdom Metazoa; phylum Arthropoda; class Insecta; order Diptera; family Psychodidae; genus Phlebotomus; species Phlebotomus argentipes. Next base: position 17,061,396 of record NW_026776177.1, on the reverse strand, counting down.
CTCAAAAATAAATCTATGCTTTTCGATACCAAATTATTTCTTCAATTTGTAATTTCCCGTCATTTTTGCTTGATTTCAAGGGTGATTTGAATTTTGCGAGAAATTTTGCAACTGCCGCTCGAGTGGGTTTTCTTTTTTTTTTCTAACTATTTTCTAACTACATCACCGTATGAATATCATGACTTTTTTTCTATCAATATGGGCAAAAGATAAGTATTTTGGCAAATATTTTTGCTTTGCAATGTTAGAATGCAATCGGATTATAATTAAAGCTATAAAAATAAAATCCGCACGCAATATAAATTCTGGAAGAGATAAAATAGTATTAGTTTGAGCATTAATAAGTTATATCATCACTAATTAATTAACGAAACCTAATTAAACGCTATTTTTATTATTCAACTTTATTAAATCTGACCACTTTTCCGTGTAAACTGAATTTTGGCGGAATTTTTGTCTTCTATCTAGAGTGTAATTTTTTTTTTCACTTTTCTTTTGATTGTGCACAATTTTGAGGTTATGCTCTGGATATGAAGATATGTCCTAACCTAACAATTTCTTAATCCCTTCGAGTCCATTGAGAAATTGGAATTTTCGCCGTGTTTTTGCATGTTAGTTGGATGTGCAACAAAATTCTGTCTATTTCTTCATTGTAACAAATATAAATTTTCACACTATAAAAATATCTATGTTAAATATATTCTTTCCAACTTGCGTAAATATGGTTTCTCTCGAAAATTACTAGCACCAGTCAGTTTCGTGAAGATTCATTTGTTCTCTCGTTAAATTAGGATGAATATTTCATGTTTTTTCTTGTGGTTTGTTTTTGAATTTCCACTGCATCTTTTGAGGTTAGTTTTCGCTGCCCTATATATATAATTTAATCTTCCTTCGATGTCCCAATACTTCACTTAAATCTTATTGTTTCTCTGTCATCTCGCGAGATGGACTGAAAGGGATTAAGAATTATCGTCTATTTTGCTTCAATTTCGCTCTGAGTTTTATGTATTTTTTTTGGTTTTCCTTTTTTGCGTTCTAAACAGACAAATTGAAAGTTCTCTAAACATGATTTTGCCCCATTTTGTGAGAAACACTGCCAAATTATCGTGGTCAGCATTTTCTAATTGATGGAATAATAAAAATATCCTCAATATTCATGCATTTTCAGATGCTTAAGTAATAAGATTCGAGAATCTCTCATTTCTATGTGATTGTGACGCTTAATTTTTGAAATTTCGATACATTCCAAAAACAAGCTTTCCCAGGGGTGAAGAATTTTCAATTTTGTCTGACATTTTGTGGGCTCTTTTGATTGGCTTCTCTGCTCAGGTACAATTCCACCAAATATTTTTTAATCTGTCGAAAGAGTGTTCTTTTTTGTCATGTTCAGCTTCCTCTATCATTTGGTATTAAATTCAATAGATTCTGATTGTGTGGCGTCATTTAGTCAAAAAGAAGAAATTGTTGTTGGTAAAAGGTGAAATGATAAATAGTAAATGCTTAGCAAACGTAGGCTATGTTTGGTCTGGAGGTTAAACAATTACAAGCTAGCAAATGCTAAAAAGTGACTAAAGGCAAGTAATATAGGTAAAAGTATAAAGAGTAAAAAGATGATCCTTGCGAGGATGATACTTAGCGGAGCACGGCGTGCCCGTGAATCCTGTGAAGTCTCCGGTGCTGAGCTTTGGCGCGCTTCTGTGAAGGGGAATTGAGGGCGCTTCCCCTCGTTCTGCACTTCTCCTGCGCTGTGCGTGTTGACTGTGTTGGTGTTCCGGAACTTCTCCTTCGGCTGACTCGAAGACGGCTGCATATCTCCTCCCAGGATACGCTCATCTTTGCTGGGTGCTTCTTGCTGCTGTGTGAGAATTTCTCCTCCGAGGTTCGTCTCCTCCGTGGAACCGTGTCCTTCTTCAGGAAAAGATGCATTCGTGGTGGTTCTAGTGCGCTGGTGTTGGTGATTCTGTGGGAATATCCTCATGCATTCCTTTTCCATGCTTGTGGGCCGGGATGTCCGTGTTTCCGATTTGGTCGTCGCTGGATATTTCAGTCGGTGTGTGTGTGTGTGTCCGAGGGTCGGTGAATTTTCCATCCTGCTTCCTCCTGGCTGTCCCTTTTGGACTCTGGATGCTCTGACTTATCGATCCATTTCTCACATTTTCTCAATGGTGTCTCTTTGCGTGTCCTCGCATTTATCTTTCAATTTTCTTTGCCTCTCTTCTGTGTGTGAGCACTGTGAACACAAGATGGCGACTTGTTAGAATCTTCTTTGCGACTACATCAAGCCTTAAGTTAAGTTGTGGGGTTGCGTGTGGCTCTCGAGGCCTTCAGCCAATTAGCTAACAATTACGACTAAATTGTTAAAATGTGCTTAAACTTTATCATCCGCTAAAAGTTCACTTTTTGCGCCAATTCAACTTGTGCTCAACGCAACACTGTTGCGCTCTCGAATTTTCCGCTTCTGCTTTCGCTTTTTTTTGTCAGAAAATTAACACAAACTCTTTTAGAGAATATCGCGGGAAGTGGTTTTTGCTGTATTTTTCCAGGTGAATTTCGATGTGAATTTGACCGGATCCTTGTCTGCAAAGAGAAGAGACGCAGAGGATTAAGGCACTGATGGACTAAACTCGGAAAGTGCGTCACACTCACCGCACAACACTAGTCCAATTAATTAATGTATCAAACTAAAATGCTGGTCCTTTTGCTCTCTTTCAGATGATGATTCCTTTCGCTGGCTTCCCGGTTAAGGCACACTCAACTGCAAACACTCAACTTTGGATTGATGGCCAATGTCTTGATTTCCACACTCTGGCACTTGAATGGTGAATTTGGGATATGATCGGGTGCGGACTTGAGATGTTGAACGAGGCAAGGATCCGATCAAACTGATGCTGCTACTCGACTGTCGCAGCCAGCAAACGTTCCATCCGCAATTCTCGCCATCGGCCGCAAACCAGATCCACCGGTTCGCCCTCCGCTTGGCGTCACACCTGGACCAGAGCCGGGATGCTGCCGCGAGATGAAACGGGTTTTTCCAGATCGCCAGTGACCGTTGTCCATTCAATCGCCACCGGTGAAGCTGTGCGAATCTCCTGACAATTGATGATGAGATTCATCAACCGTCCCGTCTCAAGGGTGAGAACAATGCGATGTCTTCGGAAACTGGAATGCCTTCCTTTCTCGATCATTTCTCACACTCTGCATCTCTTCCAGACTGTGCCCTCTTCCCATAGCTTCTGGACCATTCTCCAGTCGTCTTTTGTACTGTGAAATATCCAGCTTTGCCAGCTCCAAATGGAAGCCCAGAGTTTAATCATGAGAGTTTGGCAAACAGTATTATTTCTTCGGTCCAAACATATCGCTTGAAATGGCCAAAGTTGCAATCGCTTTGAGATTTTGTCCACCTTATTGGAGAGGTGGGGAAACTAATAACAACTTGCAGCAACTATTTTCATTCCCATTTGATTGGGTTCGCTACATTTTGTCCCCTCATGCATTTCTGCACTTTTCTCAACAAATCGGCCAACTTTCTCAATTTCAGCTGACTTAAAATGGCCAATTTGCCCGTCATACCTTCTCTCTGCGTGATTTCACATGGAATTTTTGGCAGCCCTGCCGCACAGGGTGACCAGCCGATGGGCGTCTACGTGAAACCCTCGCAGAGTCCGATGCGTGGCCTGAGAAGGGTGGCGAATCCAATAGACGGCAATGACGATATGGCTCATCTCAGTTCAATATGTGATTTTCACTTTCACTATTCAAATTCCTGCCATTCTCCCCTGTGTTTGCCACCCTCCGGCTCCCGATGAAATCGCATTGTCCTGCATTGTTATGCACAGGAATTATTGGGAAATTAACAGACATTTGAGACGACAGGGTGGCTGTTTGGGTGGAGAATTGAGGCTTTAATCTTAAAAATTCTACATTCACACATCCGTCTTAAACAGCACATCTTTAAGGTGTTCACATCGATCAAATCTGTCAAACAGAGACAAATGTTCCTGCAAAGAAATTCTCTATAGAGTCTGGTTTCTGAATGATGATTTATATGTGCTCATAATTGAATTTGCATAGAGTTTTGCTACAAAATAAAGTTAATGGTCGTCATATCAAGACAATCACAGTATATTTCATGCCTTTTAAACTTATATAGTTCATGAACTGATCTATATTTCAACAAATTACACTGAATTTCAAAATATTTCTCTTTGTTCGCTTACAAATTAAAAGAATCAATTGAATAATCAGATATATCTTACGCAAATGAAAGGTTTTGAGAGATGCAATTTTGAAAAATATGTGAAAATTCAGTTCTTGTTTAGGATCTCAAAGCCAAAATATTTTCATGCATCAAATGACTTGTTAATATACTTGTTAATGTATCATAAATTTGGCAATTCAAAAAAAAATGGGTAAAAGTTTTTGAGTCATTAAATGCAATTAAATTTATTGATAAATTTTGTTGTTCTTTTTGGGGAACCGTTGAAATCAAACATTACTAATCATGAACTGTATAAAATAATCCATCAAATTTATTGTTTTCTAGTTATTATTTCGTATAATTCAAAACTGAAACCCATTTGTGATGAATTTCTTTTATTTATTATAGTGCCTTCCAGTGTAAATGTCCATCAATTAATTCAACGAGAGAAACTTCCCATTCATCTTTGTGATGCGCTAAAGAAGGAGAAAAATGGCGTAATCCCATGGGTAACAAATGTCTCTTGAAAATGTAAATCTTCTTACGGGGCATAGAGTGGAAAGTTGGGGTGATTCACCACTGCTTTGGGGCGTGAGATGATGGAGTGGGATCTGGCCAAAAGAAAAGGGTGTTTCTGTGGTTTTCCTTGCTAAAACACACACAGAAACACGCAACCCTTCTGGCCAGGAAGACACATTTCGGCCATAAGAGAGAATACAATGAATTGGGGATGTCATCTTGGCCAATTTGTAATAGAGGCAAAACCCATGGAGCCGAGAGGGATCCCAGAATCGCCACAGTTGAATCTGTATCTCGTGTGTGATATCATAATCCTTATAGATGGTTTGTAAACACCAAATAAAAGTCCTCCCACTGGGATATTCAGTTATCATCCCTTCTCCACCATATTTGCTGTGTTATTTTGCATGTCTTGCCAAAGGGACATATGCACGGAAACATGCTCCATCGCACTGTGAGAAAGTGAGAAAATTTTCTCCGTCCGTGTGCAATTTGGGGCCCTTTTCCCACGACTCAATTCACCGAGTTGACGATATACAAGCAATTCTCACATTTGTATGCTTGTTATTTGGAAATACAATATAATAATAAATATAGCAATTGTCGAGGAGAATGGAAAATGGACGACGAAACAATAAACACCCACAATCTAATACACAAATATTCAGAAATTCTCGCCCGCTCCCTTTTGCGGCAAAACAGGGGTATTTTGTCCACTGGAAATGCTACATAGGAAAATTGTGTGTTCTCCAGTGGAGTCCATTGTTCAATTTGTGTGATGAGTCCCTTTTCTGCTGCGGCATCGCAACACCACTCGTTAGATATATCAGCACTAAAGTCCACCCGAGACGCCCGTTCACCCTGAGGAGAGCGTCCTGATGGGGCTCCACCTTGGCCGCTCTGTCCTGGGACTCTTTTATGGCGCCAAAAGCCAGAAAGACAGTGATAATAAATGACGATTCTCACCCCCTGACTCTCGCAATGGCGATAGAAAGGGCAGAGGAAGGGATATAGTAAAATTTTATGATAGATGGTAAATGCTGCATCGATAAGGGCAATCATGAGGCCAGAGATAAGAATGGTATATTGTTAGATTTTCAATTGTTCGTCAGAAACTATTTTCTTTTCAAGATTGTGCGAGTTTAACTTTCTTTGCAGGGGGTTTTTTACTCAAAGTGAGGGTGCATAGTTTTATTCACTCCCTTTTTAATTACATCAGCATGATTTATTTGCCAGTAATCGCCGAGTTGTCCAAATGTTTGTAATCAACATTCGTGCTTCACATGCTGCCGCCTTATTTGCACACTTAAATGCCCCTCGATGAGCCTCTAGAGCGGCGTCTTCGTCTTCAAAGGAGGGCCAGGCGAGTGGGACGAGTGAAGAGGACGTGGATTGCGAAGAGTTCGCAAGGGGTGAGTGATTTGGCATCTGCGAGCTGAGGCAGCGAATGGAAGAGGGTGTCTCCTTCTCTCCATCTTCAGACGCAATAGCTGTGAAACTTACATGGCCTGGAGTGGGGTGGTGTAGTTATTATTTGGGGGTTACTAAGCAAGGCGTGGTTTGCAAAGTTTCAACCCCTGGCACCATAAAATCCTTATACTCTATTCCACACTTGGTGCAGACTCTGAAGAGCGACACGAAAGGGGTGAAATGATGGAGGGTGAGGAGAATGTAAGTCCTTGGTCTGACTGTCATTTTATTCTTGGCCGTATGTTATTTTGCATAAAGATGAGTCGACGAAATAATCACGTTCTAAGGAAACGGAATTTCATATTCCCTCCTCATGCTCGACCCTCATCTTCTCTCTATGGGGACGCTCTTCTCGTATAACGGAGAAAATGGAATTTCATTTCATTTTATTGTGCATGTCTCTAAAAGCTCCACATAGACTCACCCCCTGGGAAGAGGGAATAATGCGATATTCTTAGTCGTTTACATATTAAGTTTTGCTGAATGCTCCTGAGCGAGTGTGGGATGTGGATTAATTATTCCTCAGTGCTGAATGCCACACGAGTTGGGGTGGCGATGGACATAAAAGACTCCTCAAATGATAATGCTGCATATTTAATGTGTAGTTCCATTCAAAATGTAGAATCTTCGCCTCACTTTAATTGCTCAGCATGAAAATTCACAGCTTTAAAGCATGAAACGCACACTGTAGTGAATCTTCAAAACAGAAAAGAAGTTGTTTATCCACTCTGTCGACTTTGTCTTTTGTCTATTGGCTTATCAAATAATAATGAACAAATAAACACAGTGTATTCTTAAACATTATTCGAGTGCTTGGCAGCAATGGAAATAAATTTGATTACAAAGTCTCATTTATACAGTGCAGCAGAGATACAAAATAGTTCTATTCACTGACAACAGCAGCCAGAAGCAGTCTAATATTTGCATTTACAAATTAAGTAGATTCACATCTTCCCTTCTGCGGAGTTTGGGAACTCTCTGCACTTCATCCCCGGCAATCTCCCCATCCTTGCTCTTGCGATAATTCCGGGGAAAATTCATATATCGCCAGTTCAATTTCAAACTTTGACTATTTTAGTTTTAACACCCCAAACCACACAACACACACCCTCGTCCCCAGCACACATACAACCCACATCATTTCATATCTTTTGTTGGATTTTCCTCCCCGAGAGTGTCTCTGAATTTGCCAATCCAAAAGTCACCACCCACTCCAGCCTCGAAAATCAAATCTCAAAATTATGGTGAACTCTGCTCCGCTGCTGTGTCCGGCCACCCATTCTCCAGACACACCATGGAGAGCTCCATTTAAGGACCCTGTCGGAAGAAAGCTCGAGAGTGCTAAATTGGGGTTCTCACAATAGTTCCTATCGATTTCCTCAGGGAGAAGAGCAAATTTCACATTACATCCCTCATGAAATGTATATTTAAGGGATGTTGTGTGTTTCTGATGGTCTTTTTCAAAAATCTTCGTGTATTTCAGCTAATAACTCAAAAATTACAGTCATTCTTATTTTTACTTCATGCTAAACAATACGATAAGAAGAGCACTAAACGCTGTAAAGCGAAGAAAAGGAGTTCAGTGTCTCAAATGGAAGCTTAAAGAGTAGCAAATGCCGAAGTTTTGGCCTTCACCAGGACTGTCTAATACTAATTTGAATTAATCCAGTCTGGATTTGCGTCTAAATACTACAAATACAGGGCATCGACAGTGAAAGCTTCGCAACCGTAGCAAAGGTGAGAGCGAATATGTAGTGAATAACATCACAAGTCAATTAATCAATTGACCCAAGGAAGGTAAAGGAAAACGATGTCCTTATTGAGCGGGTATCAAAAAACATAAATCAAATCCTTTCACTTTGGGCAAAAAGCAAATGTTCTGGCGTTTATTATGCTCAACAAACCGAGAGTGGATGAGAGAAGAAGTCCCACAGCATTCTCCGGATCCCGCACACCCTTGGCCGGAGAAAACCCTCCCCCTGGGCGTCGGATTCACACAATGGAGAACTCCCCAGTCCCCGGTGTTCCCACCATCCAGTTGAATTTTCGCAATCCTTGAGGGATTCCTTATAGCTCAGAGTGTGGACTACAATAGTGAAACTTTCCTCCGCACTCAATATACCCCACGTCCTCGGCCGCCCCCGTCCCGGGGCTGCCCATGCTGTAAATTTATAGATGGCCACATGAGCATCTCACACTATGCCTGGGACGCAGAGAAGAACGAATCCGGAGCATGGGTTGGATGCTCAGAGACGCTTTTCTGCGCCACACAGTCTTCTTGTTTCGTTCTTCTCGCTTTTCCCAGAATATCGATCGCCTCCTGAGGAGCGCCCAGCTACGCCCATCCACTTACCCTCCCGAAGCGGTCATCCCGCCCGAGTGGGTGGCCCACCCTCCTCAACCGCATCGGCCAGGGCTCTCGTCTCTCGTAAGAACGAGGACGAGTGCGCTTCAATAAGAGTCTCTCTGCACTTTCAGCAGCACAGCGTCTTCTGCTCTGGTCTGCCATTCATCAGTACGCCACCCCCCCAATTCCGCCCACAATCACATCACAGACTGCCTAGGGACTTCTGGTGAAAATTGCCACTAAATCAAAGCTCAAAATGATGCAGTGTCTCCCCTGACAAGACATCATCTAATTGCCAGCCTCGCCGCAAAATTTCATTTTGTATTTTTGACGGCATTTTCACTCCTTTCTTCTCATCTGTCTGCAGTATTGAATTAACTGGATTTTGAGAAAACACTCAGTTTCGCAAGGGTTGCTTAATTAGAATAGATTTAAGGTGTCATCGCTCGATTCGCCTAGGAATATTTATTTAATTCTATTACAAATTACAAAGCGTCAAGAGGGTCTCGGATTGAAGGGTGTACGCAATGAAAAAACAGTGTTATATATGCTTCTAAAACTAATACTTAAAGACACACTGTTGTGATGCGAATAATATATCACTGAAGAAGCTGGAGAGCTTATAGTTTCGTATTTGGTTTAGGAAAATTTCCATTACGAGAGCGAAATAGTTGAGAAATTTGCCATAGTGTCAGAGTGTTTGAGGAGGAAGACTATGAAATCCTCTCGGTTTGTGGAATATTCGCAATATAATTAATGTGCGAGAGAATGAGAAATCCTTTCAAGACCCAAAATCCACATTTACAGTGGAAATTTTCCATTGCCTTCGTTGGGGCAAATTTCCTGGGCGATTGCTCATATCTTCACCATGCGATGCTTCTTTTTTCCCCACCACCGGTTTGGGATTGGAAAAGCCACTACGTCATAAACTGATTACATGTCTTTTCTTCGTTAATTACCGGATATTGTGTGAGTTTTGTGTACACTTTCTGATTTAGCATCGCCTCAATGGTGTACATTTACGACAGAATCTCACCCACCATTCGCCCTTTCGGGCGGGTATCTCACTAAATACGAGTGACATTGATGAATCCACAATTTATGTGAGTTGCTGTAAATAAATATCTCTATACACGCCACGGATACACACCGTTCGGGGGAGTCCTTTCTCATCTCACATGTGTATCCTTTGCCGAAGCTCAAAAACTTCCCAGCGTGCCGGCCACAGCGCCGAAGGAGGAAGCTCCTATTATGTACAAATGGGACGGGTGTGGAGGCCAAAGCTCACCATGCTATTAATCATCTGTCACTTTCTTCAGAGAGTGTATCATTTTGCGCTATCTTTTTCACGTTTCGCTGAATTTTCCCTCGCCAAGCCACACAGTGTAAAGTGTACCATCATAATATGAATCATGTAGCGACATCCACAATATTTCTGCCCGCCCCTTTCCACGGCAAAGAAGCCCCCCCGCGCGCGTGGGGTGGAAAAGTAATTTCGATTAAACGGAAATGACATGGCAATTTGCTCACGAATAATGGCTTCATTTAAAAAAGGCTGAACTTATCGTGAAATGGGGGTTAGTCTTCCACTATGGCAAGGGTTGCGATCACGTCTCACACCGCTCGTGTGCGAAGGAGAGGGATGGCGCTATGAAATTTGCAACTTCAACCGTGCAATTGGGTGTAAAGGTGAGTTTTGCAATTTAAATGAGAGGTAAGAAAAATTATTCCTTCTCCTTTGCATCCTCATGAATAATAAAACTTATATTGTCTGGCCAATTATAGTGCTGTAAAATTGATTTCCTCCGTAGGTGTTGAATTTTGAATAAAATTTCCCCACACTGCCGACACGAGGGTGTGTTTAAAGACGTGATGATTCAGTTATCCTTCAACTGTTCCATCTCATAATTCTATTTACTGTCTTCCATCGGGTGTACTTTGGAAACAGCCACTCTCTCGTGGGTGCCAGGCAATAAGTACAGGGCTCGTCAAAGTGGTGTGGCGTCTAATCAACCATATTTACAAGCTATACACACAACACCCCCACTGGGGGTGCCATCGGACTCGGGCCCTCCCGCTCTGGGAGCTTATAGCGTGGGTTGTAGTCATTATTGACTATCCCCCGATCCACCCCAGTCCCTCCATAAACTGACGGATAACCGCTGGGTAAATGGAGGTAGGTAACAAACTACGTAACATGAAGTTTTATAGTTTATGCTGTATTATAGTTTATCGTTTCATTCCACCGAAAGAACCAACGATGGCGAGTACAAGATCCTTGGACCCTTCCAATTCCCTATTATACCAAATGGCCAAAATCTGCAAACCCCTCGTGTATATACAAGATTCGCTGCTCCAGATGCTCACTCATATTCACCAAAAGCTGTGAGATTTGGCTTGAATTAATGTGCCTGTAACAAACACGTTTGAGATGCTGAAAGGCATTTGCAACAACAACACTGCTTAACGCTTGTAATTAAGTCAAAATGACAAGCTTTCATACAGAATACCTTATTAATTCTTAAGGGATATCTAAGTAATACAACAATGCATTTAACGGTTTCTGCTTTCTGTTTAAATCTAGAATGTGTCTAAAAATTTGCGGGATATTGAGAACTTTGCACGAAGCAGAATTTCCCAATTTCACGGACACGTGGAATGAATGCTGCTGTGCAGCACAACACAATACATGGTCCGATATACGTGCTGGAAAATGGGTTGGTAGTAAGAGTTTATAAACCTCAATTGAAGCGACCATTTTCCTCTTGTACACTTCTTCTGGCCCCAGCACACCCTCTCGCCCGGGTGGAAGGAAATAAACCCTGCGGGTGTTTTCTGGAAGATACTCTCCGGAGCAGCACTAAGCCGGATCCCATTCTGCCCAGTCCAAGTTTATGTTTGCCATATTCACAGTCCATCTCACTCTGTGCCCGGAGTTTCTTCATGCACGCAATTTATTGCGCCCGGAGCGCTGGTAAGATAGCTGACGTGGGTGCGCCCGTCCACCCCTCTGGAACTCTTAGATTCTAGTCGTGGTCGCCATGGAAACGCCGACCAAGACGCACCCCGGAGCCGAAGGGGTCGAAATGGGTGGGTGAAGGCATGGAGGATTTAATTAATATCGGGGCATTTCAAACAAATTTCATTTGCTTATCGTTGGGAGTTGTGAGAATGAGGCGCACACATCAGAGATGTGACGTCCCTTTATCGTCTCTATGCTTATAATTGAAAATTTTCCTTCAACTATCACCCTCGGCCTTTGAGATGTGCGCTCACATAACGACATCTCGCAAGGCGTCTGCCAAGGGGATGCTGATTCCGCAGAACTGGACACTGTGGGAAAGTTCATCTCCGAGACGGGTTTCTCGCACTCACCGAAAAGCTATCAATATTAAATGGACAGTGCGGAGATTTTCTGTGATGCGAATAAATTACACATGGCACAGAATCCTTTTGTGCGCTCTCCTTGGTCACTGGCTCTTCGGGAGGGTGACCGGTATCTTGAATTACGGGTTTCTCCGGCACATGTGGAATCTCTCACCCCTCAGAATACCTCTGCGTCTTGGCCGAGCACGATCCTGGGCATGAAATATTGATTTTGCGAGAGGGATGCTTGAGGAAACTTTCACTTACCCCTCACCCTGCGTCCACCCTCACTCTGGTCAGCCCCCTGAGTTGAGGTTTTGCTAGGCTCAGGGTTGATTAATATTCACTTGCCGATACAAAACCCCATCGCATAAATCATAACTGTCAATTGGGCTTTTTGCTGTAATTCAGGATTATGTGTAACGACCTCCGTTCCACCCAACTGTCCGAACCCATGAGGCGCACATTAGATGAAAGATTCTGTCCGGGCGGGAGAAGGAAGGGCAAGAATTCCGGACTCTCACATAAAATATGCAAATGGGAAATCGCCACCCAGCAACTTCGGCGCTGATTTCCATTAAAGTTTTTCTTCAGACAGCCCCACACCCTGCCGCCCTTGCTCGCCACCGGCAAGTTCTTTCACATGAATTTGTTTTCCAATTGGCTCGTCCTTTTCTCCTTCCGCCCCCCCCACCCTCACTCCCTCGGGGAGAAGTGCTCAAATGGATTTGTACAGCGCGCTTGCATGGAGGATTTTTTGCAATGACCACCTCCTCACCCATTCTTGGTCACTTCTTCCATCGTCGGCGATTGGCTTTTTTGCACCCAACTGTCTCGCTCCTCGTGTGATTTTATTTGATTATTTATCGTTTATTGAAGAAAAATTGCACAAATTCCTTACAGAGGGACAACCGTTTGTGACGCCTAATTGAATTATAACAGTTGAACGCTTTTCACATAACACCGTTTTTTATCTCTCTAATTGTTTGTCATAATCTACATTCGTTTTTCCCTTTTATTGCCCATTCATATTCCTTTTTTCCGTGCCGCGTGGTGGTCAAGTCAAATGAGTGCAGTCATATGGGAAGTGGTTGAAGTGGTGCAAAATCTGCAAAACGATGCGATAACCTAAAATTCTGATGAATAAGTTTGATTTTAGAAATTTTATCTTAATTTTTGAAGAATATTGAGGATCAATATTTTCAGTAATTAATACCCTTTCTTATTTAATAGATTCTATCAATATCCTGTTTTAAGATCTCTCGATTAGCGTCGTTATGGCTTCGCTTTACCTTGACGATGTAAAGTTTGCACTTGTCTGTAATTTGCCCTGAAAAATCAATTAAAGCCAATACACGTGCAAACTTACAATGTATGGAGCAGAAACTTTTCCTCCATCATTCTCAACAATATATTCTTTTACACTCAATTCATGTGAATGTGTATTTAAAATTCTCCCAATGTCATGGCGAGAATCTTAAAGATATGAAATGGCTTCAATTATTAAATTTTCTGGCAACCAGAGTTGCCGGGCTGTCACTTCCTGGCTCCACATAAATAGATGGGGCGAAATTTGAAATTTTGCCTCCATGACAGCCTTATCGCCATTTTCCTTCCCCGGCCCACCCGCCCGAACCCTTTGCCGAGAGAGGGTGTGAGATTGATATTTCCCCGGCACGACGGGTAGTTGAGAAACTGTTCACGTTCAAAGGAAATTTGAATTACGAAAGGTCTAATTATAATCTGTATTGATGAAATAGAGGACAAACACGGATTGAGTCTTACCCCATGTGCGCAATTGGGGGATCCAATGGAGGTGAAGCAACTAAATCGAGGGAGGTCCGGTGCGGTCGGGGCGAGTGACGGGCGCACCTTGGCTATTTTGGGGTGGATGTGAAATTGGACACAGTGCGGGGGAGAAAATAGCACGAAAATCATCCCCATGAGTCCTTATTTGATCCGGCAAAATTTATATAAATATATAATTCGGAAGGTATTGGCGAAGGCTGAGAATTATCTTAATTAAAATGTGATTTTCACCGAAATCGATTTGTAATTGTTAAATGATTTCTATCACTGTGAAATGCCTCTAAAGCCTCCACTGTCTTCCGGGGTTGCGAGAGATGATGGTGTGGAATTGTGGGGATGAGTCTCCCCTTTTTGTCCATGGGGCATGGACTTTTATGCAAATTTCCTCAAAATACCTCTGGTGCTGTCTTGTTGGTGAAATATTTTACCTCCAACAATTTTTCTTCATAAAGTTTTGGGGTGTCTGGCCAGTTATCTGCCATGCACTAATTCACCTGGTCAACTTCCATCCCCTTGCAGTGCCACCCTTCGCCACTGCGACTACATCATCCGAGAACTTAAGTACTCTGTCTCTGCCTTGTGGCGGTTTGGGGCTGTACACGGCTCTGCCAGGGCGAGCCAACTAAAGTGCACTGTATAAAATTGGCGTGTTATTAAATTCACCATAGAGATGAATAATTTACCGTCGTCTCCTGGCCAGAGCATCCTTCACCACCCACTCTGGCCACTCGCTCTTGGCATGGGAGGAAGAAAAAAGCCCATGTTCTGTGCATGAGATGCTCAAGCAGGGTGTAGCATTTCGCAATGCTTTCCACAACTTTGGACCAGAAAACTGCGAACTTTGTACATTCTTAAGGAGGCTTCAGGGAATTGAAAGACCTCTGCAGCACGGAAAAACTAGTCGTGTTCATTCTAAACATGATTTCAATAGCCCAAACAGGCACACCCTGTGCAAGCTCTCAGGTTGCATGGTGACTTCAGAAAGCTCGAGGGAGGACATAGTAATATATGATTCATGACGAGGCGCTCCTATGGAAATATGTGGCCAGAAGGTGTTTAATCTCACACACTGGCGCGCGGCAATGTGACGCTCCGAGGCAAAATATTGATAGTTTGTCCCCGATTGCCAAGCACCCAATTCTTCTCCTTCATCAGACCGAGTGCATCCTCTGGTGCACCCAAGATAAATGGTATCTTATGCAAAATGAAACACTCTGAGACTCGGCACACGAGCCAATATATTTTCCCGACAATGTTGCAATGTTTTATTATTAATATGCAAAATAGGAGGGAAAACTGTGGGTATTTTACAACTTGTGCTGCTGGCGATTTTCTTATAGCGTATCAAATTTCATAATTTATCGGTGTTATTTTCGGATAAGGACGAGGTGGGGAGCTTGTGCCCATGTTTGCCTGAGCATTATTCCAAGTTTATTATTGAACAACATATCTCTGGACTACCATCGGCCCTTCTTCTAATATTCATTCCGAAATATTGCCATGGCTGGGCTAATAAAGTTTCAAGCAAAATTTGGTTGTGCGGTTTTTGCACTTTGCAAATTGTCTAAATTTATTTACTACTTATTCCCGGCACTACTTTTTGTCCCATTAATCTTTGATTTACCGCTTTGCGGAAGGTGAAGCGCCGCGAAGTTTTGTTGTTTGGCGATCAAAGTGATGATTGTCGCGACTGTAAAAAGTGTGTGCAATTGAAACTGCTAATAGAGTGACGATAATTGTGTCATTAGCAAACCATTCTGGCGCCTTGCGTCCCTGATTTCCCTCACAATAAATTGAGATAAAAGTGGTCGCCCCACATGGAGTCTTATCGAGAATTGTGTCTTCAGCACATTACATTCGGGCTGGGAGTTTTATTTAAATTTGCTGGCATCGGGCGGTGGGTTTGGGGCTATCATTGAGTAGTTGCAAGTTGTGAATGCTTGAATTTCGCCCAAATTTGATGCCCTTTCACAGAATTTTCCTTGAATACAGAGAGGGCGAGTGGTTATTTGATGGTGACACACAGAGAGAGAACTTGAAGAGATGCGGCCGATGAAAAGGAGCGAGATGGCTCCTCTTTGGATGGCATATGGTCAGCGGGCGGGGAACAATTCTCAAACTCATGAAATGGGGGCGAAGCGGAGGGTGCAAAGCCCACCCATATCTGGGGAGAAACTCGAGAGTGTTGAATAGTTTTAAAGGCTAAGGATAAAATGGAATGACTCTGGAGAATGCCTCATAGAAGCTCCTCCGCAATATCCAGTTGGGTGCCGGGCCATATATGGGGTATGTTTAGAAGACATATAAGCATGTGGGTATAATATATTTGTAGATGCGGAGACCTGTGGGGCGACGGGTGGAGATGATGATGGTTTGAGCAGAGCACACGAAACTATTTTGCTAACTACTGACTATGAAAC
The DNA here is from genome assembly GCF_947086385.1 of Phlebotomus argentipes. Lineage (NCBI taxonomy): Eukaryota > Metazoa > Arthropoda > Insecta > Diptera > Psychodidae > Phlebotomus > Phlebotomus argentipes. Next base: position 17,045,267 of record NW_026776177.1, on the reverse strand, counting down.
TTCAAGTACTAACATGTACCCCATTATCTATACACTCTTTCCTCCTCCCGTGACTTCCATCTTTCTCACTCAACTATCTAAACATATATGTCGTGATATAGCAATGAAAGGAGGTGGAAAGAGTTGTGCTGAGAACCCGGGCGGAGGGAGAGAGGGGCGCTCAGGGGATGGGGATGGTAAAACTATAAGGTCCAAACTCTGATCTAGCAGAAAGTCCAACTTTGCCAACTGACCAACGTTCATTATATAAGCAAGATAATTACGGAAAACTTTATACACATACACTCACCACATAGACCTACATATTCCACATATAAAAGCTCTTCCTCACCATCCACTTCCGAGCTATATGGCTCTCGCCATGCAGCCATTTCCACTATCCTCAGCAAATTCTATTTTCTTCTTCTTCAGCCACGTCCAATGAAGTATTCCTCCACCTTTCTATCCTCGGTCTTGCACTTCCTCATCTCGCCACCGTCGTCCTGAGTTGCTAAACGAGGTGGTCAAGAGGTGCGCATCTCTGCACAACTATCCAACTCCGAATCGCCAATTGTCTCAGCATTCAAGGGATTTTTCCACCCGAAGACTGTGTTTATTTACGACGAAGAAGAGAATAAAATACCAAGCTTATTTTCTATTGCAAAAACCACCTTTAATTGTCTTTTTTTTAAATGAATGAACTAAAAGTATTAAAGATATAATGTCTTAATTGTCGTGCCTTCTCGATTCGCTTAATGCCCAGGAATACATTCAAAAGGCGAATGTGTGAAAAAACCTTGGAAGTTTCATTTGAATAAAAGCCCCCTTGAGAATCGCTTCGGCACCAGCTCCATAACTTTGACTCCCAAATGGAATATTCCTATTACGGCTCTCGCCTGAGTCTGCCTTGGCTTCCGTCTTCTACTTTGTCTATTTGGTTTCCAACTTGTGTGCTCGTAATATGGAAATATATTGGGCAGTGGCCATTTCCTTGTCCGCCCGCCACTGTCCGGCCCCGGCGGGCGGCGCGGGGAGAGGAGGAACAAGTCATTTCTTCATTTTCCCCGAGAAACTCATATGTGCAAATGCGAGAGCGCCCAGAAATTGTATTGTCTGTGGTGGATGCAACAAGGAACAATAGATGGCGCGGATGGACCTAGACAAGATGAAATATTGCGGTTTTATTCAACTATTGTACTCACGACGGGTGGGAGTTGAAGTGTTGAAACACCCACATCCACTGCCCGGAGAATTGTATGAAATTTGTATTAATTTATACAGTGTGTAAAGAATAATTAACACGTTTGTGCTCTGTTTTTACTTTTACTCTCTTCTCGCCTCTCGTGCTTTCCGATGGGGCGCTTCACCCCTCACGGGGCTCATTACAAATCACCCCCGAGAGCTTCTTCTTTCCTTCCTTTTTTCGCCCACGAGGTGTTGGCGTGTCGAAGAGCCGCAAGAGGTGAAGGACAAATTAAATTTTCAAACACCATTGAAATCGACAAAGCGATGGCATTTTAATTTAAATTGTTGGAGTCATACAGACAAATTAGCATAAGCATAGGATCTATGCAATTAATTAAAAAGTTCATTATTTTTGATTATGCCTAACACAAAATGCCTAATTTCGTGTTAAAATTGCCGTACTTCAAAAATTCATTAATAACTTTATTTGGTTGGACACTGTGATTAGGCTAATCCGCTTTTGTAAGCGAAATTTTTACCTTTTTAAAGTTTTTCATTGATTTTCGTCATGCTTTTTTTGCTATTGCGTGGTTTTAATTTACGTATATGATGTATATTCCGTGCTGAAAATAAAATTGGCGCATTTTTCCGGTGAAACGTTGGTTTTGATATGTGTAAATGAAATATGATTGACTTGTTGGCTGCTTTTGGACATTTTTCATAAAAATTTCCAGTGAATTTTCAGGTTCAGTCGAATTCTGGGTTCAATGAAATGAGAGCTGAAATCTTCCCTTAATCTTGCAGAGGCAGAAGTACAGAATGAGAATTAAACCCCATTCGCCATTTCCCCAAGATTAATCCACTACATTCAATTGCAAAATAGCTCGGCGCGATGAATCTTCATATTAAATTAAATCCTTCTCCAGGAAATTCCCATCCATAAACGTAATATGAGCGCTGGGTGGAAATGGGTGAGTCGCAGGGCGTCCGAGTGTATATATTTGCGCCCTTTGCTCAGCTTTTCGGACCGGCGAAAACTTCAAAGTGAAATTGCATGGAAACATTGTTCAACGTTTCACATATTTATAAGACCGAAAGTTGTATTGCGGGGCTCTTTTATGGATACATGGATGCTCAGCAATGAGGGTGGCCTTTGCGGGGTTGGCAATTGATGCAGCATTTCCTTGCCGCCTATCATTTGCGGTTTGCATGGGATGAAGGACATTAAGATGGAGAGACTGGTAATATTTGAGCGGAAGATGAGAGCCTTTGAGTGATAAAGCGAATCGGAGTGAACAATTTAATTAAACATAGAGAAGATTGTCTTGCGATTCTTCTCGGCATTTCACTCAAACTCTTCACACAAAAGCCAGGAGTTGAATAATGTGCGCATCTCAGTTGGAGGCCGAAAGGGAAAATTTATTGAGCTCCCCGTGTTCAGTGATAATGATTATCGCAATCATCCTCAAACTGGGCACATCTCTTGGCCTCTCAATTCGGCTGCCATGTTTTCTGTCCCGTCCATTTAAGTGCCGAATGTGGGTGGGATTAGATTATTCAGATTTAGAACATCCACTTAACGTGCCACCCCATGGCCAGGACACTACAAATGGCACGAGGGTGGCCCAGGAGCCGAGCCGAGGGCGGAGGTATAGAAAATGGTAGCAGTTACACACAGCTTAGGGGGCAATAAAAGTGAAACGAGAGACGAATAAATGCAAAAGCAACCCGTCACGTAGATTATTTCATTGAGATAACAATCATCGAGCTCAACAACGCTGGTTCGTATCTCTGTACTTTGGAGAATCTTCATGCCCCGAGCCAAGTGTCATTGTGCCAGGGTGACTTTCGGGGAAATTACCCTTGCGAATTAGTATTCTTAAATTTCTCAATTTTCCCCAAATCCACTCACATCCTCGCCAACTATTCGTCCAATTAGGCGGACGGGCGAGACAAGGATCTCGGCCTTGATTTATCAACAAGCACGTCAACGCCGGCTCCACGGAATTGCTCGCCTCGGCCACTGGCGATTTTCCCACAGAATCTCTAATAAAAATCTCCGACTGACCCTCGGGCCACCCCAAGATCATGAGAGAGGCTATTGGGTCGTGTGAATGCGAAAGGGATGCTGCTCATCAGTCGTGAATAAGTTTTATCCACGGAAATGTGGACAAACCCGTTCACCCTCCGACCAATCACCCTTCCATGTCTTCTGCGTGCTGGTCCGACACAATTCTTCCACGAAATTTCCTCTGCACATCCATAAAATTAACAATTTTCGCACAGATACTTACCATCTCGCTGGGCACTGCCATTAAACTCATCTTCATCACCCCTTAAGAGATTCTCTCTGTGCAGGGAAATATAAATAATGAAGCACACAATGGGTGGAAGAGGGGCTGCGAATGGGGATGGTATTCTAAGGGAGATTTTACTGTCACCTCTTTTAACTTGACTACACTCAGACAAATCATTTCCACCCATAAAGCAAGGGAGGAAATTTTGTTTAATTGGCAAAAAAGCGCAAAAAGGTAGTCGAAATACACTTCCCGCGCGTATTGAACAATGCAACACTTGAAGTTAAGCCAAGAGATGCTCATGACCAGTAATTAAGATTTGGTTCAGATCGAAGTCCAGCTGTTGGTGCATTTTCTGCTGTTGGATAAACTCTTCAAAGCGTCCTCAAGTCAGCCGCCTTGAGAGCCTTGAGAGGAGTCTAAAGTTTTCGGAGGCTCCTTCGGGTGTTTCGAAGCCAGTCTTAGACCGTCTTCATCAGCCCTGAAGAATCCAGTGAATTGGTTCCTGTTGAAAGTCCGTTTGAAGTCAGTCAAAGAGGGCGTCTGAATCGCCCTAATCGACCGTCTTCCGCCTGTTCATCAGAATAGTTTCAGAGTTCAACTGAGAGTCACAATTGATAGGTTTGTTTCCCTAATACTGATTTCCCATGCGCATTATTCTCTAGCTAAGCCCTTAAGTGCGTGATCAACTTAAGACTAATGAATCTAAGCTATTCGTCATTGTGAATACGTTGAAGCAATTCGACTACACAAAAGTGTTTCACATGAAATTTGATGATTTTCTACGTCCATTCGATACATTTACACTGAATTATTGATCTTTCTGACGTCTTTTTGTATGCAAATGCGATAATGAGACAATTTAACAGTAAAGAGTCAAATTGATAAAATCCCTGGACATTTTTTGCACTTGAAAGGGTTTCTAAAACAATTGAATTAGCCATGAAAGTTAGTCAATTCTGATAACAATACACTTTAATTCTTATGTTTCTTTTCTATTCCAAATCTTTAGAATAGGAATTCTTCAACATATCTTTATGTAAATTAAAATGTTTTTATTATTACTTTCCCACTTTACCTGTAAAGGTGACTATATCTTTTGAATTTCCTAATAAAACCTTTGATAACCTGTTGATATTCACTTATAAAAGTTCACAACAAAATTTCTTTTATCCCTGGAAGTTTGAAGAAGGATGTTTTTCTATTCTGAATTTCTCCAGAAACACTTTCAAGAAGAGCTGAAAAGTGGCTGTTTTTCCTGAGTGTACAACTTTCCAAACGCATTCACCACAGGGCTATAAATATCAGCAGTGCGTCTAAATATAACGCAACTCGCTGGCTGGAGTGTTGTGAGGGTGTTTGCGGAAAGCCCCTTCAGAATTTTCTTCCAGTGATGTTCCTTTGTGCGTTCAGGTTGATGGAAAAATCGCACGCCCTTTCGGCCTGAAACCCATTCTCTTGATGCAATTAACACTCACTTTGGCGCACGACGCAAGGGTGTCTCCGTATGAATGCATTTTGGGTGAAAATTAAGCGTGAGAAAGAAAAGCTCAGTGGGAATTTATTATGATGAATAATTCAGGCACTTAATTACTGCCACTTTCACATTCTCCCCTCCGCACAAACCCCACATTCACCTGGAATTACATTCCGAACATGTTTATTTCCACCTCACGTGGGGCGGCGAGGGGCGGCGCAGGGGGGCCGCCGTGACGATGTGGGTGAATGTTGATGCACAAGTGGAAGCAACAGAAAACATGTCGGCGTGTGCAGCAATGATGGAATAATTTGAAATTCCACTCTGAACTTTGTGTTGTATACCCTGGCATTACAACACCCCCTATTTTCGCCTTCTTGTATTGGGATCCATACAGAGGGTGTTCTTTGTGATGCTGAAATACCCAGCTCTAATCTTTCCTTTCTTCATCCACACACATAAACTCACATTTCACCCCCCGGGGCGGGCGTGGGACGGAGTGCGGCAGTCTCTGCCGGGCTGATGGAAATGAGTACTTGCAGTGGGTGCAAAATGCACTGTAAATCTTTGAAATGTGCAAAATTGTATTCAGAAAATTTAGGATTCACACCCTCAAATCTCATGGGGCTGGGGATGGAGAGGGTGAGTGGCGACGAGTGTGTATTTTTGGGTGGGTGCTTGATGAAGAGAATTGTTATAATGTGCAGAATGTCAGCATAAAATATACACTTGTGGAGGAAGCTCACATCCAGCGGCGTGGAGGAATGATTTGAGATGCAAAATTTCAATTCGAAAACTTTTAATAAACGAAATTTGATGGTAAATTAACATTTATTCAACATAACTCAGACCACACCAGCAATGCCACCCATCCAATCAGCCCCGCAATCAAACATTCAGACAAGTCCTCACCATCAGAATAAAGTTTCTCATCTGCAGGTCCCGAAACCGGGCAAACTTATATTGCTGGCCGAATCTGCCATGCACATATATGCTAGTTTCTGGGCCTTCTCGATTCCCACCTCGTGCAGCCCCTAGTTTAGGGTTGGCCCGAAAGCTGGTCACGCACTCAGCGAGGAGAATACTACAAGGGGAACACTATATGTTTTAAATCTGTACACAACTTACTGTTTACACATTAATTCTCTAATTACGATAGATTTCTTAAGTTTTTATTCGATATTTCTGTAAAAATCGACTCAAAACTGCCCTTTTTGGCTATAACTCTGACTATAACCCTAAAACATTACTAAGATAATTTCAATAACTCACTTAGAAAGCTTTCTAGATTAAAAAGTAATCTCTTATTACTTGCCAATGAAGTAAAAATTGCTGATTCAGAGTCAAAACATTGACACAAAAGTTTGCTAAATAAACATTTTTCAAGTCCTCATCAATATTTTTGAGGTTATTTTTGACTTTTGCATTTTTTTTAGCATGTAAAGTTCAGAATAGTGTTTATTGCAAGCAAATGCTTTATTCTGTCAATTACCAGCAATCTCTCCGACTTAAGCACGAACCTTGTTTTGCTACATGACCTAGAAAGTAATTACTGTCATTGTTTCTGCGGGAAAATCAAAGGAAGGTCACAGAATCGGGATAATTCGACAGCAAATGAAGCATTCAGGAAATGAATATTGTAAGTTTTCGAACACTTCCACTTCCCAAGACTTCCGCTGAGCTGAATACTACTTCTGACTGTAATATCTCCCCCTTGATTCGTGTATTGTAATTACGGATTGAAAACATTCGAGATTCTCCTTAGGAAAATTTCTGCTAATACTTTAACTGCCATGCCTCATATTGTAATCGGTCAGCAGTGGAAATGATTCGAATTTATACGGCAACCCTGTAAAATCTCTCACTCACATTCTACATATAGCGGACAACATATTGTACCATGTATAGTTTTATTGGCAATAAACTTCTTCACTGAGATTTCCACACCGCTCACACTCCGCATGGAAGTTTCCACATCTCAGCTCCCATGTTGAGCTCTGGAAATTCAGTTTGTGTGCTACAGACATTTCTGTTGTGATAGTTCTGAATGCCAAATGGAATACCCACCTCAACTTTATATTTGCATGTATTCCTGCTCGCTCTCCATCTATTCGCATATGAAACTTTGTAACTGAATAATAACTGAAACTCGCCAAAGTTCTGCCATAGATTTGTAAATAAGCTCTTGCAGGAACATCCTCAATCTCCGTCACATGTCTTCAGCGATGAGATGTCCAACCCTCATGCTGAGCACAACCCCTGCACGTCGCTCCATCTGCCAGAGAATTGCCCGAACTCGCACGGGGGTGCGCACTGGACGATGCCGTTGCCGCTGCTCAAGGGCAGATGTCGGACCACATATCGCTGCCGTGGTGATTTATGAATCAAATTCCTTATCGGATAGCAATTAAATTATACTTTTAATTGCTTAATCGGCAAAGATATGCTCAATTCTATAACGATTTTCGATACATTTACGAACAATAGTTAATCAGAGCTTTTGACGTCAGGATAATCGCGATGCTTATCTGTTCAGGTGAAGCCAGCGTTGGCTATCATCTTAGCTCCAGTTGGGGCATTATTAATCACCGCTGGGAGCTGTCCTGGAAAATAAATCCCCATAAATTGAGGACTGGCCGTGAGTTCGTGTGCGTGCATTTAAGAATGGTCTTTTGGCGGGAAGGTGCGAGGTGGGCTTCTGAGGCCACCCTCACTCACACCCTCGCCCTGGTCAGACTCTCGCCGGGCTAGAGTGAGAGGAAGAATTGCGGGGGTGGATGGAGGAAAAAGGTGAAATTGCGAGTGGCTAAAGAGGAAGTGAGAGAGCGAGAAAAATTGCCCAACTCTCAGCCACTCCTCTGGTTGTTTTTCCCAGACTTTTCCCAGCACACACTCTCAGGCGTCATCCCCTGAAAATATATATGTGAAAAACAGAGAGCTGCAGTACCGATTCACACACGAGGAGATGGCTTTTTAGGCGGAGCCACAGCACATGGAAGCTTTAGGGAAAAATTGCCAGTGTGTCTGTGCGCGTGAGAGAAAAAGCTCTCACGAAAGTGGTGGGAAAAGGTTAGAGAAAAAAGCTCAATTCTGCATCTTTTATGTCCCATGGCGTGTGTGCATGTGTGTATGTGTGCGACTGTTTCAGAGCTCTGGAAAACGCGCTTTTCCTCCGGTCGCGGCATATTTGGGGTGTGCGCAGATGGGAAAAAACGGTCAAAAAAGCTTCGGATGCCGGTTGCAAAATGACCAAAGAGAGCAAAAAAAGCACGACCACCCCAAAAAGTGGAGGAAAAATCGGTATTTCGGGGCGGAGTTTTCTTTCGTTACATGGATTCAGCGCGCGATGGTACATAAGGGGTCACACAAACACCATCAGGGAGTTTGAGTTTGGCCCACTCAAACTCACCCCAAATCAACACGATACTAGGGATATTGCCGGCAACCCTTCATCGAGAGGGTGATTCTTTTTTCCTCGCGTTTCGTGCGTTTGAGACTGAAAATTTGCATACACAACCCTCGAGGGACACACATTTCAGGGAGGGTGTGCAGAGTCTGAAGAGGCATAAAAAAAACCGGCCAGAATGTATTGGAGTTCCCCTACTTTGACAAGAGAAAAAAGTCCAGCACTTTTTGTGCTCTGGAATTTCCCTCTCGTGTGCCTGTGTTCGGTGTGGTCCGAGACCTGCGCCGGGGTAAAGATTTTTTCCCATCCAGCGAGAGAGCTTCAAATGTCTCGAACGCCACTCAACCCTTATTGAATGCCGAGAATTTCCAACAAGGGCGTCTAAAATTTCTTTAATATTGCACGTTAGATGAGATTACTGACACTTCAGACAAGCACAAGGACGCGTCCATATGCCTGTCTTATATATCAACTGTGAACTCTGAACTTATGATTGGTTTCCAAAAACCCGACGATGCACATAAAGTCGATAACTTTACACTTTTTCGACGATATCGCAAAATCACAGTCACTACGAACGTCTCGAAATGATGGTCATTGTGCCTTTTCAATGGCAAAGACCTCACTGTATGGCTTGTGGGATGAATTCTGCACGAACTGCGAACCTCTTACTTGTTAAACTGAATCATCAATGAAAATACAAATAGCCGAGACGAGGCATCATCCATAGCGTGTGGGGATCGATGAAACAAAAATATCGCCCAATTTTTGCAGAAAAAAATGCAAACTGATTAAAAAAAGTCTCGGCACCGGGCCACCCAATTGGAGCGCCTCCCATGCCACAAAAAAACATCACTGCCCCGCGCGGCACAGCAGAAATTATAATGCCACAGTGGGTGGTTGGGTGGGTGGGAGGAAAAAAGTTCGCCACATATAAAAATGTGCCAATAAAAATTGAGTTTTTATTTGTGCAAACAAACACATTTGCAATTTTCACAATTGCCACAAACGACGACGGTATTGCGCGCCAATCATCAGTTTATGTGTCCTTCAAAAAATGTTGCTCCTCGCGAAAAAGACTGACACACACACACTCGCGCAAATGCCGTGGCACGGCGACAGGTGCCACGGGGAGCTTTGGCAGCCACCCCGGGTGTCCCTGGGGTGGAAAAAATAAAAATGAATATATAAAATCATTAAATAAATGTGTTTTTTGCCATGGGGAAGGCAAAAAAAGCAACACGACAGAATAGGAGAAATTGTGTGTAAAGCGAGAGAGGATTTATTTGCGTCAAAATCATCGAGAGAAATTGAATGAAAAATCCCTCAAAACGTGCTTTTTGTATGCCATGCTTTATTTGTCCATCAGCCCAAAAATTTGTTGTATATCTGCGGAGAGTCTCTTTGAAGATAGCATTATACCTCGTGATAATTTATGTCCGCCAACACGCTATTTGCACAGAGGAATCCCGAAGTCACTCGTTGAGGTTCAAAAGAAGTCTGCAATGAAGAGAGGAAAATGTTGTGAGTTGTTTTATTAAAAATACATTTTTATTGTGCAAACAAACATCAAAAGATGAGTAAATGAAATGGGGTACAGCATATATTTTACGATGGTTAATATGCTGAAATAATTGTGTATCAATATTTTTCTTCAGTTTTCAACACTAATAAATACATCATGAAAATATGCTGGGAATGTGGTTTCTGATTGACGGAAACTTTATCATTTTTGCGTGTGTGCATTGAATGCTGACAAGCTTTTGTGTATGGATTTCTTTCAAATAGACACTAAAAACAGAGTCTAGACAGAAATAAGAGTGAATTTCTCTTTATTTGGACTAGACCAGCAGAGCACATTTAGACAGCTTTATAGCTTCAAAAAAGAAGAAGAGAAAAGCAGAATAAATTCAAAGTTTTTTTTTTTAATTAAATCAAGGATATACTAAAAGTATCAATGAAATTATTCATTAGAGTTTCTTAGTTTGTGTGTTATTCTGAATTTGCGACTTCAAGAACTCAGAATTGCCGCTCGGTTTAAAATTGGACAAGAAAAGTGTTTTCCACAGAAATTCTCCATATCTCCTGTCTTGCCAAGCATGTCAATTAAATTAAATTAAATTAACACTGGAATGAAATTTAGTGCATAATAGAATAGAAATCACATTAAGCATTACTAAAATTCCGTCACAATCCATTCTCCTATTGTGTCTCTCAGTGTATTCTCTGGAGAGACAATTTTTTCCATTTTCCCTGTATCAATTTTCATAAATTTTGGCGTCAACAGCGACAAAAGGTGAGCACTTGCAGACTAAGGAGTGCGAGAAAACCACATTTCTCTATGTCCACCCACAAAAGATATTCTCTTCTGAATTTGCCGTATTAAATTAAAAACTTTTGCATCTCTATGGATTCGGCTGGAATAAATTTCTGGAGAAACTTTGTCTCTGGGTTTTATGTTCTCTGCAGCAGCAATTTTGGGGCTGGATAAGGCATTACTCTTGCAATGCAGGAATTATGGGACGCCCGGGTGGTGGGGTTTCCTTTTATCTACCCCAACATGGGGTATATCGCTTCTGTACCCAAAAATTTCCATTCCTATTTTCATATTATGACTATGTGCGGATTCTATTGTGCCAATTTATGTTCAGACATTCTCCGGGCGGCGGGCGAGGGGGTGAGCGTGGGTGGCCTTAAGTGTGGTTTGCATTTCATGAAATAATAATGTATATCTGAAGAGGGAGGTTTTGGCGCTTGTGGCCCATGGAGCTCCCGCTCTCGCTGTCTGGACAGGCCATATCTCGAATGACCTGAAGTGACCATAGAGACTTCCTCTTTGCTCTCGCCTCGCCGCAGCTAACGATCTCCATTCCGTTTTATCTTTGGTTTTAAATCCCACACCCAAGGTCCAGTCCTTCTTCCCACGCCACGACTCGAGACCGCACTCTTCAGTCCCACCCGAGCGCTGGCTCCTCTGCGATAACTAACAGTTTCATACATTTATACATGGGCGGCGGGGTGGCGGCCGGGGGAGGGCGCTTAAAATATATGGTCCGGCGTCCATTCACGAGGGAGACGCTCAGGGGCGAAGTTGAAGAAGAATGGGCTGCAGCTAATGCTCCGCAGACATTTCTCTTGGGGCTGAGGAGGAGGAGCTGCGGCTCATCCCTGGAGCACATATATCTTGGTTACAGACAAAGTTTTTACATTTTTTATAATCACCCCGGGCCCGGGTGATTTCTGGCGGCCATACTTTGTCCGAGACAGCACAGCCAGAGCGGGGCGGGCGCCAGGGGGTGGGCGCAGGAAGAAAATGAGCAAAAGTCCGGGAGTGTGGAAGAAGACAGAGCAGAAATTACCGCCAGAAAGCTATATTGTCTGCTCTCGCCCACACACCCCATGCAAAGCACACTTTTTCCTACCCCCAGCACTCGGAGGAAGTGCCAAGGGAATCGACGGCCAGAAGAGATGGTCTTCTGTGTAGAACAAAAGAGCAGAATGAATAATTTAATTTCTTTTTTGCGCGCCCGCCTTGAAAACATAATTATATTCACACGATCCCAATTTCCGAATTGCATAATTCAGCCACTCAGAGTGGGGGCGCTGGCCCCGGAGAAAATCATTAAAACTTCACCCCCATCGAATTTGCTATCTTTCGTGGAACTGACATGAAAAATGAAAATTTCCACCCCCTTTTCTCTTTGCATTCCATTTGCACACCCTCGACTTCAGCGACTATGTGTGGGGGTTCTTTGGCGGAAAGGGGTGCAAAAAAAAAGCCCGTGAATGGCGAAGGAAAATTACGAAAAGTTCTCGGAAAAGTCATTTTTTTGCCTTGGCATTCATTGGATGGGAAGTAATTTTTCGTCAATCTTTTGCCACCCTTTCGGGGAGATTTTTCCACACAAGTGAAACGAATTAACGGAGAGTTTGTACACTTTTACTGTGATAATTAAAAAAGTTGGGCTTTTCAGTAGTCTGTTAATTACATTGGATGTTTAGTAACATTTTTAATGTGAAAATATTCATATTTGCAGCAGGTTTGTAGCAACTTTATTTTATGTTTGGTAACGAAGAAAGTTGAGCATATTTATATTTAGAAAAGAAGTGTACAAAATGTTCTTATTCTGTTCTTGTTAAGCAATTAAATATCTTGTAATATTTCTGCCAATTTCACCTCAATTTAATCCGACAAATGTAATACTTTATAATGATCTGATACAATTTTGAATTTCGGCAAAGCCCTCGTGTTGCTAGACAGCGTTAATCAGCAATTGTACTACTTCCATGAGATTCCCTTTGCCTTGGAGTTGAAGCCACTGAAGTGCCTTTCGCTGGATGGATGGTAAATAATAAATTTCCTCTCTCGAATTTTCATTTGAAGCACTTTTCTAAGCTCCATTGGCAGCAAATTGAAGTAGTTTGAGAGCCGAGGATAATTTTTCAGACGACCCCTCATTTCATTTCACGCCGGTCACGATGGCGTTTCCAAGGGCTACCCTCTTCTAGCCCTTTCAATGGCTCTCGCCCGTGTTTTTGCCCGCCCGAGAATTGACGCACATTCAACGTAATGGCGCTCCTTCCATCCGCCCCATGAATACATTTCTATCTTGCCGGCCCGGCCATATGCGAGGGAGGCGAGCGGCATTCTGCAGCTCCGGAGGCATTTAACATCTATCTGAGAGAAATTTTCGGCTACAGTGGATGTTTAATTTTTTCTTCCCAGCCCCGCACCGTCCAATTTGCCTCGCACCCCCTCGCACTCCTCCCCGGGGATGGAAATTCTTTTTTTCTCGGGCCTCGCCTAAACATTCTGTACTTCTCACCCGTGGCGCTGTGCGGCGTGCTCTGAGGGGGAGCGCTCGGAAGCGTATACAAATGCCCACTTTCGAGTGGGTGGCTCTCCACGACGCGGGGCGGCGAGGATTTGGGCAGATGAAAAGGAGAGACCCGGGCATTTGCCTCATTCTCACACTGGGACGGGGCTTTTTTTTTTCACCACGACACTCTGTCCATGCGAGAGGATGTGCGGCTGTGGCGCGCTTTTTAACGAACAATCCCATCATTTGTCATGTTTTGAACAATTCTTCTTTGCCTAAAAACAACGACTAATGCCAAGCTTATCACACGAAATATTTTTCACCTAATCCGGATTGGATTAATGGTGGATGTCCCGGAGTTCCGATAGAAGGCACAATGGGACCAGGGTGTTTTTCAATAGATGAGGAAAAAAGCTGCAACTGAAGTGCCACACATTCTCCGGCGTCGTCCCTGCGTTGCCAATGCCAGAAGAGGAGAGAGAGAGAGAGTGACAAAAAATCGCCAATAACATTGACACCAACAAAAACACTCATCACACCACTCTTTGAGAGCAATCTCGAATATGGTCCAGACCCGAAGAGACTGCGAGAGCTTCTGCACACTGAGATTTTTGGGACATCCAATGGAAATTCTCCACCGAAGACATTCAATACGTCAAACCTTCTATTCAAAACTGTCTATCTATCTAATCTGTATAATATTTCAAAGTTTAAACCAAATAACAAGATAATGGGGAAAGTCTAGTCCCAGAAGTGCCCTACAGATAGGGAAAATAATCCGACATCAAAGTTTTATTCGTTTCGGAGACATTAAATATAATTTGTACCATAAAAACCCGCGAATTTTTGCCGAATAGCACAAAAAATGCATTTTCTGACCAACAAGAAGTAGTCAAAAATTCTCACAATGTTCTGCAAAGTTGTAGATAATTTTAATATCTTTCATTTGCGACAAAATTGGAGAAAATCGGTGCAAAATCCGGCGAAATATAAACACATATATGAGGCAAAGTGGGAGAAACTGAGTTATAGGTAATCGTGGAAAGGGGTAGACTCAAAAAATTAGTGAAACCCAAATTGCGAATGAGTTATTCGTGACTCTTACGAGTGATGAAGCATTACCGAGAATATAACTAGAATATTTCTGACTAAGGCATACTAATCTTACTGGCTTTTCCACATTGTTACAAAGAAGATTATGAAAGTGATGAACTTTGAGAGCCGCGGACGGTTTTCACGAATTCAATTTCCGTTCTCCACCGATTGCAATATCTCTGCTCACTCGCGAAACAATCAGCGAATGGAAAGCGAGCGCCAAAGGAAGGCTCAAGCGAGGTTGTCCCGTGGGAGCTTAGAGCTTTTTCAATACCCCGCGCGGCTCTTCTCAATTTATTTTCTATGATAGTTGTTTGCTGAACAAATAACATTTTCAGCTGATTTGTCCGTGTGAATCCGCTGAAAAATTCCCAGCAATAAACAACGGAGAAATTTCCCTCGCATGGCGAAAGCTATGGTCGATTAGACGAGCAGCGGGACCAGCATTTTTATCTCCGCAGCATATGATGCTCTCAATCTTCCCTCCGTTCGCCGTTATTCGCCGTGATTCACCCCTGTTTTCAAGGTGGTCGCACCCCGAGCAAATACATTCTGCCACTCACTCGCTCACCCCTCGGCTCGCCCGTCCCTCGGCGCGAGAGCGAGAGGGTTTGGCTTTCTTTATGTTCCATAAACCAGATATCAAATATACATGCTGTAAAATTTTTGGGGTATTGTGAAAATACCATCAAAGGGATCTCACATGACGTGGTGGCATTTTTTTTTGCCATGGCATATAAGAAATACCACGGCAAAATGTGCTGATTGTCGATATGAGAGGGTTAAATGTAAATTTATAATTTCAGAAATTCTGGGGTTTAAATTGCGTCGTAAAGTCTGTTTACATTTCTACCTCAAATATTAAACCCTCTCGTGTGTGGATCCTTATGAGGGCCTCTCATGGGTAGAAATTGCCTCATATAATATGAAAGTTGCTCTTGGCTTTTCTCGCTGAGGATGAATTTCGCTTTTGACTTTTTCGCTCTGACTTTGCAGAATTGTACATTTTAATTAAACCCCAGCCGCAATGAGGCTGTATTTCTTCCTTCATTATGCAAATATTGGCTGAAGCCTCAATTTCACCCCATGCGAAGAGGGGTTTCTCTTTGGGTCTCTGCCAATTACCTTCCACCCCATTAAATTAGAAGTTATTCGCGCCATGTGCGGATTTTTTTTCTCTCTCTCTCTGAAATTTCCACCATATATTGCCAAAAGTCAGAGGGTCAAGTTCGGCTGTAAGTATCAATAAAGCACTGTAATCTCATGCCATGAGGATTAGATAAGTTGTCTCCTCCTCATTCCACTCTGTCTTCGCCTTTGTCTGCAGACAAATAATTCATGTTGGGAGTTAACAGTTGGCGCGGCATTAGCAGATCATCACATTTGCGAACTCCCCATCATCGTCATCAGCACAGCTCTGCCGAGCCCCACAGTCTGAGTTTGTGCACAGAGCCCAGTCTAAGGGTGCGACAGAGAGACATTTATGAACCAATGAATAGGGGATATCTGGAGAAATTAATCTACTGCATTATACATGGTGATATGCCTTGCACTTGCATCTTCTCCATGATGAACCCTGGGCGCCAGACAGATCAAATCACGAAGTGTGTGGATTGGCAGTAACTATGGTTACATGCCAACATCACGTGCAGTGCGTGTAAATTGTTTGCACGATTGTAGGAATTCCGAGACACGTGCAATTGCATTTCTCATCGGACTTATACACTTAACCCTCTTCATAGGTTGTACAAATACTCTGACATGTCCATCTCATCCGACATTGAGACACTTTGCGAATAAATCTGACCCGGCATCCAATGTACTTTATTTCAGCTACGATTCAAGTCAACCATCAAAGATAACTATCAACTATTCATTCATTGTTCTTATTCTAATTCCAAATATTCCCTTTGAAGTTCTAACTTTATAGCTCAAAACCAGCCCAGAATGTAGATATCATAGAACAGTCTGAACATAGAAACTCGAAATCCCCTGTATAATGTTCTTATTGAAATATGATTCCATCCTAGATACTTGAATACAGTTTCGAGAGAGATAAATTAGACACAAAGTTTATCACAGTGTTGATTGCGATTGAGATCAGTTTTTCGCTTATCTTTTAAACTCCTTTTCAGTCAAATTTACAAGTTCATAATCTGTTTATTCATTTTGAAACTTGTTTCGTAGATTAAGCCAAGTTGAAATATGTAGATTTACGGGACTTACAGGTTGTTTTGCAACCTTCTGCCATGAGTTTGAAATCCCAGCGTGTATTTTGGGAAAAAAGCACCCGAAACTTGGCATTTAATTCGCTCGACTGCCAATCCCAAAAACCAAAATCACACCCTTGGAGAATCTCCACGTCACCCTTGAGGCCATTGGACGTCGGGTGAGTGAGAGTTATTTGAGAAAGGGGTGATAAATACACGAATTTGGCCGGAGAAACTACATTATATCCCCAAAAATACGACCCTCGCCCCTTCTCAGCTACGGTGCGTCCGACTTTGGCCCCTCGTGGCGCTCCTGACCAAGCGTCAGATACACGTTCAACTTATTTGCATACAGAGACCATCTCATCCAACCCTTTGGCCGCCCACCCTCGGAAGGCGAAAGGATTTCACCCATTTAATACGATGCGAAGCAAATATGGCGGTCCGTATTTATCGTGCTACGCTCCACAAAGGGGGATGCCAGGCAAAGTCGCCCTCTCTCATTTATTTTCGCCTCTCTTTCTTCCCACATTCTGCGGAGGAGATTCCGTCTCTCAGGCGGGGGTGCGACTGTGCAAAATTCGCACACATTTTTGGGCATTTCACAAGAGGGCGGCCCACCCTTAAGCCGAGGGATGGATGCCCTGTGATGCGCGTCTCTCTGTGAAGTTTCGGGCCTGACGCGTGGGTGGG
The DNA here is from genome assembly GCF_947086385.1 of Phlebotomus argentipes. Classification (NCBI taxonomy): domain Eukaryota; kingdom Metazoa; phylum Arthropoda; class Insecta; order Diptera; family Psychodidae; genus Phlebotomus; species Phlebotomus argentipes. The sequence continues at coordinate 17,028,105 of NW_026776177.1, read as the reverse complement.
TGTGGGATGGCACAAGATAAATAGATCCGGATATAGGCTCGAGGGGAGATTCATAGTCAAAGTTAAGCCGAGTACAAAATTAATATTGGGGGCTTAACTTTGTTTCACTTAAATGTAGAAAGGTTTTTGCGCCAAATCTCACTCTCTCTCTCCCATATCAGCATTTTAGTTTGGAATTTCCAAATGAATTTTCCACCTAAGCCCACCCCCCAAACGAGTGCACACAGAACAAATAAACGCCCGAGAGGAAATACTTATTGCAGCCCTTCAACATTCACTCTATCCCACCCAAACCATCTTTGCATGGATTCTTCGTTGGATACTTATTCATCTCCATAGCACTGAAAAAGCTGTGCTCGGAGCGCCGAGAGGCATTGAAACCTCACTGGGCACGTAAAATATGATATATATTTCCCGCCCTTGTCGCATTTCAATTCATCTCTTAAAACCTTTTCAACCCAGAAGCGCTGCTGTGTGCGCTTTTCTGCAGTGAAGCACATTGATGAACGTGAGAAGCTCAACAGAATTAACAAGAACTCCGTATTGTCTCTTGATGGGATACGGGTGTAACAATTTATGCTGCCCACATTTCAGCATACACAAAATTAATGGCTATAATAATCATAATTAAAATAAACATTCTCCGTGCCATGAACAAGAGGAACATAATTTTCTGCCCTCGGATTCGCAACCATCTGGGCACAATTGGGAAAAATCCCAGTTGGAAGATGTGGAAAATAAGCAACCGTGCGAGAGAGAGAACAGAGAGCTTTCAGAGGAAAAAAAAGAGGCGAGGTGAAAAGGTTTCTGTGAAGGAATGCTATTGAAATGGACAATGGATGTACAAAATTGGACACAATGACGAGGGAAAATTCTTCTTTTCAACCCTCATCCGGGGAAAAAGTCATTTGAATAATTTCCCAGTGACGCGTGTTGGACTTTCAACATTTTATATGTCTATGCACTTTGGCAGAAAAGGAGCTGAAAAGGAGAGTTGGCTCATAAACTGTTCATGATGTTTCTGGGTATACAAATTAAAATGTAAATGTTTAACCAAGCATTTCACATGTGATGCCATGACATTGGGGGTATCTCGTCTGTCCTGAGGGTTATTTTTGCAATAAATAATGTATCACATTACTGGGCACTTCAAAGGCATGGAGGAAAAGCTCTCGAGAACCTCCAGAGAGTCCGAAACAGCGCAACTCAACCGTTAATTATGACTTGTCCGTTGCCAATGTCTTACTTTTACGAGCAATTTGGATAGAATTTTCTGCTAAATTAATGATCCTACCCGCCCTGACAGTGACAGTCTCTCAGTGGAGAGCCTCCCAATGGGTGTGTGTGTTTCTGGCATTGTTGTCTTCACAATGATCCTCTTCCCCATTGACGGGGCGCGGCCCTTTCTAATTAAAATGACAAAGTGAAAAATAATTTGACTTAAAAATCCATTACAATGGTTTATTGTTCTGCTGGAGGTTTCGCTTGCTGACTTTTTTCCCGACCATTTTTCCCCCCAAAACTCCAACAAAAAGCGCGCCCGAATTGAGTGAAAACTTTGGCGAAATTTACATATGAAGTGGATGGTCCTCTGGCTACGCATTTCTATCGTCCCCACAAGTGGAGTCCTTAGGGAAATTGAGAAGAGGCAAAATATCTGTCGACGACAGACATTAACATTTACGCAGAGCACATGTGTTGGGGAAAATAATCTCAATCGGATGGGCATGAGGCCAAACATTGCTCACACCTGAGTGGTCATGTCGAAATCTGGGAATTTGTCATCATATTGTGTCCTCAGCATCCTGCTTTCCAATCCAAATAAGGCACCCCCCACACACACACGGGCTTTTTGACTTTCCACCGAGACACTTTAGCCGAAATCTGATGCTGTTCGCTGGAGTTTTTGTGGCGCTCTTTTCGAGAGTGTAAATTTCCGATTTATGAATGTGGCATCCGTCGTGACTGTAGGATGTTTGATTAGATTTTGATGCGTCCTCTTCACTCCATTGTCACGCTGGAGTGTGACGTGATGAACAGGCAGATGGTGAAATTGTGATTTTCAATTTGCCTCAAATCCACTCTTTGTGCTCTCGAATGTTTCCCCATTATTTGCATAATTTCTTTCCACAAACAACCAACTCAGAAGTCATTTGAATATGAGCGTGAAAATTTTGGATATTCATACTTATTCATTCCGGAAACTTATGTATCAACTCATATTCTCTCCATAGCTATTCATTCATTTTTCATCTGGTGCCTTTCAAAGGGGATAGGCGTTTTGATATTGTGATTTTTGGTTTGTTTTTACACAGCTGAGTAGAATATCTAATTTTCTCTTGATGATATCTCGCCCCCTTTCACTGTCTGGTTGGTCAAAGAGCGTGTTTTTCATGCATTAAGTCCACCAGAGACTCTATGGACACCCCCAAAGTGTCACATTTCCCAAGCAAGTGGCTCAGAAAGGGAGAAAAGGGAGCTCCACCAGGCGCCTCCACTGCCAGCGGAGACGCCGGGTAGGCGAAGCGCTTTCTGATCTGCTCGTGTGGTGACGCTTTTGCTTCTTAATTGTTTCTATTGTTGAAAATCGATTATTTCACACAATTCATTTGCACTATTCACTATCGACACCCATGTTAAATGGCAACATGGTCCATAACTAACACGCTGTACAACATGAGTCCCCCGCTTTCCCAGCAGTATACAAATATCGGGGTGAGATGGTGAGAGATATGTGAAGGTGGTGTGATAGAGGGTGCGCCAGTTGCCCACAATCAGCTGATATTGTTCGACTGAACGGACCAAATCAATTAATAAATATGCACTTGACTGTATGGACACCTAATGCTCTCCCGTCACCCCCGTCCATAGTATTTAGTCAATTGACACACTCATACACACCCATTTCGATAACTCCATACGCGATTTGCGGGCGGGGGTCACCGGCATCATTTAGAGGAGGCCTCAGACCGCATGGACACAGCCGCATACAGTTTTCTGGCCCATTTGACGAAATTATCTGCGTCAATTTTCTAACAAAACAATTTGTCCAAACAGCAGCAACAACCCTCAATGCGACCCATTGCGAATGGCGTCGCCGGAATCCACACGAGGAGCGCCTCCAAATGAAAATATACAATTCACTGAAAACACCCTGATTGGGGACCGCCACGGGGGGTGGGGGAGGATGGTGAAACGGGGCGCAGAATTGCAGAAGAAAAAACAACAAGAACATCCAAAAATGGACGCCCGCACATCCCTCTCGACGCCAGAGCAAACGCACGAAATGGAGGTTTTTCGGGGTGCTGGAAAAAGGAATTTTCCACCATATGCGTACTTCACCCCCGCACTTCCCGCCACGCCGCGGACGGGAATTCAAACAGAGCGGGTTGGAGGAAAAAGTAAACACATTCAACTGTGCGATAGACTAACAATTTCATGTGGTCGTGTGTGTATATAGCATTTTGGTTCCTTTGGCTCCGACCACCCTGTACATCCTCTCGGGCACTTCGTGTTCCTCCACAGGACAACTCGAAAAACTGGCGCTTAGAATGCGGTTGAGCGAATCAATGAACAATCATTGACGGCAATTGCTTGACGATGAATTTTCCTGAGTAATTCGACAAAAATCAAAGTAATCTAACCCGAAAACTAAGTTTAATTTCAAGGCGTGAAAAGAGAAAAGCTGACTAGATTCAGTTGATTCTAGGTGTCGCTGTGATCAAAAGAAAAACAACACCCAACAATTTGAACCTTAACAGAATTTTTAACAATTCTGTGATAAAAATAAGCGTGAAGCCACGCCCACTTCACTTTAAGATAAGTAGATATAAGGACACCACAGTGCATTCTCCAAATGTCTACCAACGGACAGTATAACCCTGTGCCTGTGCGGAAAACCCAGAGCAAAGTTACAGTGAGTTGGAAATATTCCGGGAATTTTTTCCGGCACGGTTGGTGGTGTGGACAGGGTTCTGTGTGCCAAAAGCGTACGAGGCCGCCCGGGGTGGCCCCTCAGAGGGGGTGGTGGGCAGAGTTTCACCCACGCCAGAACGCACGAGGGATGTGGCACAGAAAAATAACCTCGCCAAATCAGGAGGGAAAAGCAATAAAGTTGGACTATTATGGAGAACTCAACTCAGTCCGGTTCACTGAACAGACCTCACCGTCAAAATTACATGCAGCGGGCAAAAAGCATGAATTTCTCACATGACCATTCCATGCTGCTGCGATGGCGAGTGCAAAAAGGGCGTGCAGAGTGTGAAGTCCAGATGCCAGCGATATGAAGAGTGATTGCGATGATCACAGATGAAAATATTCGCATATAGTGCATTGAGAGGATAATTCACTTGCATTAGGAGGTAAAGTGGGTGGAAAATATGTTAATGAGAAGTGAGGGATGATCAAAGGGAATTGCTGCATGTGTAAATTCTACTCACTTTACATGATTGTAACGATTCAACAGTGTACTGTAAAGTTATTGGCGCGAAACTCTTGCCATAGATTACTCAACTTTGTATACTGCAAACTCACCCTAACGATAAATTGTCACGTTAAAAATATTCGCCTCTCTTGGCAAAATAGCCTGAAACTTTTGCAAATTAATTTAAAACTTTCCGTCACGACTGAGAGTCAGTGCCAAAGTTGTGTAGTTATGCAAAAATAATCCTAAGGCCATAACTTCCGTCCCCTCACCAGAGCGGCGTTTGCTCGTTTCAGATTCTGCCATGGTGCAACTATATACTTCGCCAGCTCCAGACGGATGCTGAGAAGTTGAATGGGTTTGAGTGGGTGGCGAGTGCAGACTTTATGCAATTAAGTTGGATTAAGGAGGACGAAGAGCGGACGGATTTTAATCTTATGGCGAGATGCAACTGGCGGCGAGCAGGAAGTTTGTGCTTTTCAGAGCATGAAAAGAATCCCACATAGCATAGCGGGAGCAGCACAAAGGGTAAGATAATGGGGAGGAAGATAAATATTTTGTAATCAAAATGGGAGAAAATATGACAGAGAGACGCTGGAAATTGTGTATGACACAAAAGGTGAATTATGACGGTACTTTCGCCCATCAACCCCCTTTTCTGCCCCGAGGAGATGACGCTGATGTAATATAAATTCCGTGCGGAGGACAAGTGCGGAAGGATCTCCATGGAAGTGCCCCGAATGAATATTTTAATGGGCGGAGTTTTTGTTGGGAAAATACACCAATGAACATTTCTAATGCCTCGTCCTGTGTACTTTTCCTTCTGGCATCCTCCTTGGTGGCATCTGCAGTGGAAGGCCGCACACCCTCCACCGCCCGCCGCCCCGCAGCTCCACGCAACAGCATGAATATTTCCTTTTTAATTGATGATGACGCTTTACAGCTCACGGAAAAAGTGTCACTGGAGCTTTGATTAATGAACCCCCACGCCAGAGCCCCACACTCGCGCTGTCCGCCAGCATTTTCACCATCAATTATTTCCGGAATAATTATGATTTACAAAGAGGTCTCAGTATTTGCGACAAAAGGCATCAAATTTTAATGTTGCACATTTACATTTTATCAGCATTTCATTTATTTTCCATTGATTCCAACCCCCTCGCGGTTCATCCTCCGTGGAAGCCCAGAGACGCCCAACTGAAACCTACACAAGAAGCCCTAATTGTTTAATGAATATTTCAGAGCAATCCAAGCAGGGATATTTTTGGTATTTCGAGAAGTGTTCAGACCGTAATTTTCTCGGTGGATTTTGCACGTGGAAATAATAATGGTGGATTCTCTGCAACATTTTCTGCAAATTGCCCATAGGAATTAAGGGAGAGTTTTCAGACATTTCACCGTATGAATGCAATTTGGGGAGTTTTGAAAGCAAATGAAGTAAATGCTCGGTGATGTTCGAAAAGCAAATTATATTTCCACTAACAATTAAATAACTTTTCTCTATTCAGAAAGTTGTGGTGGGATTTTATCCTCTTCATACCATTGTCCATTGGAATCGCAGGTGTGTGAGGAGAATAATACCGCAGGTGAAGGGTTAAGAGAAGTGAAAATGATCAGAAATTCCGACTAACTTGCTTTTTGGAGGTTCAAATGAAAATTTTACAAATGGAAAACATTGATTTTTCTCCAAAGAACTAATAAATTCCATCTAAATTTATCCTAAATTTGGCATTTGCATAGGAAAATCGCAGCAAATAAATCAAAATTATGGGTTGAATGAGGAATTTTCACTGATAAGTGTGCTTGAAGAAAAATAAAACAAGATTTCTTGTTGAAATGTCGACAAAATTGAGCCTTTATTCCATGCACGAGTCTGTCCTTGCTAGTCATGTGGCAAATTCATGATTTCTGCAGACGCGGCAGCAAATTAGAAAATTGAAGGGGTGAGTTTTTCGGATGAGGCCAACCATTAGCTGAGCCAGGCCAACTTTCCCGGGCGAGAAACCACATTTCACTCTGTGATAAATTGTGTAAAATTCTCCTCGAAAATTTTCTCAATATATATATATCGCAAAGGGAGAGGGAGCTGAATGTTTTCTGTGTAGTTTTGCTAGAGAATGGAGTTTCCTGGCTGTCGAGAAGGGTTGCACACAAATTATTCTGTGAAGTGAAAATGCGCCTCCACCACTTTATGAAAATAACATATTTTCTGCCACACAAAAGCTACCACTGGTGGAGGCAAAAGTTTTTCCACTCAAGCCACCAATTTTCAATGAAATTCTCATTTCCCCATGAGTGCAGGACAAGGGAGAAAGACGGCCAACCATGAGCGAGCGTCGCGTGAGCACAAGCAACTATAAGCCGTCCCATTTGCAGACCCGCACTTGTAATTTCATCAGGACAATGCCCAGTGTGCACAGCAATGGGGGAAGGGGGGACGAAAAGTGGAAAATTTGTTGAAAATGTTTCTGATTTATTCATGCTGCCAAAGTAATTTTGATTATCAACATCCGTTTCTGGCATTATATGAAATAGTTGCAACTCTTTCGCCGTCATTTATCGCGAAAACATGTTTTCAAACTGGTGCTCCGAGCGCAAATTGTGTTAATATAATTTGTGCACAAGGAGATGGCGACAAAAAGGGGAAGGAGAGAATAAGCGCAAAAATATATATGCCATGGGAAAATTGTTCAAAAACTAATAATGTTGCAAAACTATATGGTGGGATAAAAGTTTTCTACAGCATTTTCCACATATAATTGTTGCTATTGTGCATTATAAATGGGGAGAAAATTCACTGTGGAATTGTGAGGAAAATTTAATAATTTTCTCCGTACGCCCACTTTCACCGCACAGAGCGACGCAGAAAATGGGAAAATTCTACTCAAAGAGCATTGCATACCTTACTGAAAATACAATTTGTATTTTTAATTAGAAATTTCATCTCAATTTTATCTGGCAGTTATGAAATTTTCTATGAAATTGATAGAGAATTCCCATATCTTTGGCAAGGGAATGAATTTTCCCCTCAGTTGATGAATATTTCCAGATTACTCAGCGTAATTAGAGTTAAAGTTTAATTGTGAAGCTCTCTAATATTTAGGGTTGTGCAAAATGCAAGGATTCGATACGTTTTCTCATTTCATTCGGAGTCAAGCTTGACTGACAGGAGCATTATTCGTCACTTCGCAGCTTAATTTTTTCATTACTGCATAAATTACGGGTGAATAACTAAAAAAAAACTGAAATACTTTCCTTAATTTATGTCAATGGTTTTGATAGAATCTCACTTTTGGACATTTGATGATTTTAATTGAGTTTTATCTATGAAATACTTACGTGAAGCACTTAGATATCCGTGGTTTATTGTTTTCCAATCTGTAACAAAAATAGAGTCATTAAAACACATACAAAGCTATGTATATAATCGCATTTTAATATGCAATGAACTACTCAATCCAATAGATTTTCACTCCAAATGCATACCACGAAGCCGCGATGGGAACAAAGAGAGAGTGAATACAGATTCTGGAATTAATAAGGGAAGAAAATGCCCTGCACGCCGCTCCCAAATGTTGCCAGTGACAGAAGCCATAAATTACCCGGCGCCTCCACGGCTTAAACGGGTATAAATCGGGTAAATTGGTCATTACGACACAATTGAATCGTGAGATCCCCGCTCGATGACGTGCACAGAAATTGATTTGTACTTTAATCTACCCTCAGCCGGGGCGACACCCCCGAATTGACAACTTATCACCCATATTTTGCGCGTCCCTCCATTCAATTTTCTCTGGCATCGCACGTGGAGTTAATATTCGGCACACAATGGCGCACACTGGTTGATGGGCTGCCGAGAGGGTGGCATTATATATGAATTAAATGTTTCAATTCATTGAAAATATTGCCGAGGCATTTAATATTTTTGGGCTCACTCGCTCGCCAATTTCACCCCAAACACGTGGGGCGTTCAAACAGCCGTAAATTTCCCATCGAACGGCACAAATCCCCAAATTAACCTGTTAAATTTTTACAAACAGATGTGCGTGTTTGAATAAATAAAATGGTGGTTGTGGAAGTTTTTCGGCCGCTTTTCGGGTGGGCGCGGGAAAATCCCATCTTTTTCCAGGACACTTCTTGTGCGTCTCGCGCGCCCGAGCGACCACTCATGTGTGTCCCATAATCACATTATCGGGATCAATGTCAACAGCACATTTATGTATTCATGGGCCCAATGTGTACATGCACGATGATAATATTATATCGACAGGGTGTTTCGGGGGTGGGCGACTCGGAAGGTGCAATCGCTGAGCAGATGCGGCCGCCCGCTTTTCCCCGATAGTCGCTCAATGGCTTTTCGCACCGGGAATTGGAAAAAGTTCGGGGGTTCGCGGCTGAAGGGCAAAAAGTTTTCCCGATCGCACCGAACATGAGAACTGGTCCGGGAGTGAATTGGAATTTTTATTTTCTGTGTCAATTGATATAGAGACATACATTCGTGTGAGTTGAGTTCGCTGGCGGGGAAATCGATGGACTCAATTGTTTTTATTTCAAACCGATGAACCAACCGACATATTTATTTATTTACCTCCGCTGCTGATTTTTTTATCCCTCCACTTTTCCGATTCCACATTTCCTCCGACAGTCTGGATTTGAGGACGCCGTGTGATCTTGTTTTTATCATCCGAACCCCTTTCGGCGTCATCCAGGGTTGTTGCTCTCGCCCGACTTTAATTGCCGTGCACGGAAGCTCGTGCCTTTAAAATTGCCAACAGTCATATTGAGCTTGAGAGCTCTATAAAGTCTGAATTCCAATTATAATTGCAGCATTTGTGTAATTACGGGAAATTCATTTTACACTTTCCACTGGAAAAATCTCGCAAACTTTTGCTCGATAGTGAAGTTTTTAGTATGATATTTCATCCGTTTAAAGCTATTTTCATGGAAATGTGTAAGCAAACATGTTATCTCAACTTTCATTCCCGACATGCTGACTATTTTTTAATATGTTTTGCAAAAATTCTTTAATCAAAAATTCCATCGCGGACATTATCCTGCGCCAGAGGTTAAATAGGCTCTGACGCCGTGAAAATTCACGGTATTTTCGCTGTTTAAAAATCCACGCTCGCGGACATTGAGGAGACTATATGTGGATCGATTTCAGTGAAATTTAATTATTATGATATGGTTTAAAAAAAAATGCAAATTGGAAGCATGAGGTGAGAGGCTAAATCCATTTCCTGCTGGAATTTCACTTTTTCCCGCGGTAATTTTTCGCAGTCTTTTTTTCTCCAACATCCATTCAACATTGTTTTCCCACTCGCACGCCTGTAATAATCGATTTAACAGCGAATCGTGTAATTTTGCCACATTTTTTCCCACCACCACAATTTTCCATACGCGGCAAATCAGCTGTTTTCACTCATGTTTATTTCATATACTATGTGTAATTATTTTTATTTTGGAAAAAATGTGTGTCTCGACGGTGACGCGAGATTGGCGGCCACAGGAACAGGTAGCGAAGCTTGAGCAGCACCTCCATGGAGGGAAATTGAGGAGAGTTTCTCCATTGTGCACCCCAGCTGACGGCTAATTCACGCGAAATACCAGATAAAGAATACGATATAATTGGATTTGGATGCATGAAATACTGTTCATTTTCGTTGTAGAATGAATCATAATTCGGCGAATGGAAATATCGAAACAGAATAGGATTCACTATTCGACGTATTCGCGCTGGCGATGGGAAAAAAAGCTCACCCTCAAAAGCTCCACCATCTCTAATATAGATACACATGGAAATGCGTTGCCGTCGCTTCGCATTGGGCACCCCGTCCCTCGACGCCCCCCGTCGCGGCGTGCAAGAGTTGACTGCAGACTTGGATTGAGGGAGGGGGGATTTCGCCGGCCGAAATAAAGGCAGAGTTGCGACAAACCGTAACGTGATTATGTCACCCATTCATTTTCAACTTGGACATGACTATTCCCTCTTCGGGCCGCGCATTATTTGGCGGATGAGAAATCTCTCTGCAATATTCTCTGGCGCTGTCTCTCATCGTCATTTTCTGGGTGCCCTCGGAAAAATGGGAAAAGGACAACGAGTGTGCGAAACGCAGGATGTTACGTGCATAAATATGCAGAGTGCCTTCCTTCGTCCTCAGGGCAAATCGCTGGGCGAGTATAATGTGCCTCTATATTCGCCTCAGTTATGCCTTGTCGCCGAAAATGAGCTTAAAAGGCACATGAATACAAATGCAAATCCACTCTATTGTTGGGGATTTTAGCCTCCAGTCAGTTTGGCATAGGCTTTTGTGGGAGAATTTTAAAAATCTAAAATTTCACTACACTTTTGAATGGAAGTGCCAATCTTGCAGTAGACATTTTATCATCACATTTTCTATTCAATTTACACTGAAAATTAAATATATATATATTTGAAATTTAAAGTGATGATAGACTTTTTGATCTGTATTCTAACTAATTAAAGTGGAAAATTAATTATGTGTGGTCTAAAATTGCAAAATTACTTCACACATAAAATGAATTCAGTAATTAACTCTTTCACAACAAGTGTGAAAAGCCTAAAGTCTTGTCATTAAAGTATTTAAAAGCTTTTACATCAACTTTAATTCTATCTTTTGAGAAAAATCCTGTGAGTCAGAAAGGAAATTTTCGGCACAATTCAGAGAATTGTACCTTAGAAATTCACTCTTTTCCACTTACAGCCTCTGCACGTTATTATTCTGGAGTGAAACGTGTTTTTATTATATAATTTGTTAAGATGAAAGGTATTATATTCATAGAAAATAAAAACTGGTGCATTTTTCCACTGCTGTATAGAATAGTTATGATGATGTCTAATGGAAAACACTTCCTCAGAACTGAACTAGACTGTTTAACGCTGTCACGATGAAAAAGTTCAAGACCTATGTTTATATTATGTAATTACCCTCATCAATTTGCTAAGTATTTACAGTACAAATTGTCTCATCCTGTCAAACGTCAGATGTATTTCAGAATTAAATTTAAATTAACCCTAAAGCAGTCCAACGCGAAGAGAATCATGTGCTGGTGAAAGCCGTCGGTTGGACTTCAACTGGCGCGAAGTCACAGCAAGACAGGATTGGGCGTTATTTGACAGATTGTATAGTGAATAATTGGCGTCAACTTGTCCCAGAGGTTTAGTTTAAAAGCTCCTTTATGGTATTTTAGCATTTTCCAGCGCCAATCTGAAATGCTTCCGGCTTAATTGACTGTGCAAAGTGAGGGTCGCCTTCTACCCAGGAAACTTGATGGCAAATAATGTAGATTGATGGCGTCATTTGCGCTGACGAAGGAAGATTGACTGAATGGCTGATGCTTGAAGATATTTTGAGGAAATTGTGAAATTTCCAATCTCGTTGATAGAGTTTTTTTTTCAATACCGAGTAATTTATAGATGAGTTGTCTTTTTCCTGCATTTCCTCCTCATTCGTATGTCTTTTCGAGAGTGATTTACAGGAGGAAATTATATAATTTTTCATCATCTTTAATATCGGAACCGAGTCCGGCACAGCCATCATTATTTTTCCTGGCTGCCCTCGAGAGACATGATGGTCGAGCACGCACACGGACGAGAGGGTGGCTCGCACACACCCTCAGCGCAATGATACGGCGAAACTTCGTGGCGAAAAGGATGAAAAGCTGAGCGTTTTTGGCAGTGTTTGTTCGCGAGTGTCTGTGTTGGTGTGCTTAAGTAAAGTTCCACCAATCGTGGTGGTAGGTGGAGCCAAAAATGCCATTTTTCACCCCATTTTTGTGAAGGGGTGAAAAAGCCGAGGAAAAAGTGTCTGCACGCGCTTGTGTGCGTTCAGCGTTTAGTCATGCACTTCTGTATTCGCACCAATACCACTGTCAATCTCATGCTCAACCGTTGGAGGGTGGTCAGCCAGGGGTGGTGAGTTTTCCTCCTCTCTCCGCCAGAAGGACATCGAGAGTGCGAAAAACTTTCAAATTACATCCATTTTCTATAAGATTTTCTCTTCTTTCAATCGATTTCTGCACCCAGAATCATTAATTCAGTCTTCCTTGCTGGATTTTTCTCCATACACGCTGAATCACACGTTAGACCAAAAAAAACACACTCATATAAATTCCACCGGTCGGAATGTGATCGTTATTAATGGATGGCGCTATGAATAGTTAATTGTAATGAAATTATCTTTGATTTTCTTGTGCAGGGAAAATGGAAATTTACTGGAATATTACTGGACAAATAAGGTGCAAAATATGTTGCACGAGTGAATCATTAAATTTTCCATTGAACATCGCGCGATGGAGAGTTTATTTGCAATTAATTTGCTGGAATAATTCCTTCACCCTCTGCAAATTCACATACATTATTTACTGATTTTCTTCACCGTGGGTTTTCAATTAGGCACCCTCATCAATAACACCGCGAGTTGTGAATTAATTGTAAATCAATTTAAGACAGACACAAAATGGAATATTTTAAAAGATTATCTGATATTTAAATATTTACACCCCCAAAAATTACACTGAAGCTCTTGAATTTTGATAAATTGACCCCACTTAAGAGTCACAAATGATAATAAAGCAGATTGATTTTTGCTGTATGTTCATTTTCAATGCACTACTCTTGAAGTATCGCTAGAATCAATAATTGAGCTGTGCCACTTTACATCTCAAGAGCACTTTTATCCCGGCAATTCATAATGCATTTTCCACAAAAGCCACCAAAGCTATTTGATTTTATTTGAATGCGTTGCTAAACAATAAAGCAGCTTTGCACCAAGAAGGTTTCATTTATAATTTAGATGAATTTTGATGGAGTATCGATTTTGGTGGATGTGAAAAATTCCACCCTTCGGAGCATTTCGCTGAGGTATTGTGAAAAATTAACGCAATTCTCTTAGGTCTTTTGTGTGTTTTAGGCCGAAAACTATAGCTTCATAATTGTAATGTGTGCGGTGCGTGTACAAGAGGGTGGCGGTGGGTGGTGAGCGCGGATAAATAATTTTATCTGCTGCCTCGGCACTACGCTTTGCACTGTATATAAATTTTTTGGCATGGCAGAGAGAGAGAAAGAGCCTTTCGCAATGCAAAGGTATATAATTTACATACAATTTGTACTTATATGTTTTTAGCAAAAAGCCCACGGTGTACATGAAATAAAATCCCTGACGCATACAAAGTTCTCTCGCTCTCTATTTCGCACGTTTTCCATTTTCCAAACCCATGTAGGTATTATACATGTGCGGAAATGTATATAAATTTCGACCGTTTTTGTGTACTCAGGCCTACTGAGCGGCAATGCAAAATCCTCGCATGGATTTTGTGCCATGGCAAAAAGTGCGAATGAGTCTTCAGTTTCGAAATGAGTGCGTCCCGCAGCCCGTGCCTCTTATTAGCTCGCAAAACACCCCATCGCGGCCCACCCGAATTCACCGTGCACAGCGTCCTGCACGATTTCACGAGGGGCGAAAGGGTTTCGCTCACACTCTCGCCACGCCATGTCCAATCCTCAACCCTCAGGCCTGTTTTTGATATGTCTCTAACTTCGAGTCTCCACTTCGTCTCACACACAAATGCCATGCACTGAATGCATGGATAAATAATGCCATGAGAGAAATTGAAGCGCAAGGCAGGCAAAATAGATTCAATGTAACGTACGCTCATTACAAGTTCTTCAGAGAGATTTAACGAACAGAAAAATAGAAGAATGACAACGTGAATAACAAGAAAACAAAGATACCGGAGAATGTTCGCAATTCTTTGATGCGACATAGCAATGTGAACAACTGACAAGACAGCTAAAACGTAAGTGTAATCTAAACAAGGAAATTCCCCCAAAAGTTTCAGAGAACTAAGGAGTGTTTAGGAGAAAAGATGAAAATTTCGTAGGTGAGAAGAAGACAAGAAAGACGAGCGAATATCAAAGAATTATGTGACAAAAGATTCCTCTTGGATTTGCCCACAATTTAGTTCAGTTATAGAATATATAATCAAGTTCAGAAGGGCAGTGAATTCACATTAATTTAAATTGTACTTCCAGCCAGCAATTGTGCTCCCCTTGGTGGAGGAAACACCCTGGAAAAGTGAGTGCGGGGGTGAATTTTCACCGAGGGAATCTCTTGGCTCTCCACCGCCATCAACATTTTCGCATCAGCAACAACCCAGCATGTATGCACAGTCGGCAGGCAACGCATATATCCGACCGTATCAGCAGTTTCAGTGGGTGGTCGGGGGGTGGGGGTGGGCGCTGAAAGTACCATACACACATTTTAGTTTTTGTGTGCCAGCGTCATCAAAAGCCCGTGCACTGACGGCTTTAGAGTGGTGCAGAAAAAATATCTTCGCAGCACAAATTATTTAAAAAGAGAGTATTTTTCCGCAAAAGTGCGGACTTTCGAGGACTCCTTGGGCGGCGGGGGTGTGGATAGTCGCCAAGGGCTGCTCCTGGTCACCGAGGCGATGGCCAGAAAGCGTGCGCAATGTCTTTGTGAGCGAAGGCGAGTGGGTGGGTGGGCGGAAGAGTCCAAAAACAAAACCGCCACGAGAGTAAGGACGGCTTTTTGCGTCGTAACGATGGCGTCCGGTTTTGCCCTGGTGCGCCTGTGTTGGGCGAAAGGGTTAAAGGGTTAGCGACACTGGAAGGCAACCATTATGGGGGTGGCAAAGAGAGGGAATAATGGCCGAAATTTTTGGTGTGCACGACTAATATGGCTGAAATTTGCTTGGGCGATTTGGGAATCATCGTCAGACTTTTATGATGGGACTCATTAAAAATCCTCTCCGGCCGCTTTCGCACTTTCACCACACGCGGACGCACCTTCCTGATGGTCTCTCGGCCATTTAGCGAAAGTCATTTTTTCCAGTATCATCTCCAGCACGCGAGGGTGGCAACTTTCGGAAATGATGGAGATTTGTTTTTACGATTCACACCATTCATTTTTCGCACACGCCGGAGAGAAGAGGAGAAGGTCAAATTATGGCCCTGCTTTTAGGCATGGCCGCATGTGAGAAAATGAGTGGCTCAAATGGCGTGATTCTTCCCGAAAAAGGATCTCTCCGACAGCGGAAGGACTAAAATATTGTGTGCATAAAAGGGTGGAAATGGCTTTCACCTGATGCCATCGGGCGAGAATAAAAAAAAACATGCGAAAGGCAATTTTGTCCTCTGGGATCTGTGCGAGGCTCGAGTAATTACATAAAATCTCTCTCTATATCCTTTCTGCTGAGGCCACTCTCTATCTTTGTTACACTTTTTTATGTGCGCCCCGTTCAATGGAAATACACTTCCTTCCCCGCGGGCTTCCAGAGCTTCTCCACTCCTGAGCACAAGTGGACAAAACCCATTTCCCAGCAATTTTATGCTTACGGCAATTTCCAACGGCCGCCCCATGAGACAGAGTTCCGGTGTAAGAATTTAGACAATTCGCCGCTCAAATCGACATTACGATCGATATAATATAGCAACCTCTGTAGGCGCAGTGAAAGCGAATTGTACATATCAATGGGAGCCCCGCTCCACCCCCGGCCCCGGCCCCGCACCACTGGACTTCGATTAATATAATGCGAGGCTGTGCAAAGGACATCGGGTCAAGCTCGAGACCATAATAGCGGCATTCAGTCAATAAATTGAATCAACCTAAATTGATCATGAAATTAATGAAATTTCGCTTCCATCACTAGATTCGCACGCGAGTTACATGTGAGCGGCACAATTGTGGCGAACTCGCGAATGAACTTCTAAATTCGCTCAATATAAAAGGCTTAAAAGTTCAATTACATAAATGTCACACAAATGATGTAATATCAGAAAATAATATTTAATACGCAAAAGTCTGTGGGTGTTTTTAAAGGCATTCACTTAAAAAGTCTGATCTAAACATAGAAAGAATACTTTCCGTCAATTGCCAAATGACTTCAGTTGTATTTAATTTAAAATTTCTCTCAGAATCATCAGATTTCGTTTAATCTAATCTAGATACTTTGTCCATTAAATTTGCTTTGTGTGATTCTTATTTAGAATTATTCTGCTTCATGTTCCAATAGATTCTCTGGTCTCTAACTCATAGGGATGAGGACATTGTTACTGTCTGAAGGCTTCAGGTAACATCATGAATTTCTCGCTCTAACAATTCATTAATTACTGTTGCTTCTCAAAATTCCTTGAAAGCGAGAAAAATACACGGAATGCATTTTCATTGACACACATTAATTTCCACGCTGCAGACCTTATTCTCTTTTTTTGGAGTCATTGACACACGCGACGAGCGTGAATTTCCTCACACCCCATCTGAATAATAATAATAATAAATATTTAATTCATGCTGTTTTAAAACCGATGATTACTCGCTCGCTTTCACCCCAGAAACCCAACTTCGTGAGGCTTCAACCCTTTCGCCAGTTGTTGCTCCTCCGTCAGCCAGATGGCGCCACCGGTCAGGGGTTGATTTTTGCCAATCCACGGCATTTTTCCTCGGCGCCGTTGTTGCGCTCGGCGCGGCTGTGTGGGTGAGAAAGCGCGCCAAAAGCTCGGCCGGCAAGAGGGGTGGCCGTGTGTGTGTGCGCGGTCACATGGATCAGGGGTTGCAGTGCGACAGTGTTTGTGTTCGGCTGGGAAAAATTCGCGACGTTCAATTTTTGCGCCAACGAGAAGCATTAGCCTAGGACTTTGATAACTGCATTTCGTTTTTAGGTTTTTCAGTGCGAAAAAATTTTTGTCCCAGTGTGATGTGTCTGGTGCGTCATGCTTTCTGCTGGAGGCTTCTTTGGTAAGTGTTCAGTGATTGATTGATATGATTTCTCGTGCTGGGAAGGGCGCCGAGAGGGGCGAGGGCGATTGTGGGGGTGGCGCTGGTCGGCTCGGCGTCTTGGGCGGCACGGCGCGTCGTGCCAGACAGCCTAATTGATCACTAATTGCCCCGTTTATTCGCAATATCACTCAGTGCCTCTGCCGTGGGTGTTTTGAGGGACGCCCGGTGTGGGTGAGTGAATTCTACAGTGATTACCTATGGCCACAGTGATTTGATTATAAATATGGTCGCCGGGGGTGTGAGGGTGGTGCATGGCGGTGGTGGCGCTCGCCCCATAGCCAATTTATACGGTGTTGATGATCATTTGAATAATGTGCATAAGGCAATTCTCCCACAATTAATTCAGCGACTCAACTAAGCGTTCTAAAGGCCAACTCTTCTAGAAGCCATGCATCATCGACTCTCCAATAAAATACAACAGCGGAAAGCATCTATTTATTAACAAAGCGTATCTGAAGCGTCTCCTCTGCCATATTGATCCGCACCAGTATTTACATGGGCCTCCGTTGAGCGTCTGCAAGAAAAAGAGAGAGATGGTCAAGATGAGTTTTTCGGTGTTGCTCTTCGCGCACTACTTTTGCGCAGACAATCGTTATTTTTGGGGACTTGCGAACCCTTTAACTTTTCACATAAGCAATTCAGAGGCGTCTTCTCATCCCTCACAACCATTCATGCAGTGCTTTGCGTCCATTCGAAGGGTGATTTTCACCCCTTTTCAGGACAAGAAAAGATGCGTTCGCCACGATAGAAAGACACTTCAAAGGGGGAAAGAGAATTGCTGTGCGGATTTTCTATGGACATTTTGGTCGAAAACAGTCTCTCTTCGATGCCAAAAACAGTCCCAAATAACGTTGATTCCCGATGCAAATGCTTATCTCCCCCACCCCAAGCGCCGCACAGAGTTCCACCGCCTTTCTCAAACACATAAATTCTCTGCGCTCTACACACACGATTGAGGACATGCTCGTCTCCTGTCCGTGTGTGCATCCATCTGGGCGGCTTTTGCGCACAAGAGCCGTTTTGTGAGTTTTCCGCAAGTTGTGGAAAATGGGAAAAAGCATCGCTGTGTGTGTGAGCGTCGGAGACTCCATTTCTGAGACATATATCGAGGGGGCATCGACAAAATGGAGCACTCAATACAGCCGAAGGATGGCATGATTTTCATGATCCACATTGCAAGTGGGAAAATATGTATTTTACACTGGATTTTTCCCGCCGATACAGATAGGAAAATAAGTGAGTTTTTTCACTAAAATATCCTCTCTCACGACTTTTCATCTTTGACGCTCATGCGCCATTCTCAAATGCAGCCACGGTGGGTTTTTTTCCTCAAGCGAAGAGTTTTTTTTTTCTCTGTACTTTGCTATATAATATATGATTTATTTAAAGGTCATTATGTGTTATTGTTGAGATATTAATTTTTTCACAATCGACCGTGAGTTCATTGAACATGAATGGGAAATTCAAGTTCGCCGAACGAACACTGGCGGCGAAGAGAAGCCGTGGAAAATGGCTGAAAGCCGTCGGTAGATTAATTGCAATGAAAAGTTTTGCCTTATATTGCCATAGACAGGACTGAAAATTACGGATTCATTTCACCTCGCACAATAATAATTCATTAGGGAAAGCCAAAGTGGAAGTTGCGTGTGGTGGGAAAATAGGGAAGCCTTCTCACTCTCTGCATATAAAACTATATATTCTCTGTATAATATTTTAGTTTGGATAAAGTTCGAAGGAAAAATAAATAAACAGGGTGACTGAATAATGCTTAATGAGTACTTGTTCCATGCATTCATTCCCTAATACATCGTCAAGAGCTTTCATGTTGGCTGGGGAGGAAAAGTTTTGCCGGAAAATTAATAAATTTTCCACAGAGAAATATAAACTTTTCACCACTTCATGTTTATACCTGGAGCTATATTTTCAAATACGCTCCTCGTGGTGGAAGCTGCGGCGAAAGGATGTGCATACATCACTAAATACACTTTGCCAGGATGATAAAAGTGCTATTTACAACCTCCTTAATATCCCGCCTCGATAGAGCGATGCAGGAAATTTATGCAAGCATCATTATCAGAGTACACAGAGTGCTTTGGGCATCGCTTTCTCAATGCATTAATATTGCTTTCACTTTATTATTAAAATTCCTTTTGTGATTTCAGAGGGAAACAAAATCTGTTGTGCTGCTCTTGCATAGATACATGTTTATTTTTAAATAATCACATTGAAGGGTGTGAAAATGTAGAAGTTTCGCTTACACAACTCAATCAATAAAATCTTTACTAATTAATATTTAGTCGCTTTTATAACGCATTCAGTGCATAAAAATCAAATGTTACTTTTTCTACGTGATTTTATTTGATGAATTCATAATAAATGAAAGAATAAGTAAATAAATTCATTCGAAAACATTCAGTACTATTTACACATTCATTGTCAATTCCTATCAAATCAACCGTAATGAAGAGAATTCTTTCCTTCTTCCTTTTCCGGCGCTCTTCTCTCTCTCTCCAGTCCAGGCGAACAATTTCAAGGAGTATTGGAGAAATTTGCAATGATCGCCTGAATGGGCTTCAAAACTCGGGGTGAGGGTGAATTTCATTTCAATACAGACAACTCAATGGTCATGAAAGCAAACAACATCTCGAATCTTTACGATTCATAAAGCTCAACACTTGAAGCTTAAATATCTCTCGTCTATATAATCATCATCATCCATCCAGCACACCCACCCCAACCGATCCACCCCAGCATTATGGTATGCTTCAAGAGACTCAATGGGAGGGAATAATGGCCAGAGATTAAGCCCCCATGCGATGCCCCACACCCGCATTAAAAATATCCTCAATATTTGTGCTCTTATATGAGAATTATTCTACAATTTGGCAAACACCCAGAACAATTCGGCAATTCCCTATTGCCTAAGCACATTTTTCAGGGGGTGGCGCCAGGACACGACCGAAAGAAAGGGGTTGAGATTGAAGAAAAATTGAATAGAATTCCTTGAATATTGATGAGAGTTTCAGAGCTAAGGGAAAACTTTCTCTCCCCATCGCAGCCATTAGTGCGAAGGTTGGAGTGAGAAATGAAATTTCAGAACATTAAGCAGTAATGACTTTTGCCTTACTTTATTCTAATGAACGTGTATCCCGACGTATCCGTCTAATTAATTTCAATTCAAACTCAGGGCGACAACCCCATTTCACCACCACTTCCACCCATTCTTCTCGGCATTGCAGAGGGAGAAGGAGAGCGGTGAGAGGGTGGTTTAGGATGAATGTGGGGTTTCTTTCAGTGAGATGTGCGTCATGAAATTTTCATGAGGCGTCTTCTCAACTTCAACCCATTCTTTTCCACCCGGAATGGACAACACTCAATAAATCAACGTCATTCGCCCTCTTATGTCACTCTCTCGTCCCTCGGCTCTGCCGTGTCCATCACGGCGCTCCTCTGCTGGGTCGGGGTGCGCCTCCCACCCATTAGAAATATTATAAATTCAAACAATCTTCCACCCACTCGGCTATTTGCTCAGCTTCTGCACAAATGATGCTTACTTTCGCCCACCCACCATGGACCAATTCTGTCCGCTCCAGCTCGAGAGCCCTCCTCATCGTCACGAGTCCCGGCCCATGACTCTCTCCCCCCGCAGCCAATCCCTCTGCCCAGCTCACAGTTTTCAAAGGAAAAGACCACGCTCACCTCCGGTGGTGCGAGGCAGGAAGGCCGAGAAGAGTTCACCGACTAAAACTGGAAACTTTTCACTAAACAAATAAAACAAAGTTTAATAAAGGGTGGTCACGGGTTTTCCGCTTCTACTGAACTCAAAAACTTCTCCTTGTGTATTTTGCAATAACTCTCGCATAGACAACTCTGCACCGCGCCATTGTGTTGCCTCGAGGAGTGTCTAGAAAGTTCAATTTGAGAGCATCCTCGCCATCTTAATGAGAATAATTCATCAGCCACAGTGCTTTCTGCCACGCTCACGAGCACAGAAAGCAGTTGGAGGAGCGTGAAAGGTGCAAAAGATGATAGTTGAGGGGAGACGGAGCACAATTTTCAATTATCCCCAAGACCCTCACTATGGCAGAGATGAAACGGGAACATAACGCAATAATTAAATTTCTGTGTAAACACAGAAATACTTTTGGCCAAAGGGCGGCTCATTGCTAAATAACAAGGCATCGGGACAACATACAAGATGAGAAAAATTATAATAGAAATTCTATGTTTTAACCATATAAGATGCATTCTTAGCATTTTTCATTTGACTTCTATCTCTTATGGCTTGAAGTCAAGCTAGTTTTAAGTGGTAAAAAACAGGATCAGAAGTGGTGCACTGGAAATATCATGAAGTAGATGTGTTAAAATGATCCAAATATATTGTATTTAACTGGAATTTTATACCCTTTGTTTTTATACAAAATATTATTGGAAAATCTTCAGTATATTGAGTAAAATCGGGTAATAATTCATAAAAGATCGTTGATTTGCGGTAATTGTAATGAATTTAGTTAATTTTCACTCTTGGTTTTCAAAGATACACTATTCCAGCATCAATAAAATCGATTTACCAAATTCAATGTTTCGTATTAGAATTTGAAAACAATGATAAAACTGAAAGACAAGTAAGAAATGTAATATGACTGTACTTTCAAATAAACAGTTGTCCACCCCTTGAGTCACTCGCTCCGCTGCGGGGATTCGCCATGTTGTCATTTTCTGGAAAAATTCTTACATTTTCCCTTTGTCATGTTGCTCTCTTGACCATCAGAGACCGCTCTTGGGCGGCGGGGCGCACATTTGAGAGCTCCTGAGCTCTCTGTTACTGTCGCCATCGCCGCCCCACACGAGCTCACGCCCAAGGGAGTACAAGGGTGGCCGGAGAAAATGTAAGGAGCGCTGGTGGGAGAGCTGTAGTGCAAAATTCCGACATTGTTGTACTTTGCAAATGGAAAATGTTTTGCTGCTCTTGCTTTTGTTGTTTTCATTTTAAATTTGTACATCATGCCCTCCACCCCCCGCCCGCCCGCCGTGGGGGGGTGCAATTCATTGTGCAGAAGTGCAGAGTGCGGAGGGCGAGCAGTGCCATTCTCCTCGAGGATACAACCCATGGAGTAATGAGATGGAAATTTCAGCATCTGCACTTTGTACAATTAAAATAAAACACTCGCACAAAGTGTATTTCACATGCTGTCCGAGTGTATGAAAATAAAATTTATAGATGTGTTCAAGCTGAAATGTTGGGACAAATAATTGTTTTTCCTCCTCCTCGTGCACCGGAACCGAAGTGGGTGGGGGGCGAACATTTTATTTTAATTCATTTATCACTGTCTTCAAACGGTTTTGCACTGTTTCGCTACTGAGAATCCATTAGAATATTGTTTATCTCCACCTCGCAGTGTGGGCCGCAAAACACCCTTTTTCCATTTGCCCCACCCTCCCGCCCGTGGGGCGGAGAAATTCCTCAGCAGGTGAATAAAATGCACAATTGCATTAGGGAGAGGAGTATCAATCGAGGGGGGGAGACAAGTTCTCATGGCCCAGAAAAGCGTCCAATTGCATTCCCCGACAAAATGCGAGGCAGG
Organism: Phlebotomus argentipes; assembly: GCF_947086385.1. Taxonomy (NCBI): domain Eukaryota; kingdom Metazoa; phylum Arthropoda; class Insecta; order Diptera; family Psychodidae; genus Phlebotomus; species Phlebotomus argentipes. The sequence goes on along the minus strand of NW_026776177.1, from coordinate 17,005,276 downwards.
CTGGAAAATTTCCTGAAATAATTATTTCCACACACTATCGCCATGTACATCTCTCGTGCATATTTTACAATTGTGATACATTGCATTGATAAAAGATGGTGCACGCAAATGTGGAACATTCCATGGAAAATTGAGGCATTGCGAAAAATTACATATGAAAATTTCGTACTTCTTCATCAATAGCGCGCACTGGTCTAAATTTAATTTTCTGCAATCTTTATGGCATCGCAGTGTTAATTTTACTTTATTGATACTGGTCCGAATGATTCTCATTTACATTAAAATATTGAGATACCAGATCAATACGGGATTTGTTGAAATTTGCGATGACGGAAGTGTTAAAATTACAACCGGATGAAGTTGTTGCATAATTCTTTCACAATCATTCAGTGATTGTACAGAAATACTGATTGATTTCCTTTCCCAAGTTAGCTATAATGAAGTGAGCTTTTTTGATCTTTTAATGCAATGAAGAATGATTTTATACTTTCCTCATTTAATTCCTCTTATCTTCAAATTAACTGCAGAAAATGGTTTCTTTTTTCCCTCAAAAAGCTCTCTTTTCCATCTACAAATAATGTAAATTCACTTCGTCTCGTTCAAAACAGCTCTCGCTCTATCTCTGGACACTGTGCTGGGTGGAGACCAAGACGAGTGGGTGACAAATAGAAATTCTGCTGAAATTACTAATTTATAGTTTGTGAAAAGTGGTCACCATATGGGGGATTTCGTGGACTGTGTGAAACTCGAGGGAAATAGTGGAGACTTTCGGACAAAAAGTTCGTCAAATGCCAGATTTTCTAACATGTTGAATCCCATAAATGGGTGCAACCACATTTGAGAAGTAAAGTCACAAACTACACGACACACAAAGTTTCACTATGGGTCCTTTTCGTGGCCCGAAATGTTGGAATAATCAGAGGAATGTCGTCGTGGAGTGAGCTGGAGCATCACAGTCCGTCCGCATCTCCTCCATCTGCTCCTAATCAAGTCATGGCTCACATTTTCTGGGACAGTAATCTCTGCACGGCAATGAGGAGACGTCCAGAGATCAGACGGCTGAATGATGAAAATGCTGGCATCACGAGTGGCCTTTTGAATTAAAATCTCACATCGGAGTCCAAATATGCATTTTCTATTTTCCTCATTGGGTGGCCGCCACCCACTTGTCGCCCCTTTCGAAGCGTGGAGGGGGGCGGAGGCGGGTGGGAAAAGTCAGAAAACCCGCTTGGACAGAATAGTCGAATGGCATTAATATAACTCAAGCCACCCTCACACTGTGCCGCATTTCGGGATGGAAAATGCTGAAGATTCCAGAGACCTGCCACAAGAGCTCTCGCTCGTCCACCACCCAGGGCAAATCCGGAGCTCCACCATTTTCATGTCCGTCCGCCGCCCACTCCCGCCCGACCCGGGCTCTCTGTGTGTGCACTATCAAGAGCGCTCTGGGCCGCCCAACGGGGTGGATAAGGAAGGAGACGGAACACCTTTTCATCCATCTAACATATAATTCTCCCAAGCGATAATGGGATTCTCATGCGATAACTCCTCGCTCCCCGCACATCCACACTTGCTACAATTTTAATCTTATCAACATGGAAAATATAATTGCATTTATTGAAAGTGCACTAACGATTTCTATGTATGCCTTTTGTGAGGAGCTCAAGGGAAACTTTTGCACAAAATGTGGATTATTTTCACATTGGACGGCAGAAGTAATTCAATTACACCACAAAAGGGTGGATCAATTCGAGCAAGACCAGCGTTTTCAATCTCCAGAGGAGATTATGGTAAAACATGATATTCTCACACATCGCATGGTAATTGGTGTAATAATACATTCTATATGCGGACTTTTCGATTGTTTTATGCAAAAATCAATACTGTATTGTAAGTATTTTCAAATGCACCCCTTAAAATACCTTCGACTACGTGAATATGTGCAAGTGAAGAGCGAGTTCAAAGAAATTTTGACGTCATTTTGACGTGAAACGAGTTTTACTCCAAAGAAATTATCCATCGCACATGAAATGACGTCAAAATATCAGTGGTTAGACGATTATGAAATTACTACTGGACTAAAAACGATGAAAATTGTAGATTTTGAGATGGTTTTTGTTAAAAGAACAAACACATAATAAATTTTTTAACCAAATTCCGACAGAATTTTCACATAAACAGACTATTTTCAATTTTAAAAATTGGTTAAACTTTTCTTTCTGTTTGTCTGAGAATTGAAACAATAATTTTTCATAAAATTAATTGGAACTCCGGGAAAATTTGACGAAAAGTTACAAAATTTCCAGGAGTTTAACTAAATTGGATTGATGCACTGAAAAAAGCGCAACTTTGCAGATGAAATTGCAACTTGAGTAATATTTCATACAGTTGTGCGCTTCCTTGAAGTACATCGAAGCCTCGCTCTTCGGCACAAAAAAAAACTCTGTCCTTTTAATGATCAACGATGTCGACACAAGAGAACATAAATAGCAGAGCCTCCCCCTGAGCCTTGAGCCACCCGCATATGCATGAAGTGGAAACGAATGGTTTTGAACTACTCCTCTGAACGATGGCCAGTTATCGTGCAGCCTGGAGAGGGAATTGGACACCAGTGGCTTTGGCCATGTTGAAAAACCCAAAGGCGGTCGTTGGGGCGACTTTGCACTAGCATCGCCACCCCCGAGAGCCCCACCCGACGACGAGGGTGACACGGGAAGCTAGGAAAATAGATGTCGTTAGGAAAATAGGCGGCTAGCTGGCGGCCTCGTAGTGGGGATGGGGCGAGAACTTTCATTAATTCACCCAAGCCAAGGGTGGGTGGCCATGACGACAAAAAGGCTGAAAATTCATATCTAACACTCCCGTATAGACTCCTTTTTTGGCATGCTAAATGCCCGTGGATGTACATAATTCAAGATGTAATTTACGACACGCTTAGGTTATTGGTCGGTTTCACTTCACTTGGTGCCGACCATTTGGGGTTTAGCCCTCCGGTAGTCATGCGACGCTGGAAGACTGCGTCGTCGTGCGGGTGTGAGAAAATTGAGAAGCCCAAAATGTCCCCAATTGAATTTCTATCGTAATGCGATTTAATTTAATTTATATGCAGTCTAGACGGGCCAAATTGGGAATACATCTCTGAGAATATTGCAGGCCCACTCGATGATGGTGGACAAAAACGGATTTACAATCTAATTTATCTTGCTCCAGCACTTACAAAGCTGTGATCCACACTAGCAAATTGAGCTCTCTGTCTCACTCTCTCTCCCTCTCTCTCACACTCTCTCGCCCAACGCTTGGCGGAGACTTAAAATGCGAATCAAATTTTCGACAATCTATAAATTAGGAGTGCTGCAGCGATGCCGAAGAGGTCAAGGGATGCGAGACGAGCGACGTCACTCCTCTCAGGCGCTTCGGGCGGAGGAACGGTGAGGAAAACCAGAAGAGCACTTTGTGCAACTTATTTTGAGTTTCGCCCCTTTCGTCGCTCCACCATCCCAAGGTAACACCAAATCCCATGTGATTCGCAGTCCATGTGATGTGGTGAACTCTCTCTCTCTCGCTCCTCCTGTGTCTCCACAGCGACATTGTCACCAACTATCGTATAGTTCCTATTCTAGATTTATATGAAATATGCAACTTAATATAATTCATCACATACATAGCATTTCGTCCTAGCCACTCTCGCTTCCACCGCATGCTCGACAGGATGAAATGCACAAAGTTGACCATCTCCAGGCAACTTGGAGGCATCCGACCAACTGGTCAGTGCCTGAGGCAGCCTCAACTCTAAAATTTATAGTTAGAAATTTAGTTAATTATTCAGCTGAATAATTTTCAGAAAATTCTCATTCACCGAACAACTCTAACGTCACTAAATGACTCGTCCGAGTGCAGTTAATCGCAAAATATATGATAAATTAATGGGACAATGTTTTAAATGTGCACTGAACATCAAACTCATGTACAGAAAGAGTTGGAGAGTTAGTTTAAAGGTTTAGTTTTTTTTTATAGTTTCCTAAGATTATCTGATCACTAAGGATAATTCTATGCATTCCCTTTTGTAGATATTTCGCTTCCTGAATACAATTACAGCCTCATATTCAGTCCTATTGACACGTAAGAGCAAACATTTGGTTCTTTCGCCTGACTGAGAATCCCTCATTAGACAGTCGCACGTAATTTCTGCAAATGGCGATAGTGCATAAAGTGAAAGAAATTTGCGAGAACAATGAACTCCTCTATTCCTCGTTGAGGTCTTCTTATCCGTATCTGTGCAGATGTGAATTGTGGGTGCGCTCCGGGTGGGATTGGCAAGGAGAGTCCAATTGGTGCCAGACATTGAAATAACTTTGCATGCAGGCCGCATTGGCGGCCTGAATGGTGAGTGTCTGATAAAGAAAGGTGGACGGTGGCCATATATAGAGGGGATATAATGGGCCAGGAATAGTATTTGAGGCTCTCTTGGCACAGGGAGAGTAGTTATTTCGCCTCGCCAACAATGCCATCCGACCCATCATTGTCCCCGCATGCTGGAAGGGATGGACTTTCTCTCATCTTTATTTCTAATTATTCCCAACTATAAATTGACTCTGGGGTCAGTCCGGAATTCGGGGGCGGAAAGCTTAGGAGGGAATGTATGTCTGGGTAGGATTTAAATGGGCGACCATTGAGCATGGCCGGGAAAGAGGAAGCAAAGAGGGAATTCTATTCACAAGCGGAAAGGTTTCTCAACATTTAATGCCGCACAGAGATCCATGTGCGGCATGGCTGGCGATGGGATGGGCGATTTGACGTGGTTTCTTTCGGGTGTCAAATTTGCCTTCAACCTCTCCCAATGCTTATGTTTAATCACAATTTATTTCGTATGAGAAAACGTGAAGGGGGTTTAGAGTCGAGCAATTTATTCAATTATATCACCACTATAGGACCCTCTGCGCACTTGAGTCCATGGGCATTTCCATGGAAAGTTAGTCTCCAGTGCCATAATTTTCAATTAGGCTTCAGGACTGTGCGGAGGAGTTTCACCTGCGGACCCCGGGACCCTTTTCTAAGGGGGCGCCCAGTGAGTGGGAGGCTTTAACTTTTGGAGTGGCGCACAAAAGGAGGGAAAGGACCCATGGCCTGAATTGGTAGTCAAACAAATAATGTCTAGAGCACATCTACAAAACATCTAATCAAGCCACGGAAAACTTGCTCCGCACACAAAGCGTCTAAATTTCATCCCTTAGTGCTCAGAGGGGTTTTAGACATGTGGACCGTCTCATCTGGGGTAGCAAAACTGCTTTACCACTTTGACTCTCTCTCTGTTTGTATTTCAGTTTCATTAGAATATTCGTTATCCTTGCCAGGAGAGCCATGGCGTACGTGCCACATTTCACTGGTCAGCACACAATGCTTTCCTCTCCGCACTAAAGTTTCGTATAAATATTCATCCCCCGGTCCGAAGGAAGATACATCTCTGGGTTTTCTGGGAATGACCGTATAAAGCGACCCAGCCCTATTCTCGTTTTATTCATCATCCTTCTGTTTTTGCTACAATATTGTTCTACACCACCCCCAAAAGCATGGGTGGGCATGTGAAGAAAATGAATTCACCCGGGGATCCGCCACCCCAACCACCCCCCCTCCCCCTTCCCCCGCTCCGGCGGGGGAGAAATTCTAAATTTGGTCTCAACATCAAATAGTTGGCTGCAGCCCCAAACGGACAGAAGGACGCCCGCCCCACCCGCGCATCGCAGGACCTCAGAAGTGGTAGGGAAAATTCTCTATTTTAATCATTTATGGCCACCACCCAGAAGCATTGTGATAAGGATTTTCTATGGCACGAGAAAACATGGCGTCCTCTTGTGTGGCTTTTATTGCTCCTCTCCGGCTCTATTTTATCCCCGAATGAAATATGAATTAGACAAAATTCCATCAAAAGTCAGATAGGAGAGATGCTGTGCTCTTGGCACTCTATCCACAGCACCAAGGCGTGTGCGCCCATTTAAGATTCTCAGGCTCATGCAAACTCACGTCAATTATGGGTGTTAAGGTAAAGATGCTGATGTCGACACTGATATATGTAAGGAATTGTATGCTCAACAGATGCCTCAAGTGAGCTTTGTCCAATCTTACGTGTTAATGAAATAATACTGATACAATCTCAATTATCCCCAATGGAGTGCTTCTGTCTTATGTTCTTATTCTGTGGAATTATTTATACAACAACTCCTTTTGTACTATTTCAAGTAAAACAACTGCTATACTTCCCGCTAGTGATTCCAATTTAGAAGTTAACCGTGGACAATTTTCATACCGACTGTGTCAATCAATATTTCATCAATTTTTTTTTAAGAAAACATGAGATTTTTCCCAACAAAGTAGGAAAAGCTATCAAAGTATAGGCATGAGTTTGGGTTTTATTACCCACATTGGCGACATCAGCGTTTATTTTCCATTTTATCATTCAGTTATTTTTCCATTAATATATCAAACATTTAAAAAAAAAAAGTTTGGAAAGCAAATAAACATTGGAAAAAAGACCCTTCATGGAATTACATGGAGAAAGTTTAATTTTCCACAATTGCAGCCAATTTTGTGGGTGAAAAACAAGCAATCTATGAAAATATAACCTCAGAATTACCTCGCAATATGTCTAACGTCAGTGTATTTGGTTGTATTTCACAATTTAATGGAAATTGTGGCGCCTTTAGTTTTCTCCCGGCGCACACGTGACTGCAAACAGACATGGGCGATTATCAAACTGCGTGGATTGTGCTTAAATATTTAATTGAGGGACAATCTAGAGGAAATTCTTAGCGCCACATGGAATATACTCACAGGGATAATATTTGGTGCTCAGTGAAATATTTGCATGGTGAAAAAGGCGAGGATGGGCGGGTGAATAATGAGAAAATTATACGAGGAAAGCGGATCACGGAGCAATATAGAGAGTCTCTCATATCTCTTTGACTGCAAAAATGGTCCCTCAACCCCCAGAGCGCTTTTCAATTTCACAGCTCCGCATGCAGGCGCTGTAAACATGAAGATGGCGAGACCAAGAGAGCCCCATCAGGCGTTTAATAACACAATTCCCATTCGACAATTCGGCGGCAAATCGCATCAATTTGCTAAATGTGACGCTTCACCATCTCAGCCATTGTGCCGTCCTGTGACCACTTTCTAATGAGAAAATCCCCGACAGGGCGCGCACTGGCCCAAGGACTCTCTCTCTCTCCGTGTGTGCGAATGAGGGTGTGGAAATGGCCTCTGTGTCTCCCTGCCATGGGTTATATGGAAAATGTGTGCTGAGCAAACTTGCCTCTATATAATATTTAATTATTGAGGATGGAAGTTGAAGATCACATCAACTTGTGACGCACACAGAAATTTCCCCAAGAGAGAGGGCGAGGAAAAGTCAGAAACAGAATCTCATCTATTTGCACATGAGGCAACATTGGATATTTTAATATCGGGCGGGGTCCCAGAGATGGCACATTTCATATTTCTATTGCTGTGCAAGCCATCACGAGCGGGAAGTAATTAAAATCAGGATAAACATTAATTTATATCTGGGAGTTGTACAATGATGATGGGGAGTCCAAATGGAACTTGTGCCGGGATGACCAGAGTGTCTGGTGGTGGAACTTTGTGACGACCGTCAAGCACAGCTCGATTCTCAGAGTCCTCCCGACGCCCTCCCCAGAGACCACCATATCTGAGGTCCTTTCCATCCATGGCAGATGAGGGTGATATCTGCAGTTCAACTGACTAACTCACCCTTCCCTGCGCCTTCTGCCCATTGAGCGCATGGGTTTTTCCTCAAAGACCCCGAAAATTCAATGATACAAACCTCACAATATACGCATTCTGAAGCGACAAATTGTGCTTTTTTTTCCCTACCATATTACACCGTTGTAATAAATACCCAACACTTTGTTGAAGAAATGAGAGCATTTTTCCACCAAAATGCCCACCGCAAATCCGTCAAATTCTGGTCCTCACAGCAAATATTTAATTTATATCAATTAGCAATTCGCTGGTAATTTCTCATCAATTGATGGCATTGTGAGCGCGAGGGAGAGAGAATTGGCAGTTAACATTTCCACGTGTCGTCCCCAATATTTTATATCGCCTACACTGACCGATTGGGATGATGGAGCAATTTTCAATTGATTTTTACGGACCACCACCTCATTTTCGAGCGCGCCTCTTCACATTGTGGAATAGTGCATCCCCCACTGGAGTTTACTTTGTGGTGTCACGGAGTGAAGAGCGGGGGGTGGTGCACCGGGGGTGGCCGATGTGGCGGCAAACCAAATAAAGTAAAGTGATTTCCATTTGTGCAATTCCATATTTCCCAATTGTCAGTCTCGCAATCAAATCGAATTGGACGCAAATACACTTCCAACTTATTGGATGTGACAGACAGATACGGAGATATAAACGCCAGGAAACTTTTTCCCACGTGATTCGCAATCCCAAATCCAGGGGTCCCTGTGGACCCTCACAGTATCAATCAATACAATATTTCAGGGATTTTGTCAATGACACCTCACAATATTCAGGGCCTCTCGCTGGACACGCACAAGACATTCCCCGTGGGAAAGTTCAACAAATTGCGCGCGTGAGAGTGGAAATGATAAAAAGTGTAATTTACCAAATTGCTGCACTTTGACCCCGCGTGTCTCATGTCGAAAATGCGCCTTTAATGAGGCGAAAAAATGCTGGCGTATTGATTACCGCAAGCGCTACGAAAGTATAAAATTTGGGTTTAATTAATTTGATTCATTCTCATCAGTTCAGTGAATTTCAGTCGCACAACTGTTTTCCGATGTAATCATTAATTAATTGAACCATAAAAGCTCTCTCTTTCTGTGTGAAATAAAAATCAAACTGGCATCTACCTGTTGCTTCGTAATTCTTTTTTCAATCACACACATAAAAAAAATTATAGTATTAAAGCAAGCAAACAGAGGAGAAAAAATTTTCGATGAAGATTTTCCGATTATTTTTATTTTCGGCCACACTTGTCGTCTCTCTTGCTCACTCGTGGTGCGATAGTTGGACCAAAAGGCACCACCATATGCTATGTATGTCCCTGTTTCGCTCCCCCCCCCAATATGTGGGCAGAGGGTGGAAAATTTTTGCATTTCTCAGGCGAATTGCAGTTTGAAAATATTCCTGCAGAATTTTCCTCAATACACAGTGGGTGCTTTGCATGGGCGAAAGAGAATTTCTCTGTGTGCATGTGTGCTTGTGAAAATTTCCCATCATCCTTTGACCCCTTGTGTGTGCACTACAGCAGAAATATGGGGTGGGCGGTGTGGGGTTGAGTTCTAAAATCCACATCATCAGAAAGTTTTGTTTCAAACGATGCACAGTCTCATGTTTCTGCCATTCCAGTCCGCACAGCCACCCCCGCCCCGCCCGGCCGCACAGCCTGTGCTCACGAGGGAGACGGAGATACTCCGGCACACTGGCCACTCATAGTTTTCCGAGCCTGAGCCCCTCAGCCGCCCCCCCAGCCCGACTGAAAAACCCCCATTTGTTCGCATAGAGAGAGAGTTTGCTAAAGCTCACCATGCCAACGGGAATAAAATCGATTGTGACGCCGTGTGAATGTGAATGTAATAGAAGAGGAGAGAAAATTTCCCAATGTGGAAAGTCTCTCGCATTTTATATCCCCAACAGAACCCTTGTGTGCACATGAACACTCGCCCCCAACCCGCCTTCGGCTCTATTCTCGCAATCCTTTTACTCTTCTATGTGGCTCTTCAACCGACCAGAGCTTTGCCGCTGCTCAATTCGTACACCATGCGTGTATTTCTACGCGGATTTTGGCTGGTGTAATTAAATGCCCAAGCCAGATATTTGTATTGAGAGATTTGAGCCTAAAAATAGAGGTTAATGTGCTAGAATGATCTCAATTCTGGCACCATAATTGCGTGAACATCAAGATCAAGGTGGAAATGGTTGAAACGAACCGTTTTTTGATGCAAGATAATATAATAAACTAGATCTTCTCGATCATTGTTGTCAAAATACTATTGAAAACTTCTTACGATTCACACTTCTATATTGCAACAGATAAAAATGTCCTTTTCCACGGATGAAGAAATAGTTTTAAGCAGTCAAGAAGAGAATTTATAACCATAAGAACACTAGAACAACCAATTGTATGTCAAACTCAGTTTATATAAGGAACGATTTTCTACATCTTCAAACTTTAGTGCTCTGCGTGTGTATTTTAACCAACTGTCCAACCTCACTCGAGCTGAGGGATTAATTCAGCAGAGCGCTTCGGGATCACAATTGTGTGTGGCAGAGGAAGAACGTGAATTTTCAGGGCTCCTTCAAATCACAGAGACCATATTAGAGGCCAACATCCGGTGAAAATTCATGCAAGAATTTCTCTGCGTGACAATGGATCGCCTGGAAGCATTTGCAATGATGTCGGGCAGTGCAATTTTTCACTGAATGCGACGGGGTTTGGGGTGTCCCCCGCGCTCTGGCAGAGCCCTTATGTACAGCACTGCGTGTGTGTGCGCGATCTCTTGATAAGGGTTCACCCCCAGCAAGAAGAATGGACGGGAAGTTTTGCACGCGAGCCCGAAAATGAATGGGGCGGTCCGTTTTTGTGCGTGTGTGGCGCGCGTTTTATTATTTCGTTTCGGCCCAACTTTTCAGTTGGTCGAAAAAGGACCCCGTTGGCGCTGTGTTGGTGCTTTTGCGGGGAAGTTTCTCATGTATTTGTGGGCGCCGGCCAAAGTGCGCCCGAGAGTGAGAGAGAGCTTTTCTTGTGTGGAAAAAGTGTGTGCTCTGTGGGGTGGAAAGTTTTGTGTCATCTCTGTGTGTGCGTCACACCGGAGCTTTTTCGCACTGGGAAAAAAGACTTTCACACCCGGAATGCCACACCCTGGTGCTTTTTTTGCCGTGGCCCACTCTCCCCCGCCACGGGAGAAAGCTCCCAAAGCTCCGCACGAGAGTCTCGAGCTTTCGGGCGACGCGAATTTTTGAGGGTCATTGATACTTTTTATTGCTTTTTTATTGCCTCTCACTCGCCTGACTGGCGAAAAAATCCAATTTTCCCCGTCGATTGTTCGCACTTTTCTCTCTCTTCGTGACTTTTCACGCGGTGCAAAGTTATTTTTCATCTTTGCACCGCGCGTTGGAGGAGCTTTTGTGGCGCGGCGAACAAAAAGCAGAGGGGAAATTATGCCATATGATTCTTGCATGAGTTCTCCCGGGTGTTTCGGAGAAAGCTGGCGAAAATCCTTTAATATTCCACCGAGGGTTGATTTTAATATTGAAAGTGAGATTCTTTCATTTATATTTTCCACCGTTCTTCTTTCCACCCACTCGCTTTGCGACTCAATTAAGCTTGGCAGCGAGAGTGATCAATATATGTGGAATGGACAATTTTTTTGCCTCCTTTTCCCCATTCATTTTTCTCTCCACTCACTCTTGTGGGAAATATAATATTTGCCGGAAGCACTTGATTCAATGTTCGAGAGGGAAGGAAATGATTGATTTAACGTGTGTGGCTCTCAATGCTCGCCCTGCTCCGGAATGTATAGATTGTGAAACGGTGGAAAATTTGTCGATTTGATTTGATTAGTAGTTTGGTGGTGTTTTTGCTACAGGTACACATAATTGATTGAGGTCAAATTGTGGACATACGAAAGCCACTCGTTTTGCCAGCATTCCAGGGCGCGCGCGAGGGGAAAATATTCAATTTGACGATTTCTATAATTATCTCTCCATCATTTGAGTCAAACAATGTGAGCCATTTAATAATGCGCTCTCGTGCAACCCTATTTTGAAGCGCGATCCAATGCAATTGTCAATCAAACTTCTTGGCGCACTTGCAGCTGTACAAATGCCACTTCACAGGGTGTTCAAAATGAGCTTTTCCAGGGGGGAAACTTGCCCTTCCCACGCACCTGTTTGTGCCACACACACACACACACGCACAAATCATATTAGAACGACCTGCAAACTGATGGGCCGTGAATGCTTCGTGATTGTTTTTAACAAAAACAAGAACTTAATTTATATTCCATCATGAAACATAAATTTTGGGCATAATTGAATATTAGACAGAGCCTCTCATTTTATTATCTATTTTTGCCTAATTTGTAAATTTATATAATTTATAGCGAATTGTTTTTATTCACTGAATTGCACTCGTTCAATTAATGCACATGGAAAATTAGCAGTGATACAATTAGGAAGAACTTTACAGACAGCTTATGGTGGTGATTCTGTACTTTATTTCAAGGTTGGCTAGTAGAGCTAAGAAAAGAAGACAAATCATGTTAAAGAAAGCTGAGCGAAAAATATGTTTGAAGAATTTAGCACAACAAATTTACGCGCCAAAATTTTTCCATGCTTTTTGGGTGTTTGAATAATTAAAATGAATTCCAAAGAATACATTGAACTGAATTGATATTTTTTCTTAAAGCAATAATAGTGAATGCAAATATTTGCATATCGTGAAATAGAGCAGCGTGATTGGAAATGTAGTTAAAAACGCATGTGACGCAAATGTCGTCAAAGAGTTAAGTGACTGGAGTGTGATTCATGAGCTCTTTGTCATGAGCTGAGCCTTGACATGAATATTATTTTTAGCTAATTATCCCGTTGGGTGTCAGTTTAGCAGCTTTAGTGACACTGTTTCATCTCACAGCTTTCCAAAAGCATCATCATTCTGCCTATAATTACGTGATATGTGTATCTCTCGTTCCATATTCCCTCTCTCTGTAGCCTATGAAACAGAGCAAACTGATTAAGACCTGATAAATAATGCCTTCTCCAACTATTAAAGCAGCTCGCGCGATGCTCAAATTGCACCTGACAACGGAAAACCCGTTGCAATAATTCCATTTCACATCCTTTCCATATTCATGGCACCAAAAGTCACTAATATGGTGTTTGTCTCGCGTCACAGCGGTGATTTTTTTTGTTGGCGAGTTTCGGATTGCGGTGAATAAAAGAAATCGGAAGATAATTAATTAGGTTTTAGTCCATACGTTAATTTTTATTGTCGGATTAATTCACCAGCGCGGTAATCATTTATTTATTGTCGCCCATATCAATCATATTATTGATTACTTCCGCCTCAGCAGAATGCGAGGTTTTTCTCCACCACCGCGGGGTGGATTGTACGGGTTCGGTGGGTATTTGCGCGGGTGTGCGTCAGGGGTGGTGGATTAACAACAAAATGTCCACAGGAAAAATGCACCAATTCACCTGCCTCAATGGCGACCAATTTTGCATTTGGTGTTGGAGGCGCTGGCCGACCAGCGGTCGTCTCTGCAGCCATCATCCATGAGTCGCCTGAAAAATGCCACAGCTCGCGATGGGGCTGGGCAGGGTCGTGGGGTGGCGCTCGGGGTGCAAAAATATATTTTCAGGCGGCGGCGGCGAATGCATAAAATGCAATAATACATTTTCATCCATTTTGTCCACTCGCCGCGTGTGCAGCGGACACGGAACAGGGAAGAGTCCGCCGTCGTCCTGGGCTCTCGACACATACCATCAGGGATGCAGCAACTGGACAGATAGATGAATGTGCTCCTGACGCGGTGTGCACTCCATATAATGCAATCTCTCCCACCTCCGCCCATCAATGCATTTCGTGAGTGCACAGAGCACACATATATTTGCTTTCAAATCCCGCACTATGAGTGCAACTGACAGCCATCCGGCCTTCATCTCATTCCGCGCGGATGCGAGTTTAATATGCGACGCATAGAAAAACCCACAGTCAACCCTTTTGAGGGCCGCCACCCCCCAGTGCCAAAAGCTCTTTGCCATAGTGGCACACACTCGCACTTGTGGCCGCTGGTGTGCACTTTTGCACAATTTCGCTGCGAAAAGCGCGAAAACTATGCTGGACGCTTCGGTAATTTAATGTCCCCGACCCTCAGCGGAGCGCCCGATGTCGCAACTAAATGGGGCGCCGCGCCACCCCCTAAATGCAGTCATGCTGGATGCCTCTTTCATGCGGGAGGCAATTTTTAGACATCACCATCTCACACTACAATGCGCTCCTTCTAAATTGCTCTCTGCGCCCCTTTCCTCGCCACTCCCCCCGGCGCCATCGCGGACGCCGAGCAGCTCTTCACATGTGGAAGATGAACGTCAGAGATTACGTATGCAAACTTTAAAGGCAATCGCACAGTTCAAAATAATCATATTGATGCATTCTTAGTCAATAATGCAAAAACTGCGTGAGAGTTTATAGGGTAAAAGAGGGAAAATGCGTTTCTGATCAAGTCCAGTAAATCAATCAGCCATCAATTATTCCCATTTAATGAAAAGCGAGATGAATGATTGAAGAAAATGAAATGAAGTGAACGAATTATATTTTTCCGATGTTCAAAAACACTTTGTGAGGGTAGAAATCGTGTCTAGAGTTCGATAAAACCGTCATGAATTGGTCAGATGGGCCAGATTGTTTGAAGGGAATTCTTGTTCAGCGCTTTCTAGTGTTAATGTAACATAAAAACATCCTGCAAATCTGCTACTTTACTTCTCATGTCCAGAAAAACAATCTAAATCGTTCAATATTCTAAGTTATTAGGGAAAAGTACAAGATAATAAGTAAAGCTTAGAATCAAGATTCAAAATAACCCCGTTTTCCCGTATCAGACAGACAAAACCAAGCATTTTCCCTGCTGTTTCCAGGGCAAATGAATTTTGAATACAATCTCCCAATTTTGTAGCATTTCCCATTGTCTCAAAATGCAATGTGAGAAGGAGTTTGGACACAAGATCTCGTTTCCTGTGTCATGAAATGGAACTTCCCGGTGGCACGAGTTCTTCTGCAGCGCGCCAGAATTTCCATTAATATTTGATATTTGTCCACGGAGAACTTGCATATAGTGGCATTAAAACGTCACATTTGTATTTTAGTAGGGAAATTGGGGAAAAGGCGACATCACCTTCCTCGTTTTTCCCCACATCACAGCTCACCATGGGCTTGTGAGGCTGAAGGCATCTCCCCAATGATGGATTATTATCCTGAAAATCCGGAGCTCCGGCGATGGCATAAATATGTAGGAGGGTGCAATTTCCCAGAGTGAACATTACCAAAAGCCCCAACCCACTCACATCTCAAGTTCAGGATGAACCAACTTTTCATCCATTCTGACAGCAAAATCGGACGCTCTCTGACTTTCCCACCACGCACGCCCGCCTCCCACCCCCAAATGGATTGCGGGGCTGCATCCACTTTGTCGCTATATGGAAATATAATGGGCGATGCACTGCGAGTGCACCATAAAACAAAAACAGGTACAAAAGAGGACGCCGAGACGCAAAAGTTCGGGTGACTGGCCACGGGACAGGGACAAATGGACGCTGGGACGCCCAAGTGAGACGGAATTGAGATATAATACTCGGCCGAGCGGCTGGGAAATGTGAAAAATTGCACTCAACACTATTTTTCGCCCCTCTCGAACCGCACAAATTCACGGTTGGGGGGTGGCGCGCCTCGGGGGGGCGGCGGCGCGTCCGGAGACAGAGAAGAGATGGAAATGTTCCAGCACGAGCATAAGTTTTCATCAAAATCTAATTATGCCAGCGGTGCATTAAGAAATTTCTGCAAAGAAAAATCCTCATTCATTTTAATTCCATATGCTCTTTGTGACTCAGGAGCTTTTCATCTTTTCCTGTAGCCTGAATGCTCAGGCAGATTTGCGTGGTGGGGAAAAGAAAGCCAAGGGGTGACGCCAGTCAGAGCAAGAAGTGCAGCTTCTGAGTCTCTCTCTCTCTCTCACGATGCAGAGATGTTTGTGTGTACACCCTTCTGGGCGACTGTCGCTGCCTTGAATCGACCACAAATGCGATGAGTGCAGTGAATGGGAATCCCAGAGAAAAAGACGTAATTAAGAAAATCTCATTATTTAGATTAAGAGAACGAAGAGTGAGCAAGAAATTCTCATTTGAAATTCCAATTAGAGTACCTATGCAGAGGGGGTGGAACAAGGCGGTGAGAGTTGCGGAGAGCTTCAGGCATATTTCAATGAGATATGAAATAGTTAAGCTCTCAAGGAGCGCACATGGGATTGCACGAGAGGGAGAAAGAGAGATGTTAATGGTGAAATATCGCCTTTTTGCGACGAATGTCGCATAAATGAAATTTCGCCAGAGAAGTGACGGGTGATGCAAAGGACAAAAATGATGTATAAATGTGCATATTCGGAAAATGCAATAATTTATCTAGATGTATTCCTCCATGAAGCGACCCACCCATTGTGCAGCGCGCCATAGGATCATGTATGAATGATGCGAAAACACCAAACATTGCAAAGTAGAATTTCATGTGAATGATAAATGCATTTCGAGGTTGTTACATTTTCACAATATCCACATTATCCCGTCAGGCGTTTTGTAATACACCCCGCTGAATTGCTATTTCCACATTTTCACTTCGCATCTCAACCAAAACTGACGACTCTGTGATGGACTCTTTGCATCAAATATATCAATAGCACAAAACTCACCTTCCAGACTCTGCAGTTCCGCAAAAACTCCTCGAAAAGTCACACTTTGCAAACAAAACTGCCAACTTGGAGTCCTCATTCGGCAAAATCGAGCGGAAAACTGAGACGAAGGCATATTTTCGGCACTGTGAAAAGACACAAAGAAGAAATTGTGGTACAGAAGAAATTATCTCACGAATTTAAAACTTGATTCTCTCACCATTTTTCTGACCCCTCAGCAAGTCATCAACTTCAACCCTTTGGCAAGTTTCAAT
The DNA here is from genome assembly GCF_947086385.1 of Phlebotomus argentipes. Lineage (NCBI taxonomy): Eukaryota > Metazoa > Arthropoda > Insecta > Diptera > Psychodidae > Phlebotomus > Phlebotomus argentipes. Next base: position 16,988,523 of record NW_026776177.1, on the reverse strand, counting down.
TGATAGTCAGAAAATCTCATCCTGCAGCAGGTTTCCATTCACGCAGCATCTTAAATGGACGTGAAAGGGTTGAGAAATCCCAACTGAAAGGGATCTTCTCCCATATTTCCACACATACTCGCCAGCCAACGTGTTTTTTCTGTCCATTTGACAAACACTTACAGCATCCTGTTTGCTCTCACGGCTTCAATATCGATGAAATTGGTTTAGTTTAGCATTTAACACGACAATGCATAAGCTTGCTTTAATGACTGCACTTTGAGCACCTCTTTTTTTTTACCCATATAAATTCTGTCCAAGAGAAATCAACACTGAACAAGCGATTGAAGAGGTAAATATTTTTTTATTGACACCATCGGAAGTATATTAAAATGCTTTTATTAAATTTTCATCGATCACATGGAATGAGCAAGTGAATAAAGGATTAAATTTCTTCAATGCAGCACATTAAAGGGGCATTTGGATCGGGGTGAATTTCAGGAAGAGAATAAATTTGTGATTTATATTTTAGTCTTTTTTTACGATTTGTTGTTGATTGCGTCAAAAGGACAAATCATGAGTACAAAAAGACTGACAAGTTTAGAGAATTTTGCATAGTAAATGCTCATAAGAAAACACACAAAGCATGCTTCCTCAGCATCAGTGAGCGGAAATGATAGGACAAAAACATCTAATGAGCTGTAATTTCAATGTAGTTTGATCGGCACAGGCCGAAACAGGCGATTCTCCTCCGAATCTCACCCCATTGTGGGCATTTCTTCTCCGTGACGCCATGAAAATTTCAGCCATATATAGTTTTCCACAGCTGGAAGTCGCACCCTCGCGCAGAGAACTCACCCCCGGCCTGAGTGTGTTTGTATGTAAGTTGATGGTTGATGGCTTTGGGAGGAACATGCCGGAGTAGATGTGTAGGTGTTGGCTCGCATGCATAATAAGTTTTGCCCATTATTTTCTACATGGAAATTTTCGGGAGGGACTTTCCTCCGCTCGAGTAGACGATCTATGTAAGGGGTTTAGAGAGCGTCCCGGCATCTCTAATACCTCCGACCCTAATGTTGTAGCGGAATGTCCGGGGGTGCGGGGAAGATGATGAGGGTGGGTTGGCAGGGCGAAAGATGACCGTAGAGTGAAATTCTCAAACCCTCGATGGTTTATACGAAATTAAAACAACACCCTTCGCTGTAATTAAAGGGGTTTAGGAAAATGGCGGACGTGGCTAAATAAATTACTTGTTGGTCTCTAAACCACCCACTTGCTTGTTCATCTCTGGACAAGCACACACTCTTTCGCGCCAAGGGTGGGCGCGGGGAGTCTTGGTCGGGCTGATTTGATGGTCGGAGTTGATGGATGAAGTGGTCTTAATTCCACACCACCGAGCCCCGCGGATGAAGGGTATTATGGGCCATTCTGGCCCATCAGGACTCACCCCTCCAGGGAGCGCCCCGACGCCAGCTTGCTCCTCGGCGTTCCATTACAACAATTGCCTGCCGTTCTGTGTGTCGGGTGCAATTACTTTGAAGTAATTAATCAATTTTGCCTCTCCATACTCAATAAAACCTCCGTCGCTGCAATATCATTTGATTTTGTATAAATTTAATACTCCTCCCTCATTGATTTCTGCCAATAAATTATTCCGCAACTCTTACACCGGCACGCATTTTTTATCCCGCGCCTCACACTCCCATTTGCATATTCCTCTCAGTCGCATTTTATTATTTTATATTGCATTGTAGCACTATATTTAAATTTGTGTCACAGTGTGAATTAAAATAAATGGAATTCACGCTGGACATGTAAACAATCACAGCCCTGGAAGGGGTTGCTGGGGTGAAAAAGTGTTTATATGCACACATTTGCTCTCCGCTGGGAGCATCCCTTGTCTATGACCTTCAGGTGTCAGCTCAGACACCGTCCCGGATCGGAATATCGGAGGCGAAGTGCGTTCTGGCACGCGCTGCTCTGGGGTGAGTCCCAATCCGGGACAGTCAGACCCTCTTTCAACCCCTGAGTAACTTGTCTGCCACGGGATGGATTTATATCGCTTGCGGTGGGCCATAAATAAGGCATCCCGACTGCAGAAGGGCGCCCCGGAATGACAGCAATTGAGAGAGGCAGAAGTCGAGACCTCGAGGGCTCTTCAAAGAGTCTTTAAATAACCTTTTCTCCCAATGACCATTACAACACTCTCAATTACCATATGCCAAATTCCCAAAACTAGGCGTTTGATCTCGTCCCACAGGAAAAGCGCCAAAGCTCAAGAGAACCATGACGGCAGAAAGCCGGATCCTTTTTGACCCTCAATCTCAAACTTTTGATCCTCAGGAGTCCCTCTCTCTTTTCGCCCCCTCATAAAATGCCAGTTTGTATGCATGAAGTGTTTTTCAAGAGCACTTTTTGGGCTCCACCTTGGATGGACTCCCTCTCTTTCACCCACAAGCATTTTATTACTCTAATTTATTTACGGATTAATACCATAAGCACGGCTTCATGGGACTCCCGGTGTTTTTCTGGGGCGCGCGCTGCAAGTAAAAAGTTAACGTTCCCACCCATTATGCTTCGGTATGAGCGAACATCAGCAGAGGTGCGGTAATTTCCTCGTCGTGTCCAAATGGTTGTAGTTTATATACACTTAATGACTTGAAAATAGACCCAAAAGAATTAACTTGGATTTTCTGGATGCGGGAAATTCAAATGGAAATTGTTTCATTACATCATTAATATTTCACCTCCACTTTTTACATCCCCTCGCGCGGCATCAACTATACATTTCCATTGCGTATGTGCTTGATATGGTAACAAATTGAAAATCGCGGACTGACACATTTTTGCATTGCGGGACTGCAAAAAGGCATCGCGTCTAATAGTGAAAGAATTTTTAATTAGAGCGCATTTGCTCATTTTCACTGGTCGCTCAAAAGCTCTGGAATATGAAATGCTCGAATTTTCGGTACAATAATTCATAAATTGGGTATCAAAATTAGCTTCGTCGAGTTGGTTTTCCAAATATATGTGTATAAATACACCAAAGCCCCAACACAGACCCAGACCAACAAGTTGCAAATGCGAATATTCACGTATTCGTGGCGCAATATATAAAATTTCCCACTTTTGCACATTGTAACTTGAGTAAATTTGCATAAATTGCGCCGTGTACATCATTTATTGTATGAAACGCGCCCGGTGAATTATGAGCAAGAGAAAGTCATCATCAACCCATCCGCATCTTCTCTCCCTCAATTTATTTATAATTATGCATATGAATCTCAGCGCTGGGCGATTTCCTGCAAAATGCAAAAACACACCCGAGAGAGCGCCTTTTTTTCCCTCCCTTCGCCCCAAAATCTAGTCTCAGTGCCTCGGCAAAATGCAAATTTTAGAAAACTAATTTAATATAATTTAACACTCTGGACTACACGGAACACAGCGCGAGAGAGAGAGAGTCCTGGAAAGTTAATTATGTTCGCAATAGGTAACTTTCTAATTTAATTACCTAGCATTTAAAGGTACTTTATTTTTTGCCATGCACTGTATTTTGCATATCAAATCGCAAATATATCATGGAAAACTTTGTGAGATGCACTGCCACTGAAAGAGACCGGAAAATAGCCACGAATGACAAACATGGAAAAATTACAGTCGCCACGAAAGCATTGGAAAGAGAAAAAAGTGCATTTTACAGTGTAAAAGTAACAAAAAGGAGGTAAAATATGAGTAACTTTTTACCCATTCACGATGATAGAATAGTGCATTAACACTTTAAACGTGTAAGTGCTTTGCTTTTATCGCCAAAAAATGACTCTATGGGTTTTTAAAAAGGGTTTTGTTCCATTCAGAGGATAAAAAAGGATTTCTAATATAGGCGCTGCAGTAAAATCTGCTTTAGAATGTATAAATACATTTAAAAATGTCCAGAAAGAGAATAAAAACTCTCTTTAGTTACACTTGTGTCAATAAATTGCTCACTTAATGAAAAAACTGACTCATTTTCATTATGACAACACAGCCGAAGGATTTTTTTTTTAGCTTTCATCTCATCTACTTACAATCCAAAATGATATTCAAACAAGTATAATGTATTTTGGGCCCGAAGAATGGCTGGAGTACAGAGAAGAATTAATATTAAAATATTCATTTAATGCGCAAAAATTCCTTGTCTTGCCGGCACTCCATCACGGGCGGGCGGATGGGACGAGAAAGAAGCCGAGGAGTGGACAGGAAAGGATATGAGGAACACGATTCAGGGTCGAGCGGCAATTACTGCTCAATTAAAAAGTGCTGCAGGACCCTCAGCACGTTAATTCCATCCTTAAATATATAATTTTTAAGACTCTTTTCGTGTTTCATATCACGGGTGAAAACCTTATTCATCCCACGGGGGTGGTTCGCGTGCGGGGCGGGGGTTGAAATGTTAATACACGGAGAGATGGTCGCTAATAAAAAGTCTAGTCACTGAGCGGCACCCGCTGTGGACGGAAAAAATCACACACACGTCCCCAAAAGGAGACGGCGCGGCTGCAAAAAGTGACTGTCACAGCGGAGATGGCAAAATAAATGAGAAGAGCTATTCATTAATTTTGGTATTCAGAATATTTTGCGGCCTGGAGGAAATGTTTATTCAAGAGGCGGCCCTCAAGTCCAATATTTGCTTTCTGCCCAAAATTTAGTCGTCTAAAGAGGCGCACTTTTTTGCCCTGTCCACAAAGTGTCTTCTCGACTCGGACATAAATCTTGCCATGACATTTCTGCTCCCCCTCGGCGTGTGTCCCCTCAGATCTGCACCCCCCGGGGCGTGATGGACAGCAATGGGGCGCGCTGTGGGCCGGCGAGAGGGTGGGCGACCAAAGAGACACCGCGCGCGATGAATGATGAGAAAGATTTGTGATGTGAATAATAATTTTTCCACCATTTCCGCATCACTTTTCATGTGTGAATATATTTTCATGAATTTGAAATTAAAGGGCAACGGTGAGAATCAGCGGTAGGAATTTTTCACCACCCCTATTTCGAAATTGCGCTGAGCTTTTTTTCCCCGAGAGAGAGAGGGAAAATAGAACACACATAATATAATCTGTAATTTATTCCTACACACCGATTCCCAATCATATAACTTTTATCGCGTGTGCAAGTGTTTTATTTTCAATTTCCCGGGGGTTAATCACACAAACACTATAATTATGCTGAGGTTTCCGCTTTTTTGCGACACAATTTTACCACCTTCTGATCAAAAATCAATATATAGAGTTCATTTCCTCTTAAAATAAGAGATGACCTCTTGTTAATTGAAGTTTTTCTACATTTTCCGCGCTCTGATTAGTTGATGGGCCGAACACACCTTTTCGATTTCACCATAAAATCCGATGACATCAAGCCAAATTTGATTGATGAACGTCATTTAGACGCTGCATTGGAAAGTGCTGCAAAAATGCTTCTCATGTTGGCCTAGAGTAGGATTTTATGGTGATTTTTAGAATATGAAAAATTTAATTAAATTCATCACAGTCAATTGTGGCAATTCGCCAGCTAGTTGCCAACCCCTCGGCAAATATCATATGCGCATCCTAATATTAATATGAATTTATTTCACCATCGATTGATTTTTCTGTTAGAAAAAAAACAAAAAACAAGCAAAACAATTGATAAGCAAGAAAATAAATAAAATATGAGCAAATGTTTAAAATATGGTCAGAACTGTGCGTGTGTTGCGGAATAATTTGTCGAGTGGTCAAAGTAGAAAACCCAGGGACATAAATTGAGTGGAGAAAAAGTCTCACGAACGTGTGACGACCCGAAGGGATTGGAATAAAAGGGTTACGACGGTTCTTAGAGGGTAGAAGCGGAGGCAAGATGATAAATAGAGGTTGAAAGGAGCTCAACAACGGTCATTCGGTCCTTTGCATTGGCTTTTATCTCCCACCGAAACGGGTTTCATATATCTTTTTGTGTGATCCTGAGAAAAGGGTTTATCCCTTGTCTGATTATCAGGGTATCTCCCTGGGATGCTGGCATGGGGTTTGTGCCGAAAAATCTGCCCGAATACAAGGCTATTTGATCACTTTCTCGCCCTAAACATGGCGAGAGTTAATAATTAAATTTTAATTAATATTGACGCAATTTGATGGATAGCTTCAAAAGCCGAAATCCTAGTGATTTGACATTGTCGCTAAAATATTCCGCAAGCCCGGCTAAAACGTGAAGTTGGGCGGAGAAAATGTGGTTTTCGGAGGTATAAAATTTCCCTTGAACAAAGATCATCTGAACCGACCCGCTTGATTAATCACCCCGCAATTGGGCGGGGGTGTAAAACGGAAAATGAGATTATTTTATAAATTTTCATAAACAAATACTGGGCAACTTTTCTCCGCCACCCAGAGCCATTTTTGGCCTGTCCCAACCGCAAGACAAATGATAAATTAATTACGATTCCTAATCAAAATCGGCCACACATTTGGCCACGGAATCCCGGAGAAAGACGGGTTGTAAAATTTGAATAATAATTCAATATCAAATTGACCCAATCTCGGACTGGCCAGAAGTTTGTAAATGTATTTAGGCCTTTTTTGCCCCCGAGGAATCGCCCCCAGATTGACTGAGGGTGAGCGAAAAGGTGAAAAGTTCAGGGTGTAACTTTGGCAAAAATTTATTTATCAACAATTTCATTTGATTTCGATGGAAAAAAGGGAAGCAATAAATGAATCAGGCGAAGTGGAAAGACACAAAAGAACTGCGAATGCGATCAAATGAAAGGTTTTGAGCTGGCGAAGTGGGTTAAGCCATATTTCTTAACCGATTTGCAGCGTCTTAAGTTCAGATTAGGGGTATTTTTCACGTTTCCAAGTCCTTTGAGCGTCCCAAATTTAACAACTCAAAGAAGACCATTACTTAAGCTCTTACGAATGCAATGCACATTTTTACTTCATCCTTCGTGAAAAATACATCGTTCTGGCTTTTTTTTATGATGATTAGAGAGATTGGAGCGCGAACTAGTTGCGATATAGTTGGTGAAAATTAAAGTGCATCGCGGGGAGAGATTTGCACTTGTGGGGGATGCAGATGGGGGGCGTCGGTGGGGTGTGTGTGTGGGTGTGAGCCTCTATATCCGGGTATTGATTCACCCTTTTCAAGTCGATTGGATGTCACAAACAGGCTCCCAGGCTGGATGGATGGCATTTTGTGCACAAAAACGTGCACGATAACCCCAGCTCCGCAACTCACCCCCCGCGGGCGTCGCGTACACCTATTTTCCATCAGTCTGTCTGTTTTTGGGCTCTCCACGATGCAATTGCATCGGAGTGCGCCTCTTTTTGCATTTTCCCATTTTATAAATCCTCCATCCGCACACCCGAGCGTCCCTCGGCCGCCCCAAAGACCAGTGGCTGCACATTTTATATCTCTCCACATCCTCGCTGCAGGAAAAGCACCAGCGCCATTGCATTTGTGCGTTATATGCAACTTGCATTTTTGGTGCATTTGCATTTTGGAGCATGTATGCGTTGGAGTTTTAAACATGGAAACGATTCCAGGATGGTCACATAAATTTACAGCGCGGACCACGGAAAAGCCAGGGCCGCTTTCGATGCCTTTAAGCATACTTCAGCAATCTTACCACAAATTCAAATACCTTCTGAAAATCGCTTCAATTCTGCATTGTTAAAAGGCTCTGCTCAAATATTTGCCCTTTGAGTGCAGGATTGTGCACTAAAAGCCAGATGATTTGATGGATGAAGACGCAGTTTTGGTGCATTTTGCGGTGTTGAGAGAAGGAATCCCCCATTCAAAATGGATTATTTGCCACAGGAAGCGCCTCTGTCGGCTCGTCAATCCATTATGTACGACACTATACCATACAACCAGGACGCCAATGCATGGCGCTCAGACGGAATGATGCGTTCTCCAATTCCGAAGCCAAATATTTTATAAAATGGGCACATCTCTCTGCCGAATTGCGAGTCCACCCTACGTTATCGACCCACACGCCAACCCTCCGCATTCCACCCCTTATCTCGCCGGAGAAGCTGCCTTTTTCCGACCAACCCCCGTCCACAAGCGGTCGTCCTTCTTCGGCTGACGCCCTTTGTCAGCTCCCTGCCGCTCAGGCCGTCTCTTTTGCCGAGCTATCGGCACAGGGTGGCAACGCAGTTGCTCTCAAGAGGGTGATTTTTTGTGAACATGTGTTGGTGAGGTGAAATAAAATTTTCCCTCCAAAGACGAAGGAGTCCCCTAACCACCAACAGATGTCACTCCACACTGATTCCTATTAGCTTTTGCACAACACCCGATAATCTCATTGGAGTTAATTGAATTGCTCTCATTCATCTGTTGGTAAGAATATTGAGAAATTTGCCAATTCACAATAGGGGTGAAAAACACTTGAGCACTTATTGATGCCAATTGACAGCAAAAAGAAAATCAAGTGTTCGATTGCAGACAATATGAATTAATTTTCTTTTAAGGAATCACAAGAAGAAAGAAGAAGAAATTATCATAAAATAAACTTAAATGGAGATTTGCGCTTGACGATTTTTAATACAGCATCAAAGATCAATTTCCTCTTCTCAATTCTCTAATACTCTTCCCCACAAATTTAGGAGTCAACCGAGGGATTTCACGGCAATCCTCTGACTTTGTGGACTTGTCATTGAGCCGGGGGAGAAATGGTCATCGCATGAATTTAATCCTGAGCACTGATTAAAGACGGACAATTCGTTACACTTTTAATCTGGGAGAAAAGGGGTAGATTTTGGGCAATTGAACGTCTTCTCGGCAACTTGTTTGAATCTTCGGCATATCAGGAGAGCAAAGCCGTGGAAATAATTAAAATGGGAAGCTGCAGCTTAAAGGGTGTGTAGGTAAAATTTACTTTTATCGCCCCAAGGATGGCAATATCGCTGCATTTGGGGTGGAATTTACGCTTGACCACATCGAATTCCTCACCGGCCAACTTTAAGGTAACTCGCAGTGGACTTTAGCCTCGGCCGGCAAGTTTAGCAAAATATATTTAATCGATTTCATGCTGTATAGGCAATTGGTAACTTGTAAGACTTCTCAAAATTGCCCAGGTCTGCCGAGAAGGAACACAGAACCCGCCCAATTCCAAGCGGCACTACATCATGTGCGGCGCTATGCTTCTCCCCCACCACGCTGCTTATTTAGAAAACTTTCCCAAGAGATTGTAACTTTGCCAAGTTCTCGCAACTCTCGGCTGTGCAGGAGAGCAAGTTGGCCGCCCGCATTAATTCACTCCATCGCACTTGACCATCGCCAATAAATCACGAGGCAATATGATAAATTCGCTCACTCGCCCGGCACGAGATGAAAGTGCGAGAATGGAATTATTCGTGAAAAAAAACCCGCGTGGGTTTTGCCATAAAATATCACTGCAAGTTCCGTGTGCAATTGCCCATGATTGCACCGTGTGTGCCCTTTTGATCTGCCTGTATTTTATTAATAAAATTCATAAGCCCAAAATCAAAGTCAAAAGATTTTTGCTACATTATTGCATGGAATATGAGAACAGTTATTAATATTTGCAGTCTGTTTGCACTTTGATAGAAACCTGTTATGCGTCACACTTTAATATCCGACAGAGAAACACCTTTTCACCCGCTCAAATGGTTGTCGCAAGACTCAAAAATCCCTTTGGACGATTGAAATTTTGCTTAATGTGTAAATTCACATGTTCTCCCCAGTATTTCCATGTGTATCGAACTTTCGATTACCATTCGAGCTTTTAAATGCGCAATACGAACTTTCTAATAGCAAACTTGGCTGAATGGATTTCCTCCTCTCTCTTTTCTCTCCTTCTCACGAGCTCAAGAGAACTTCCAATATCCACTTCATTAAACTCCTGATGTACTAACTTTCCAACTCTTCGAGCTGTGCCTGGGATTTTTCCACCTCGCCTTGGAAGAGCACAATTGCGAGCGAGAGAGCTTAATTAACTTGCGAAGCTCTCTTGACGTCGAGGGTGGAAATCTATATATGTATATCAAACTGAGAACAAACAAATATCCAAGAAGATGTGTGAGAAACAAGCAAATTGGTCCCCAATTAGTTGTAGGACAAGAAAAAGCCAATAAAAGTGCCAAGTTGATCAAGACAAACACCAATAAAGGTCCTCCATTGTGGGCTTTCTGTGCACTGAGAGGAAAATCGGACTAAATTAAGTCGATTTCGTCAAAGAAACCCAGAATAATCAAATAGATATGACAATTCAAGTCCTTGATTTGTGTAAAAACTCGTAAATAAACTTTAAATTCGCTCTTAAAATTCAGTGTTTTGGATTTGAAAAGAAGATAGAAATTCTTTTAGAAATATGCTTTCTTGTTTATTGCCCATGAGTACAGAAAAACATATTATTTTAAACTAAATTTCAGTCTGATTCAGCACAAAAATCACTTTGTTTCGAATATATTTCGAAATCCCATTAATATTGACAGAAAAGGAGTTATGACTAAAATTCAATACACATTTTAATGCTTAAAACGACTTGAAAATGTATTAAAAATGTATGAATTTTACTAATTTATTTCTCTGAGTGTGATTGGACACTCGGCGACGTAGCAAAATTTCCCCAAAATTCGAAACATTGATTTCTCGGGGTTTTAAGTTCAATTAAATTGCCGCGGGGGCGCCACAGGGGGTGGCTGGCGAGGGTGACGAGCGGGTGGGAATTGCATCACGGGTGAATGTAAAACGTAAACTTGTCATTAAAAAGCTTCGGATGGACACAAACTAATTGCCAAAGGAGATTACATGCTTTCAGGGCAGCAAATTGCTTTTCAGTAAAGATTAACATTTCTTAGGAGCGTGTCTGTTGCGCTGCGCAGCCCTTTTCCCGCTCTGTGAAAATTGCAATATGTGCGCGGTCGCGTGAGAATAAGTCGCACCTTTCCCTATTATAATCATCCGTTCTTCGCCACCCACTCTCGGCTCATTTGACAAATACACTTGATAACATTATCGAAAGGCAAACAAAGATTTTGAGCCCCACTTTCGTACCCTTGACGTACGCAGAGTGAATGCTTCAATAAATAAATTTTATTAAGGCAGACGCGTTTTTTTTTATGGGGGCAAGATATTAATTTTATCATCGCCTGTAGTACCTCCATGTGCACTTTCCGCGCTGTATATTCAGTATTCATACTTAAGTGATTATATCTCACAGTTTTTCCTCCGCGCACCACTCTTACAGCGACCATAAGCCGCTGCGACGCCGCCTGTCGCCACCCCCTTGAGCATTTCGAGGAGAGACACTCAGCGCGATGTGTGATAAGAGAATTAGATATGGGTCGAGCGCCATATGTTCCGTTTCGCCGACGAAAAGTTATTTGTCGTAATGGAAATATTGACACAGGCACGTGAAAAGCAAATATGGAAGGCTCTGCGCATCGATTAGTAATTCCACCCTCAGCCACGCGCGGGGGGTGGTGGCGAAGGAAATCACCTCAAGAGACAAGTCCCCCGAATGGGGCGCTTCTTGGTTGAAAAGCTGCACAAGATTCATTCTCGCCCTTTTACGCCGCTTTTCACAGCATGACTGCTTTCTTGCCAACAAGAGAATCTACTTAAGTGCCGCTCAACCCTCACAATTGGGGTTTTCCTCTCATCGGGACGAACGTGGCGAAGGCCATAAAGTGAAATCACTAGCAATAAATGCGAAAGTGCATGAGGAGAGAATTAAAATGAAATTTAATCGATTTCCACTTAGACAATCTTCTCGGCCCCACAAACTTTATTTCTCAGGCCAAAGCAAACACCATGAAAAAATCCCACAAACTCCCTCGTCACGGCAGTGGGAAACTTGTACTCACCAAAAAACCCACACTGGCGGCCAGGAGAATTGGCGCAATGAGAGGAAAGCAGCTTCGTGGTGGATTTTCCAGATTTTACTTGGTTTTGTTCAAGAATTCACACAATAAAACATGTCCACGCGATCGTCACACAGAGAATCAAAACAAACCCTCACGCCACTCTGTGGTGAACACTCGAAACATTGAATCACCTTTGCGCCACTAGCGCCATTCTTTCAAACTCAGACAGTGTCCGCCATTCAGTGAAGAATTTCTGGGTACTTTCGCTAATTCAATCTTCAAAAATAATCAAAAATAGTGCTTTACATACAGATCCTTCTGAGGAAAACACAGAATTTTATTTAGTCGTTCAATGCAGCCCCTAAATTAAATGCGTCTTTCTGTGTTTACCGCCACATTTAACATGAAAAGAATACAAGAAAAGTATACACGAAATTCTTGGAATTCAGAGTTTAGAGCCAAAATTCTGTATTTTCCTTGGTATTTTCACTAAATCTGCAAACATTTCTTCTGGTAATTTGAGTGATAAAGGCTTGGATGAAGTTGTCAGTTGGTTGTGAAGTGGTTTCTTATGGCATCAAGAAACAACTACAGATTCGAGCAGTTCTGGGAATAAGACACAATATTAAGTCCGGAAGTGACAGAAAGTGGCTGAGCTCGAAGTTAAGCCATATTATCTGACTTATGGAGAATATTCAGTTCGCTGCAATGAGGTAAATTAATTGTTGGATTTTGTGGATTATTGAGCTTTATTTTTTCTCTTGATGGAATTGCATTCTGTGCAGAAGAAACGCACAGAATTGCCACACTTTGAGCATATTTTTGCAAATTAAAACGTCTGTCCCTATAAATCCTGCTGGGAGTGTTGCTAGGCGAAAAGCAGCCCCTTCGAGGCACCACCTGAAGAATAGCCGTGTGAGAAATGTGCAGAATGCGGTGTAATGGCGTGAAATTATCTAAATAATTGGGGGTGATGTTTTGTGCAATGCACACATAAGGCGGCGCTTGAGGTGCATTTTAATTGCAAGCGTGTGCAATTTTCACATTAGGAAAAGGCATTTTCGCCTTGCCCGTGTGGCGGCTCAAGAAAGTGCAATTGCATGCCAAGTTTCGCGCACAAATCGCGCCCCCGCGGCAGAGAAACTTTTCCCGCGCGCACCGCGAATGTCGAGATGGGAGAGAAGACACGATGCGGTGGTGAAATGAAATAAACAAATAAATTGCACGTTCAAGGCAAAAAACATTCCCAATTTATTTCTCATACAACCCACCACGTTCGCTCACCCTTGGCGCTCGTGGGGCGTTTTACACACGCGTGCTTTTATGGCGGGGAAGATCAAGAAATCTCACTTTTGCGAGGGTGGTTAAAAAGAATAGCAGCCACACTTAATTTTCCTCATCATTTCGCTTTAGGCGCGTATTTAATGTTTTACGACTCGTTACATTCAAACACCACATCAATCGCCTTATATTGCTGAGGCACCTCGTAATATTTATTGGCAGCAATATGCTTCCCGCAAGATCTAAAGTTTTTGTGGTGGCAAAAAAGTGTTGGTCCATCATGGCAGAAAGTACACAATTGGATATGAGGGAGAATAAAATTTTTATTCTTCGGCGCATTGTTCGCATCTCAGTTCGTTGATGTACGTGAATTTATGCCCATGCGAAATTTTCCTCCGCCTGAGTTTTCACAGTTGGATTTCGGGGGTGAAATGTTGGGAAAGATGTGCTGGAAATCATGACTGTGTGCGGAGTTTCGTGGTGAAATTTTCGCGCTCTCATCAGCCTCGGTGGGAAGCTTAATGTACCGAGATGGAAGAAGTGCGTCGTGCATGTGTTTCAGCAACATCCCTCGTGAAAAGAAATGCCATTAAAGATGGCAAAAGTATCCATGTCATACACATAAACAGTTTATAAATACATCAACTGCGCGTGAATTGCGGAGGAAATTTGATTAGAAAACTTTCTTGCTCTTTTATTGTGCTCACTTTTATGCCAGCTCAGCAACATATTTTCCACTTCACGTGGAAAGGCTCAGGCGCCCCTCGGGAAAGAGCGCACACATCAAATTGCGGGATGGAGAAATATATTTTTGACACAATTACCCAAATAATAATGTTTTCCAATTTTATTTCCGCGCGGGGTCGTCCATGTGGTGTGGATGGCCAAAAGGGTGGGCGATCGAATGTGAAAATTGTCTTTGTTGTGTGCCCGGAGAATGCTGAGAATTGGCGGCACAGGAGGGTCAAATGGTCGCCCCTGTGGCCACTATATTTAGATATGATGGACAATAAATTAGAAAATGGGGAGAGTGTGAAAATGTGCAAAAGGAAATCGATTTTAAATTGTAACACTCTGAATTATGTTGATTGGGAAAGTGTCACAGTTATTTGTGCGCGCACTTCGGGCGGTGTGGGGAAAATGTGTGTCATCCTCGTAAAAATGCCCAGCCAGATTGTATCGCTCGAGGGGTGGAAATTGAGTGTGGCGGAGAAGGCGATCGTGGGCCAAATCAGATGGACTCGATGCTTCACCCCCGCAAAAATCTCTTCCCCCACAAAAATGTAATCTAATCTCACCTTTCCCGCGATGGTCACACCCTGACGCGCGGTGCGTTTCGGAAATAACTTGAGCATTCTTCGACACTCTCTTAAGTGGACATCAAAGGATTTTCCACCCTCCGTTTGTGCGCCCCGCAATTTGCACCGTAGCTAATGAGGCGGGAGATATTGGCTGTGGCGAGTGACAGTAACGCATTATAATTACTTCTCCGGACTGCGTGTCGCTGCACTCATAGAAGGATACTCGCCTGGCCGTCCTCAGATGCTGATGAGTGCGTCAGAGTGGCAGTGAAGCACGAGAGAACAGGATGTTGAACCTGAAGTCTATCGTCGGCCTTTAAAGGACAAGCATCGATGCGACACAGTAGTAAGATAGCCTTTGTGCTGTGGAACTTTGCGCTGTAACTTTAACAATGGGTCCTGCAGAATCACTGTAAAATTAATGTGTAGCGGTTTACAAGTCAGCCAATTGAGGGAGTTAAAGAAGACTTATCGAGAAATAAAATACATTTTCTCCATTGTCCGGCGTGGAAACATTCTTTATTAACTATTTCTTGTCTTCTTAAAAAAAATCTGACAGAGAAGCGTAATGATATTTACTCAATAAAACAAACAATGTTTTCATAAATAAAATTTATTGTATAATGTACATCAATTCAAGGGGGAGATATTATGCCTCAAATAGAACCACTTTTTTGGGTATTTTTAATGACCATTTACGATTGCTGCGTAAAAATCAAAAGAAATCCAATGATTCAGAATAAGTTTGCAGTAAAAGAAGAAGTTAGGAATGAAATATTGTGAGTATTTGAACACTTTCACTTCCTTAAACTCCCGTTCAACTGTTACACCTCTTCTGACTGTATTATTTCCCCCTTGCAAAAATTCACTGCGCTTCATTTTGTTTGTCGGCACTGTGCAAAAAGAATCAAATTGCTAACTGTTTAAGAAATCTGTGAAAACTTGTATTTGAGTCTCTTATCTTTTCACATTTCTCCGGAGTTCATCCAAAATGCTCATGTATGTTGAAATCTATTTTTCTAAGCCTTGTTCTCCCCTTGAGAATCAATGTAAGAATCGATAATGAGGTTCATAGTTTCGGTCTTCTCTGTGGAATATTCGCCTTGTCGAAAAATTCTCACTCATCTCGTCGGTGTGTTTGTCTCGAGTTTGGGCCAAGAGTCTCCTAACGGCACACAGGAAAAAAAAGACTGTCGGACAGTGAAACGAGTCGGTGTGTGAAGAAGGTTGAGAAAGAGAGCCACAAGATCGACGCTCAAAGTGCCTTTTATCGGCCTTGAAAAGAGTGATGAGAGGGAAAAAATGTTGGTTTTTTGTTGCCAAAGGCTGACGATTAGGAGAAATTCTCTCATTTGATTGTTCGCCTTTGACGAATGTGGAGTGCAATTGCGCTTCGTGTAGTTTAGAAAAGTGATTTTATCCCAGTGATTCAGTGAAGATTTCTCTTATTCTTTCAGTAAATACACCTTCGTACTCAACATAGGCCTCAACTATTTGGACACAGTCTTAGAATTGTAAGTATATTACGATATTTACCACCTGTTTTTGTTATTCATCCACTTTCTGCTGATAATCAATTTTCCCTGCCATCAAGATAAAGTGTGTGTTCGCCCCAATATAATGAAATATTGCATTCACAATATGGGCTTCTTGTGGCCTTCCACAGCGCGCCAATAGCGCACAGGGAAAAACATGAGTCGTGTTGCGTGCAGAGACAAATGTGGAATCATATGAGATTATAATTCCGGTGAAGAGAATTAAGCCGCCAATTCTGTCCGTGTAGAAGCAACAAACAATAATGCCTTGTCTACAATTATCTGCATATTAATTCCTGTACGGTGTATCCATTCGCTCCCTCTGCATCTTCCCACCCCCGCAAATGGCGCGAGGGGCGCACAAAAAGGTGCCCCAATGCACAAACAAAGAGCTTTCGTGGCGTCGGCGACACTATACTTTTCTTATCACCATCTAATCTCTTCCCTCGTGATATTGATTTCGCGCCCGCCCTCCTCAGCTCATATGCACTCTCTCGTCCACGGAAAATGGTATTAGAAAATATCCCTGAATGCATTAATGTTTTATCACAGCGCACGGAGGAAAAACTATCAGAAATTACTCGCGACATGACAACATTGCTTATGGCTCGTTTCCACACTCTTTGATGGGTCAAAGAGGGTGGGAAGTATGCTCGATTGTTCTTTTTTTTTTTCAATTGCCACCCAAGGTTTTGCCTTGATCACGCTTTCCAGTGTGATTTCCATACATTTTCAGTTCACTGAAAGGGCATAGAAAAAAAGTCGAAAACAGCATGAAGAGAGGAGCAAATGTAATGAAGACTTTGAGAGACTTTTCAGTTAAATTGTGAAGTTTATCCCCTTTATCGAATAGCCTGTGGTCATGTGCATTTTGTATATCAGATGGTGAGTCTTCTTCGGAGGGTAGAAAATCATATATACGGAATTAACAGCGGGAGGGCGAATGCAAAGAAAAGGGTTACAACTGTTGAGGAAGCAAAATTCTCCCAACATTTGAGTCATCCCTCACGAAGACGTCCAGAAAATTGCACATCATCCCTCGCCAATTCGCTATCAATCAAATTTCTGCGTGAATTCGATTTTCTCAGTGGCCCCTGGACACGCAGTAAGACACCCTCGCACGCTGTGAAGTTTTAATTAATCGAATGTGAAGAAGCAGAGGAAGAAACACAGCATATAAATTGCTGTTGAGAGTGAGAAATTGTCTTTAGTTTGAATTTGTAGAGAATTGACGTGAATGTTTTCACCCCACGCACGTCACCACCCTTTTCGGAACTCATTAATACGCATAAGTCATTAGGCCGGGACAATTATGGTGGCCCCCGGTGGGGTGATGAAGACAAATCTCCACCCCGAGCACACCCGCTTGACGGACAGTCTTTGGAGACTTTGGACAGTTTGGCACACGTGGGCTTGTTCGCGGGCACGGTATCTTGACCCCCACCTCGACCGCCAAGGTGCTCCCCGTGCTTCTGATGGCTCCCCCGGGGGGTGGCCCACAATTCGCGCCGATGGGATTAAATCCAGCACAGCTATTGCGATCGTGCGGGTAAAATTGTCTGCAATTTCCACATTTGTGTCCGGAAGAAGAACACAAAATTACGCTATTTTTTTATGCAAATTATTTGAGCTTAAGCGCAAGAATAATTTATTTTGGATGTTATTTAGTGAAGACAGATGCAAAGAACAATTCATTTTCTTTAATACTGCAAATAAATACAACATTTTGCGCTTTGTGTTGAAAATTTTAAGTTTTTACAAGGAAATATTGACACACTTTTACTTAGAAATACATGTTCTAGGCTCTACACAATTTTCTATATTGATATTTAAGCGACGTTTCTTATGGTGAAAACACAGCATTTGTAATTTGTAATTTGTCCGCGATCATCTCTTTCTTCCCCTCGCGTTTCGTGTATTTTCCTTCCTACTTTGTCAGCGTCTGACTCTGACATGTCGAGACAGCCACTGTGCGAGTAGGAAGGAAAATACACGAAACGCGAGGGGAAGAAAGAGATGATCGTGGACAAATTACAAATTACAAATGCTGTGTTTTCACCAATATTTTTCGACAAATTGTTGATACAATTTGTCGTGGTTTTCACGTTAATCCCAACCATCCACAAGTCTATGCTTTCTACACGCGTTTTTTTCTGACGATTTACATACGAGCACGAAACGGTGAAGAGGACTCCCTAAGGATATGGCCACACCTTAGACGTTCCGTCCGCACTTCACACGTCGGGTGAATGCCTGAAGATGGGCGGGTGGGTGGCGGGAGTTACGCAGACTTTATACTTTCGGTGCGCTGATACATGTTCATTTTTTATTATTATTATTTTCCATACGACGAGTGACTTTATGTGCGCGAGGACCGCACCTTTTGCATGTCCACGTCGCGGTAATTCCTCGTCCTTCCCACCCCGCCGCCAAGGATACGACCACTTTTTTTAATGTCACGAAATTTAATTTGTATTCTTAATTTCCTAAGGGATGCATAAAGCCAACCTCTGTTTCGCCTACATTTCTCATGTCCGCCGAGCGGCGCTGAGAAATATGACTGGACTCAAAGGGGTGGCTTTTCTCACACCTTCTCGCTTGCTTTTTTTCATGGCAATAATTAATATTACCACACACACACACACTCATAATCACCAGCATTACTTTTAGCTAATCAATTTCACAGGAGTGACAAAGAATTTTCCTCATTTGTCGGGGGTAAAATTGGCTCTCAAGAGAATTGCTGTGGGTTTATTGAAATTTTGGCATAAATCTCTGGTGAAATTTTCAGCTAAAATCTTGGTCGTAAAAAATAATATTCAATTTAGCTGGTCGTCGTGAAATATTAGTGCAGTTTTTTTCGGGTCAAAAGATTTTTATATCCTAATAAATTCACCGAATGACATGGTGTGTTATCAAGGGATGTTTTGAAGCTCATCTGTATAGTTTGCAAATTTATGACAAGTTCCGCCCTAACAATCGAAGTGGTAATGATTCCTCCTTCACACGATTAAAATGCACCGCACCGTTGCCGACCTAAAGTTTCACCCTGAGGAGATCTCAGGGGTGGCTTTTGGGGTGGAATGAGGTGCTCTCGGGCCATTTCACCTTATCTGTCCGAAATTATAAGCGAGTCTGTGTCATTAAATTCATATCTGATGAGAAATGTTGATTGCTGGGCCGGAATTGCTTGGAGTGGCTTTTGTAAGACGTGTCCATCTCATCTTTGTCGTCTATTCAAATGCTGGATTAGGGCCGTCTTGCAATTTTCAATACATTCAACCCTCTGACGTCCACTTTCGTCACATTTCAGCGCAGGGTCGGCGGGGGGTGGGCAAGGGGCAAGTTTAGGTGACTGCGAGGGTGTCAATCATGCGAGATAGAAACTCAATTACACATTTTGCCAAAGTGAAAGAGAAAGGTCATGTGCGGAGAAGTGGAGGAGCTTTGTTTCTTAGTCTACACTTTAAATTTAGTCATCAGTCATCTCCAGATGGTGATGATTGCGGGATTCACTCTCCTGGACATGAAAACACTTTGGGCATGTGGAGAGGGATCGGATGGACAGTGTTGGAAGAGGTCATCCTTTAAAGTTCCTTGGGCAGAAGGCAGATTATCTTCTGCAGATATGATTTTGCCGCACTTTCAGGAGACCCTCCTTGTCAAAGGAGACCTTCTTTGGGGGCTGGGGACTGGTTCGATTAAATAGCCATTGGACCAATTAGTGAGTGAATCTATTGGTCGCGTCCAGGGATTTCTGCTCCTGACACTTTGCGGTTATTAGTTTGTGTATTGTTTCGTTGGCTAAATTGAAGTGAAATTGAATGATAGGAATTTTGTGGGAACCACAAATCAATTCTTGAAAAGTGTCGAGCTCTCTGATTGTCTCTTCTGCCTTCGTAATCCAATAGATAAAGCTAATTTGAACCGATCTTTAAAGAGACTCAGAGTAATTCTTGGGAATAAAACTACATGTTTTTGATGTATAAAATCAAGATGAAATAAAATATGCAAAAACCAAGGGGGATGATATGATCAGAAGTGGTGTACAGATCAGTAGGAAGTGGAAGTTCTTCCATGTGCTATTTTATAGGAAGAAAATTATGAAATGTTCAATATTCGGTTAATTTTCATGGTGATAAAACTAAAATTTGATTCAATATCACTGGATTTTAGCCTCTTTTATCGTTCTTGAAGTGTTAAGGATTTTTCACAGAAGTTATGGAAGTGTTAAAAGATGGTGTATAGATTAAAGGCACTTTATCTTCCCCTTGAAAAAAAAAAAACAGCAATTTCTCAGCCATAAAGATCTTCACACGCCTTAAATATCACAAGATTAGCTTGATATGCAAATTCAGTGTGCACTTTGAGCCGGCTAATTGTCATACAAATGCAGCAACTCTTGAGCGTGTGTAGTTTTCTCCATAAAAGTTGAGACTCTATTAAAATACTCCATGGTAAGCCGGCATTCTAACTTCTCTCTTACAATTCCTCCTCGCCATGGGGATTGAGGGTGGGCTGGGTGAACGTACTAAAAGGATAATGTCATTAAGAAACACGACTAATAAATGGTAAACAGGTATAAGTTTCATCGTTGGCCATTTGTGGGTGCGTCCCAGTGTACACAAAGTTAAGATGATTCTCCGCAACATTTAATGTATGAGCACGAGAGAGAACTTGGGACAATAGAAGGTGTTGTAACACGTAAGGTTAACGGGTTCTTATTCGCCTGGCGGGGGTGTGAGGGTGTGGAGAAAGGAGGGTTGCCAGCATTCAATTTGATTTTATCTGGAATCACTTGGATTTGATATGGTTTGTGTGTGTGTCGTCCTTTTGCCGAGAACACACTCTTGGCTTGTGTCGTCTTCATGGCTTCTCAAACCCAAAGTGTTGGGCGCTTGTGTGGCAATGATGGTCCAAGGAGGGCGATGTGCAGAGAGGAGAGTGATTGGGAAAGGCTTTGATTGGGCTCTGATGGCGAAGAAAATTCGGGCACGCAAAATAGTCTGCCCAACAATCAGATATGATAATCTTAAGCCACCCTTAGAGCCATGGGTTCGCAAGGGGCGCACAATACACTCTACGTGGTGGCATTTAAGAGATACTCCGCAGTGAAAAGGATTGTCTTTGCTTCATCAGATCAGGAGGGTCGCCGGGTGTGGGTGAGCTCGGGTGGATTTTGGAACAAGCAGTGAAGATTCATGGGGTTAGTTTAACTATTATTTACATAAGATACTCTCAATGGCAAGGGCAAAAGTGCTTCGGGATTTGAGCGTGTGGGGACAATAAATTTTATACACTATAAGCACTTGATACAATGACGTCAGATTTTCAATGGCCGCATTGTAAACTATCCTTTAAGAATTCTCAATCATTCGTGAGTGGGGAATGAGGGGTCAACTATCCCATGCAGAAGTAACTATACAATTCCACATGTCAGGTGGTTGATTGTGCCCATAACAATACGCCCGAGTCTCAATAATACAATCTTCCACGCAATTTTGGGAAAGGCACCGCACTTAAGGGCAAACAAAAGGGTGTCGATTTATCTTATTGACCATGGGAAGACCTCGCTGGGGCGGGGGAAATCAATTTGGGCATTTTTATTCCTCGGTCATATGGTTTTGACTCCGCGCGTCGTGTCACAGTCTCAAGAGGGTGGTCTTTTATTGGGCTAATCGTAAAAATTCCTAATTGTATCCTTATGTTGCGCCTCGTTGCGCTCCCAAGGCGAAGAGTGTGTTCTTGTAGGTTTCGCCTGGTTTGGTAGATTGATGGGTGGACGTTTGTAAGATGTTTATTTTATGGTGGTTGATTCAATTTTCAGACTAAATTGATATTTAGTCGCTCAAGTCATTTTATTCCCTGTTCACGTCATGAGTGAGTAATTTTATGACGTTTTGGCATCTTCACAGCAACTTGACTTTGTGATTAAGTGGTAAAATAGAGGCAAAACTATAATGATGTAAAGAGGTAAATATTTGATAAATTGTCTAACTGCTGAACTTTTCTCATGGGGTGAATGCTCGAACATCTTAAAGTTAAGCACTTAAGACGATACAAACCATCTCAGAGTCTAATTTAATCCATGGCATCAATTGAGGTGGATTATATCTATCAACAATTAATTTATCGATCCACTCAATGTTTCATTGAGGCAAACACTTCCACAACACACTGATTGTTTTCCCCCCAAACCCTCCCCCCACTGCAATTGGCTCAAGTCGCACAGAGTTGGTGCTGTAGGAACGATATAACTTAATTTGAATCTCTTGCAACAATCTATTGGAGGTAAATTAATTGAAAAAGCGCTTCGGTGGTGTTCGAGGAATTCCAGCTGCGGGGGTGGGTTTTCTGGTGTGGCAAATCCGTGATGCAATATTGTCAGTAATTGGCTTTTTCTGCAGCTCAACGGCGAGATGGGAGAATAAATGTGGCTCGCGATCGCGCGAGGGGTGAAAAGTGACAAAAAGTGACTCGCTATCAATCCCCAATGTTGGCCCCTTTGGCGGAGGACCGCAAACAAATCGATGGGATATCCGAGAAGGAATGCCAAAAAGGTGGAGCGTATTGAAATTGGGGTGAAAGCTCGCTCTCGCCAGGGAGAAAAAAGAATGGAAATATTGGAGATCCGCACGGTGCGCGGAATGGGGGAAAAAAGACGAAGGCGATACAATTCCTGGGGATGGGATTCGCCTGCAGCGGCGCTTACCTGAGCGCTTCGGAATCATGTATCAATGGTGTTCAATGAAATCACAATATTAACACCTGTTGCCAGCGAATGAACCACAGAGCGCGATAAACAATACAGTCAGGGGTTGTATTTCGGTGGTTTGAGGTGGTGTCTCTCCCGATATGTGGGCGCACCATTTCTCATCGTCTGAAGTGTGCGGTCGCATTAATGCGCCAATACAGCAATTGGCTTAATTGATTGTCTCTAGGCACCTTCGTCTGTGCGACTTTCCCATCGAATCCCGCAATGGAAGAAACTCCACCAGCCCAGATGGACACATAAATTCTGCCACCGCAGAACTGAAAATTGACCAATTTCGAGACAATTGTCTCTCCACAGAAACACACTCGCCACGAAAAGTGGCAAACTGACCAGCAAGAAAACATCGCATCGATGCGAAAGCCAGATGCTTTTCAATTAAATTTATTTACATGGTAAGCTTCTCAGGGGTCGATGGAAAAATCCCGTGGAAATGCCAATGCTGATGAGGGTCCAGATATTTAGTTGAGAAAGACACGCATTGTGTCTGTCACAGTGAAGAATTTATTAATCCTTTTAAATACTAATTGGGCTTAATTTGGACATCTCACGAGGGAGTGAGATTAGACCGATTAGGCAGCAAGGAAGTAATTAGGATTTCGGCAGGGAATTACACGGGATAAAACACAACTTATCTATTATTCAATGGAAATTGTCGTTTTAGCCAAATAAAAAATCGATCCTTTTGTACCTTGTTAATAATAAATTTACCAAAGAACGATTATTATATATTTTTTTGTTTCTATTTGTACACAAGAGGATATAAATTGTATACGTTTTGAATGACTCTATTTCAGGGCATTGCTAGCAAGTTATTTTTTTTAATGTTTTATAAATAAATGTTTCTATATTTAAACGTTTAGTCACAGCAATTTAATTTCAAATCAAATGAATTGTAGTACAAAACTATCATATAATGTTGGTGATTTTAGTCTGAAAACTAGAAGAAAAATTATAGCTTTAACTAATTTACATTGAAACGGTTATTAATCTTTGAAATAAATTATCTTTTGTATCAAGAATCTTCTAAATCTGATTCCCTGTTCTACATTTTCTTAGTGCGTTCTTTAGCTAAATGCTTGAGAATTTTGTATTTTTTTGAGCCAGAATTCATTGATTCTAAATCTGTATTCACACAGGACGAATGGTTCACCCTGCGTTGATGTACCTCTCTGAACGAGCTCTATCTCCCCCTTGATCTGCTGCTAGACAAGGGCTATTTTGCGTGAACTGAGAAAAGCTACTCCGTAGAATAATATTCTTCTAATTAAAGCCATGCACTGTGGCGGACGCATTCTTTATTTTCTTTCCTCCGCAATTCATATTCTTGCCTTCGTGCCATCCACCCATTCGCTCGTGGTGGAGGGTGGAAAAGGGCGAGAGACAAAAGGGAATGTCCGGTCGATTCGTCCTCAAACCCTCGGCCGCGCGCACAGGGGGTCAATCGCCCTCCAGGAAAATAAATGCTCAGCGTGATTTGGCGGAAAGGGTGATGGTTTGGCATTTGCATCGACCCTCATGCAGTTTCAGTGAGTCTCGTTGATATTAATTAGTGGGAGAGAGAGAGAGAGGACTTGGTGAAATCCCATCGCAGGACGCGAAGACTCTGTGTTACTTTTAATGAGATTATGGGAAAGAGCAACTTTGCGCGGGTGCTTTTGTCGCGCCGTTTGTCCGGATGAAGAAAGAGGGTGGCCAGAAAGAAAATGCGCGGGATTTGCGCAAAGTTTGCGACCGCAGAGATTTTCCGCCAAAGTTTCCGTGCGCGCGGACAAAGAAGAAAGGCCCCAAGACGAATCCCTTGAACAATGGACCCTTCTGCGGCCAGGATGTGCCAGACACTAATTAGAGATGCTCACTGGACGAGAGCGTTTCGCCACAGCATGGCAATGATCCCGAAAGCGTGTGTGTTGTGTGTGTGTGTGTGTGAAAAAATGCAAAAAGTGTCCTTCAAAAAATTAACTTAATTAAAATTTCTCCTTCGTTGGGGCGAGATTGTTGCATATAATTGTGCCTCGGACACATAAAAAAATGCCACCCATGTACAAAGAGCATTTCTATGTGGGAGATGCTTTCGCTGCTGAAAAATCAATGACACACATTTAACTCATTTGGATTTTTATATATAAAAGTTGGGGCTTTTTCCGTCAACTGAAGCGAACGTAGGAAAAACGACTAAAAAGACAGAACTTATGGAAAAGCGAGCGTCTGGTGGTGAGTGTATGCGCGCGAAGCGGCTGTTTGTGTGTTGATTTACTTCATTTAACAGTCATATTAAACTGCTGACGATTTTTAATTGTTTATCGGATTTTCTGATGTGGATTTCGAGATTTTTCACGAAGAGGTTTTCAGCCTCAAAAGGCTGTCTAAGGTGAGAGAGTATTTTGGAGTGTCGGGAAAGCTCTCTCATTCCACGCAAAAGCTTCCACTCTCGCACACTCACACGTCGCTTCAACACTCTCTCAGAGGCACTTTTGCAGGCCGTTTTTCCGGAAAAAAGAGTGTCATGTGGCGGGGATGAGACGCATCTCCAACAGCACACATTGACAGTGCGTTTTAGGTGGAAAAAAGCGTTGGGAGGCGGAGCGAAAAAGTGTCGATATGGAAAACGCAAGCGCCGCGACGTCCGGACACACCCCCCACCACGGAGCACCCATACAAGTGTGTGCGGGGCACAAAAGTTTTGTTGCAACGACAAACCAAAAATCATGCCCCGAAAAGCGAGAAAACGGGGCTTGTATATAGGGAAAAAAAGCGCGGCGCCTCGGCAATCGGGAAAATATGTCCTATCTATATGTGCGTCCGATGGGCACAATGTGATTATATCTAGCAATGCTTCTTGCTGGCGCGCCGCGACGCTCAGTCACGCTGTTCCAGCGTCGTTGTTAATACGCGTAATCGCCGTCCGTCGCGCGCGATGCCATACAACCGGCGTCAAATTTCTTATTTTTTATTTGAAATATCAAAATGAGAAAGGCGAAAACCAGAAAAAAATCACGTATCCTGTCGTTTGCAAACCGAATGTAAAGTTCAATTTTGACAACATAATAGCGGAAAAAAACCACCAGTCCGGGCATTGAGAGTATTTGAGGGAGGCAAAAATTTACCAAGTCCGATAGAAGAAAAAAAAAAGAGTAAAAGACCAAATTCTAAAAGTGTCGAGAAATCGCTTTGTTGAGTTTTGTCCAATTTCTTGTGCTGCAAAAGTGTCCTGAAGAGGCAAATTCCTTCAGTTCTGTGCACCTGATTTTCCCAGTCACACTTCACGTTCGAACTTTCGTTGCCAAAATTCCTTTTTGCCCAGAAGAATTCGTGCGCGCAACATAAAGTAACAACCAAGAAGTAACATCTAATTTTTATAGTATTTAATAATAAGTAAGACAAAAACATCCGTGTTCGACTTACCAGCGAGAGAACGCGGAGATCGAGAGCGTCAAATTTCACTTTAAAATACATCTGCATGATACAAAGAAGAGCATGAAAGCTTAAAACAGAAGAAGAGTAAATACACAAGTTAATAAGCATTTAAATGATTTGAGAATCGAAACGGGAAAACAGTAGATTAAGAGAAATAAGAGTAAATCAAATACATGTCCAAGTAATAGAAGAGTGCAATTGAGAGACAACGAGTTGCTGTTAATGCTTCGTTCCACCGGCGATGATGGAAAGCTCGCAGAATCTGTCCCATGGACACAGACGCTCTGAGCGGCAGCCTTCTTAGGTGAATACCCACCCTTTGTCCTTATGCTAAGTGCGGCGGAGGAGGGCGCGCGAGTCCCTTCCGGAAAGCGAGTGGGGATGGTGTCTTATGTACGAGAGAAGCGGCGCTCGGGGGTTGCGCTGGTGTGCGCCGCGCCAGGGAAGGGATGCCAAGTAAGATGCGAGGGTGGCCGGAGTCGGGTAGGGATGTAAGTGATCTTGTGCGACGCTGAGTGCGCATGCACGGCGCTCGCCTCACACCCAATGGCCTTTTCTTGCCCCACGTCGGCACACACACGCGCCGCGATGCTGCAGTTGGACTGTGTGCGTCCGAGTCGACGACGGAGACGACAGCGCCGATAAGGAATGGGGTTGCCGGAGGAACGTGTTAGTCCTGTGCGCTTCCACACACCGCACACAGTCGCTCCCACCCTGGCCTCAATCTCAAGTCTTCTTCAGTCGCTAGCCAAGAGTCGAGCGAGATTGCTGCAAAAGCCGTTCAGTGCGACAACATCTTCGGTCACGCGCGCGTAAAAGGAATTTATATGTAGATATAGGGCCACCGCATAATATATACACACTTAAGAGGGAAGGCAAGAGGCATTACATATACATATAAGTAAGGGTTTATATAGTGGCGAGAAGTTATATATAACTACACATGTGCAAAGGCGGGTGGTGCAGAGGAGAGAAGTGTAACCGACTTTAAATACTGGCCGATCGTCTCAAGTTACCCCACTACGAAATTTCCTTTAACTTGTGTAATATGGGAATAAAACCACCCCTTTCAGCTTAGTGTGGTGTCTTCTTCGTCGGCACCGTCGTGGCTCTCGCAGTCGTCGTTGAGCACTGGAGAGCACGTTCTTGTGCTCAGCCCCCCTCGATACGGCAGCAACCCCTTAGAACAAGGGAGAGATTGGACGCTCGGCTTGGGTGATACCAAGGAGTTATCCTTCTTATATGGTGTCACTCCAGGAAGTCGCACCACATCTAAGCAGACGCTCCTACAGTTCGGACCTATTCTGGTGCCGAGTTCGCAACTCTTCCATCTCGAATTAAGCGCAACTGTTCACAGCGACAGTTTTTTGCGGCGATTTTTCCAAAGTGTGTGCGGCCCACAAGGATTAAGTAACGTGCTTTTGCGGGCCATTCGGGCAGACTTTTCTTGCATCGAGGCAAAGTGTGTAGTGGACTCTTTTGGAGACACAATTTTCGGACATTGTGCTTCCGAAGCTCTTCGGCAGTTGTAGTGATTTTTTCCGGGCATTAAGTAAAAGTGACCAACGACTTTGGATACCACTACCTCAGTTCCAATGCGGATCGCGCGATGCTCGCGAGATGCTCCCGGAAAATCACACACGCCGCCCCATCGTAATTTGCGTTGAGTCCTGCAGCAAGGGCAGGTGGTAGAATTGTTATTTTGTGGTAATATGTCTTCAATGCAGTTGATCAAGTGGACAATTTACAATTATGACTCTCAATAGACAGTTTCAGGGCTCAGTGGAGCCGGACAATGTGACGATCACGTAGTGTTAAACAAATGTGAAAATCCCGATATAGACATTTTAATCACCTGAGCAAAGACAGAGTTAAAGAATATAAAATATATAATAAAAAAGGAGAAGAAAACGGATTCAGTGGAAAGAAGAAGAAAAAACAACCCTTTGACGAAAGTGCGCGTTTCTCGCCCCGAAAAGAGAAGAAGAACGAAAAAGCAAAGTGATAGGATTCCCACCAAATTGACATTTTTCACCCCTGAACACGCCAAAGAAACGACTTAATGGTGACTCTTCTTTCGGTTGATGTGTCTCTGCGGCCAAAGACATTCGCTAAATTGGTAGGGATCAAAAACACATCACAGAAAAATGCACAAGTGTGAAAGAGAGTTTGAAGAAAAAAGCGCCAAAGTGTAGGCAAAAGATGTGCTGCTCAACAGCACAGTTTCACTCTTGTATCAGCACGAAAAATTGATAGAAAATAATTTGTCGCCTGAAATGTGTCACTAGAGGTGGAATGCAGAGGAAAAAAGGGAGTTGTGGGAAAGTTATGATTTTCGGCACACTTGACAATTTTTTGGCAGAATTTTATCGGAAAATTCTAAGCTACAATGTGAATAAAATTGAAGTTGCAAAATGACGAGTTTAATTTGCTTTCCGAATAAACGGAAAATATAATTTGTCAAGCGGGTCAAGCGTATTGATAAGTGCTATAGCATTTCATCTGTTTTTTTTTCCTATTGTCGCTGCCAAAGTTGAAAATTTTTCCATGAAAATCAAAAAAAAGTGCTGCAAAACGCGTTGATGTGATAAAATAAAATTGCGGAGATTTTTGGGTGCTGTGAATTTTCAGTTATGTGAATAACGATGGGAAGAAGTTGTATTTTGGGGGCGTTCTTCGTCTTTATCTCAACACTTGAGAGCTCCTTAGACGCCCCCTTTTCTCCCACGATATCTTATCAATTCACTGTCTTCTGCCACTGGCAATTCAGTCAGTCTGGGCGATTTCTCGTTTAAATCCACACACCGGAAATTTGGGGGTGATTTTCCGTGGAAATTCAGTGAATTTTCCCTCCCTTCGGCGGCTGGCTGACCAGCCGTCGGTCAGTGATCTGTTGTTGGCCAAAATGGTAATGTGTCGCTTTTCCCTCTTGCAGAGAACATCACCACACACATCATCAACTCTATTGTACCACACTTATTGCGTCACTCGTGTCAGGTGAGTTTTCCTTCAACTTTTCCCGCATTTTCCCCATTTATATTTCCAAGTGATGAAAAAGCTCAAGTGTGGAGAAACCCTCGAAAAATCAACTGTGAGACAATTCGTGTGAACATTTGCAATTGCGCGCCGTTTTCTGTGTCGTGTGATATTTTTGGCGCCCCCGTCACACGAGTCAAGATTGTGAAAAAAAAGGGGATTGTATATGATGGTTTGCAGTGCAGATGGGCTTTGCATGAGAAGTCTAGAGTCGCGAGACGTCAAGAATTGTGAAATTGTGCATTGGCATTAGTTGCCTTGATGGGTTTTATATGCGGATGGCAGAGAAGAGGCTCCTTTGCCTCCAATTGGGCATGTCATCGCATTTCTCTCGATAGTTTTGACGACTGTACAAATGCAAAAAGCACGCGACTTTTCACCACCCTTCGCGCGCCCACCCCATCAACACACTGTACAACCGCCTATTGTATCTGCAAAATGCCATTTTCGCGAAAAGGTTGGCAGGAGAAAGGCAAACTGTTCATGGGTGAAAGTGCACGAAGGGAAAGTGCCGATCAAGAGGCAATGCAATTGCACCCAAAGCTTTTCCAATAAAAATGTGCCAATCACTTCGCAAGAATATCTTCCGCCTCGTCACTATATCAAAAACACCCCCACAATCACCTTTTCAACATATATACAAAATTGCCGAGTATTTTTAGCCTGTGCTCATCAACTTTTTGACAATATTCGGGGCGTGCTTTTGGTGTGTTCAGAGAGAGAAAGAGTGAAAAGCTGCGAATTTGTGCGCTTTTTAGGGCTTCAACAGACGTGCGTGAATGTACAACTTCACCTGGAAAATTGAGGGCTTTAATGCCTTTTTCAGTGCAAAAATATTGTCAGTTTAGCCCAATGTTAAGTGTTCTTAATTGAATAAACGCGCTGCTGTATTAATTGTTTGTTCACGGGTGGTAAATTAATTCAGAGGTTGGCGAACTTTTACAGAACAAATGGCCTTTGAACGGGAAATTCATATTTATAATATATGTAATTGCTATTTAAAATGACGAATGATGTTTTAATAATTGTCTCATACTTGAGCTTTTTCACTTTGGATTTGCTTTTCTGATTATTACTCAGAGTTTTTGAGTGGCATATCTAAGCTTTTTTTCGTGAATGTTCACTAGAAGGTCAGTGAGCGAAAATATGTTTTTAGAAATGCGGAAAAAATTCCTTCTTTCCACAAACAGAACATTTCGCAATCTATTATTATGTACGTTTATGACTATTTTTTGTTAGTTTAAATATTTCAATTAATTACAAACTTGGAATATTTTACAGGACATTTTCATTTCTTTTCAAAAAGCCCCGTGTTTATTTACTCAATCTGCCTACAGATGGCGCTTTAAAGGAATTATGTAAAATACACAATAATATTGATGATTTTGAGCCTCGAACACTTTTGTTTTGCAGAAAGTTGTGTTTTTGTGTATTTTTCTTTATAATTTCATCACCAATGAGAGCAAAGCTGACGTCAATAAGTTCGTTAGAGAGATAATTAATAAATGCTCTTTGATGAAATGCTTTAGTGATAAGGAGATAATTGACCCCATTCGTCATATTACGACTCTGGCGAATGCATATCTTCTGGTGTATTTCTGAGGAAATCACTCGCCCATTAACCCCAAAAAGTGAATTAAATACGCATAATGTGTCTCTGATATCAGACTCCGTTCTGAGAAGGCGATTGTTGAAAAGGAGGGATTCAATATGCAAATGCGGCAAGTTTTATTGTGAGGCAAATTTCGTGAGATTGTATAGAAGTCAATTAATAAATTCTCCGGTATTTTGATAATAATACGCAGAAGGTGGCTCTCACGTGAAGTGTGGGCGGAACAACTTCCGCTTCTCGTGCACATTCTCACAAAATCCACGAGGGATCGACAATGGGTGAGATCAGCAAAGTAATTTGCTGTGCGGTGCTTTTTCCCGCGTTCTCCTCCGTGTCTCATGAACCAGAACTTCTGGAATTGAGTGTGTGTATTTGTGTGTGTGTTTGAGTGTTGCAAGAGGCCGAACAAAAAGGCCAAAGTACAAAATCTGAATCACAAACTTCCTCAATATATCCGGTGTATTGTCGTGAGTAGACAAAATCGCTCCACAATATTCTTTACAAGCAATTACATTCGGCCTTTTTTACCTCCTCGCGATATGAGGAGAAATCGTGGAAAAATTGCTCTTTTTTCCCTTCCATTCTGTCCAGTTTCACCTCTTTGTCGTGTAATTTTCTGCTGAAATTTCCAAATACAGCGCGCAGCACCTACAAAATGATAAATAGATTGGTGGTCTTTCGAGAGTAGTTCCGGTCATTTCTGCGCCTTCCACTTGTTTGCTCTCATGGCAAAATGTATTTATAATGTCGCACCACACTTTTCTATGTCGCTTTTTCTCTCCTTCAGCCTCTCTGCGAATCGCTAACTCGGCACGTAAAAAGTCTGGCTCTATTCATCATTGCCGCACATAACAGAAGTATTACTCTATCGCGGTCTTATTAATTGAACAGGTCCGGATTGGGCGGGGAGAGATTCTTCTCTCCTTGATCGCCGTCGTCCCTCGAAGGGTTATCCGGTTGATAAATGAAATCCAGTTTCCCATTCCCTCCCAATGACATTTGACCCCCTGCAATGGCATCTCCTCCTCCCGGCCTGTGAAATGTCGCAAGCGTTTTGCCCTTACATTCGCGTGAGCGGATGTTTGAATAAAAACTTGAGCACGCCGAACAATGAGATTCAATCAGTTTTGGCTTATGGACTCGGAAGCAGTCAGACTTTTTGCCTACACAAAGTACATCTCTCGCTCTCTGGGAGTAAAAATCCAATTTCCACTTCTTTTTCCCTGGAAAACAATCCACACAATCCAATACGAGGTTTGCCACTCGTGCTTTTGGGGCATCAGAAGTCGGGGGCTCTTTTCTCACTCTGTGACGCCATGCGGAAGACACCCAACGAGATGACTCTTAATGAAATAACAACAGAACACTTCCCGCGCCAGTGCTTTTTTTCTCACAAAGCTCTGCTTCGCTGAGATCATCGTTTCATTCTCCTCACGCGAGGCTTCACACAGTCAATATTGGCGCTGGAGGAGCGACACATTCCAGCGGTCTTCTGGCCCCACACACATCCCCACCGGCCGGAGTGAGTTCTTGACTACTCCCACTTCCGGCACGAGAAGTTCCCACAAAGAAGCCAGCGACTGGCATTGTCTCGATTGGCGCCAGCTTCGCCCCGCGAGCGCACAATAGGAGGAGAAACATTTCGCCAAGTCCAATCCGCGGTTCGCGATAACTCAAGCGGAAAGCTCCTCATCGTCATGCTTTTTGCTTAATTTTATTGTTCAGCATTACGCCACTTGCCAACTTGTAGAGGGATTCAAAACTCTCCCAACACAGCGGAAACTTTGACCGAGTTCAAACACTGCGAGAAAAACCCTCGAAGGCTCACTGAATATATCGATTTGGTGGAGCCTTTTAAATACATATCCAAGAGATGTTGGAAAGTGCAGAAGTTTGCCTTGAATATAATGTAAAAATTCTTGTAAAAATCCCATTCATTGGTATGCAAATAATGGCTCTTCGTATTGAATAAAATGTGGAAAATCTCGTTAACAAAAGCGGGAATCTTAATGCAATTTGTAATGGGTGTAAGGGGAGATAATACGGCCAGAAGTGTTAGTATTATTGAATTTCTATTGATTTTACTCTTACAAAATCTATTTCTATCTAGATCTGTCTTTTAACATATTTTTCTAGGTTACGTTATTTATTTAAAACTAAATAACAGCTTAAAATAGATACTATTTCCACTTATTAGTAAAATTGCGCATTCACAGTCAATGAAAATCGTAATTTTGGAAGCTGAGTGATAAAAAACAGCACTAAAGTCAGACAAAACCTCAATGTTTTTTACTTAACAGCTAAGATTTTGAGATATACAGATTCTAACTAAGATCCTTTAAGAATATCTATGTTGTTCAAAAATTATTGCCAAAAAAGACACATTAAAAGTGCAATTAGAGGAAGAAAAATTGTTTGAAGACCTCAGTAATAAGGTTGTAAGTTTAATTTCATTTAGTTTCCAGTTGAAATCCAGGACATAAAACCATAATTAATGGCATAATTTGCATAATGCATATAATCTAACACTCCTGGGAAGTGTTATGGATTTTTCATGCCAATTATGGAAGTGTTAGGAAGTAGTGTACAGATTTGAGCCATATTATCTCCCCCTTGGGTTTAAATGAAGGATCAGGTAATTTGGAAACACCCAATAATCATTCAGACAAACAGAAGTTCCACTTCTTAAAAAATATGCTTCCTCAGCAAACAAACACCGAAGCGAGCATTATCACCGAAAAGAGCGGGTTTAAGCAATATGCCTTGTACTTAATCCCAAGCAATATTGCGCTCTCACCATTGTAATAGTGAAATAGGAAGAAAGGAATAGAATGGAGATGAAGCGAATTGAGATCCATCTGGAGCTTTTTCTATTTGCATTATTGCAAGAGCTTCATTTCGATGCAATCTCTCGCCCTCGATGGGCAACTCAAAGATGACTCGTGTGGGTTGAGGTATTTTTAATCTCGACTATTAAAATTACTTTTGCATAATGCATCCCGGCAATGATGAAAAATGTGGCTCGGTGTTTTCCAATGTCGAAATGTTGGGCTTTTTTTGTGCATAGCAAAGCAGTCAGTCTGAGAATATAAGCTTCGTGGAGATTTTCCGCCTTACCTCATTAGATGGTTTTGCCAGAAAAAACATCGCACAGCCATTGGAGAGACAAAAACCTTAGTGGGGGTGGGAAAAAAATATGAGGAGAGCGCGGCGCAAAAAAGTCCACAGAGAACATTTTCCCACTAATATAATGTTGTGTGCAGCAAAAGATAAGAGAATGCGGAAAATATTAGCAGTGAATTGTCATTTGGATATGTTCATTGTATCACATGGCTGCAAGCTAAAGGGATATTTTGTGCACTTTTTCCCTCTCTCAGCCTCCGTTGAACATGATATTTGTAACAAATTCTGCAAGAGTGAGTTTTTTTTCCACTGCCACATTTCGACAACAGACGATGGACGAAACCCACCCTCGCAAGAGGAAGAAAGGGTGAATTACATGAGCATTTCTCTCACAGGGAAAAGGGGAATCGAAGCAGAAATTACCACTCATCGTGTTTTTTATTAATATTTCCTGCCTTCCCTCCTCTTTTTTCGGCTCTCTCTCTCTCTATAGCAAAAAAATCCACATATAGCTTCGGCATTTTTGCTAAAAAGCATCCACACATTGGCGGGCAAAAAGTTATGGACATAGAAGGAATTCTTTATGAATTTCCCATGGATGACTCTTAATCACGTTATTGATTTCGCTCTTATCGCTCGTCCGTGGACCCGGAGTCGATGCCATTTAGTGCGTCATAACATATACTATCGATGCAGGTTAGATTGCAAGCACAGTTGGCTTCCTCGCATCGTCAGTTTGGCGCGCAGAAAGCCTGGGCGGAAACTTTCAACAATATCCGCCGCATTGAGGCGCAGTTATTAAATTTTCAATGAGCTTTTCTCAAAACTGTTTACCCAATAAATATAACATACGCGGATTTATGGACTATTAGGCTTTTGCCTGAGGGTGGCGCAAGTGGAAGTTAATAACTCCCATACTTGAACTCTTGAGCGATATTCCATCTCTCAATCGCTTAAATGCATTTCATTCGGGAAATGAGGGGGTTTAGAAGATTTTTTTCTGTGTGTGTGTGGGGGGGAAAAGGGCTTGAGAAGTATACACAAGTTGAAAAGAAAATAAGGAAACCTTCTGGCTAATTAATACATTCTATGGGAAAAGTATTTATGTATGATGAAATGCCACAGAAATTGCGGTGAATGGAAGGCAAACAGTTCTCAAGAAAATTTCCTCTGCTCATATTTCAACAACTTGTTGATCACCACCGAAGGAGGGAAGAAGAAATCAAGAAAACCACCCCTTTTCACGCCCACTGCTTGCCAAAGGCCTCGAAGGCACTGGCAAAAAAGGTGAAGATGCACACAAACAATGGTGATACAATCACAAGAAAGAACATCTTGTCACTCAAGTGTAAACATTTACACTTCCACTAATCGAAGGAATGGGGTTGGGTCACGAAGAGGGGACGACGCTCGAGTGTCTGACTTTCTTGCCGACCCCAAGACGCTGTCGACATAATTGAGCATGAAGAAGTTTCCTCAAGGGGGTTGAAGTTGGATGTCGATGGAGAGGCTATTTGTGTGGATTTGCCTCATGAATAAGGGTCTCCAACCCCTCAAGTTGAGTCATATAAATTTACTTAGTATTCAACAAGTGTCGTCTCACCCTCGACCGCACATTTTCTTGGCTCTTTCTTCACCCTCTTCAGGCATTCTTGAGCGGGGGTTTCCCATCCATGAAAGCGATTATAGAGCATTTTGTACATGATTACAGACGTAGAAATGGGCAAAATAAACATGATCTGAAGGTTGCGGATATCAAAGGCCACAAAGCATTCTTAAGTGTTTCACAAGACGCTCTAATTTGATACATAGGGATTAAGTGATTATATTGCTGCTCTGAGGGTTGAAGTGTATTTGTGTACAGCATCTGCAAGCCTCTTTCTCCTGTGGTTTCAATGCGGCATTTTTTCATGCGCTCTCCTCCCCTGTCTAAGGTGATTTTCTTTGACTGGAGAGACTGCAACCTGTCTTCCGAATCCTTCTCACCATATGGAATCTGTGCATTCAGGTAGAAATCCTGGACAATTGCAAATCCTTGAGGAAGCATAATTTCTTCGGGTGGCACAAAAAGCATTTGAATAAATATTTTAGAGGGGTTGAACAAAAAAAAGACCATCTTGAAGTGTTAATCGATCATACTTGCGAAGACAGTTTTGGTTCATGTGGCAAATTTCTGGAGAAGAGTCTTAAAGGAAATGCCAGAGAGAAGATTACCGAGATTCTCTCCAATTGATTGATGGCATTTTCACTGTGACCGGAGGAGTTTCTTGACTCACTCATTGATTGCCACAGCTATTCACTTTATACTTTGGGTGCTCTGAGAACTCCGCCCATGCCATTCCAAAAAGTGTGATTGCAGGGAAGAAAATCAGATTGGAAAGTTTAATTACTGGCAATACTTGAGTAACCGCAATACTCTTAGACAATTAATTCTTACATTGATAGGTGGAACCAGAAAGTCCCGATTGGATTTTCATCGTCTCCAAAAACACGCTCCATCCTCTAGTTTTCTGCTTCACTAGAAACTTTAATAGTTTCGAATAGTTTACAGCTTCTGCTCTCTAATTAATATACTCTCCCATCTTCGACACTTCTTATCACTGGAGGCAAACTATGAACACACATTCTGTGTACATTCGGTGGTGTTTTTTCGGCAGTACATCACTCCAGAAATATTATTGGCAAACATTAATATATTCAAATGACGAGTGTGGCAGAAAAATTGACAGTGGCAGCTGCATGATGATCTACTAAGAGGGTGATTGTAATTGCAGGAGCGCTGGCACCAGTCGCAGCGTCGTTTTCTCCTACGGAACTCGCACCCCTTAATATCAACCCCTCGGCTTGTGTGCCATCCTAAGCTTGCAGTTTCAGTAAAAAGAACTATAACGTCAAAGTGGAAAATGGAGTTGAGCTGGAGGTTCTGCAACAGATCTACTACAAGGGTTGCTTTGAAAAGACACATGATTGTCTATGAAATTTGCTTTCAAGGGGGTTTAAACCCGTTCCCAATATGTGATTATAGAGAATTTACCGCATTTAATTACTTTCAAGCTTGGCTTTTTACAACAGAACCTCTCACTCAACTTGATTCACTAGCATTCGGGGTGTTCTTCTTCAGCGCATCTAAGCCACCCCGTTGAAACTCCGGCAGTGTTGGCAAAAGAATTAAGTCGTGTATGACCCCCTGTCAATTGAGAGTGGGATTGCGAGGAGAACACCTGGCCGATGCTCCGATACTGTCGCTTCCTCCTCTGGTAATTCTCTCTGTTTGTGGCGGAAATTGCTCAGTAAGATGAAATTAATTAGCTTTTTCCACACATACGCACCGTCACTCGTGTTGTCTCTGTGCGGCGGAGGACGCAAATGAAGGTAGAGGAGAGATAGAAAAAAAGAGTCATGGATAAGGGAGGGCATCCTCCTGAACCAGCAACAACAATAAGTGATCAATGAATGGAATGAATGACTTGTGACTGTGGCACTTTTTTTCCACTGGGGGCAGCGCATTATGGGCAAAGAGAGGCTCGCTCTCGTGCTCCGGTGCGCCGCAATGAGTTAAAAGGCACTAAAATTCTTAAATGACCATATCAAGTGGCATGCGTCAAAATAATTAACCTCCCGAGAGAGTGGGGACATCATCGCGGAGACATGATTCACTACAACTTCCGTCCCAGGCTCACTGAACGGTGAATCCTTCCTCTGGACTCGGCCAAGTGCATCTCAAGAGGTTGTCGCGCTTATGCTGCACGCTGACAAGAAGAGCGCACGTGGGCATGACAGAGAGGACAGGCCAACCAGATGGAAACACACGGATAAGCACTTAATTGCGGCCCACGGATGCCAATTTCCACGCCACGGTGTCATCGTTTCGGTGGGCAAATTGCGCTCAGAGCAGAAAGAAGCCATTTTTTCCCTTGAGATTTCTTCTCGTGACTCCAAATCGCTCAATCAAACCGCACAGAATAACATCAATTAACCTTGACACGGAATATGAAATAAAGTAAATTGCCTCGTGCCTGAATGACTAAATTGTACAAAGAGGTGAGGACACATTTCATGCCACATAAATTCTCAATCGCCATAAATTCTTCAGTGGAAAATTATAAGACACACGAGGTGGCAAAGGCAAGGGTTTATCCGTGTTGCGCTGCTGGGCTTTCTTCACCGAACACCGATAATTCTCGCCCCTTTGTCTTGGCGATGGGTGGCAAAACACGCGATTTTATCGTGTGGAACGTCATCAACACCGGATACGGTATTGTTACTGGGGAACTACTCAGCCACTTCCGCCGTGGGTGGGTCGTTTCGATGTATCCGGAGAAGTACATACTTTGCGCTAAGTGCTGAAGGGTCTTCCAGAAGGGGCGGAGAGCTTGAGGTGGAAATTACCTGATTATTGAGATTAATTCGGGAGAAGTTAATCAATTAGTGGGCAATATTTCCACTGCAGTGATTTCACAATATGGAGTTTCTTTGCAATTTTTTATATGATTTTCCTCCTCGTTCTGGTCAAAATTCATGAGGGAGCGAGGAAAGCCATGATGCACATCAAAGAGATGCACGTGGAAAAAAATCTCAATAAAGATGGGAGGAGAAACAGCATTTTATTCAGTGAGGAGTCGCATGCGATCAGCACGCGACCCCGTCTTCTATTGTGTCAAGAAGCGGCTTACGAGACTGGGAAATTGTATAAGCGGGCGAATTGAGAGGGTCTCAAATGTCGGAGGGATGAACGATGCAACGGGTGATACCAAGAGATTCAATGCTTTTTTTATTGGATCGCTTGTTTCTCTGATTTTATTATAGATTGCGCCGCGGTGGGTTTAAGAAACCCGGCTGAACATGCACTCTAGCTTTCTAATATTGATTTGCATAATCCTGAAAATAAGATGCTTTAATTTTTAAATGATAACCCTTGAATATTGTAATAAATTGCACTCGAATAATAATTTCTCTTCGCACGGAAATCATGCAGAAACTCATGGACATCTGGGCATATCTCTTTCTCATGTTTCGATCACTAAATGCCCTCTTTTCGCGGCAAAGATGAGCTGATCCTGCAAGTAACTTTTTATGTGAGGGGTGAAACCGGAAAGATTCACAATCGCATTGCGAAAAAAATGCATAAACTATCAGCGATCCGTATTTACTCACTCTGGTTTTGCCAGCAGCACGCGCCTGATGGCTCTCGGCCCTTCTGCTGTCGGGAAAGTATTCTTTCCCCGTCTCTCGACGCCTCTTACCATCATGCTTGGCATATTTTCTATGACGAATTCACATGCCCACCGTGAAATAATGAATAAATAGCAGGGGTGACATAAGGAAGTGTTCAGTGTCTATAATCTTGTCCATTCAACTTGCCTTGGATTTCTCTTAGCTTCCTTCGCCAGAGCGATTATGGCTTCTTGCCAGACTTTTAAGCTGCGCAAACTGAGTGTCTTGGCTTGACTGGGCGATCTTGAAGTTCCAGGTGGAAGCTTTTGTCTGAAGTCTCGTGCGCAGTCTGCACGGTAAAAGCGAGGGACTCACTCTCCCCCTTATTTTCGGAAGGTTTTCTTCAAGAGCAGATGTGCTCTCTCTCTCCCTTCCGCATTCAATTCAGACCTTGAATGACAATAATAATTATAACGAACTCTGGAGGACTATGGATCCTAGTACTTTTCTTTTGACGCGATCAAAAGTTCCCCTCGACACATTTACGTCATCGTTGCAGCTGCCGCGTCTCGAAGTTGTGTGCCAAAGACGAGGGAGAAGGACGGCCTAATGGGACGCTGGGTGAGCGCTGCTCAGCCAGAGGCGAGAGCGAATCCACCCTACCTCGAGATCGACGCTGTGATTCTTACATTTTCTGCTGGGTGTTTGCCTGTGGGGTGAAAATCACGCTCTCAGGTTCAACTTAGCTTACAGGCACTCTGAGATTCTCGAGTGCAATGTGTCGAGCTAGAGACCTTCTGTTGGGCGCAAAAGTCCTCGTCCGCTTACAATATCTGTAGCTTCTTGAGGAATAATATGTAGCTTATCAAGAGGCGAATATTTTCTGCACAGGGGTTCTGTTTTACACCAAATTGGCAATGTGCAAGCTGGTTCTTTGTCATTCTCAATGCGATTTATAGTCTTCACCCTCGATACTCTCCAGTATAAGAAATTATATAATCCAATTCATTAGAGTGTCTCGAGAGTGAAGCTTTCGCTTCTGACGTCATAAATCTTTTTTCTCTCTCCTTCAAGACGCTTCGTCGCTCGTCGTCCGACCTTTTCTTGTGCATGGCTTGAGAGGGGAATGTCTTACAATGGTGTGCTTCTTAGGGCAGGTAATGGTTTCTTTTCACGCGAAGACCTACAGTTGTCCTCTTCTGGCAATTTTTATGTATTTCTCCTCCACTGCTTCGGCTTTCTTATAGGTTCCCGTCACTCCTTACCACTACAGTCACGACCGCACCTTAGTAGAATCTTATTGGAAGCGCCTCAAGTGTTGAACGTGTTTCTGCGTTGTGAAGGCGTTCCCATTCACTGCTGGTTGAGCAGGTAGTGGCTGGAGATGCTGAAGATAATCGCATAATAGGGAAAAAAGCATCTTGATGCCTTCTGCTTTGTTCCTCGATTTTTCTTTAACTTGAAGGTCGACGACAAAGAGAGATTTCTCGACTTCCTGTATTTTATAGACCGGAATTGTTGTTGACTTACAAGGCGGATTGTTTGTTCTAGCACTCCTGTTTTTTTCCTCCTTAGGTCCTGTTTGCCTTTACCTCTGGCACGTCCGCAATTCAAGGTGTCACATCTCAACTGGGGCAATCATTGAGGAAGTCACAATGGATGCTGACCACTGTGACATTGTGATTTTTTATGCGGGTGCGAAATGGCCATTGCCGAAGCCCCGGGCGGGGTGTTTGTCGCCAATGAATGACACATGTATCCTCAACAGTGGCCTCAATGAGGCCCTAAATGACCCCATTATCGCCTTGTTACTCCGGCCGACTTACCGGCAATTTCACCTGGAAGATGAGTCCCAGAAAAAAAAATTGGCAACATATGGATCATCGGAGGCACTTCCAGAAGTGCCCCGTGATGAGTTGATGGTTTTGCGAGATGAAATTGAGACTCATCAATAAAATCGTGAGTTGCAGTTGAATTGGGACCGCAACGCCAGGTGGCTTATGAGTCTGATGGGTTTCTGGGCGCGCACGGGCCAAAGTCGTCAAGGGAAGACACGGTGGAAATTAAGCGTATTAAATACACGCCCTACTTCTTCCTTCGATCAACAATACCCTGAATATCTTACCTCATTTTTCTGGATTTATGATGGTAGCGGTGAAAAAATGTGCAACCAAATGCGGGTGGATTTTGTTGTTCATCCCATTGCGCAGAGAGTGAAAGAAAAAAATCGTGTCGAAGAAATGTTATTAGGGATTTCACCGATGGGGTCTTGAGGCCATTATTGTGTTGTGCCAGAAGAAAAGGCACCCCTGACACTCGAGGAATCGAGCATATGCTCGATAAGGCATCCTAATTGCTCATTATTCGCCTCTAATTGAAAGCCTTTTACTCGCCTATTCGCTCCTCTTCACGCCGTCTTGAGACCAACACCGCGTGAAATGGTGGAATATGTTTCACAGTATATGGAAACCCCTATCGAATTCTGGAGTGGCACTAAGAAAATGTATTCATAAGTCGAGATAATTGGCGAGATATCTTTTCGGTCAGTTGGAAGAAAACTCACAAGCACTTCACACAATATCCTGCTTGAGATTGTACTGAAAAATTTATTACTGTAATTGCTTGCAATACGGGCTCTTGAAATCTTACCAGTCATTTTTTCTTTCACTCTCTTCTGCGACATTGAGCACAAAATCACAGATATTGACAGAGTGAGAAAGGAGAGAGAGAATAATTAGCATTATTCTGTGGCAAACCATGAATGAAGAATACAATTGGCAGCCGTAAAAAATCATATACAAAATCTGACCTTAAGCAAAAGTAGACTTTGTTCTGCCCATAGTCAGGAAAATGCCCAATTTCTCATAGGATTTCTTCCGCTCTCTTGGCTTTGTTGCAATTTGAAGTGCTCCTGTTTCCAGTGTTGAAACTGAGAAGTGCAAGATTCTTCTGGTGCTGCTTGACAGTGTGAAATCTCACAAAAAATGCAAATTACCCCCGTAAGTGGCATAGTTTGCGTCTCACCGTGGCCCAAGTGACGCAAATGGCACACTTGCGGGCATATTAAAGTCTCTCTCTCTCGCAGTATTAAGCATATTTCTGATTAATAAGCACCCGGATTTCTCAGCAGGTGGCCTCCTTTTTCGGTGGCACTCTTGTCTAACAATTAACCGCATATCGCACACCTTTTTTCTACCTTCTTCATGGATTTCTCAATTTCCATCTCGCGACTGGCAAAGGGAATGCTCAATGATGGGGGCAAATATGAATGTTGCTGTGCTGTGAAGAGTTGGAGATTACAGTTGTAGGCAAATAGACGCGCAAAGATGGATAAGATTGTCGAGAAGATAAGAAGGCTAGAGCGTGTTTGCAGGTCTCTTTCATTGACGAGAAGCCACTGAGTGCGTATTAAACAAACCATTTTTTTTTCTTCTGCACTTTCCGGGCTTCAAAGTGCAAATTGTCAGTCTCCTTGGAAGGTCTTCTCGTTGAGTGGTCAAGTGAAAGAGGCCGAAAAGAGTGCAGAATAATTAATCAAATGCCTCGTTGAGTCTAATTTTCACAATTTGCGGTTTGAGCTGCTGAGAGTCGGATAACCAAGCATCTTTTCGGGATGATTCATCCCAGTGGAGGCCTCAAAAGCATATACAAAAGAAGTATAGAGTCTCAAATTGTGTGAAAAGAAACTGAGAAAGGAGAGGGTTTCGGTAGAGTGGTCAAGAAGCTGGCATTTGTCCTAAAAGAAATCCCATGGAATTGTGTTTTTGTGCCTGTGACTGTACAAAAGGATTAAATGTCACTCTTATTTTCAGTGCAAACACAGAAATAGAGGATACACAATAAGGCAGATGGTTCTTTCCACTTTGATGGCCATGCGGAGATGTGAGAAATTTTATGCAGAACACCTTGAGAATTGCAATTTTCTCCAAGAGAAAATATGCCTTCTTTTGCACCCTTCTCTCAATTTCGACAATATAAATTTCTCCAATTCATATCAATCTCCATGTAAAATGTCAGGGGAATTCCTTTTCACATGAATTGTGGGAGATTTCTCAGTGTTTCACCTATGAATTCGCTTTGCTGTGTTGTCTAATGCGTCTGCGTAATTTTATCAACGCACTCACTGTCCGTCTGCCTGACCCTAGCATACCCCAAACTGATCTGCATTAAGTGCATTTTGATTGAATTAATTTGAGAGTGTTGTCCATTCTTTCGCCGGCTCAATAGTATCATTTTACAGAGGGCCATCAATCCTCATCTGTCTTATCTTCTCAGCTTGACCGCGTGGGTCAAGACATCTGCTCAAGGAGCCTTTTGTCTGCCAAAAATCTACGCAATTGTAGTAATGCTAAAAAAAAAAGAGACTTCAATATAGACAAATCGCGATGCTGCTCAATTTCTATGTCTTTTTTTCCTCTGATAAATTGAATTCTCTTCTGGCGCAGAGAATTCCATCAGTTCGATAGCCATTCGTCCCGGAATTGGGTTCGTCCAATATTATTGATGAACGCATCTCATGCATTAGTTCCGGTAGATGAAAAACGCATACATTCGCGAAGCGAGATGGAAAACTCCACCAGTGGAACACTCGGATTTTGTTTATGTTTTATTTAAATTGAGCCCGCAGCTAATTTAGGTTATATTCTGGTTGTGCGCTGTGGAACGAGAGAAGCAGAAAGAGAGAGAGGGAGAGAGAGAGAGAGTGCGAGAGGGGGGCTCCACTGCCGGATGACGGCAGTTGGATGTGCCTCGGGAATCGCGAATTGACATAGACACATCACATATTCAGCTCTGGCGAACGACAACAGAGTGGCGTTTTCCACCCCAAAAAAGCCTCTCGCGCTCCTCTCTTCGCACATTTTCATTTTAGCGTTTTTACCCCCGACACACACCCCACGTCCGCCCACTCCCCCCGGGCAGCGCCGACAAATTTTATCAGTGGAGCTTTTGCCGTTGCAGTGCGCTTTATTGGCATATCCGACCGGGCTGCTCTGCATGTACGCCGAGCTGGCGATGGGCGCCCAGATGGGGCCGCCGGGTGGGGTTGGCGCGTGGGGAAGGGGGGGCGAACATAGAGGGAGCGCGAGTGCACTTTTATCCAAACACTCTCGGCAAACAAAATTCAAATGAAATGAA
The DNA here is from genome assembly GCF_947086385.1 of Phlebotomus argentipes. Taxonomy (NCBI): domain Eukaryota; kingdom Metazoa; phylum Arthropoda; class Insecta; order Diptera; family Psychodidae; genus Phlebotomus; species Phlebotomus argentipes. The sequence goes on along the minus strand of NW_026776177.1, from coordinate 16,944,346 downwards.
ATTAGTGGCGCTCGCAGAGCCCCTATTTATGCCCTCAATGGGAATTAGTTAGAGCGAATGGCCAGGAGAGCTCGTCCTGGGCAAGATGTGTCCAGGCAGGGAATTGCATGGAATATTGCGTCTATTTCGTAGAGTGAGAGAATGGCAAATATCTAATAAAAAAGACGCGCTCTGAGTGGAATCGATTTTTCGCGAGGGGTTTGTCATTTTGAGATGCTGAAGTCTGAAAAATAACCTTCAATACTCACGGACAATTCATTTTTATTCTAATTGAGGAGTTCTGTGAGAATACAGGGTTGTTTTTTCACACTAACTTCTGATAAATGTTTGTAGTTAAAAAAGAGAATTTGAAAACATTAAAGTTACACATAAAAAAACCGCAACAATCTCACATTTATTGTAAAAAAAAAAGTTCTGTTGTTCTCAACTATTAGTGGCTTTTATCAATTTTGCACTATCTTTTCTCTTTTGTCGAGTACTCAAAGCATTGTGATGGAAAACCCCCTCGCGCATTTCACGAATCTCTCGCAGTTTCAGTCCTTTATGTTCCGAGCTATATATGGGATATTTTTGTGGATTCTAATCCAGGAAAAACTCGCGAGAAAACTCTTCTACGTGGGGAAATTGAATATCAGAAACTCATTCCGCGGAAAATCTCGATACGCGAGTGCGAAGCTGTGAGAAAAAGTTGTGCGCGCTGGGTTTAGTTGTTTGATAAAATTGCAAGCCTAATCCATTTTGCGTCAAAAACCCATTACGCCCCGCACTTTTCAATTAGCCACCCCCGCGCGGCCGCCCGCTGGATGCTCTATCATTTATCAAAAGGCAGCGCAGTTGCATTTTCGCGTCAGCATGGTGTGAAATTGGCGGGCGCGCGCGGAAAAAAGAGCGTGTGTACACACGGGTCTGCAGAAGAGTACACATTACTTGCGTCTGGGGGTGTGGGTGATTAATTTTGTCACGGCACTGTCGGGCGGTGGGCGATAATTGCGAACGCCATGAGGGTCAACGGGAATTCGGGTGGACACTGTGATAAGTCTATATAGTGCGCGCACACCTGGAGAATTATGCAAAAGTCGCAGCTTTTTCCAGGCGGAAAATCCTGGGAAAGATATTCAGGAATTTACCAGGCGTCTCCATGGTAAAAGCTCCACATTTTGCGAATGTTGGAGATTTTGCACGAATTCGGCGATATTTCATACTTTTATCGATTTATTGCCATTGGCACGGCCATAAATTTAGCATTTTAGTGCACTTGTCGCCCGCCCACCCCCCGGACTGCGCAGTTGTGCACACAAAAGTGTCCTTGTTGGGGGCCTCTATTGATGGACGATGCCTCTGCTCGTCTCTGCCACATCAGTCTCTCCGGTTGGGTGGAGTGGCGGCCCCTCGAGCTTTTCGGCCTGTCAATTGCGCCTCTCTGTGTCCACATAAATCCCCAGCCCGGTGGGTGGGGCGGGCCTGGGCGAGATGGATGAATGCCGAATGCATCGGCCTGGGTGCTTTTTGAGCGGCCGGACGTGTAGTTAAACTTATGTATTGAATCCACGGGAAATTCTTCCTTTGTGCGCTCTGGCCAGGGGATATTCCATTTTGTTCAATGGGCGTACGTGTTTAGAAAGACGTGCAGGTATATTTTTAGGCCATGTATTAATGGAATTTTCGTGGAAATGTGGCACACAGGATCCGCGCGGAGCACAGGAAATTTCAGGCTCCATTTTCGGATGAGTTCGAATACCAGCGATGCCGAAGAAGTCCGAGATACACTCATAAGTATACAGTGTTGCTGGAGGGAATACGCAACTCATCCCCCATTCGGACCTCCCTCGTGGGCAAACAATGCCCCAAACCATCGCGGAATGGACTGCAGCGAATTTTTAATCAAATCCCGTGCCATTCGAGTCCAAGTGGCAATTTTTCACTCAGATAAAGCCCCCCACTTCCGACGAAAGAGTGGCCAAAGGGAGCGACAGATGAGGAAAAAATCCTCATCTATTTTCACCATTTGCTCCACTTTGTACCAATGATACCTTAACTGCGTCTGCAGCTGCACATGGAAAATTCAGCCGCCACCCGGAATGTCTGAACTCCACCACCGCCACCCCCCCCGGGCACTTCAAGTGCGGCCCCCATTCTTGATCCCTCTCGCTCAGCCGCTGCAACTTCCGGCCACTGCTTCTCGATTGTCCGAGTGGCCATACATAAAATATGCTCATGCCTATCGCCAGGCATGTGGAATATCCGTTGTTGCTTTTTCATTTGCCTGGGTATTGACCGATTGCGCGCCGGGTGGGCTTTTCCGGGTGTGGGTGGCAGAGGACACAAAATGCGCTCAATATTCTCGGGTTGCAAAACACCGGCGCGCACATGAAAGCTGCCCCCCCCCAAAGCCGCTGGTTTGGGGCGCGGAGGGTTGCTTTTAAATTTTTCCTCTCCGGACTCGTGGTTTTTGCTTCCATTGGGTTTTCTCTTTCATTAATGAATTTCATTGAATGACTTTCTCACACTGGAGATGCAAAATTCCGTCCAATCTGTCTGTTCTGCAGTTTTTTCTGCACCCCCGCACGCGAGGGGCTGAAGTGGCAGATGGAGGAACTGTGATTGAAATACAGTGACTCAGGAGACAAACATTGGCATCAGCAGCACATTTCTTGCCCTCCACTGACAAATGCACTTCCACTACAATGAATTTTCCATACATCATCCACGCCCACACTGGACTTTTTGCACCTCACACCCCACAACTTTTGGCTCCTGGACAATTGTCGGGCTTGATTGTAATTTGTTGGCTCGACTGCTATCGTATTTTTTTCTTCCTTTGCAGCGTTTTTGCATGTCGAGCAAGACTTTTTCATTAGGACTTTGTTTGACTTGGGATAAAGTGAGATTGAGGTATGCTTTAGAGAAGAGTTGGACAGATTTGGATTGCAAAACATTCACAATAATATTCAGTGTTTCGAAGGTTTGTGTCTGGGATATCAAGATTTCAAGAAATTAATCTCTGTCTTCACTACCAAATTCCATTCAAGGCATATAGAGGTGATTTTTGGCTAGTCATTTGAAGTTAAAACGTTGCCGCTTGAAGAAATATTCCTTGCAAGGTTGCGCTCTTCAAGAAAACAGACAAGTTGAACCATGTCGAATGCTGTGAAATTCCTTTGAAGTATTCTCAAGGTGGCTTCAAAAGGCACAACGGACAAAAGTGCCGTCTTTCATTCAAGAGCAGTGCAGAAAAGAGTTGAGTGTCTTGAATATAAGGATAACTTTCAGAGGGTAGAATGATTAATTACGAGAAATTTCACACGAAAATGTTGAAATTCTGTTGGGCAAATATCATGGTTGACAATGTGGCTTTGAAAATCTTACACATGCATTGCCAAATTTTGCAAATCACACACACACACCCTCTCGCCAATAACATTAAGACAAATTGTAATGCTGATGATGCTGATGTGGATGATTCCGTGCGATGATTATCGCTCTAAAGTCAAGTCATACTATTTTCCAAGTTATACAATTCCACAGCACAAAATACCGCGTCATGCAATTGTCTTACACACGAGGTAAATTACAATACACAACTTCACCCCCCAGTTCGTTTACATGTCGTTCCACTTGAGTTGAAACTTCGTCAGCTGCCACCCTCAACGGCTGCATGCGACTAAATTTAGAATTTCAATGTAGAATTTGTGGGATATCGGGAAAAATTGAGCAGCTATCGACAAATTTTTGAGCACATTACGAGAACTTTTGGCCGCATGGAGCTCAATTAATGCAAAGAGCAATTATGCCGTCAATTCGATTGTGTGGAGAACAAATTATAGGTCCTGATTAGTCCTAATGCAGCCGAAATGCAAAATTTCTGGCCTACTTCCTCCACACGATGTCCCACTTCAGCCCGTCAGTGCGAATGACATAATGTGGGGAGTGTAAAATGGCAAAGTGAGAAGAAAAGGAGAGAAATTTATAATGCAAATGTCTTTTAGAGAAATTTCTCATTATCATCTCACAAAGAATTCCCTTGAGAGATATGGAGAAAGAAATAAATTCCTGGCAGCTCCTCTCCACCCCCCATCTCTTGGGGGATGCACAAAAGCCACGCTGCGACTGAATGGGAAAGATATATTCACAAGTTGAGATTATGTGTGTTTGAACGTGGAGAATTCTTTCCGTACTTATGCAATCATCACTGCAAAACTTAAGGATGGAAAATGTATTTTGCACTATGGAGAGGAAGATCTGCCATCCATATTTGCTGCATCCACTCCTTCACCCTCCGGTTGCCATTCGGCAGGTTGGGCGGGGGTGGGTATTTGTATACTATTTATACTTCTGGGGAGGGCCACCCCTCAGCGCATTTCCCGTCTCGCGAGCGCATACATAAGATTGCAATGAATAAACCGTGCAGAATGAACTTGTGAGTTTTAATTACTCGCCCGGCAATGCATCTTGGTTGGGTTTCCCTCTTCTTCATCTGCTTCTTCATCTTCACACAGGCGGTGCGAGTGAGAACCACCACTGCAGGAGTGCTCCATCTCTGTCCTGTGGCGCCCACCTTTCTCCCCACACCGCGCCCAACCCCGTGCTATCTGCATCCAGCATTAATGCCGACTGCGAAGCCCTTCACTGCAAAACGGAAAGGGTTGCAGCTGAAGGAAAATCACATCGCACTCCATGGGCTCTCCTCTCTGTATAATTAAAAGAAATTGCCGCGAATTCAGGCAACTCCGCATTGGTGCACATCAAGTGGAATATGGAGAAAAATAACTTTTAATGATTTTTCACTGGTATTGTTGCAGAACATTTCTGCTCTCTGGCTTGCTTGTCTTGCATTTTGCACAAGAATCCTTGTTTTTTTTTATCATTGGTGAGAGATAAAACTTGATCCACGGATTGTTAGATAAATAGATGAGCAAACTACGTAGAATCGTTGCATCTCTCATACCTTAATTATGAAAAACCAAAGGATTTTTCTGAGATACAAGACTGACTTGATTAACTCGTATAGAAATTTCATATTCACGTATATTTTGATGGAAATGAAAAGTGCAGCACTCGAATTACATATGATTATCCCTTTGAAAAGTCCCTCTAATTTCTTGCTGTAAATGAACAGAGAGGAGAAAAAACTACGAGTTGATGAAAACAAGTTGGACCATGGCGAATTAAAAACAAACTTTTATGCGCTATTCAACAACCCCTTGCATATTGATTTCACTTTGAGTTTTCATGATATTTCCTCCTGTTTTCCAAGTTTCTCCTGCATCCTTTATTCCAGCCTCTCGGGGTTGTTTTTTTCTGCCACAACAGCACACACACACACACATTATATACTGTGGAAAAGCAGACGGTCTTGCATTTGAGATCATTTTCTCCATTCTTGGTGACTGTATTTCTTAATTGAATTATTTCGCATCTCCGGCATGACTTTCTCCGGCGCGAAGTGCACAAAATTTATAATGACGCCGAATGAAAAATCGTAGTGCAAAGGAAGCTGCGTGATGGAATAAAAATTCTCAAGTGGACAAGAGTGTGAGGGGGAGGGTGTGCAAAACTTAAGACAAATTAAAAAGACAGACTCTTAATGAGGGGAAACGGCTGCCGGGCTTTCCACGCTAATGAATTCTCTCATGGGAAATTTTTCTAGAAAGTGCATTGAGAGAAAAGTTTGTCCTCATTGAGGAGTTGTGTTGGAAAATGTCTGAAAATCCCCTTTCCTTTAATCACTCCTTGCAAATCTCTGATGGGAATTTTATTATGGCATTTCTTCTTGAGGGCGGTTTTTTTTCCTTGCGAGAACGTGATGAAGATCCATGGCATTTTATGCATATATCTTGCACTCAGACTCACCGTTTTTCCACGGGAGGTGAGTGTGGGACGTGTGTGCATCACAGTGTTGCGGGGGTGTGAGAATAAAATTAGAGTCTCAGTCGCTCCCTCTGTCTCGTCATCTTCTCTCACCCAGTGCAAGATACTTGGGAGACAATGGCCTGGCACCCCAACTTTGCGACTGCGAAATTTACTCTTTCAGCCTCCGTCGCACTGCATATGTGCATCGAGACGCTGGCGAGTGGGCGGGGGGAGTGAATGCAACTGCCGCCGTGTCTAAAGAGCCCGAGGAAGGGGGGCGAGTTAAAGGGTTTTGTCTTGAAAGTGCCTGTCTGGGCCTTTGTACACTCCCTTGCACCGCACAGACTTAAGCCCTACAAAGTTGCAATCATTTCTCAACAATTTCGCGTCTCCGTTTTTTTTGATGACGATGATAATGGCACGACGTCTCCCTAAGTACAATTTTCGCAGGGATGTCGTCCGTGCGTTACGCAGACACTCAGCAAATAAGAAAAGAGTTAAAAAATCAATATAGACTCTATATAGAGTGTCGTTGTTCGTCGACTTTAATACACACGCCTTCTGGCAAGACGAAAAAGGGTTCACCGCGAAAATTGTTTGAAAATCCCTCTTTTGCTCTTCGGGAGGAAAAAAAGAGGGGTGGCAAAGGAGGAGAGCTTTGCGGGTGGCTTTGTGAAAAAAGGCTTGGAAAACACTCAACATCGACCAGTAATTATATGTCTGAGGGTGATTCAGATGCCCAGAAGATTCATTTCATCACTCCTCAGCGACTTTTGTGTCTATACATTTGAAGAACACTCAATTCCTCATCTTCAGCTTTTAATTTATTTAGACGTGGAGGGTTTTAGCGTCCAGGGCTGAGCAACCTAGCTGACCAGATCCGATTAATGGGGCAATTAACGAAAATACTCGCTCTCATTGAGCCTAATTAATGGCCATCATCGATTTCACATCTCCCAGTTCGCTTCTGTGTATGGCAAATAAATCCAATTTCCGGCTGGTAAGATGTGCTCCGTGAGAGAACATCAAACACTCTCCAATTGTCTCAAGAGAGACTCAGATGAAACCCGATACGAGGCAGCCTGAGGTTTTACACTTCCGATTCCGACGAGTGTCCGCGTGTGAGACAAGAGCGCCCGGAATGCAGATGAGCAAGTTATACAAGTGCAATTTTATTATTGCAATATGATAAATTCATTGAGGGTTTTTGTTTGCGCCTTTGTTGGCCAGGACGAAAATGTTTATCGGCTGAATTCTTGCACACCGAAATGACCAAAAACAGTTCGCTTTTCAATAATGCAAAGTCTTGTCACTCTGGCGATGGCCACTATTTTTGCTGCGGTTTCGGCCCAAAAGGGTGGAGATATAGATTGATGGATGGCACAGTGCATTTTTACCTCCACTTTTTTTTGGGGGGGGCCTCTTAATTGTATTCCCAGGCCGAATTGTCTGCTCCGCATGCAGTTCTCGATGGCTGAATAATTTATTTATTTAGACAGAGAACCATCACTGTGAATGATTGTCTCATTCATGAGTGGTGGTTGGTGGCTTTTTAATTTCATAATTTAATATCGTGATTTCGCGACGGTGCGCCCTATAATCAAATTATGAATTGATTAATATGGCGAGCATTGTTTGGCTTCAGCCATTGGAGAAGTGCATAATGCATATTCACTATACATTCACACTTTGTAAGTTGAGAGAATTGTCGGTGCCAATTTTGAAGTGTGCACGGAAACATTTTCAAAATCCACCTCAAAACTAATGCCTGGTGAATGTAGCTTAAGAAGAGTTTAAGGACTTGGCAGTATTTTGCAACAACTTGCATAAACTTCAACTATTGCCATGCTTCGAAATCACTCGAAATGGGTTGAGATTGGCGACTTGTGAGCCAAAAACTTGCACAACCAAATGCAACCTATGGAAAAGCTTCGGGATTTTCTCAAGTGTTCATCTGAAAGTTTCATCAGCACTCCCAATGCCAAAGTACCTAAGGATTTGCTGGCAATTGCCGAAGAAGCTGAAAACACAATGCAATTTTGCGGGGACTGTGTTTTCCGCTTTTTTGGACAAATTACGGGGAGGTTGTGATTTGACTGGCAATGCGCTGAGAATGGGAAATGAAATTAAACAAGCGGCATTCATTTAATTATTCACCATCCACCAAACTATCAATCGACAATCCATTCCTCTGTGACATAATTCGCATTTATGACAAATTCATGAAATACACCATTCATACGTGAAAAATAATGTGTCAAACAAATGTCAATCAAAAATGGTCAAACTTGGAGGCAGAAATGCATCGCGAGTCCGCGCCAAAGGACGAAAAATCACTGCACAGAAGCACACTTAATTATTCAGACGACGGTGTTTATTCACCACTGAGCAAATGTTTAATTCAATTGACACTGGGCCGTGTAAAAAAAAAGTCGTCCTCATCTCTCTGTCAAATATTTTCCCAGCAGACAAGCCAGTTTGAAGGAGGTTTAAGGCAAACTTTGTGGATGTGTGCGCTGTATTTCTCTCCGTACAAATAATCACTCGCAAGAAGCCCACAAAAGTCCGGTGGATAAAACTGGGGATATGTTTAATTTAGTGACTCTCATAAGTCAATGGCTAACGTTTGATTTTTCAATAGCCAAGAGGAGTTGGCTTGAAGTTGTAGTGCATTCGGAAAATTGGTAGTTGAGCCACTAAGTAGACGTTAACATGTAATTTTTTTATTCAAAACTTTTGATTGATATTAAAATTAAATGGCATATTACTGTTGGCAAGCAAATAGATGCCTGTTGAGAGGGTGAACTTTCCTGAAATAGAAAGGCCCTACAAGGTGGATCGGTTTGGGTGCTCCAGAGGACTTGAAAGTGCAACATTTTGATGGTGAAAAATTAGTCGGCAATCTTAGTTGACAGACTCAAGAGATACTTTGAAATGGATAAAATCAATTTCTTGTTCTGATGAGGGATTTTTTCTTAAATTAATACACAAGCAAAACACCTCGTTCGACCCTCTGCGTGAAATGCGCGATGTATAGTGTGGAAAATATAGGAGGGTGTCGAAAAAAGTCCATTGAGAGTCATAGGATAAAATGGGGCCACACATTTCCATGTTCTTCATTTGCTTCTTGTACTGTTTTTTCCTCGTTTTGCTCTCTTTTCAGAGTCTCCTTTTGTATTTATGTTTCATGTGTATTTGATGAAGACATGTTAATTGAATGTATTCATGGCAGGAGTGACTCATACGTATTATACAAATTAGTTTCGCGTTCCGAATGCATCCAGCACGATTAATTGGACGAAGATAAAAACAATCAAATTAATTAAGTCACTCGAGAGGCAGATGAGGAGCGTCGCGCACAATGGGTGTCTTCCCGCGGAGAAATTCTCACACTCTCCTCAAGTGGTTAAAAATAAATATTCCCATGTGACAATGTGTGGTGGATAATGTATAGTGCAGAATAATGAACAAATTGACGCGCAACAACTCAGATCAATTGCTCGCGAGACAATTCTGGACATGGAGGAGGAATTGTGTTACCATCTGAACGGCGCGGCTATTAATTCTACTTGAGGAAAAATAAAACACGCAGAACCGGATATTCTAATCAGAATGCTCTCGCGACGGGCGCGAAAATGGGAGGCGCGGAAGTTGCATTCGCTTGGGAACTTTGGGAAGAAGAAAATTGCCAAGGGAATTGTTTTGCGACAATTTGTTTTGTAAATATTCCACACAAATGAAATTAACGTCAATTGCTCGCAACTCATTGCAGTTAAATCTCTATAACTAAATCGTCTTTCCCTTGTGAATTGTCAGGCGGATTCGTGGCTCTTTTCAGCTGCCTTTGCACTCTCTCTGTTGCCAATGATTTTGCACGACGCCACGAGCTTCGCGCTGAACCCATGCAATGAAAGGTATGATGTTGCGGTGCTCCACATTCAATCGCCCCAAGTCTCCCCACTGAGATTGTCTGACGGAGGGTCTTTTAAGAGTGGCTTCCTCATTTATTTTGTCGCTATTTCCTCCCATCGAGTCCGCGAAATGCGTGCTTCATTTGCACCCAGAGTGTCTCCGTGGCAAATTTGTGAGATGATCCCCTGATAGAGTCTCTTTTGTCTTCCGCTCTGCAACACTAATCGGAAGTTGAAGTTGACAATTTGGCACATTAAGGCCACCCCACTTAGCCAGAGCCAATTCCGAGAGGCCTTTTCACATAGGGAAACTGGAACACCCTCGAATTATCACACTCTCAGCCATGCAAAGACACAAACGCTGAAGAGTGTAAAGAAGCCTTTCCCAACATACATAATCATCTTGTCACACGGAAATAAAACTATGCGAGGAGGAGCGATGGCGAGAGGAAGGAAAGAAGAGACAATAAACCCATTAAAGTTGAGTGATAAAAAAGAGTTGAGCACTTTTTCTTAATCGCAATCACAAGCCAGCATAAGTGTATTATTAACATCCTGTTGAGTGGTCTTTCACACATTGTTTCCAAACAGACACTCAATTCTCTTCTCAGGAGCTGGAATTGAGATAATATGGCATGCATGCAGTTGCAATTGCTGAGAAATTGCTCTTTGCATTGCAATCGGAGATGCACGGAGAGAGTCCTTCGCATTAATATTCATGGGGGTCTTGATTTGCTAGCCAGAAGTGGCTGCGATACCTTCCAAGGCAATCCCAAAATGCCCTAATAAAGTAATAATAGAAACGAGATTCTGTTAGCCGCAGATTTTTCTAACCTCTGGCTTTTTTCACTTATCTATTCAGTTAATTTATTCTATCAAATTCACTGAAAGTGTTATTAAAATTAATGAAAATATTCTATATTTATAAAATTGACAAGCAATTTAGCCTGAAATTGTATTAATTTATCTTGTCACAAACATTTTGCTAATAATTGCATTAAAATATAGTAATTTTTTGGGTTACTGTCAATAATTATCTGATGGAGAAGTTCGATCCCAAAGTGTTCACACTTCTCTCTCTCTCTCTCTCTCTCTCTTTCTCTCTTTCTCTCTCTTTCCCTCTGGGACGATGTGAAAAGGAGACGAGGAAGGCGAAGAAGGTGAAAAACCTCAAAGATGTCAGTGGCGGAGAAATTTCCACGCACTATTTAACAAGCACTTCCGGACAAATCAGAGACTCTCATCGACAGACTCTTTAGTGGCAAACAATGAGGGCGCGAAGATGACGAAAAAAGTACATTAAAGGATGAGGAAGTTGCAACCGCCGTGACGACACTCTTCTTGCATTCCTCTTGGCTTACATGAAATTGATATATTCAAGACTGACCGTTGATCTCTTTAATTGTCTTCCCACAAAGTCAAAAACCATCCACACAGCGCGGCCTCAATCGTTCTGCTTGTTGGCACAATCATATTGTACTTCTTGGACGGGCACCAAGAAAAGTTCGTTAAAAATTGTCTGATGGCTTTTTTTGCCTCTCTCTCGTCGTGGGGCGAAGATAAATTTCCAGGTAACGTACCTGGAGGAACATTGATTATGGTTTTAAAAGGCTGTTCCATTGAGTGACTTACCGTACAATTCCGCAGGCACCCTTCTTAAGTCTTGCCAACTGCTCGCTTTAAATGTCTTGAAGACGTTGAGAGGGACGGAATCAGTCGGAGCGTGGCATATGGTGCGTTCAGGTGGGTGTTTTGCTTCGAGATTACGACAGTGTTGGGAAGTCGTTATCGTCACGAGTGACTCGGTGGCATTTAAAAGACCTCTGACCGATAAATTTAAATACCCGAAGTTACTCAAATGAAACATTCTGTGCGTCTTAAGACGTCCGATGAACACCCTGAAGCATAATTCACAATTTCTTGGAACGCCAGAGGCTCGAAAGAAGATGAATTTCTTCAGGATGTCTTTTGTGAGTGTGAGAAGAATAGTCTTCGTGCCTGTTTTTGCACTCAATCCCACCACATCCCGAAACATGAGGCACATGGGAAGTGTGATTGTTTGACTTGAGAATACCTGAAAGTAGCATATTCTGGGCATACTAGAGGAGCAGCGGCACTTTTCCCATGAAGAAAACATTCACCAACACCACAAGTGGGACCTTATCGCCTTGAAGTATGAAACTCGGCATAATTACTCCACCGTATGTCGCAGTTTCCAAGGAGTGCTGCTGGTGCCCGAGTGTGCAATATGGCCCATGAATATTTCATAGTAATTAGGGGTGAATGAGGCTTTGTTTTTCGTACAATGCCACTGTCTTGAAAAATTTCTCATGCGCCAATGATTTTCTACCAGAACCTGGAGACCGGAACTCTGTCTCGTGGGAATATTTCCTCCTCTCTCTCTCTCACTCCCGTCAAACTATATCACTTATTAATTGCACCCATTTGTGACGAGGAAAAGTTTTGTGAAGTTTTGCACGGTGCATTGACTGGCGCAAACTATTCTGTTGTGAGTGGAGAAAGTCGACAAGGTGTCTATCTTCCACTGGGCGCTCGATAAGAGTCGCATTATTGATTGATCAGGCCAAACAGGCCTCCCTCGCCCAGTCATTTGCGTTCTTTTTCCGTGTCTGTTGGTTTAAGTGCCTCTTATCGGGGCAGATTTATCAAAGTTATTTACTCAATATACGACACAGAAATACAACTTACACGTACGCCACCCACCCCATCGATTTGCCGCCCTCGGACGATTGTGAGAAATTTCCTAACTGCCAAGGCAGCGTGTTATTAAGACATGTTATTTATTCATAAATGCTCCTCGGACACCATTCTTTCCAATCAAATAGAGTCTTCCACTGATGGTAATTTCTCAGGCGGTGTTTCGAGGTTTCCTCGGGGGCCAATCATAGGAGAAAAAGCTGTATTTAAATTAAAATTTCTCCGTACAAATTTCAATAATTGAATGTTTTGAATTTTTGCTGATTATTTTTCCCACACATGGCCGCCAGAGGGCAGCAGTTTAAATTTTAAAGGCATTTAAAAGTTACGATTGTATTTCCCATTCAAATTTTAATTAGACTTTCCCTTTGGCCTCCAAGAATTCCTGGTTTAAGAATAATTTCTGCATTTTACTTTAATAACTGAGATAGCTCAAAGAATTGATAGGATTTGTGTACATGAGCGCGCAGTGACAAACCCCTTCTTGCCTCTTTTTTTTATGAATCTTTTATCTAATGACTATATACAATAATATATGTCAAAAGCATCGTCATTGTGACTTTGATCGCAAGCCCAGCGATGAGTCAAATTAACATTTTCGACATGTTGCGGGGGTCTGAGTTGCGGCTGAGAAAATTGGTTTGTCTGCACAACATTTGGACCCGTCCAGCTGACTCGTGAGACTCTGTCGAGGGGTGCCTTCTGCTTACTCGAAATCACTCATCCAGGTGTGCAAATGCGCCTTCTCGCTCTCCTTCCACCCCAAGCGTGTGTGTGTCTTATTCTTCCTCACCCCGGCCTTTTCGGCATTATTCCGCATAGCACACGATTTCTCTGTGCGGCACCGGCAAACCCTTGAATGAGTGCCTCTCGCAATAGCGATATAGGGGCACGAGTCCCCTTCTTCTGCGGCCGCATATGGCTTGCATTTCTTCCTGGATGCAGTTTTCGGATAATCCCAGAGACTTGATATGCCATTAATCGAGTGGCCAGAATACTTCTGGCCAGGATCTTTTTAGGATTCTTAGCTGATAGAGCGAGTGCCTGTGTGAATTGGGAGAGGAGCGATATCGACGATGTATGAATGAATGAATGGAGCGAAAAAGACGAAAGAGAATGAGCTTAAGATGCGGTTGTGTGCGTGGTTCTGTGTGCGATACTAACAATGGCATTTTTCTTTCTCTCTCATTCGCAGGTCCATGCGATGGAAGGGGAATTCTAAGGCCGGGTTAAGAGAGGGGCATCGTCGGCAAGTGGAAGGGGCATTGAGTCGTGCGATACATCCAGAGAATCAAGTATTGAGTAATAAGTGTAAGCAGACGAGGAATACGTTGAAGAACATTGGAGGGGGGAACACATCTCCCACTTTTATGGTCACTAGGCCAATAAAGTTGTGTTGTTCTTATGATGTCATCAGAGGAGGACACAGACTGTTACGGCTTGTACGGAGATAAGTTACTGAAGAAATCCAAACGAACCAGACAGCGTGTAGACGCGGGCGAACCAAGAAACAGTTACTCGTCAATACCGAATTTCAGTTCAAGACCATCCTTCATGAGTGGAGGTCTCTACGGGGCTATCTTTAGCCAGAGTCAGCAGCATTTCGGACTGTTCGGCCCCAACTACGGGCCCGCGAAGATGCTCAACGAGTTGTTGGGCCGCCAAGTGAAGCAGGCGCAGGACGCCTCTGGACCGGACTTACTGTCCACGATGGACGTAGTGAACGCGGACGGTGTGGCCAATCATGGCTTCGAGGGTGCCCAGCTGAACTCGCCGGCCGGGGGCACGGGGAGCGCGAGTGGTGGTGCAGTGATACGCCGCGGTAGTCTCGGCGGTAGTGGAAGTAGTGTGGAGCTGGACGGCGGCAGCACGCCGCCCCAGCCCAGCGATCTGGCGCACCACATGCTGCGCAACATCCTGCAGAACAAGAAGGAGCAGCTCATGGCGCTGGACCAGGAGTTGCGCGCCGCCCAGAACCACCAGGCGGGCGGCGGGTCGGGCGAGCGCAGCTCGCCGGACAACAACAACAGCATCAACAAGAACAACAACAACAACAGCATCAATTCAGACGCCAAGGGTGACTCGGTGGGTGGCAATTGTGGCAGTGGTGATATGAGTGACTCCAGTGAGTGCGGTGGCAAGGTGATCAAGCGCAATGACTCCATCTCGTTGGGCGACTCGAGTAGTGCCGATGAGACGTCACAGGCGGGCCAGGATGTGCGCTCCCAACAGAATCACATGAATCAAAAGGGTGGCCAGAAGAAGGACTCCCTGAGGACAAGAGACGAGCTGCTGGACGACGAGATGGGCCTGAACTCGCGCTCAGACTCCGACTCCATGCCCTCCCCCGATCCGGACGACAGCCTCCTGCTGCGGCCCAAGGAGGAGCTCGAGATGGACAACGACAAGGATGGCGGCATGTCGCCGTCGCCCCAGGGCAAGGGTGAGCCGCCCGTGGCGCTGGACATGAAGCGGGCGCGCGTGGAGAACATCGTGTCCACGATGCGCTCCAGCCCGGCGCTGCCGCCGCAGCAGCCTCAGGTGAATGGGTGCAAGAAGCGGAAGCTGTACCACCCACAGCAGCACGACAACAGCGCCGTGGAGCGATACGCGGCCTCCGCGGCGGCGGTGTACCTGGGCCTCGGCTCCATGAGCGAGGACGATGACGATGGGATCGAGTCGCCGCAGATCCACCAGAAGCGCGTGGAGAAGAACGCCCTCAAATCCCAGCTGCGCTCCATGCAGGAGCAGCTGGCGGAGATGCAGCAGAAGTACGTGCAACTGTGCACGAGGATGAACCAGGATTCAGAGAGCCAAGAGGCGGACGACAATTCGAGTGATCTGGAGCAGGAGGACGTGATCGAGCAGCCGAGTGAGAAGGTGCAGCGGATGCCCATGTCATCACCGCTGAAGGAGCTGCCATCGCCTAAGACATCTACGCCCAATATGCTGTCTCAGGTGATGAGCAAGATGCTCCCGGGGAAGTTGCACTCGCAGCTACCGCTGCACCCTCACCTGCCGCCCAGCTTCAACGGGGCGCATCCGCTGCTGCAGCACATGCAGCACGGGGCCGCGAGCAGTGCCGTGCACGAGCTGGCCGCGCTGCAGCACCCGCAGCACTCCCATCACGCCATCAGCAACGCCGCTGCCATGTACCTGGGCGTGAGTCAGAAACTGTTCCTGGAGCAGGAAGCCCGGATGGCCAAGGAGGTGGCGGAGCACAATGAGCGAGAGCGCGAGCGGCTGCAGCAGCAGCAACAACAGCAGCAGGCGTCCACGATGCCAGTGCAGCAGCACCAGCCGCAACATCAGTCGCAGCCGCCCAGCCAACCGCAGCCGCAGCCCACACTGCCAATGCCGGCGCAGCATCCGCCTCAGCCGCCGCCGCAGCAGACTCACCATTCGCCCGGCCAACCGCAGCAGCAGCCGATGCAAATGCCGCCCAAAGTGGCCGCGCTGCCGTCAGACCTGTCGGACAGGCTCAGCATGATGCGCACGGCGAGCGCCGTGGGACCAATGTCGGGCTCCGACCTGGAGGGGCTCGCCGACATGCTAAAGTCAGAGATCACGGCGTCGCTTTCCAATCTTGTGGACTCCATAGTGAGCCGCTTCATCCACCAGCGACGCTTCCTCGGCAAGCAATCCGAGGCGGCGGCCGCGGCCGCGGAGCAACTGAGCAAGGACCTGATCATGGCGTCCCAGCTGCTGGACCGCAAGTCGCCGCGCACCAAAGTGGCGGACAGGCAAGGTGTCGTGCAGCAAGCAGGTAATGGACAGCAAGTTGTTAGTAGCCTAAGTCAGCAGACGCCATCGAGCCATGCGCCGGCGGCAATGATGACTCAGGGCGGACCTCGGATGAACGGCAGCGCGTTCCCACCCATGGGGATGCCGATGCACGTGAACGGGCCGCAGCAGCAGCACGATAGTAGTTTAGCAATGAATATGAATATGCCACCTCACGTTCGTCCCTCGCCCACAGCGGCAATGTTTCAGGCACCCAAGCCGCCCCAGCAGCAGCCGCAGTCGCAGGCGCAGGGACAGCAGCAGATGAACCCCGTCACGGCGGCGGCGCTGTACAACTCCATGAAGCTCAATGACTTCTGCATGCCAGACCCGCGTGAGCAGAACCCAGAGCAGACCGAGGCGCTGCCGCTGGTGGTGACGCCCAAGAAGAAGAGGTCCAAAGTCACAGACACGCGCATCACACCGCGCACGGTGAGTCGCATCCTCGCCCAGGACGGCATTGGGCCGCCACAGGCCCAGATGGAGAGCCCGAGCAACGGCCCCGGGAAGCCCTACACGAATCCACCCGTGAGTGTGGCCACGAGCACGCCATCGGGGAGCCCGTCGCCGCGGCCCTCGTACCATCCGCCTCCACCGTCGATGATGCCCATGTCACTGCCCACGTCCGTGGCCATTCCCAATCCCTCGCTCCACGAGTCGCAGGTGTTCTCGCCCTACAGTCCCTTCTTCAACCCCCACGCGCCGCACGGGCCGCACGCGCCCCAGCCGCAGCCCGCGCAGCTCCACCACATGAAGATGTCCTCAAGCCCGCCCGGCCTGGGCGGCATGATGGACACCAGGGACTCGCCGCCGCTGCCGCATCCGCCCACGATGCTGCACCCGGCGCTGCTGGCCGCCGCGCATCACGGCAGCTCGCCCGACTACGGCCACATCCGCGCCGCCATGGACACCAACGACCGCAACTCAGACTGCAACTCAGGCGATCCAATGTACGAGCCTACCATATCCTTTTACAGTGACACGCAAATTAGCCCGGCGCGCACGCCTCATTGAGACGTGTCGCCACCCACACGGCAATCCTCTGTGAATTGGAAATTTGTGCAGAAATCCCGCACGCAACACGCAAGGACTGCAATCCCTCTTCTATTCCTTAAAGTCAAGGCGCAGCGCGCTCAGCCTTGTCGCGAATTGTGGGAGCGAGCGAAGTGTTTTGCATGCAAATCTGCAAAGTTGCCCTGTGACCATAATTCCCCACTCTGTCTCTCCAGCCCTTTACTTATTAACCCATCC
Source organism: Phlebotomus argentipes (assembly GCF_947086385.1). NCBI lineage: Eukaryota > Metazoa > Arthropoda > Insecta > Diptera > Psychodidae > Phlebotomus > Phlebotomus argentipes. Next base: position 16,926,833 of record NW_026776177.1, on the reverse strand, counting down.
ATTCCGTGGCTTTGCGAATTTCTTCAATTCCCACGAAATGTCTTATATCCGCGCGGTGAATTGTGTGGGAATTTCCCCAAGTGTTGCGCCGCGTCACAAAGCTGCTTGGCACCCCAAGTTGTCAATAATTCATCGCCCCGAGTCTTTCATCCCGCTGAATTCGCCCCGGACCTCCGGGAAAGAATGCCGCACATATCGATTGGACCACATTGACTGGAGGAAGTGTCATAATTTCTTCATGCTTGAAGAAGTGAGCGTGGAGCAATTAGGCGGCATCTTGAATAATTGATTTGACACTTTACTTGGCCATCCCATTCATATTTCAATCCCACAAGGCTGCACTAGAGTCTGTCCTCGAGGGTGGACTTGGAGTTGGTCTTGATTAAAAGACACAATTACGATAATAGCACCGGAAAGGGGTTGACTTTTTTAACACCTCACCCGGGGAAATACACACGCTCCGCCACTTTCCTCTAATCTAATAATAATATCAACCCTAATTTACCCTTCAGCCCCTCCCACGCCCCACGATTCCACCCCTAATCTTCAACTTATAAAGATTCGCCACACTGTCTTTCCGACGTGGAAGCCATACAATATCAAATTCACCAGACGGATTGCCAATGTGAAGACAATCGATTGGAGATGGATTGCATTTCAGTGAAAGAAAATGCAATCCAACTCTCTTATCGACTGAATTGATTTTATATGCCATGTTTTATGCAAAATCTCACAGCAATAATACCTTAACCACTGTGCACTCGTCAACATTAACACCCATGCACCTGCGGAAGGCGAAATTGATGTTCTTCTGGGTGAGATATCCCAGTTCGGCTGTCCTGAAAATGTACTTCCCGGACATCAAGTTCAACAAGAACAATACTGCTCAACTCGTGAAATGGTTCTCCAACTTCAGGTGAGTCCATTTGACTGTCATTACGCGTGGTTGGCGGGAGCGGGAGGGGGAGGAGGGGGCAGCATGTCCGGCGCTTTCCTTATCAATCGCACAAATCACAATTAGTTGGATGGATCATGCTCGAAGGGTGGATGGCTTGAGAAAATCGAAGGGTGGCCGGAATGTCTCGATTTGGGTGATGAGAGAGCATTACGGGGTTTCTACGTTTGGGGGAAAATGTACAAACATTTGGAGAAGAATTAGAAAAATGCCCTGGAAAATGCAATCAAAAATATCGTCATTCTTAGTGAGAATTAAGACTTGAAAGTTATTGAAAAATTTACCTTTTCACTATTGATCCTCAAAATTAATCATATTTCATGTGTTCTTTCGAATTGTTGTAATTTCTACTGAAACTAATCTTAAGAGGAAACTATAATTGTTGATGAATATTATTTTGTGTATGTTTATGAGAAGATTCTCACTGAGATCACTCCAAAAACACATAGTTTTTCCCATTTTTCCAGTAAATTTGGTGAGAAAAAAGCAGAGCCAAAGTAATCCAATACTATCGTTATCACGAGATTCGGATCGAGATTAGAGTGTAGGAAAAAAGCACCCGCGCGCACGTGAGAGCTTATTTGAGAGTTGGATTCCCTCGTCGCGTGCCGCCGCCAATCAGAAAGGGGATGATTTTGGGGGTTTCCTCAGAAGGCGTCACTGAAGGAAATAGCTAACTTCCGACATGCAAGTCGAGCGCGCTCACCCCACTTTTGCCACCCCACAATTGCGCTACTTTCACACTCAAGCCAGAGACAGAGCGAGCGAGAGAGTGACTTTCACCTCGGGCTTCGGGCCCTAAAACAATGCCATGCACCCGGAATTCTTCGGTGGGATTATTTAATTACCTAATTAAAGTGTTTTTGTTCTTCTGTCGTGTTGAAAAAGTCCACGAGAAAAGTCAGAGAAAAAGAGAGTCCTCAGTCACAATTCCTGCTATCGCTGTTGGTTACTCGTCAAAAGAAAGTTTAAGGGCTTAATTAAAAAATACTTAATTAAGGTATTAACGCTAATTAGAATGAAGGAAATGGCTATTTTTGTGTTGACGCATCAAACCCTTTTCCACCCCCTTCGCTCGCTTTGTTCCGGCTCAACACGCGAAATCCCAAAGAATTTGCATCGCGCTCAAACACTTTGGCGCTGAGGGAGACTCTCGTGGGGAGGGTGGGGAGGGGGAGGGTGTAATTTTTAAGGGATAACAATAATGTTCGTGTTTTTCTTTCCGACCTACACTTTGTGTGCACAAAATGCGGTTCTCCGTGTTGTGTGTGCATTTTCTATCGAAGAAAAGTGCCACACTTTGCATGGCGCGCTTCTTGAAAAGGCCATTTACTTTGCTAATTACCCGCAGATTTCCACAAGCCACCTCCTCAATGCATAATTTTCCACAAGCGCCCATATTGCTTAGGTGGTGAGCCGAGAGGCCGGGTAAAAAAAGAGGTTCTGTGCCATGACTCATGTGTATATGAGTCTATTGACCTGACACACATTCCATTTGCATTTCTCACCTCTTTTCTTGGGGGCTTTTGCGCCTCCTTTGGTGGCAAAATTAACACTTGGGTTTCCAATTAGCTGAAAATATTTGTGAACCTCTCGGGATCTGACTTAATCCTTCCATCGAGACATGACAGAGAAATATATTTCTCACATCGCCAGCAAAAGTATAAGTCATTGAAATCTCTCCTCAGTTCCTCTCGTCCTCGTTAGTATTTGCAAATCCTGGGCCTATTGTTCGTTGCGGCACGACAAAAGGCACAATGGCGATGTATTGGAGGAAGGGTGAGTTGTCCAGGGGTTGCAATGAGAGACAATCGTGTGACACCCTCTGAAATCTCAGACAGTTGATTTAATCTTCAATCGAAGCGTCAGAGAACAGAAAAATCGATAGAATACAAAACGCCACACAAGCGAAGTTGTTTTATTATGGCTTGAACATATAAATTGAAGAATATTTTGTTTGAAATAAGAGTGTGAAAAGGGATTTCCAAGACTTTTCCTACTCTCTCTCTTCTTTCTCAGTCACACAGAGAAATATTCGTTCCTTGCATCCCTTTGAGCACAGATTTCTCCTGTAAAGTAATATAAACTGGTCATTATGCGATCGCATATCTGCGGGCAGAAATCTCTGGGCGTTTTCTTTAACTCTTGATTTGGCGGCTTCTCGAGGGTTGGGAATGTGAGGCGAAGAAGTTACTCGTGTGCTTCTTGTCACCGGTTCTCAAACCCTATCATCTTCTCACACGCTCATAAATTCAATGCTTCACGTGAGATTTAAAGGGACTGCCTTGCTGCTCGCTGTGGAATAAATGTTGTCTTGGAAGACGAGGCACCCTGAGAATGCCAAACAAGTTGAGTGCGGAGAAAAGGTGCAAAACCTTCCGAACAATGCGTCGAAATTGAGGGGTTCTTTAAATGCACGGTGTGTGTGCGAAGGAATCTTGGTGACTTGGGATGATGAAAAGAAAAGACCGTTACAGGGGAAGGTTTTCTTGGCGGCTCGGAGGAAGATTTGACGCGCTTTCGATTATACCCTCATCTTGAGAGGAGGAAAACCGTTACGAGACGGTGAGAAAGTGGTGTTCCCGCGGCTTGCTTTGCACAGTGTTAATTGCATCCCGCGGAAAACTATAGCGAGATGGCGTGATAAGCCGCCGGATGACTGGATAAATACTTCATTGCCTCTCTCTCTTGCCTCAAGTGCTGATTTCAATCGCGACGACGAGGAGGCTTGAATGCGTGTAATTTTGCCATGTGAATCCTTCGCGAATTGCCTCTTTTGCACATTCTTTTCACGATGCCTGGCACACAAAGTGGAGGAGCATGAAAAGTCCTCCAATAGATGCACTTTTCTCGTGTTGTTTATCAACAATATAATTGGCATTTTCTCACATGTGTCACACTTGGGATGGCGTTAATTAATCAACTTTTTCCGTATAAACCGACATATTCAAAAAACTATGTCGCGTGAAAAGTGTGCGCTGGCTGAAGAATTGCGCGCATTCAAGTCAAAGTGAATTGCCACCAATAAAAGATGATATTTTCTCCTCTTTCACCCTTTTTTTTGCGTGCAATCCGCCTGTCTCTGCTGCTCTCTGATGGGCTTTTGTTAAGCACTTTGTTAATTATAGCGGTTGTGTGTGTGCGCCTTTTTTTCCCTCTCAATCAGCGACATAAAGTTTCAAAAGCACACATCCTCTGCCTTTCATGCTGCGCGAAATTTCCACGCTTTCCCCCCGTGCCTCGTGTAGTCAATTTTACAAATGGCAACAATAAAGTTTCCATACAGACGGATATTTTCTCATATGTGAATTGAGGAAGAGGAGAGGATGAAAAAATTCTCCGCACTTTCACCTTATTAGCAATTGAACCGTGAAGCATATGCAGCACACAGAAGGTGCTCTAGCTAGAGTAGACACACTCTAGCGTCTCAGAGTGTTTCTCACTTAATTGCCATATCTTGTTGCCCCAGCTCGAAGAGACCAATAGCTTGGTTTCTAACAACTTTATACTTTTTCAATTAATTCCCAGAATTTGACCTCAACCACACGATAAACTATGCCTAAACCCCATTTGTTAAATAGTTAATCAATTCACAGAATAGTTAGAGAGCCATAATCTTTCGCAGGCGCCTTAATCAGGTGAAAATGTCTTAGGGCATTTTCCAAGAAAGTGCGCGCGCGAGGGTGAAAATTCTAGGAATGATTCACTCAGGAAATCCACCGGGTGTCGCAGTTTATTGTCACAGAGAGCGCGCGCGTGTGTGTGTGTTTTTCTCTACCTTGTGCCAATTTTTTTCTTTCACCACACAAGCTCTCCTCCCGAGGGCTCGCCACCCTTCACCCACATGTGACACACATTCAGCCGGCATCCCAGGAACAACACCCCATCCAGGCTCGTGTCATGGGATGAAAAGTGTGAAAAGTGCCTCTTATTTTTCACTCACACACCAAGGAAATCCGTGCAGAGTGTGAATGTTGTTATGACATTACGGCTTTTTTCTTCCGCCGCCTTCACACTAAACTGAGCACTCAACTTGAGTGCAAGTAGTGTGGATCTCGAGTGGGTGTGAGAGACTGTATAGTTTGAAGAATACTAAATTACGCCGCCGTGCGAGTCTCTTGCCGCGGGTGGTCACTTTGACGAGGCAATCAAACTCTTCTTGGCCGATTTGTGGCACTCATATTAAATTATTATCAACGCTTTATTCATTAGGCATTGCAACAATTGCTCAAGAATTGAGCACCCGCTGCAATTTGCCACAGCCAATTTGTTAGGAGAGCAGCGCGACGAATAACACATGATGTTAAGCAGTCTCGTCATTTAAGAAGAGTTTCTTTTAATGCATTTTATCAAGCTGCAATGAGTGCAAATTTATTTGGACTCTGAAAACAATATATTCTTGAATTTGTGACGATCGAAAAGCTTGAAATTATGCCACAATATGCTGAAAAGGAGTCGAAATTCGGTAGATTTAGGCTAATTTCAAGACTTTCTGATCTTTATACGTTGGAATGATTGTAAAACTGACTTGCGATTGCTTCACAATTACAATGCGAACGGAGAGTGTGAAGTTGTGGAGCATTTTGCAACATCCTGTATTGATTATCGCAATTTACCGACGCTGACAAACTATCAGAACTTGGTATAAATGGATCAATTTCACCCAATATAGGAGCGGCTTATGAAGTTCATACATTGTTGCATTTTCACTTGGGTTTGGGGTAATCGAAAGTGAAACATTATTTAATTTGGGTCATTGTACTCTCTCTCTAAAATTTGCATTATTAACCACACACTCCGGCCCCCACCCCCTGCCCTCCCCCACACTATATAGCAGTGAATTGAGCCTGTGCGCTCGGCGGGCGTGCAATGTGGGTCTGTGTCAATGGCATTCCTGGCACTAATCGGCCTGCGTCTTGACTCTTGCAGGGAGTTTTATTACATTCAGATGGAGAAGTATGCACGTCAAGCTGTCAGCGAAGGAGTGAAGAGTGCAGATGATCTGCACGTGAGCGGCGATAGCGAAATCTATCGGGTCCTCAATCTGCACTACAATCGGAATAACCACATAGAGGTATGCCGTGATCAGGTGCGCTTCTTTGTACAAACATACAAATAGGTGCTCCTCTAAATCAATGACTAACCATAGTTGATGATGGTGTGAATAATTTGGAATGGCATTTATTTCGTATAATCGTCCGTTGTGTTAGTGATAATTCATTTGACACCCAATGACTTTCGCCGCCCCAAAGAGAGTCACACTTGACTGATGGACTTTGCTGTCTTTCCCCGTCGTCTAGGTGCCCTCGAACTTCCGATATGTCGTGGAGCAGACTCTTCGTGAGTTTTTCAAAGCAATTCAAGGTGGCAAAGATACAGAACAATCGTGGAAGAAGTCGATATACAAGATTATATCGCGACTGGATGATCCTGTACCGGAGTACTTTAAGACTCCCAACTTTCTGGAACAACTTGAGTAGGAAGATTGATTGAAGAAGCGAACAACAAAAAAAAAACATTATCTTTATGTTCTTCAAAGTGAAGAGAGAGACTTTCTTAACCAAAAAAAAAACACAAAAAAGATGAATAATGTGAAATCTGAATTAATTTAAGATCCGACTAAAATGAAATTTAATGGTATGAATTTGAGGAAGTAGCTTACAGAGTTTATTTTAAGATGAAGAGAAAAGAATCTAAATGAAGTATTATGCAAATTTATCGATTAATTGAAATTAATACAAATTTATTGAGAATACAAAAAAAAACATGGAGAATCGTTTATAGTGAAAAAAAAGAAGAAAAATGAGGAAAGAGGAAAGAACAAAGAGAATAAAAGATACATATAACAACTTTTGTGGTTCCTATAAATGTAGTGTGCTTACGTCCAAATAACAAGCGACTGCAATTATTATCGACGATATACTCGCGTTTAGGCCTTCATTTCAAAAAAAGAAGATGAAAAAATGAAAAGTGAAATAATATTAAAAAGTAAATAAAATTAATCTAAATTAAAGGAAGAAAAAAAAGAGAAGTGAAAAAAGAAACAGAGAAAATTATTAACCAAAATTTTTAGTCAAAAAGTAACAAAAGATGGAAAAAATTTCAACAATGTTAAGGAATGTTTGAGGACTACTGAAAACCTTTTTGATAAGAAACCAAAAAAAAAAATGAAAAATCAACTACTGGGCAAAATGTTTTTTGAATGAAGAAGAAAGCAGGAAAAAATTGAGTTTTCTTTTGGACTCTGACAACCAGAAAAATCTCAACCACGTCGTCAACCGCAAACCACAAGCAATAAACCAGGAGCTCCCGAAACGATATAAGCATCAACAATAGGATCAAATGACAGCAAACCCAAGCAGCCACAGAATAGCGATAATTTCTTTCATTTTCGACCACAACCGAACAACATCAAACTGAATACAACAGATTTTGAACAGGACAACCGAAGAGATATAAATGTATAAAACCACACAGAATAATTTGTCTAACTTATAGCCGAAACTGTTCCGCCATTCAAAGCGGAACAAACAACTAAATAGTCATCAGGATATCAACCAAATGATTGTGTCACGTGTAAACTGTATTGCAGCAGCAACATTTCTTTTCAACAGAATGATAACCAAAAAAAAAAATGTAGAACAAAAAGCGAAAAGCTGAGAAATCTTGTACCACAAAGTAGCAATTTATCAACAATGTAGTAAAGAGGGGGAAAAAAGCCATTTCTTTTGTACATTTTCATGAATTTTCTTGGAGAAAAAGAAGTATTGAGTGAGGAGGACAAAAATGGGGGAATACCAAGGCATATGTATTGATTTATTTCTCTCATTCTAACCATCCATTTATTGAGCGCGTGTGTGCATCAATGAATGGCGAAAAGCTACGCTGGCGTTTTATGTTACTGTCGGTTGATTTCGACTCCATAAAACTACAGCTCAGCACAATGTGCATTCCATGTAGTGTATCAAGTCAAATGCAACCGATTCCAAACTGTATAAGATTGATAAGGAAAACAACATATTTGTAATAATGCCAATGTCTACAATATTTGCATAAAATACGATGTAATTGTATAGTTAGTACATCAGTGGGTGGGTCATTGGCCGAAAGCGCATATCAAAGAGGAGTGCTGAAAGCCAGAGAAAAAAAAACTCCGCCAATCACCCCACCACCGAAAAACTGCCACTAAACTACCATAAAGTTGTGTAAAGAGGTAAAAAAATTAAAGATAATATTTATACTGTAAATAGTCGTGTCCATCAGTATTTCGAGTAATAAAAGACAGTGGTGAAAATTTGAGTAAAAGAAAACCAGGCGATTATATGTAAAACGAGTATAAATGAATGAAATCAATAATGAGCATGGAAGTAATTATAATAATATGAAGAAAAAAATACCATTAATATAATCGTATAGATAGTTTCAATATATTTTTTATTTAAAACCTGTAATATACAGACAAGATTTATTTTACTTTATACACACCAAAGGTATGATAGCAAAAGACTAGTCTTGGAATTAATTGCACTTCATGTTGTTGCTTTTTGGGACTAACAATGTGTTGTTGAATTAATTCTGTTTATATATATATTTTGATAATTGCGTCTCTAGACTCTTCTTTTTTTGTATCTTCTTACATTGAGTGACAAAATTAGTTTAAAATGCTATATGTATAGATCAGAAGATCTGCTAGAGTGTGATGATCACTCTAAGTATTCTGATGACATTTGAGATGATTTGTAAATATTCATTTTATTTTTCTTTTCGATAAAATCTTCCCCTTATCTTCTTACCTTTTCAAAGCCTAAAAGTAACACTAGAGATAACGTATAAATTAAAGTCCGCATTTAATTTAAAGACTAGCGATTAACCAGGCTGATTAACGAACATTGCGGTTAAAAGACAGCAAAGAGTCCTTGAAAACTATTTTTAAAAGAAGAATCAATACACTTGAGGTTCTTGCCACTGAGTCATACACAGCCTCAAAGTGGCAAACGGTGAGTTTCCTAGTCTTGTATAATTAAAAAGATAAACAAAAGAAATGATGAAAAGGATGAGAAGAAGTCTCAAAACTTGAAGATAACACAGAAATATTTAATATATAAGGATTTAAGGGCTACAAAAAAAATCAATTTCACACACTAATTTTACCAAAAAAGAGAGAAAGAGAGGTGAAAAATTAAATAAATTAGCAAACTTTATTTTAAAATGTACAAAGAATCTTTGGATTGTAGCTATTATTGATAATTTTATGTAATTAATTATTGATATGAGAAGATTATGACAATTATTGACTATTATTATTTATCAATTAACTATTGACATGAGAGTTAATTTTATTTAGAAAATAGAAAAGACATGCCTTCAAAATTTAAAATGAATAAAAACAAGATAAAAATTATGAAAAAAAATACTGACAATGTAACTGAATTTTGTGATAAGAGGAAGGAAAAAAAAAATTACTGAGAATCGCCAAATTGAAGGCTTTTCTCGCTCAATTTTTGGTAGAGATGTTTGGCTAACGACTTGAGAACCCACTTTTTTTCGGTAAAAACTCGGCATTTGTACACTTTTGGTTGTTCTTCTTTCTGTTTGTGTCCCTCCGGGATATCTTTTGGTTTGTTTTGTTTGTCCTTCCAAGGAGTAAGTATATAATTTGATTTATTTCTGATTTATCAATACCAAAGTACACCTCAAAATTCCTGGATCGATCCTTGAAGTCCTAAATTAATGCACGTACTTTTATCAAACTAATTGTAGAAATATTCAGCGTAGATTTTACCCAGATTCTTAGCATTAATGAGGATGAGAACTGGGCGGAATGACAAACTTAACGCAGAGGCCCCAGAGGAATAATGCCAAAAAATGAACCGTAGAATCAGTTGTAGTGACGTTATAATGTAGTCACGGAGTGTAATTGAATAATTTGTAATTTTTCGTAAAGTAAGTGTTGTGTAAAGAAAGGATGTCGCGATGCAGTTTACACCGATAGACAACAATTTAAGTGAGACTTTTTGAATATATGGTATGAAAAACATTTTGACGGTAAATAGATTCTCAAACAGGTAACAATGAAGTAAACCAGATGAAGAAACCACAAAATGCAATAGTCACAGATTTTGAAATGAAGAGACAAAACCCAATTAATAACAGGAGATTTACCAAAAAAAAATCACTAGAGACAGTGTAATTTAACCGATTTATGGATGTATTGGAACTGAAAGCAGTAAAATGAATTAATTGTGTATGAATTTCTAACCAGACAAACCAATGGAAAACAATAGCCAGGGTAAAACTCTCTCAGTTTTACATGAAACTCTAATTAAAACTCCCCAAAGTAAGTCACTAAAGATCACAGAATTTCCCCACATGAGATCATCGACCCGATTACAAACTCCTGGACAACTTCTGGCAAATAACCTCAAGGGCAAAAAGAAAATATGAATCACAAGTGAAACTGTTTCGCACCAATTTGCACTTATAGTGGGTGAAAAAGTGTAAAATGATATTTATTGAGACGATGCAAATAAACATAGATGAATTAAAAAAAAAAGAAAACAACTTCAACAGCGAACTTCCAAAGACAGAGAGGAATTCTAGTGAGGGAAGGATTTAATAAGAAAATATATATCATCATTCAGTCTTGCAGTAAACTTTTGGCTTTGCGTTCCAGACAGTCGGAATGTTTGCAGATGAATATGAAGACACATACCAAGTAAATTAAAACAAAGTAGATGTAAAAAGGATTAATCTTTTAGTTACTGTGAAAATTAAGGTAAATTCTAAATATTGCAGAAAATTATACGAAAAAAAATCTGATCACAAAATTCCAAAAAAAAAGATCAATGAAATGTAGAACTTGATGGGCAATATAGAATGCCAATCATGTTTCTTCTATGCGGCACTTAACACAGCAAATATAGTGATTGATTTGAAATAGATGAGCGGAGAGAAAGGGTTTAGTTTACATTAAGCAGACTTTCGGTCATGATGACGCGTTTTGGGATTACAACACAACATTTCAGGGGGTTTTTGACGGCTTTTCGTTTCCACAATATACTTAATAAAAGCAAAACTACAACCAATTATGTCAACAATAGCAATCGCGAGCCAGTCTCGCGAACCGGATTAAGTTTGTATACAAGATCACTGAAGCACCAGTGATCCGAACACACTCAAAGGTGACCAAAAAATGTGAAAACATATTACCACAAAGTCATTATTTTACCACTTACGCCATCCTCATTTGCATTGACGAGCATGATCTCAAGTTGCAGCGATCGAGTCTACAGGAAATTCAAAATTTGTTGATATATATTAACAGCAGAATCTGTACACTTGGACAAAATGTACCAAAATGCAATAATGAGATCTCAAGACGGAAGGCTACAATAGAGGCCATTCGGGGGCGAGTCCTGCGGGACTCGCCGTTGCCACATAAAGTTTCAAAAGGGGAAAATTGAAGGAGAATAAAAATATACCGATATTGTGTAACAAGAATAGGCAGAAGCTTACACAGATACGACAGCGGAAGGAACAGCAACTCGTTATCAAAGTCGTAGAGGCGTCGCTGAGGCGTCGCCAAGTCGCGCAGATAATAGTGAAATAACCAGAATTTATGATAATATATTTTTTAGTTACAATAGCGAATGAATCGCGCTCTCGCGGGGGGTGGATTTTGCAACGTGGCGAGCGATGGTTTTGGGCGAATCATCCTGGCCATTTAGGGGCACTAGGGGGCCCCCTGTAGGGTGCGCGGAAGGACTTTTTTCGTTTCCACAACCACCAAATAATGCAAATCAAGCAGTTAATTTTTACTCACACCGTAGGGACAAAATATGCGGAAAGCGAAGTGAAACACCAGCAGAAAATTAACTTGTCAAATCAAGGCAAATCATTTACATCAAGTGAAATGCTAAAACAACATAAAGCTCAACAACCAAGTTTCCAATCAAATGCAATGAGGACAGAGTTGCGACTCTGTCCACAAACCTAAATGTGATTGTGTAACTATGAAAAGATGAAAATATTACATGGTAAAAATAGTTAATCAATCATAATGAAAATTTTTTAATTTGCAATAGTGAGCGGACTGTGAAGTCCGCAGAAACCGGGATAATTTATAGTACAACTCAATAAGAAATGATGAGAAACAACATTTAAAAAAAAAAAAACACAGAAACCAATTAATAAAACTATTTATATTTTTATACAAAGTCTTTATAATAAAAAATACCAAGTGGGAAAAGAACAGTCAAGAATTTAAAACCAATTGACTACAGCTTAATCGATTTATCAAAATACCTTCGCGGTGTCGTCGTCAAGAATTTGTAGATACATTGAAGAGCACAATTGGCAGACACACCAAGAAATATGGTTTTTTAATTGTAATAAGGATGAAACAGAATATAAAAATTGGTTACACAAAGCATTTAAACGTGAGATGAGAGCAGTAAAAGGGCAGATGAAGTATAATAGGCATTTTTTACAACAAGTGTTTTTTGTAGATAAATTAAACATCCTCATTTGATGCAACAGACGATTTCCAGTCGTGCGTATATTTTTAATAGGACCGTAATACGTGATATAAGCCAAGAAAAAAAAACACAAGCGTAATAGACATTAAAAAAAAAACGAAACTTTAAGACAAAAACCTACATAAAATCAGAAAAGTAAGAAATAGAGAAAAAGTAAATAAAAAAAAACATTAAATCAACAAATTACCACAGACTGCAATAAATGTGATCAGATATTATAAAGTATAAATATAGATTATATACATATACTTGGAATTAAAAATATTAATTAATAATGACTTTTACATTTACCGCGAATATTCGCTGTCGGAAGGAAGATTACAGTATAACTGAGATGACATGGATCAAATGTAGGAGCGAGCAAAAGATGTGACCATTCATTTCAACATTTTTATTAAAACCAACCAACAACAAATCGAAAGAGATCTGAAAATCAAACACGGCGAGCAGTAATTTGCGAAATGGGTAAAGAAAAAAAAAGCCACGGCATTAGGAAGATCAGCAATTTACCAATGATATTGTATATTATATTTATATACATGTCAAAATGGAAAACAATTTAAGTGTGTCTTGTTTTGGGATATTTTTCGGGGATATATAAATATTTATGGAACAGAACAAAATGACAAATATTTATATATGTATACAAAACATAACAATAGTCGTGGATTGACAGTTTTCTGTCACATCCACACCGGGTTTATTTACAATTCTCACCAGCCAATTCATTTGCAATAGCATGTAAGCAAGATGCCGCAGTGAGGCGCCCTTGGCGATGGCTCGTCCGGCGACATTACACCCATCTTCACATCCCAATAACTTACTCGAATTTACGCGCCGGACAGCCTATCCCAGTGCCAACTGAAGCATTGAACTACGATACAACTGGACGCAGGGTGATTAGCAATGTTCAATTCCACGATTACTTTGCCTCATTCTTTACTCTTAACCGATTTTCTTTTTAAATATCAAAACTGCAACAAGTTTAATTGATTCATTTCAAAAAGCAGTTGTTTTGAGCAGCTCAGCAGAACAAATTATTTGGCCGTGTCCTTCTGAAGCGCCGCCCATAATTGATCTTCACCTATCAAGGGGCGGTTTTCATGGGCAAAACAAAGTGTAATAAATTGTTTAGCTAAACAAAACAATAGCTCCAATATTCATCATTCAAATGTGAATTTAACTCCCTAATTTCCAACACTTTGATTTGCATTTTATCAATAAAAAAAATGTTCAAATATCTTTCAATAGAAGCCACTAAACTGCCAAATCACCCTGCAAAACTTCTAATTATGTTCACCATTAATACAACAATAATAATTTGAGCAATTAAAAGTACAACTTATTGAATAATTTTCTAAAAAAAAACAAGCAACAAAAGTAATATAAATATACAGTACGATAACAAGCCATGAAGGAAGATTCAGATAAAAAAGAAACTTTTTAGTGAATAATTGTGAAAATCCAACCACCTTTTCAAAACCCTATCATAACCATTTAAAAAAAAGAGAGAAAAGAAGAAAAACCCAACATTCCGAGGCAGATGAAAAATTCTCTAGGATAATTATCATGTGTAAAAAGAGGGTGAAGTATTAGTAAATATAAGAGAAATACATGTTCTTCATTTTTCAGAGCAGTAATTAATTGTTGAATACATCCACTTGAATAATTTTTAATGATGGATAAACAGAGGGAAACCAAATGAAATAAACTCATCTTTATTTTGACAATAGTGCCAGAACAAGTTTTTTATTGAAAAATACAGCAAACTAAATAAATGAAATAGAAATGGTGAAATAGTAATCTAAGTAAGTAATTTTTAATATAAAGGTTTAAAGAACAAGACAACAACATAATATTACCATTTAAGAAGATATAGAGTATATATATATATATATTTTAATTTGCAATAGAACAAAGGATAGTGATTATATGAGGAGATTTCAACTTATAATGGATAGAAGAACCCAAAATAGAATCAAATATTTGCTCAACTGATAACATCTTCTGTTAACGTAACATCTTAGGTTCTGTATTAACAACATCTCTTTCGTTTACTTTCGCGTTACCATCACAACATTTTATCGATGAAGAAAATGCTACTCTACCAGTGCAAAATGCGGAGAGTGTGCAGAAACAGTTTCACTAGGCTTAAATGTTTACGCTAATCTGACAGTAAATCCGCGAGAAAGTGTCGAAAAATAAAAAAAAAACCGGGAGCATCTCAGATGTACATGAAATTCGTGATCTCTAGTGCTGAAGATAATTTGCCACAGAAGACAGACCTAAATGGGGTAAAAGCCAGTATAAAAACTTTCGTGGAAATTGACTCACAGAACATAAGCATGAAAAAAAACCTCTCCGCTGTGATTTCCACGGAGGACCACCGAAGACATTCGTCGATCAATTGAAAAGCACGGCATTTTCAATTGTCAATTGCAGTATAATAACCGTCTCGATAAACAAAGAAAAATAAAATCATTTAAATGTATTATTGTAAGATGATGATAGCAAGTGTAGGCTGAGTGTATTTCATCTCATGAATGATATTCATAATAGTTGAGGTAAAAAAAAAAAACAGAACAAGGTGTTATTGAGATGAGCAGCAAAAAAAAGTGAATTTGACGCTGGACGCGCCACTAAAAAAAAACCATGCAAAATTGTATAAGGAAAAAGGAAAAACAGATTTAACATCTCCGGAAGCCCAAAATTCGAATAAGTATTTTTGAGAGGCAAGGCAAAAAAAGAGGACATTTTGAAAAATTGTCAAAAACTCATTACGAATATTAACAATTCGCGCTTGAAGTGAGCATTTTCATTCAATTTCCGTTTTGTGTTTTATGTATCCAAGCCTTGGTTCTTATTCAAATCATAGCATCACCACCAGAAGCAATTACTAACGTCGTAATGTCCCCAATTCTGGGCGCCAGTCCTGAATAGTGCATGCGACGCTACGATGACCCAGTAATTACGCATTAGAGTGCAGAAGTATGTAATCTGATTTGTTGATAGTAATTGTGATTTTTCAGTTTCACTCATAAACAGTAAGGAGTTATAACATGAACAGATCATGAAGCAAACAAAAAAAAAAGATATTTCTCGATTGTTCTAGAAGCACTTTGGATAAACTTAAGGGAAAACAATGTATTTGACTGATCAAATGAAACCACCAGCTTGATATTTGAATCAGTCGTGCGTGAGAATTCATCTCGGCACGTTGGAAGATGCATTAATGCTTGACCATTATATTTCAAAAAGAAAAAAAAATCGAATGTATTATAAAACTAAAGGAAAAGCGTATTCATAGTATCTATCATTAAATATGTAAAACACATAATGGACACGTAATACATTACACAACACTACACAGAGACACATGACATCAAGACATTTTCAATTTAGATGAGAATCCATTTGATTTCTTGATAAACTGGAGAGAAAAATATTCCGAGAATTAAGGAAGAGGAAACAATGACTCCAAAAGAGAAGGGATATGTCTTTTCTCAGGTAGTTGATGTTGGTTAGAGAACCAATATTCCACTGTGAATTAGGAGATATTGTATGTAATTTCAATTTAAACATGATAAATAATTTTGCATTGATGACAAATTTGAGAGATCATCAGCCCGTCTGACGAGGTGTATTGATATTATTCCAAAGTTGATAAGTTTGTAGTTTGTAGAATTTGACACCCGAAGAGAAGAGACAGACAGAGAAGATATGTGTTAGCATTTAATGAGACATGAGAAGAACGATGAGATTCCGATGGAGAACCATGAAGTGAAAGAATCGCCAATTGACATTCGGGGCAGATTTGTAGATACCATTTTTGAAGTACATTGCAAACAGTGACCAACAGCATAGGAATGTGTATGAGAGAGGGGGAGGCTTGTGGCAGCCAGAAAGGGGAGTAAAATATCGGGGCTAAACCCCTTGGGATTTGCCCATCTTTCGTGGATGCACAAGTGGATGTCAAAATGTTGGGTGACAATTTAAGGAACAAATCAAGGAAAGGTAATAAAAAAATATCCCATCTGACCACAAAGGATGTTGGTGAGAACACTTTATTTTACTTTTCGTCAGTCGATGATGAGCATTAATTTCGAATAGATGAACCATAAGATGTAATGACACTACAATCTCCAAGATTTCGTATGTCACTGATGAGTTATCTTAATCACAATCAAAATGTTGATTTGTCAGAAATGATATATTATGTTTAGAGATTCTCAGTTGTCAACACAATGATTTGAATTTAAACACAATTTGCAAAAACATGTGGATCATGTAAATAAACAATTTACCGGACTTTTTGGCTTTACCATGGTAATAACTCAATAAAACAAGATTTATTTCTGGAAAATGGAACTAATATGTATTTTGAGGTTTTTCGATATATATATAAGATATAAAATGTCTGGACTAATTTATATTTTCCATAATACACACATTATCAGGCGGCTCTTTGAGGTGATGTTAGTTAAAGAGATGAACATGATAGTTGATTAAATATTTCTGGAAATAAACCACGCGTATATTCCTTATTATTTCTATAAGGGTGCTGACAAACAAGTTCATTGTATGATTTTCTATGTGAATTTCACTCTGGACCGACAACATATCTGCAGATTTTTCCAAAAGATAAAAAAAACGTAAGAAAGAAAGAAAAGATAGTAATGAAAATATAGAACAAAATTCTAAATCACACAATAAGATTGAATGTACCGATTTTTGGGCGATACAACCACTCACAACAACAACAACAACAGAAACTGAAGCAAATAGAGCAAGAAAAATAGATCGGTACAGCATCACTTAGGGAAATGATTTGGAATCAATTTTGTAAAGAAGAGGCTTTTGATCATTTACAGGACAATGGATGTTAATTTTTGGCAAACAAGATCCTTCTGTTCAACAATCGTTCTCGGCAATGTTTCGGATTCCCGGTCAAAAGTTGAAAATATCAAGAAAAATGTGACTAAAAATGACAACACAGAAAGTCCTGAGCAAAAAAAAAACCTTTTTGAGAACTCACAAACGGCGAAAAAAAATGTGAAAGAAAACAAAGGCAAAATACTAAAAGATTAAATTAAAATAAAGGAAAAATGAAATGAAAGAAAAACGTATATAGAAAATATCACGAAAAAAGTACAAGCTTATTTGAAGCACCTTCGCGCCTTATCTTTAAAATTAAATTTAAAATTAACAAAAAATGAAAAACAAGTAATTAATTAAAGGTAATTAAAAAATTTTGAGCAAAAGTATGAAATTGTGTGTAATTTTTACCAAAATCTGCCTTAAATTATATTTTCTTATATACAAAAAAATTAAATAAAAAGTAATAAGTCCTACTAGTGTGATGATTTGCTGTATAGAAACGTAAAAGAAAGAAAAAATTAACTTTAAATCAACACTAAAATGGTGAAAAAAAACATACATTTCTCACAATTTTTACGATATAGTTTTTCGGGTCATTTGTAAAAGAATGAATGAAATTCTACCTAAGACAGCATTTTCACATTACAGATAAAAAAAATCACATCAAAATTCATGCGTCAAAATTCAAAATTTTCCATGAGAAAGAAATTTCAATTGCATTAATGCAATTATTCACTGAACACTATTGAATTTCTTTGATTAACAAATTGATTTTTTTGTATATGATAACTTTAAGGTATATTTTCGTTGGATGACACTGAAAAGGTTGCTTCCACTAAGCTAGAAAAAAAACACACACACACACGAGAGAAAGAGGAAATGTGTGACATTTGTAATTCTCTCAGCGAGTAACAATTTTTCATGTCAACGTACTCATTATGTATTGCTTTCGTGTATGCACTTTGTTTGTTAACTTAGTACAGAATGGAAAAAAAATTAATCAACGGATAAAAATTCAAAATTGAAGTGAAAAAAAATTATATCCAAAAAAAGTAAACATTCCACAGCAAATTTACTCCCCATTCCATAAAAGAAAACTACAAAATACACAGGAAAACCAGCAGAAACAGCTTAGAAGCAAAGGCAATTGAAATAATAACTAGTAAACAATAAGTAAATGAAGAAAATACAATTAACTACAGCAGAAAAAAAAGAAATAAATGGTAACACAACTCAATTCCACCAGAACGTTTATGCTTTGTCATGTACGGATGATTTTATGTAAGTGAATTGACACTTCATTTCGATCAACTGCGGACCTTTGCTTGCCACTTGCGCACGCAGGGTCTTGATAACACAGACAATTCTTCCACATGAGCCTTTAACTTATGCTCTGACCTTCATTGCCCCGCCTTAGTTGTCCTTTATCCAACCTTCTGTCATAGTTGTCATGATTTACAAGGAAACACACAGAGAAAAACCAACACATATGGAATGTGTCAAAATTGATGATAAGAAACAATTGAGAAAATAAATTGTAATAATTATTATTGAGAAAGATGATAAGAAAAAAAAATTGATGATAGTGAAAAAATGGAATACATGAAAAACTCTTACAACTGGTAAAAAAAATCCAATTATTAATTAAAGGAAAAAAAATCATTAAAAATAACGCATCAACATTACATAAAGAATTAGTACGTATATTTAAAGCAGAAGATGAAGAATTACATTAAAATTACATAAAGAATAATTAAAAGAAGAAAAAACTTAAATTATGAATTCTTTTGAATGTGGGATGTAGTATATGTAAAATTGTTGGAAAACTAGGCATCGACTTGCTTCCTTCTCGACGCTCCATGCACAATATTATGTAATTTTGACCGCGATGATGCTTTAGTTTGGATTATCAACTGATTTTCACCAGGGTTTGAGTTAGTTTAACCGACAATTGTAATCTGAAATAGGGAAACTGAAGTTCTTGAGTGTATAATTTGCAGGCTAGCATGTGTTCACGTGTGGGGAAGAGGAGAAAAAGATGCTGAAAAGAAAGGATTTTTGGGGACCTTCTCAGATTCTGCCACAATGACTAATCAAAATTTTGCAATAGTGACACGAAAAGAGACTTTCCGGAGGAACTTAGAAGCGCACTTGCAAGAAGTGATCTCAGATGGAAATATGGGATACTTAATGATTGGTTTATTAACTGTTAAACAACCACCAGCAATTTGATTGAAACAATTTAATGTTGATCTGTTGATTGCACAACGAACAATCTCGGCGTCTAAAGGGAGAAATAGTATAAGCATTTCCCAATGAGAAAACCCTTGCAAAGTGTGCCATTAAAAATTAAGATAAAAAAAAATCTCTTCCGACATCGCAACAGCCCAAGAATCGCCATTGCTTCAGCAAATCTCCCTCCGTGAATTGATTAACTTGTTGACGATTGAGTTGAAGTATTTATTTAGACAGTTGAGGGAAAGATTATTTCAACACTATTAAGACACCACTGAAGATTGTGCCAAGCAACGCAACAACATCACTCATTTGCGATCGAACACAAATAGTTGGGTGCTCTCAAAACAGAAATAGCCACAAATTTCTCTGACACACCCAAATCCGTTCTTGCAATAGTCAATGAAGGCAATCAAAAAAACAATAAAACTAGGAAACACAATGCAAAAAAAGAAAACGTTGATAAAAAATGACACTGTGGAAAATGCAAAAAGTTACAACTTTGGTGAAGTTAAAAAAAAAAACGAGCGTTATTATGATGTTTAGACCACAACAACATTACCGGTAAACATGTTTTTGTCAACAAAAAACTTTTTGGCAAGATGGCAATCAAAAATTAATACATTCACTCGAGTCAAAATTCAAAATTACACGTGAAATAACCATGGACTTAAAAATGTAATGGGCCACATCGTCCGATCTAAAGTGCCTTCAAAAATGTTGATTTTTTACGAAAAAATGAATAATAAAACTAAAAATATTAAAGATACAATACAAAACGGGCCCTTAATAGACTTCTCGCCCCACCAAAGTATCCAACTATTTGAGTACGATCCACTGTTGTAGTGTTTAGTTATCTAAAAAGAAAAGACAGAAAGAAAGAAAGAGCAAGAAATGAATCAATTCTACTCAGCACTGAAGAGAGTATAAATTGAGAGACAGTGCGCGATGATGAACGAAGTGCAGAGCTCAGAATCAAGTCAACTCGATGCCTCTCTAAACTCTAAGAATATATTTAAAAAGAAAAAAAGAAATGATGAAGAAAAAACTAAATTATATTGTTACTAATAAGTCTTATATAAAGAGCAAAAGGAAAATCTTCAGTCAGCGTCTGATGCATGTCTCACAGAGGGTGGTTCGATGAGGGGATTTTCGAAGAGCATCTCTGGCATGCGAAGGAGGAAAAAATTTCGAGGACATTCTTGAAGGAAAGATGAGCCAGAAGACATGCACCCGGTGCGTCGAAATCAATATTTCACGATAAATATAATGATTAGTCAGTAGGAATCCATAAATATATTCATAATTATTAATAATAATAAACTCTATAATATCAGCTAATTATTATATTTAAACCATTATTAAAATACAAGTGAAGAAAAAAATAATAATTGAAAGTAAACTATTGCAATTATAAATGGTTTTATGTTAATGAGACAAGAGGAAAACAAGTAAAATTTTGAGGAGCAAAAAAAAAAATGAAACAATGAAAAATAATATCATTTGAGTCAATTTGCTTATAGATTTTTCTGTTTTGTCTTTGACTTTTCATGCCACAGAACAGAAGACGAAGAAGAAAAAGTGTCATACGCAATATTTGTAGTCGAAGAATACAAAGAGTTTCAAAAAAGAAATGTGAGACAGAACATTGTGACAAGCACTGTGAAACAGACACGCAACATGAAACACTCACCACACGAAACACACAAACATTAGGCCGTCAGCACGCGAGCTGCGCGCCACGTGACAGAATACAGATTTCTTTTCTTGCAGCCGTGAGAGGTTTTTGAATTAGACTGAAATGAATTTACTGTACAATTTTGTTGACACTTCTTGCCACTGAATCATGAATATACTTGAGAAGGGAAACACACACATGATGCGAGATTGGCTTTGACCAACTGTCGAAGCCCATGCCAATTTTCTAAGTTGTGATTTTATCTTCTCGATCAATTTGAATGTGTTTGATTAGGTCAATTGTTTAATTTCAGCCATTTTTGAGCCACAATATGCAATAGTCTTTTTAGGCAGTAACTAAAACGTTTTTCAGGCAGAAAATATCGGTTTTCAGTTTCAAAAAAAGTCATTTCTCCAAAATGAAAAGAAGAAATTCAACTCCCACAATTACTAACAAAATGATTGTAAATACATTTTTATACGCAATCTGTCTTTAATTTAATTCACCAACTATAGAATTAATTGAAATGACACGCTAGAAAATAGATTTAAAAGGCATTTGACGTGCAATATCTTTTCGTTCTTGTTGTATAATCACCACAACATAATCTCTTGGCAAATATTGTCAGCTCATTTACAGAATGAAAGAAAGAAGAAAAAAAAATGTAAATTGTAACCACAAAATCACACCTTCAGTTCAATAGCAATAGAACCAGACATTGTGCGGTCTTCCTGATTCGATGAGAGGCCAACCAAGACAGCAAGAAATCCATGTTAGACGAAAAGGAAATCATAGTAAATATTTGTGCAATAATGTAAGAAGCATATTGGACACCATAATACATTTCACTGAAATGGCTACGGCTTGTAACTTTCTTCAGGTGACGTTATCAGATAAAATAGAACCAGAGATAGAAACCAGAGATAGATATGGAGATCTTTTCCTTTCTTCCTTTCATTTCTTACCTCGATATTTAACCTTTCCTTTCACTTCCCGACTGAGAAACACAGCGCAAAAGTATCTTTTCTACCACAGAAAAAAGGCGATTTTTTGACAAAGCGACTAAGATGATGGCAAAAAAAAACTAAGAAAAAAAGGAACACTTTAGAGAATATAGAGGTGTGAAAAGGACAAATTTAGAGATATTTTAGGAAAGAGTGAGTGTGAAGAGAGACTTTTCGAGAAAAAAAATACATGTGAGTGATGACAAAATTATGTATTTTGCGCCATTAAGAAATAAGTACAGTAAAGTAAGTCTATCCATTGAGACGATGAGGGAGTGTTTTATAATTTCAGGAGGAGAAAAAATGCAACCTAAAAAGTAGTGTAGAAGGAAATATTTTTCACACAGATTCGAAGGACAAAAAGGCAAACACTGGCGTAATTAAATAAAGGAAATGTGTAAAAAAAAAATTATGTGTAATGACAAATTGAACGAAAAATCCAGCATGACAGCGGCATCTGTTGGTGTGGATGCAGAATTGAGGATCGCGACATAATTTCGATCGTTTTATCACACACTTCTGAATGTGAGACAGAGAAACTATCCAATGCGATCAAGTACATAACTATTGTGAAAGGAGTATTTTTGTATCAATATTTTCTAAACGTTGGTGTATTTAAAACAAGAAGAAAAAAAACATGATGGAAAAGTATAATCAAGAAAAAAAACTAATATTAAAGCAAAATTTAAACGAGAAAAAAGTGGATGAAAAAAGTCATTATATAGAAAAATTTTAGATAAATGAAAATATTATATAGAAAAGTAATTGTTTTCTATTTTATCATTTTAGGCTTAGGAACGTCGGATAAAAGATATGAAGAAAAAAAAATGATGAATAAAGTAAATTTAGGGACTTTGATGATGCAAAAAGTGTAAATATTGATAAATATTTAGAAATGGTGGGTGAAAAAGTTATGGCATGTGAAGCTCAGAAATATGAAGGAAGTGTGTGGAGTATTGAACGAGGATCTGCATCCTCATCGCCAGGGCCGAACTGTCGTGCAATGGTCAAAAAATATGAGAGGAAAATTAAGGATAATTTTGTAAAAAGGACTAAAAGACAACAAAAAACACAATTTATAAATTAGTACTAACCCCTTATTATTGTATTATGTAAAATTACCAATTAATCATAAAAAAAACTATTATTATTGAATAGATATAGAAGGTATATAAATGAAAGGATTAAAATGTTTCTATATATTTAATAATGCTGAAGAATGAATTACAATTTCGAAGAAAGAAGAATTAAACTATGTAGTGAGGCGAGAGACATGGGAAAAGCAACACTGATTAACGAAAAAAATGAAATCTATTATGGTATCTAATTCTATGGGTAGAGAAGACGTGATTATTCTCCTAAATTCTCCATCAGGTTTGACAAAGAAGAAGATTCGCATTAGCGCGAGTCAATTGGAAGATCTTTGTGGACCAAACCGAAAAGCATGAAGGAAAACAGATCAAGACAACCAGGTCGAAGAGTGAAGACGAAAAGCAAGAAGGAAAAAAAAGTCGAAGCTAGCCATTGTGAAACGTACAAAAAACCTTATAAAATAATTGAAGTGAAAAAAAAATTAATGATGAAAAAGAAATATATTACAATTAATTGCATTGTGTATAAATCTCAAGTATTATTGGCGTCTGTTTGACGATTGGACGATAAAAGAGCATAATTGTAGAGGCCAATCGAATTAATAAGAATATCTTATCGAGTAATGAAAAAAAAATGAGAAAAAGTGAAATATTTGTGTAAAAAAGTGACAAAAAAAATTAAGTAAAACTATTGATAAGAGAATTGAAAAGCTAACAAGCATGAAGTAGAAAAAAACATGAGAAGACCAAAAGGTAAAAAAAATTCGAAAATGGTTGACGCACATTTACGCCGTTTTTTAATTCCAAGTAATAAAAGTGAAGAAAAAAAATGAGAAAACAAAGTGAAATGATGAGAAAATAATATAAATTGACATAAAGATTACCAATCACATTATTTAAACTTAACATCATAATCATTAAAGCAAGTATCAATATAATATTTACGCCGAATTATTTATCTGTAAAACTTAAAAGCGTGTCATTGTCCATTACATGTTATTATCTTTAGAAGTTTTTCAAAACTGTTTGGTGTATTTAATTAATTATAATTAATTGCGAGGCATATTTGAGTGATGAATATGCAAGAACGACGTACACTAACAATTTTTGTATCATAAGAAATAGGATTTCTTTAGTTTACTTCTCATTAAGTGACTCCAATTTGTGAACTTTTTTCAGTTGATAATTTCTGTGCAATTACTTAATTTTCTTATCAATATAACTTGATTCTCACAACAATATTACTTAATATTCTTAAGAATATCATTTACCTTACAGAGAGAGAGAGAGAGAAGCATGCATTGAAAAACAAGCAAAACACATAGAATATTCATGATGTACAATTTCATTTATTTGCAAAATGTTTCTTCTGAATTTTCTGTATAACCTTTGTTCCAGTTCTCTAAACCATTCGGAATCGTTGACATTAATTACGAAATTTTCCTAGAAAAAGAGAAGAAAAAAATTTTAAAATATGATGAAGAAAAACTAGAAAGCGTTTCACAAACTTTGAACTTTGGGTTAAATGACAAAAATGCGAAAAAAAAGAGAAGAAATGTGACAAAAATTACAAGTTTTGGGCGAAACTAATGTGAACAAAAAATGGCAAATTTTTTTGAGAAGACGAGGAAAGGAAATACTAAAAAGGTAATGATGAAATTATAAGAAAATTGTATAAAAATCATTGATTCGGAATACAAAGAGTTGTTTTATTTATTTAATTATGTATTTATGATATATATAAAAAATTATATTGTTTAATTTCTCTTGAATAATAAAGTTTTTAAAATCATAAAAATGCTGGTGTTATTGGATCTGGGCGAAGCACGCTCCGTTCAGAAGCTCTCAATAGCTTCCAGAAGCTTCCGATGCTCCTGGCCAGCAGGTCTTCAGTGCGTCCAGACGCAATTTTGACACCAGCGAAAGAAGTTTGGAATTGGAACAACGCGCGCTTTTCCTTTGGAAAAAGCATGTTTCCCGTCTGCGCAGTTGTTTCTCAAATTGGACATCATATTTGGCCAGAAAAAGGGTTTTCTCGAATCTTTCCGGCATTTGTCAATACATGTTTCATGCTTGCTTGAAGCAATGAAATTGAATTCAATGGTTTTTTCGGTTAGCCGAGACATAATCCGCATATCCTCTACTTTTCGGCTGTTCTGGTTGCTGAGAGGGCGTGCGGAGCGGTTAGTGGGTGAGTGAGTGACCATTGGGACAACGCATATGCTGCATGTAAGTCATGACGCATTGCGGAGGCTCGACTAAAACTGTGTCCTCGCTACAAATCGCACAGTGACGCTTTGTTCGTGCTTAATTCCTTTGCGATTATCACTTTGCACAGTATCATAAATGAATGTGAACTAAAAGAATTTATACGTGCTCAATCCACAAGAGAATTCCCCCCTCTTCACACATCGCCGCATACAAGAGTAAATTTATGAGGAGGGTTTCTTTCTCTCACCCTGAACTCTGAAATTTCCCCAGAAATTTCAATTTGTACAGTAAAATAACTCCATTGTTTGCCAACGGAAAGTGCAGAGAGAGAGACTTTGATCAACACAGTCGAATGCGAAGTGCCCAAGAGAGTGTCCACAATTATTATTGAATTTGCCAAGTTGTACCAAATAGATGTAATTATAAATAATCTCTCTTCGTCGTATTATCAAACAGGAACAACTTTTGCAATTCTATTTTGTCTCTCTGGCCTTTCTGAGTTGCATTCAGGAGCTGCTGTGTAGCCAAAGGAACAAATATATGTGGGAAAATGTATTTGCAAGGTTCACAATTAAATTTGTCTATTAAGTGCTCAAATATCAGCTTGAAAATTCGTTATTCGAGGTTTATACGGGATTTAATAGAGTTATGGGGGATTGAAATATTACCTGATTTGGAAGTTGAGAATCTCAAGAGACCAAATTAGTATTTGTAAATGTATAAATTTTGGCCAGAGAAATAATTACAGTTGAATGCAAGTAAATAGAGTCACATTGTATAATTATTTTTCCAGGTGTAATTCGTGGTATTTGAGGAATTTTCTTAATCACGCTCTTTAGATCAAAACTGAAATATTAAACAAATACAAACATACATTGACATATCGGAAAATGTCGAACGTACAATTGTGCATGCAAAAAATGCTCATGTTAAGTTGAAAATAAACCTGACCAATTGCGAAAGTTGACGAGAAAATTGACCAAAAGCAGCGAATGGGAGTCAGTTGTTTCGCTAGCAACTTTAAGAAAGAGCATGAACCGAAAGATGATGTCATCACGTTTAAGAAAATGATGAATTGACTAGAGAGCTGCGACGTCGTGCATGAAATGTAAACATAACACGACTTAATATCATTGTCACAAAGGTGCATATCTGTAACACATGTAAAGTGTTCAGCCGTGTTTTGATAGCGAAAATCTATTCATCTACTTTTTTTGAAGATGATGAAGATCATCCCAAATGGTTCAGATGAAGATCGAAGAGCTGCAGATGATATTAAATAAATTTACTAAAACAACAATCTTCCTGCTCAGAAGTGCAAGCTTTGTATGTTCTTTCATTCCACTCATCTTTAGCGCTTCTGCTCAGGATATACAGAGGCAATAGAAATGACTTTTTCTTGCCTTCTCTTGACAATTCTTACATGATCGCTACATTGTTGGAGCTCATTAGAGGAAAAACACAATAAACAATTGCTGCCGGAAAAGGGAAAAAAATCCTCCAGGATTGTCCAAGTCCTGCTTTGCTCGCCGCTCAACGGCTGCGGAGGCTGCGTTGCACATTTAAGGAAGATCTGAGTTGTTTTTCACCTCAATTTATCATCATTGAGTGCTCTCGAGAAGGGAATAAATGGTGTGCAAAAAGGGAATGTTTCTGCAATAATTAAACCTTGTACAAAATTGAATGATAAATTAACTCAATAAAAAAGCAGAGGTGCCGCCGAACTCGAATGCCAAGCGACTGCTCGAGGGCCGAAGCATAACATCTTGATAGTGAGACTGGCAAGAAGTGTACTTCAAAGTTTCGTTGATCATTTCATCAATACGCCTTTTAATTGAAACGTATCATTCGCAGAATCATTTCCAGAATGTAATTTGAGGTGAATGCTTCGGTGAATTTCAGTGTGAAATTTCACACGAATGCCTAAATACACTGAAAATAATAACAAGGCAAAAATCATCGTTTAAATAAACAAGACATACACCTTTTTTTCACTGTGTATTCAACTCTTCATCTTCTGCTCATTCGTCTCTGGCAAAGAATGAAGCGACAAGTCTCATTCATACATAAACTGAAATACACTTTTAAGCAAAAAAAGAGAAAAGTATCATGTATAAAAAAAATATGCGAAATAATTTAGTTTCCGTTTTTATATTTAAATTCAATCCACGACTTTGGAGATAAGTTCTTTTCTATGCTGTTCTCTGTGTTCGGCAACTTTGTGCATATCAAGTGGATATTCGTGGTATTTTGGCCTATCACAGGAGATTCGAAAAGAATTTTTATCAAAACTCCAATTTCCATATAAATATTGCATGGCTCTCCAGAGTGTCACACGACTTTGATGAATGAAGCTATCAAGAAGACAGATGACAATTTGTAATTTTCAATCAACTTTCACTAGTGTTAATTGAAAGGAAAATTATATCATGCACATTGATATTAATTTGAAGAGGCAGTAGATTATATACGACACTTACTAAGTTGATATCACACGTCGTATCTTAATTGCCATCGCTATAGGACTCTCATCAGTATAACTCAATCGCTCTCGTTGACCTCACACGATGTGTTCTGCAAACATACAATGTGCGTAGAGCATATAATTTAGCATGCAATCAAAGAGCAAAAATTATAATTCCCATTACAGATATTAATCACGAAATTGTCGCATATTATTTCTTGTACTTCATTACATGACACAATATATTCGGTCATTATTGTGTCCATTTCTTGTGCCACCTCAAAGGAATCTCACTTTTTATATCACAACTCCGTGGGGAAATGCTTGAAGGGAAGCAATTTAGCAGTGGGAAAAATGAATTCTTTCACACCTCTTTTCATTTTCATGAATTTTAATTGGGAGTTCAACAGAAACGCTTATTAGTTTCATTCCAAAAAAAAATATCATGTACAATGTGTGTTGAGTGAATTTCGAGTGGCTAATGGAGAGACAATTTAAGGATTGAACTTTCACAGTAAAAACGCGCACGACATCCTTGCATTCCATGCAGCCAGCGTAATAAAAGGTGTCGACTTTTCTTCAAAATATTTGTCTTATGCAAACGAAACCGTCATTCAGTTAACACTTGCAACTTGTGCAAATATCCACTGTAGGGTATTTATGACTAGGATGGAGAAAATATTGAGCCTCGCGCTGAATATTCTGCATGCCAAGTCACAAGACAAAGTGAATGGCGAAGAAATTGCACAAAATATCGAGGAGGAAAAAAAAATACTATAAGGAATGAAGGTTGCTTGGAATCAAGTCATTTCTAATTTGTGTAATTCAATATTCATTGACAATTTCACATAAACTGGTTGCATAAAGTTCTAGTTTATTTTCCTTGCTTGACGAGGAATGCAGAGTTTAGTTTAACATTGGAAATGCCGTTGTCTCAATCAACATTATGTCTCTTATCGCATTCTTATGTGTTATAGAATGCTGATGGAAGTTTACTTTGTAATTTTCCTGCACAGAAAGGTTTCCACCCACACACGAATGCCTCGAATACTACACAATCTTCGGCGTTTCACATACTTTTGAAATAGCCTTTTTTGGTATTTGTGAAGAACAATTCGACATGATCTCAAAGTGAAAGGGTGAAATGTATAAAATATCTTCAGTACTGGATTTTCTGGCATTTCATGCCATTTCAAGCAATGCGATGGAGAGGATTTGGAAATTTTTCGTACACTTCTTATCTGGAATTTAGAACAAGATAAAACATTAGCGTTCTGATTGAGATGAAGAGAGATTAGAACGAAGAGATTTATGAGAATGGGACAGTTGCACACAAAGTACAAGTCTGTTTAGTCAGTCTCGTTCTCCAGATTTGGCAGCATGGAATGTTAATCCGGTTTAAGACATCTTAGAGATAGTGTCTATATGAAAGTTTGGTCAAAAGCCGGTTAATTTTTCTCTGATAATCATTTCTATTGGCTAATTAAATGATATTCCAAAGTGTTTCAGCAAAAATACAGCGTCTTTAAAGAGATTAAATTTGTCACAATTTTCTGCTGGGATCCACAAAACCTGTTCCATTTGAAGCAATAAACATTCCTCGTTCTAGATTATTCTTTCTCTTCGTCCAAGAGAAACGAAAAGACTCCCTGAATGGGTGTGATATTCGAGAGACGTATTAAGTCAAGTTAACACGAGAAACTTAAAAGGAAAGAAGAAGAGTGGCGTTAAAGTGGGCGCGGCACTCGAGAGGGAGGGCCTTACCAAAACCTTTAATTAAAATTCAATTTATTACACCATCAGTAGGTACCTAGGCTTTAGAAGGTTCGAATTTACTGTCTTATAGATTTGTGATAATATATTTGTATGGTTGCGATCTAACTATCAACATCGGGAAACCTCATTCACCCTTTAATGGGCAAGTTTCAACAAAATCCATTATGAAATTGAGTAATCCAAAGAGTTTGGGGACCATTATTCAATCGGGCAGTGTCTACTTTATGTCTCAACGTAACGGTCCACGATACATATCTAAGACGCTCAATAGAGATACAGTTGGAAGTGTGTCACGTGCGAAGCCATCGGCTGGGATCATGTCGGATGGCGAGATGAGATGTCAAGGGCCAAAGGACCCGAAAGACACTAAATCCAGAGGCACATTATTAGGCACTGCAGCAGTGCAAGAATGTTGGCTGAGAAAAACGAAAGTCGTGCTCAGGTGAGCCACGCTATTGCCCTGAGAATGAATTATTTATGGCTGGAGGGGGACCTCTATCTCTTTCAATTTTGTCGATACTTTTGCACATCGCACACTCGCGCGCAGAGTCGGCTTGAGCTGCGTGGAAGTTGGTCACTTAGCGTCTCGATCGCGGGGCTTTCGAACAGTGTGTTTCTGCTGATAAAAGCGCCTGCAATTGAGGCTGGATTGAGTGCCATTTTCGCGAGTGTATCTGTGCGCGACCAGTATCGCAATGCCAGACGATCTCCTATCGCTCGTCGCGGAGGTGTTCTCTTGAGAATCGCGAAAAGTCAAGATTTTGCAAATAATCATCGCGAAATACATATTCATGCGAGACGTGACTTTGTTGCGAATTGTTGCTGTGTGTTGGTGACTTCTCGGCTATATTTAAATTATCTTCAAATGTGATACTGCAAATACCGCAGCGATATTAGCGGATCGCAGTGTAGTGAGAATCGCGCGTTGTGCAGTTTCCAACCGGCCGCAACCTTTCAATTTATTGGAGCTAAAATAAAATCATCAGATCTGATCTATTTGATATAGAACGAAACGATAATCTGCATTTCATACAAATGCTCACACAGATAACGCGTTTTACTCTCAAGTGTTGGTGAATTGCCACAAATGAAGCAGAAAGTGGCAGTAAATGCAGTTTAAGGATATTTAATCACAATCACTGTGTTTTATCAACCACATTGTAGTGCATTTTGTAAGTCACGATCGCATAACATCTGTGAATACAATTGGATTAAACCTGGAATCAATTTATATCACTTACTTTGTGTATGACTTTATCAATTCAATTCGCCACATTGTGTTCGCCAATACATCGAGACAGCTGTTAAATTACGTGGTGTGCGAAAATAAATAGTCCGTTGTGCTCTTTTTCTACGTGTAAACTATGAGCAGTATCGCGAATTTCAATAAAAACTGATAGAGTGTGTTGTGTGACTTAATTTATGTTCTAAAGACATGGAGTCTCAACTGTACATTTTTTGCCACATTTCTCCCATTCGCTCACACAATCTGAGAGCCTCCATTGGCGCACTATATTCGCGACGGCGTTGCTGAGATAAGGACCACAGACAAAGTCACATTGTATCAGAATTGCAAAATTTACCCAGACGAGGTCAAACATCTGTCTAATTTAAATTTTTTTCACCGCGAATCCACTAACTTGGCGCCGGTCAACGCAATTTTTCTTGGGCATTTCTGCGCGCATCGAAGCACTTTTGATGGGAGGGGAAAAGAAGTGATGCTAAACTGTTGCAAAAATACTTTATACATGTATATATTTGTTTATTTTCCACCTCAAGTTCTGTTCGCCTCGATCATAAATAATAACGGATTTAATGATAAAATTAATGCTATTATGTGATCCACTTAAGCAAATAAATTCATGCCAGTGTCGCAGGCAAAGGACTGGAATTAGAATATGATTTTACAATTTCTGCAAAGTTGCTCAACAGTGAAATTTTCAAGGTTCTTTGTATCATTATGACCATGTGGAAAGCAAGAAGAAAATGCAGACAGATCAAAGCCCCGCAGACAGCCAGTCTTGTGGCAATGATTTTCACAGTGGATGTTAATATTAAGAGTTATGTGCATTACATTTAATTATATATGTATATGCAGAGCATCTTCATAAGTTACATACAAATCTTTAACAGCGATCACCCATAAAATTATATACTCGCCATTTGATTTTTTATGCACTCAGTTGAGAATAATCACGTTGAAAGAATGCAAATGGCATTTCGGAGAGTGCTAAAGATCCATCAATATTTCTTGGTGAAAAGATTTATTCAAACGAAACCAATGAAAATAATACATAAAAAAAATACACACATATTTGAAGAGATTTGTAATTAAATCTATTTATAGAGATGCAAAAAAAATTCACTGACGTACGAGCTTTCCAATACAAGTATTTCTGTTTGGATATTCGTACAAACGTTACACAAAAATCAAATGTATACAAACTCTATTGTTCATGTAAATTTATTCTTCACACGTTAAATGAATCGTACAAAATTGAATAATTGTGTTTGACTTCTGAATTAATCCTTTACATTGTTATAAAGTTAAATTCTTTTACATACATATTTGATCGCAAATTATCTTATCTGAAATACATATCTTATGCAAATATATATCCAGATGATGTGAAGCGTCTTGGGGTGGAATTAAGGGGAAAATCACTCGCGATTTTAGACTTTTAACTTTCTGATTATTCAATCATTTTTTGATTATTCGTGATTTTTATTTAAATTGTGATTCTTTTCTCCACAAATTGCCGCTAGAGGGCAGCAGTTTGAAGACAGGTAGAAGTTCTGATTATATTTCTTAAACCATCCTGACCAGAATCAGACCCGGAAGTCATAGACTGTGAGAATAGGGAATAAATTATGCGTAAAATACGATGAGAAATGCGTTCTCCACGCCAACTTTGCTGCTTTCTGGCGATAATATGTGGAAAATATAATCAAATCCTAAATATATTTAAAATTTAATTAAGTATTTAGAATATATTTAAACAAAACTTGATTTATTTAAATATTTTGCTTAAAATATTCAATTTTTAATTATTTAATAGTTTTACTTCAATATGATATTTAAATATTTGATTGAGAAAATTAGGATTCCTCAAAAATCGGCTAGTGACTTTCCCCTTAAATGCAATAATGTGTTAACAAATTGTCATTCTACATCTGATATCGGAATTTCTTTATTGCGATTCCTCAATTGCGTGCAGAGAACTTGTTACTCTCTGCGCTGACTTAAGTAATCGCGAGTAATCGCATTTTTTCATGTTCCGCATTGATCGCTTTTGATACACAGAATTTAGACGCTAAACTGGCAAGATACACACTTGACATAAATCAAGCAAATGAGATTATTAATGCCTTCAAATGATTTGACAATCAGACACACAATCAATTATGCATTTGCTACCTTTTCTGCAAGAAATCAATCAAGTCTGGCAGGAATTGTATTTCATATCTATGAGAATGTTCCTTTTTCAAAACACCCCAGAGAGGATTACCTTCAAGCTTGGCAAGTCTATTTGTATGTAAGATCAGTAGAAATACTGAAAATGTATCATAGAATTTGCATTGCTGCACAAATTGAATTTCTTATCTGGCAAATAGAACGAAAAATCGTGAGGCTCAGCGTGAACCTTTTGGTCCTCAGGAATCAGCGGAAGGGCATGAGTTCCAGATCGCGCGCTCCACAATATGAGAAGATACAGATGGCTTAAGAAGTGATAATAAATTTCTCTCAGATAACCTTCACCCCGTGCGCTTCATGAGCGCAATAAAATACTCCTCATAGTTGAAAGAGATGTTAACCCGGAAGGCATGTTTGAGCATGTATGCATATGAGAGGCACTGTGGCGAAGAAATATGCAGGAACACATTTTGCTCATCTGGCATATGTATTATTATCCTAAAAAGATGCGTGTGGAACATGGTTTATTATGATAAATATTGACTGTTTGCCCAGCAATTGGAAAAGGTCATGTTACCTGTGTGGATATATT
The DNA here is from genome assembly GCF_947086385.1 of Phlebotomus argentipes. Lineage (NCBI taxonomy): Eukaryota > Metazoa > Arthropoda > Insecta > Diptera > Psychodidae > Phlebotomus > Phlebotomus argentipes. The sequence goes on along the minus strand of NW_026776177.1, from coordinate 16,892,997 downwards.
CACTTCATTCAGACATTAATTAATCTGTAATTATGCTGGCCAATAAGATTATGCGGCGAAGGAAGATTCATTACGCGGTAGTGATTTCCTTGGCTTCAAGTCGACACGTGAATTAAAAACTATGAGAAATCTATTGAAAATTTAGCGTTAATTTCAAAATGTGCCGAATTTTCACTCAAACTCCCGATAATTGTTTGATAAAGTGTTTATTATTGCCATATAATAATTATTTTGTTGATTTTATTGGTATTTATTTGAATTTGTACTAAAATATGGCAAAGTTAATAGATAAACTGATTGGCCAAAAGTCAATTTCAAATAAGCTTTGAGTGCATTTTATCCAAAAAAGTTGTAAGAAATAATTTTTTCATACATTACATTACTTTTTTCCAAAGTTCTATATTTCAAGAATTCAAAAATATGGCATATATTCTCCCTTATGAAAAGTACAATTATGAAAAGCTGATTTTTTTATAGATTCCTCTGCAGCTCAAGAAAATTTTTAACATTCGTGTGTTTTTACTAAGAAATCTTACATTTTTTTGTAGTCAAACAGATAAAAACCTTTTATTTATTGAAATACAAAGAAACAAAGAACAAAGATTCAGGTTTGATATGATACATAGGCACGTCATAAGTATATGTTGATGTCTTCTGCAACAAAATATTTAATTGAGTTGTCGTTATTTGCTGTGAACGATTTTTTTTTATTTCTTAATCTTCTGTAATGAGCTGAAATTATCTCAAGCAGCGGCTATTCATTGTAGAGCCGAAAGAGAAGAGGTTTCGTGTCGACCGAATCAACCCTTCTTGCGCGTGACATGAAAATTTGACAAACTTAAACGCTCGCTGCAGTTGTGCATCATTATTTTCGTCATGCATCTGCACTTGCATACATATTCGCTCTCGGTGCGCCGAACAGTTATATAAATCGCGCACAGACACTTTGCCTCTCTCTTGTGGCGGGAAAATGTGCGCGCGTAAAGAGTGAGGAGGAGAAATAGTGCTCTCAGTCATGCTCTGCCTCTGTGTTTGTTTGCGAGAGGGTGCTTCTGCAATTAGAGCGCAAACACTGAGTCGCGCGAAAGGTTGCAGCGCGCCAGTGGGGCGTTCGCGAGGGGGTCCAGGCGAACAGTTAGCCACGGCGATCACCCACGATAAGGTGATACGTGGGATTGCGGGCTGCGCCGACTTGGCAGGTGACCGGGAAGTGGAGGGCATGTAATCGCGAGACACGCTTCTTTCACATGAGTTCCCCTTTTCGACTCTCGCACACACACCATGGCGGCACATGTGCGCTCCTTCGGCCAGTGTCCGTGTGTGCAACGCCGGGAAGATTGCAAATAGCCAGTGAATGACGTTGAGCGGCGAAATATCTTGGCATTGACGCGATTTTGCTGAGAGCGAAGCACACTCGTCAGTGTGTCGATACATAGCATGGATTGTATAATGCGATGCATCGCCAGACCGAAGGCATTGCCTGTGTTCAGTTGCAAGCCGTCCTCCGTTCGTGTCACACAGCTCAAATCACCGTCGCATCCATTCGATACTCTCAGTGGCTGTTCTGCAATCGCCAGTTGTAGTTGCGACACTCACAGATTGCTATCGTAGAAGTGCATCGCGAGAGTTTCTCGAGACATTTTCGGAAGTCATATTTTGCTAATTGCGAAGAAATTCAAATATCACGGGTGGTCAGAACTTCATGTGAAGGCGCGACGCGAGCAAGTGTTGATTAATTGCCCGCAAATCCGCAAATTGCACGGACACGGTGAATCCTCACGTAATGGTCAACCAGAAATAAATTCAATTGAAAACTACTGTGTGGTAGACAAAAAAAAAACCTTTGAAGTCACGCTGTGTGTGTGGACTTATTAGAAGTCTTGTCTAATTGCAACATTGTTGTTAACATTTCGCGAGAGGAGCGTTGCATGTGCAGCAATATATGCAACAATTGTATGGATTTAGTGACTTGTTGCTGGCAGAGTACATAACACAGTGAATATCGCACATAGTCGCTCTGTCATGTACCTTAATGTCTGCAACTTGAGGTGGTTTTCGTGAACTACAGTCGAGCTTTCGCGCTTCAGCCGCTGGCTATTTTTTCCGTTGTGCTAAGTACTTATCGCGGAAACGAGTGCCGTCCGCAAGAGCTGCCAAAACTCGAAGACACGAGTGACAATTTCTTGAATGAACCCTTAAGATCCGAATTAGTGGTACTTAGCTGATCTGCATCAGGCGATCGTGAACCCGTTGGGATCTCCAATCGTAGGGCCAAAGCGCGCGATCAGGTTGTTGTGGTTGATTGACCGGCGCGCCTGGGGGCAAACGGAGGCATGCCAAGAGGCAATCAGTGCGACGAAGAGTGAGAGAAGGTGGCAAAGAGTGATGAATGTTTGCCCACGGCAGATGCAACAAGTCACAGACGGTAATTTCAATAACTGAAAGCACAAGTCCCCATCATCGCAGCTCATTTTGATCCTCTGGAGTGTGTGACAAAAGTGGGCGGACCACGAGACGAAGCTCGACTGTCTCAAGCTCTGGTGTGATCATCAAAAGTGGCACGCTGTTGATGGTGTCGGAGCCCAATACGTGGAGCAGCGTGATGTCCAGCTCGGACCTCACAGACTCGAAGTCTGAGTTGTGCGGCGGAGCCCAGGGCTCCAAGGGCAACTCCTTGATCCCGAGGACGCCACCGAATTGCGCCCGCTGTCGCAATCACGGCCTCAAGATCGCCCTGAAGGGGCACAAGCGCTACTGCAAGTTTCGCTATTGCAACTGCGAAAAGTGCCGCCTCACGGCCGAACGGCAGCGGGTGATGGCCCTGCAGACGGCCCTCAGACGTGCTCAGGCTCAGGACGAGGTGCGCCAGATCTCCGCGGATGAGGTGCCGCCGACGCCACCGCCAGCCCTGTGCCCACTCGCGACGCCCAAAAGCCAGTGCGACAGCGAGCCGCCGGTGCCCATCACGGTGCCCACGCCGGCCAGGTCCCTCGAGGGCTCCTGCCACTCCTCCTCGGCGACGCCCTGCTCCGCCACCGGCGAACCCGTGCCATCCAGCCGCAAGTTGGCGCCCGTCAACCCGACCATCAGGAACAACACCGCGGCAAGTAAGTGCGCTCCCGTCCTTTTTTGTCCTTTCGCCTGCCCGTCGGACAGGCCCTCAGCCTGGGCCGACTCAAGCTCAGTAGCGACTAAGCCCGCGACTGATTAACTCGACTCTAGAACAATTTGCATTTTGACTCGAGAACCAGTATTGCGCAGTTTAAATAAACCACTTCTCTTCACTATTCAAAATAAGATTTACAAAGCACCCAACGCTTGAAAGGGTAACTTAAATAGATTTATCTTCGATTCTAAAAGTTTCGTGCTGATTTAAAAAATTTTCCACTTGTCTGCGTTAATTATAGGGTGAGAAGACAACTTTATTCTAGAGTTTTGCGTTCATTTGAACGGTAGTTTGTTGTTTTTTTTCTGAGGAAATTCGCAAACACCTGCATGAGAGTGTTTTTTGGTCGTTTTCTCATCGTCTGAAATAGTTCTCATAATCTCCAAATTAACTCTGGATTTATTTACATAAACATGCAGGATATTGTCACGCAAAAACTCAATTTCTTGGGCTTTGCAAATCATCCCAACACAAAAGGCTCCCGTGGTTCTTTATTGACTGCGGGTTTTTGTCTGTTGCCATTTGGGGAGTTTCTACAGATCAGTCCGACTGATATTGTCGGAAGATTGGTGTTGAGTGAGTTTTTGTCCCTGGGCAACAGACAGTTTGACCCATTGTGAAGATCACAGGTTCATATATCGATTAGATCTGAACAAGGAGAGTGTAATCGAGGATGATTGCTGCGGCGTTTGCATAATTGCGCCTTTTGGAAAGTTCAGCGCGCGGTCGAAGTTGATGCGATTTCGTGAAATTTCAGATAGTTGGGAAAGCCTCAATGCTCCCGAAGGAGAATGGCTAAAAAGCCATGCCGACGTGCTCAGTATGGATACATTGTATGAATGCCATCTGTTAAGTACTGCAAAAAGGCTGAATTCTAAGGTGGAACCGGTTCCTCAGCGCGCTGCAACTCCAATGTAGCGTGGTATAATGATGTATTGAGCGCAACAGTGTTGTTGCATTTCGCGAGGCCGCGCTATAAATAATGCCAACGAGAGTTTACCAGGAGGAATGGCAAACATGGTGAAGAATCATGATTTCCTTCGCTTTATTGGGGACTCACCAATCTCACCGCAATCACCCACGTTGTCCAAACATTTTCAGAGACTTTCACGAAAATCTCGCAGCGCCAGGAATCCGCGGCCGAGGCCAGAGCAATTGGCATTGGACTTGAAAGTGCTGCAGAGAATGGCTTCGAAAATATTCACGCCCATGCATTCTGATAAATTTACTTTTTACACTTAATTTAAGACGCGATATCACGCTCAGTTCCTCAATATAAAACCCCTTTTTTCCCAATCCTCACGATATACTTCTTTCGCTGTTTATTTGCCGACGGAGATGCAACACTTGAACTTTTCGATAATTGTTTATTTTTTCAACACTCTGGCAGATTAGAGATGCCTCGCCAGAGTGGCTGAGACGATGTGAGAATTGCAGACAGAATTGGAAATGTGCTACATAAGGTTTTTCTCACCAATTCATCGTTGCATTTGGAAAGCGTCACGACTCACAGTGAAATTTATGTGACAAAATAAGTATTTCTCCCTTATTTACAGTGAATTTTTCAATGACCAAATTCAACTTTAAGTCTGTGAGCTCCATTCTGGGTATAAATCTACAAATTTATCACTTATCATCATTTCAAAATCACTCTATTTGTGTATTTTACAATGTTGTGCATAAATAACTCCGAATTTCTCATGTCCGTATAATCTAGAAAATCTCATTGGCATCTTGTTCAACTCATTTCTGATGTATATATGTGTATATATATTGAACCATTGTTTTTGTCTCTGCTTCTTACAACTTATCCGCATGTATTCAGACTTAAATTGGTACTGAAACTAAGCTGCAAAAATATGTTTCTAATTTCTGGATATTATATTGTTCTGTCAGTTTCTACCCATTGTCGCTTATACATTGTTGTATAGCGAACTATTTTAACTGTTATACAAAAGATAATTTCCTTAGGAAGCATTGCTTTATCTCGGCAACATTCTGTGCTCAAATGCCAGATTTTTCTCGATGCCGTGGCGGCTCAGAATTCGACACCGTGTTATTAGATGAACGCGGATTTCATTAAGTGAGGAGGAACAGAAATTGGGCATCAGTCTTGGCAAATTTATATGTATCACGACGTTGCAGCATTAGAATCACAGGCGTTGTGTGCAGTGTTAGAAACCAATTTACTGTCTATGGGCATTTAATGGGTCGTCAGCGTTGCAATTTTCTTGCCATTTCTCTCCATGTGGCATTTCTCGAGTGCGCCGCAAATACATATATTTAAATTGATATAGATTGGAGAAAAGTCAGTCTGAGATACGCTCGCATCCCACACACGATTGCAGAGCTGCCAGCAATCCCTACTGACGCATACCTTTTAAATATATCGCGAATATTCGCCACTTATTTTCCCCTCCATTCAATGTGTTTGAAATTATTTTAAATGACTGGAGACTTCTGCATATTTCCCTTATATTTATGGGGGGGAATTTTATCGAAGAAGTCAGCACACAATGTGTGCAATTTTGCGATTACATTGAGCTCCACATAAAGTGCTTAATGTGGTAGAAATTGAGTCTTGCAGTGTGCTAAAGAGAGGATATTTACGAGTATCTCCGCGGTGACCGCTTTTTAAAGCCTGGGCAGCAGAATCAATTTGTTGCTGCAGCCAATGCGATTATGTGGGGGCTTTAGTGTCAATATTATTGCGACCGAGGGTGAAAGAGATTTTTGAAAAGTCCGCCACAACATCACACATCTTCTCAATCCTGCCAGAGGCGCTCATCTACTGTGACTCTCCCCTATCTCGCGGATGCAACAAGTAGAAGAGGAAATGCGCAATTCAGGCAATTCATCTTTGTGTATTTACATAAATGTCGTGGAGCACGAAATATGGTTGGAAGAATTAGTGCTGAAGACAAATGGATAAAAAGGGTCTCGGCGCAATAGTATTCCAGAACAGTTGGGGGCTAGACAACAATTCCATGCCATCCCTTGTGGACCGACAATTGTTGCGCAGGAATTTGCCCAACAACAGCCGAGGCAATGTTACATTATTTTGCAACAAAAATGCATCAAGCATGGCTCGAAGGAATGGACGATTGCGCGATTGTATAGCATAATTTCGTGTGATCTTACACGGCAAAGAAATCTATAGTGATTCTGGGTGGAGATAAAAATTATCCATAGACATAACTATTTCTGCACAGCAGCCAATCGCCCTGCTGTTTCGCGTAGTGAGCAGAGAATTTATCAATTGCATGACAGATCGCTGGCAACTTATAATGAGCAGAGAAAAAAAAGGGAAAATCCACACAACATTTGTCACTTTTGTCATTTCATGCTATATGTGGAAATGTTATCGGATGTATTTCGAGTTATTTTATTTGCGGAGTAGAGATTAAAACTTGTTTCAATGTGGAGAGATTTGCATTAAGACGATTTATGCATGTCCTTATTCGGGAGTTGTAATGAGAAATGTGCGATGGAAAGAGATCATCTGCTAACATCTACATACAAAATTATCAATTCTCTCCTCTTTCTGCTCTTCGTAATAATCACTGAACGCATTTTGAGGTTGAGTTTATTTTTATGTCATTCAAATCGTCCAGATAATGTGTTCATTTATGAAACGGGTTTATGTTCTGATATCAGAAAAGAATTATTAGGTATTAAAGTGTGTGATAAGATTGTGCAATTGTCATCCTTAAATTGTATTCAAAATGCTAATCGTGACGAGAATTGATGAGTTGGAAGGAATTTGCAAAATTTGAGAGCTAATTGGGGAAAAAATCTTAATTTTCTTATTTTAAAATGTTAGAAGAGTTTCAAAGTTTGTCTGTTAATTGATTCTTGCAAGATATTCTGGTTTTATCATAAGCTTAACCAAGTAATTAGAAGGATTATCCTCATTTTCATTTTTCTCTCTAGTCTTAGAGTCGATCTTAGACGATTGTTTGTGTTGACGCATTTCAGTGCAGAAATATCGTCGAATGCGCTTCACGCCATAGAGATAAGACCAAACCAGTTCCTTATCAAGTCCCGCTCGGGCACCAAAATTTAATCTATTTGCCTCCTGTGTAATTTCTACTTTCTTCACTCTTAACCAGACAGTCCAACTGATAACATCGTGATTTATACAATTTATTGAGTTAATTAAATTCCAAGTCAGAAACTTTGCCCTTTGAAGTGTAGAAATTTGCAATACAAGTAGTTTAAGTGAAGTGCAAAAGTCTATTTTTTTCACCTCCGCCGCTCATCATTTTCGTCTCCGCCGTCAGCCAAGCTGTGCCACCAGAGGGGGAGAAAAATTTTTTCCCTCCGAGCCACATAGGCTAATAAGTGACTAATTGCAGGTTGGTGCCCATCCATTTTTGCCCTCCTAGCCACATAGGCTAATAAGTGACTAATTGCAGGTTGGTGCCCATCCATTTTGGCCCTTCGAGGCAACGCCGTCCAAGTTGCGAAGGCGTCCACCAGCTTTTGCGGTGACCAAGTGCAGTCCACGCCGCCATTCAGCTCTGCCGTATCAATCTTCACACGCCAAGTAAGTTGTAACAGTGTAGAGTGAAAATTTGTGCACTTCCCATCTTTTTTCCTTTCGCTCTCACCCTGATTAATTATGACTCTCCTGAGCAAAAGAGCGACACTTAAGGGTCACCTGACTCGCATTGAAAATTATGTTGATTCCGTTCGCAAGGATGAGGCTTCCTTTTCGGCTACAGATATTGCCTCCAACATAACTAAACTTGATGACCTTAAAGCTCAACTCACAATGGTTCATGAAGAGCTAGTGAATACGGGAAATAATTCGGTGACTGAATATGAGGAGCACTCGAGAATCATGGAGCGAATTAGTCAGTTGAGGAGAATTTTGGGTGATGCTTTGGACCGGAAGGATGATAATGATGATCCTTTGCCCATCCCTGGCCCTTCTGGCTCTAATCATCAGCCATCAGCTCAAATTTCTGGTGATTCGTCAATTGCTAATTTAGAAAAAGCTCTTGCCATGCTCATTACCCATCAAGCACAAGCAGAGGTGCGCAATCAGAACTTTTTCGATAGGCTGACCAATGTAGTGGCCCACAGTCCACGGCCAGAACCACACGACGTCAGAAATCAGTCCCATTTGAAGCTCCCTGTGTTAACGGTCCCAGAATTTTCCGGTGATTACACTGTCTGGCATCACTTTAAAGACATGTTCACCAGCATTGTTCATCTTAACCCTCGCCTCACTGATGTGCAACGTATGCAATACTTGGTCTCCTCAGTCAAGGGAAATGCGAAGAAGTTGATTGATAGTTTGGCCATCACAGATGCCAATTATTCTGTTGCGTGGGACACATTAGTGGGACAATATGACGATCAGCAGTCTGTTGTTCATCATCACATTGCGCGCTTTTGCACGATGCCAGCAATTTCCACTCCCTCAGTTGATGCTCTTACGGATCTTATTGCCACCGCCAATTCAGTTTTAAATTCCCTCGACGCACTTGATGTCAAGGAAAGAGATCCGTGGGTCATTTATTTGCTTTTGGAGAAGCTCGACCATGAAACCCAAGTTCTGTGGTCTCGCGAGGTTAAGAGTCAATCACCAACGATAGTCCAATTCTTGCAGTTTCTGAGAGAGAGACTAAAGTCCATCGCACAGTATAATTCTTACCCGGCCAAATCCTCATCTCAGGCCACCAAGTCCACTCCAGCTGGCCCAACCAGCAATAAGAATCTCAAGCCACAAAAAGCCACAGTTCTCTCTGCCACTGCACAATCTCCTTGTCCTGGATGCAAAAAAGAAGGCCACAAGTTGTTCAAGTGTCACAAGTTCATTGCCATGCCCCCCATAGAACGTCTGGAACTTGTCAGGAACAACAAACTGTGCCGAAAATGTATCACCGAGACACATTTGACGAAGGATTGTACCTTTTTCACTTGCCGGAAATGCTCCAAACACCACAACACACTTTTGCACGAAGCCTTTCAGTCTGAGTCCTCACAATCCACTCCTGCTCAGCAGCAGACCCAATCGAATGATAGGCCCACAGACACTTCACAGTCTGACTCCACAGCCATTGTCGGCTCTTCCACTGCCTCTCGCCCTGCTGTGAAGGTATTTTTGGAGACGGTTGTAGTACGAGTCTTGGATAAGTTCGGTGTTCCGCAGCTGTGCAGAGCTTTGCTGGATTCCGGAGCTCAAGTCAATCTGATTTCACAGCCCCTATTCCAAAGACTTCGGCTGCCCAAATCTCTGTCCGATGTGTACATTGGGAGGGTGGTTGGAGGTGGAGCCAAGTCCAAATTCCAGGCTGAATGTTGTGTGCAGGCAGTTGACAATCAAGATGTCCATTTTTCGATGACATGCCAAATTGTTCCCGCAGTGTTGGAACAAAAGTTGCCTAATTGGAAGGTACAGGTGGATCAGATCGCCATTCCCTCAGAGATCTCCCTTGCCGACCCAACATGTCATGTGTCTCAGCCCATTGATTTGCTGATAAGCAACGAATTCTATAACGAGATATTCACCAGACAGATAATGAGATTGGGCAAAGGCTTGCCAATTCTCAAAGAGAGCTGCTTTGGATGGGTTGTTTCTGGCGCCCATGCTAGCTCGTCACAGACGCGACAATCAGACCAGGTCGCGTATGTTGGGACGACGCTGGCCTCCATCGACTCATCGGTCCGGAAGTTTTGGGAAATAGAAGAAGTTTCCACTGCCCATCCTAAGACCCTTGATCATGAGATCGTGGAGAACTGCTTCCAAGAGTCCACTGTCCGCGATGACACTGGAGGATATGTTGTGAAGATCCCCTTTCGCCCCAGTTTAGTGCGTCTTCATAACAATTTGCCAAATGCCACCAGACAATTTCTCAGTCTCGAGCGTCGTTTGTCCGCCAACCCAGAGATAAAAAGCCAATATCACGCTGCGATGCAGGAGAATTTCGACTTGCGATTTTTTGAGGAGGTTCCCCCAGATGAGATCACTTCCACTTCTTACTATATGCCTCATCACGCTGTTGCTAAGAAGTCCTCCTCAGGAGTTAAAGTTCGCATCGTCATGAATGCCAGTTCAAAATCCCAAACAGGCCTCAGCCTGAATGATGTTGCCATGGTGGGCCCGACAGTTCAGCCCGACATCGTCGCAATTCTCCTCAGATTCCGAGAACACCCTTTTGCATTCTGTTTTGATATCCAGAAGATGTATCCTCAGGTGCTAATTCATCCCTCCCACAAAGACTACCATCGCATTGTGTGGCGATTCCGAGATTCGGAACCCATTCGTCATTATAGGGCAAGAGGAGTTTGCTTCGGTGTAAGTTCATCGCCTTATCTCGCGACAAGAGTCCTCATCGATCTGGCGGATAGAGAAGAGATAAAATTTCCACTCGCTGCTAAGGCACTGAAGGAGAATTTTTATGTGGACGATTGTCTCGCATCATGCCCATCCATTTCCGATGCACTTGAAACTCAACGGCAGTTGAAAGAATTGTTGAGTTCCGCTGGCATGACGCTCGCCAAATGGTGTGTCAGCAGTCCAGAAATCACAGAGGAAGTAGAGCCCTCACAGGTGCGCAGCATCTTTCCTGAACAATCCAAGGCTCTAGGCATGCTTTGGCACCCTCAGAATGATGTTTTCGTCTTCCAGCTCACTCGAGATTTCATTGACGTCAATTCAAAGCGAGAAGTCCTCGCGGCAATTGCGTCACTTTATGATCCTCTTGGTTTCGTCTCTCCAGTGATCGTTATCGGAAAATTGATCATGCAGGCCCTTTGGAAAGAGGAAAAGTTGGATTGGGATGATCCGCTTCCGGAACATATCAGTTCCCAATGGAAACAATTAGCCGAAGGTCTTCCAACCCTTCAGGAGATCACAGTTCAGCGCCCAATGTCGACTTTGACGTCTCCCAAGTCCACCGAGTTGCATGTCTTCTGCGACAGCAGCTCAGTTGCATACGGTGCCGTGGCTTATGTGGTCACAGAGGATGATATCCATGGTCGCCAGTCTCAGATTCTGATGGCAAAGTCGCGCATTGCTCCCACATCGTCGATCACCATCCCCAAATTGGAATTGTGTGCCGCAGCTCTAGGCTCTCAGTTGGCCCACAAGATCAGAAATGCTCTCTCAGTCACGGAATATTTCTTGTGGACAGACTCGACGATTGTTTTGGGGCAAATCAGATCAAACCGCATTAAATTTGACGTTTTCACCGCGCATAGAATCGCTGAGATTCTCAGACTGACGGACGTTTCGAAATGGCAGCACGTACCGGGAGCCTCAAATCCTGCGGACGTTGTATCGCGTGGTATGTTGCCCACAGAATTGAAAAGTTCATCTATATGGTGGACGGGCCCAGAGTTTTTGTTGGGTAAGGCCGAAAACTGGCCTCAAGACCCGTATAGTGTCACGCTCATTGCTTCGTCGACTGCCATTATCAATCAGGTCCCAGAAAGTCACATCCTTGATACCATCCTTGAAAGATCCAGCAGTTATCTGCGGATACAAAGAATCCTAGCATACGTGCTAAGAGTCCTGACAGGTTCGCCTAGTCGCATTAGAGGTCCCATTACATCCCAAGAACTCCTAAAATCAGAGCACAAACTAGTATCTTTTGCACAAGCTCAACACTTGGCAGAAGTGAGATCAGCCATTGCCGATGGCACCATGTGGACCAGCAGGAGGTTCGCCCATGTGCGCCACTTGACTCCCTTCATTGATGGAGAGGGAATCATCAGAGTGGTTGGCCGACTGGCTCAATCGCCTGCAAACTACGATGCCCGCCATCCAATTCTTCTGCCCAAGTGTCGCCTCGCCACGATCATCGCCACCCACACACACAAGAACAACATGCACGCGGGACCACAACTGCTTCTGGCCACTCTGCGTCAGAAATATTGGCCGCTGGGAGGAAGAAATCTGACCAGAAACGTCGCTCGCTCATGTGTTGTGTGCTGGAAAACCAAGCCGATCCGACAGGAGCAGAGAATGGGAGATCTTCCCACGAGTAGGACAGATCACGTGGCTCCATTCAAAGTGTGTGGCATCGATTTCTGCGGCCCAGTCCTCACGCGTCCTAGCTACAAGAGAGGAGGTACATCATATAAGACGTACATTTGCGCCTTTGTCTGCTTCACGACGAAAGCCATTCACCTGGAAGTTGTCGGCAGTCTCTCATCCGAGGGCTTCGTCGCTGCGCTGCGGAGATTCGCGGCCAGGAGAGCTGCTCCAAGCGACATCTTCTGCGATAATGCCACCAATTTTCGCGGAGCCAGCGCAGAGTTGGCAAAGTTTCTGCGAGACATCCAGTCATCGCCAGACGTCGTTTCAGAGGCAGCCCCCAAGGGCATCAATTGGCACTTCGCGCCACCAAGATCTCCTCATCATGGCGGACTTTATGAGGCGGCGATCAAGTCCCTCAAACATCACTTAGCCAGAGAAGTTGGACAGACTATTCTCACATTTGAGGAGTTGAACACCATCGTAGCACAGATCGAAGCCATCCTCAATAGCAGACCAATCACGCCACTCTCCGCGGATCCAAATGAGATGTTCGCATTGACTCCTGGTCACTTTTTAGTGGGACGCCCACTGAACGCGCTCCCGGATCAGACGCTCACAGATGTTGCGCCAAATCGCCTCTCCAGATGGCAACTTTGCCAGAAGATTCTGCAGCACTTCGCCCATCGTTGGAGGAAAGAATATCTCCATCTTCTCCAGAAGAGAGTCAAATGGACGCAGGAAGCGGACAATTTGAAGATTGGCGATATCGTTCTCATCGGCGACGATTCAATGGCCACACATCAATGGCCAATGGGCATCATCGAGGAGCTTCATCCGGGCAGAGATGGACGATGCGGAGTCGTCACGATCAGGACAGCAAGGGGTAAATACAAAAGGGCAGTTCAGAGGCTGTCCAAATTGCCCATCGAGGGACTCCCGCCCTCATCATCGGCCCCCCCAGGATGTTGACGCATTTCAGTGCAGAAATATCGTCGAATGCGCTTCACGCCATAGAGATAAGACCAAACCAGTTCCTTATCAAGTCCCGCTCGGGCACCAAAATTTAATCTATTTGCCTCCTGTGTAATTTCTACTTTCTTCACTCTTAACCAGACAGTCCAACTGATAACATCGTGATTTATACAATTTATTGAGTTAATTAAATTCCAAGTCAGAAACTTTGCCCTTTGAAGTGTAGAAATTTGCAATACAAGTAGTTTAAGTGAAGTGCAAAAGTCTATTTTTTTCACCTCCGCCGCTCATCATTTTCGTCTCCGCCGTCAGCCAAGCTGTGCCACCAGAGGGGGAGAAAAATTTTTGCCCTCCGAGCCACATAGGCTAATAAGTGACTAATTGCAGGTTGGTGCCCATCCAGTTTGGAAGAATAGAGTTCAAGAAAAAAAGAACATATATTTGTCTGAGCAATTTTTCATAGGCATCTGGAAGTCTGACCTTTAGCTTTTTTGCATTGTATGCATTTGCCATTCAGGGCTTTTATAAGGTTTTCTGCACTTTGAAATGCATGCAGATTTCACAACAATGATCCTAATTGTTCAGGACATTTGTGTCCTTGGCTGTCACCCCTTTCTATCCACCGCAAACAGGCTAAGATGGCAATTGTTGCAGGGCAAAAGAAAGGGTAAATCTCGTCCATGAACTCGTGAGATCTTGATAATCCTCTGGAGTCATAATTAATACCCTTGACTACCAATTCTAGCGAGGGCTATTATAAAGCATTACTGCATCTTTGCCTCCAGAACGGCTCCTTTTCTAATGGATTTTGATTTAGTGCTCTCACACGGTGTCTCGCGGCGCAGAAAAAGTCTCTCGTATCGCCTGATAACAATCAATCAACCGAGTCTCGGTCGTGTCTGATATAAATGTGGAATAAAAGAGAGATGACTTGTGATTAGCTGTCTGCAATATTGCGGGCCAACTCTGGAGTATTGTCAGTCAATTGTTCACACTCAATGGGTGCCGGCGGATTGCAAATGTTGCACGAATGACTTGTATTCTGTGCAGAATGTCTGAATATGGATGTTGGCTTTTTGTTCAATAAATTACCATGAAGCTTCGAGACCGCTAAATCACTTCTTTTGCTCTCGAGGGAGGCTTCTTCGCGGTTTCCTCGTCATCTCCGAAGGGGCTTTATACTCTTGCACCATCGCCGCGAGTTATTCACCCAAAGTACAAACACAACATGAAGACTTTTGAAGTGCTTGCGGATCTCTTAATTTGGCACAGAGTTTTCCAAGGAATGGCAGCACATTTTGTAATTGATGCCTTACGAATCTTTCACGCAAACACATTATGCTACGCATTGAGAAAGTTGTGCATTTGCTGAAATGGTGTAATTTACCTCTGATGCCCGCCCTAAATTCGAGAAGCGAGCCCGAATGACCACTGCGGCCGCAGAGGAACAAAGTTGCATTCAGCAGATGCTTTACGCACCTTATATTAAATACCGGCAAAAGGTGCTGAATTGATGCTCAGGTCGCACTCGCACTGGGCAGAAGTGTGGGGATTGAATGTCATCGTCCTCGGCTCGATAATAAACTAGATTTTGTGTCAAAGAGCCAATGTGTGGAAGGTGCAAATTGAAATACCCACTTTGAAGGTTGCACATTCTGATCCCACCCTCGCCAACAAGCCGCCCACACCTTCGGCGTAATGAACGTGGTGCTAATGCACAGGGGAGGCGACATAGCCAAGTGCATTATGCGACGCATGGTGGTGGTGTGACGAATGTAATTACCTCGGATACGGATGGCAAATCCACGAAGCATAACAATAACGGGGTCAATTGTGGTCCTCTTCGCGGTGGCATTCCAACTGCCGGGGTGTCAAGTGGACAAAGGACGCGTGATCAGATTGCACAAGTGATTTGCTATGTATCTGCCATGATGCAGGTTGCAATTCTTCAGAAGCACCGCAATAATTCCAATAATTCCTTATTGTAAGTTTGAGACATTTGTCTGCATTCCTTCCACCATAAACAGTAGCGAAAATTGGTGTAGGACACCTAAGAAATTAGGCACGAAGAGAAGCAAACAGGAACAGGATTTGCGCTGCGGTTGTGCCGATGGAGCATAAAAACGTACAAAAAGCACGGTGACAAGTTAAAATAAAGGCGTGATTGTGTTGTAAATATCTTCTAGACATTCTAAACTCATGATTTAATGAGGTTTTTCCAGCCATTATTATGATTATAACACGAAGTTATAACAAAACAGGAAATGTTCTAATTAAGTTTTCGCATTTTTCGAATTTGACATATCGCCATGATCTCAACTCAATTTGTCAGATCATAAAATTGAGGTAAATATCTCGAAAATTGAAAGAAATATAGAAATTTTAGCACAAAGAGGAAAACTGGCCCAAAATTTCTTAGGTGTCCTAAACTAATCTTCGCTACTGTGAATATATATAGTGTTAAAATAGCAAAAGTTTAAACATTCTCAGCGTGATTCTCATTAGCCCCGGTGAGAGAGAGGTGAATGTTGCGTTGGGTAATCCAATCTTTTGTGGAACAGCGGAAAAATTGGGAAATTGTGCAATCAGCAGTTACTTCCACTTTCCCATCCCTCCCAAGGAGGTCCCGCCCAGTGTAATCAGGAAGAATAAGAGATTTCATTTGAAAATTTTCTTCATCTCGTGAGGAAAGTTCAACCCCGAAATTGGAAGAATGTCTGGCAGTTTCTTTTGTCTCTCTCCGCAAAATGCCAAGCAATTGTCTGATTCCATCCTGCTTCTCGTGCTCGCTCAAGAGCCCTCCTGTGGCGTCCAGCGGGAAGATTATATGGCATATGAATAGGAAGTGTATCGTCCGTTTGAGGAAATAGAATCGCATAACATGTGGTATTCTGTAGTATTTTCATAAAGTCTCAAACTGAAATGGCCAAAAGACTTGGATCATCATCCACTTTACTGTCTTCTCACACCCCATCTGAGACCCAACATGATTCCATTCCACTTGATTATGTTCAGCACTCCGTGAGAAGCTTTTCCGCCCGAAAGCTCCTCCGCACTTTGTGCGGAAAGCTCAAGTGTTGCGGAGGAGTATTTCTGACCAAATCCAACAATTGAATAAACACAATTGGATCTGTGCTTGCGCACATTTCACACAATCGCATACAGGATTTTATCAACATTCTCATTTATAGTGTATTTTAAACATATTGTTCAAACATACTCAAGTCGCGGCCGAAGTCATATTTTATCTCCCAAGGTTGCCACTTAGAAAATACTAACAACTGCGCTCACCACACTATATTTGCTCCATTTCCACTGCACAATTTAAGACATTTTGCACTCTTAGATGCGATGCGAAAATTCTCTTCCGGCAGAGACTTTCATAAATTGTACTCAGTGAGGAGCTGAGCAGTTCAGCAGTGGGGTGAAGTGGATGAAAAAAGGAAATCTGACTTGAACATGCTGTAGGCATTATGTCATTCGGCTCAAATCTCAAATACCTTCCTTCTGTCACTCTCTCTTCCTTTTCTCTCCCGCCAGCAAGATTGTGCCCGCGAGAGGCATCTCATAAACATTCAAGTGGGACAGTTATGCACTTGCTTATGGGCATAATGCGATGCGATGCTATTCCACGTAATCACTGAGGTATTCGATAGGCAGATGATCAACAGCAAGCCAGTTCGAAGAACTTCCAAAGTGCAGATTTTCGCATTAGTACTTGATTTCCACGCAATTTTCTGGAAGGAAATTCAATTCAATTCAACAATGACAAGTCAGTGTAAAATTATCCACCCTTTCTGTCCGAAATGACTAAAGTAATTCACTCCTGAAATTCATATACGACATTGGAATTTCTCGTTCCTGTTTTAGAAGATGTGTTTTCTATTTTGATGCTCTATTTTGGCTCATCAGCGGCAACTCACTCAAATTTAACTTGGCACCCGATGGTAAAGTTCAGGAGAATTTGTGCCTCGAGAGCGGTGGCAATTTTCTGGTCAATCTTGAAATTCTTCAACAATGTTGTCCGATGACGGGCGTGACATTAATTGGCTAAAACGCTTCACTGCAAACAGTGAATTTACTAAAATCTGCTACCAGTGAATGCGTCGGATCTAAGGAGTCTCCACCACGTATAAAGTGCATTACAATTGATGAATTATTTATCAGTTATTGATCAGCCTTTGGAGATGAAGTCAAGTCGAACGAATTGCCATTTCTGAGCTCCTCAGGATCTATTAATTTTTCACAATTGCAGAAAGAAAATTACACACTATCTCTGGTGGATATTCATAATGAGATGCACAAATGACATGTGAGACAGTGAGAAGGTTGAACTCCTCGCATTTCATTATGATTTAGCAAAAAGACTGTGTTTACACTTAATTTGCAGAAGTAATCTAATTACGGTCACTCTCTCAACACATGGCGTTGTTTTGAAAAATTAAACGGCAGTCTCGCCGTTTCTCGGTGTGACTTAATAAATTCATTAAAGTTTCTTCACGTGGAAAAATCACGGGGAATTGAAAGCGATGGCAAATCTCTTTGTTATAACGCCCTTTCACCCCGCCCACAATGCCACCCAGGGCTCTGATTACATAATGAGTTAATTCCTGGCACAACGATAAACAAGGAATGTTGCAATTTAATATTTACTCGTGTTCGTCTCTCAAATTACACACTCGAAGTGTTGTTTGATATTTCGGCTAATCCCCAAATCATAGACTAGTTAGATGTGATGGAGGAAAATTAGGGGTTCGTCTTCACACGCCAAATTATCAATCAACCACACGCAAATATTAAGTGCTGCACCTGGTAATGACGGGTTCTCCGCTCTTCATCATGGAGTAGTTCTGATATGACAAAAGTCTTCACTATCGCTCTGTTATTATTGGCAATTTAAAATGTTGTATTTTCGGCATTTCGATGTGTTTCTTGGATTGTTCTTCAATTGCAGGTATTTCAGATTGACATAATGGCTTCAGAGCAATGACAAACTCTGTTATTGACAGAAATATGCAATTTCAGACACATCGCTGCTTGATTTCCAAAGATTGGAGGCAAGTGTGCTTACACAGTGTCTTAAAATAAGATTGAGCCACGATAAATTCTCAAACATCTCGAAGTGCAATGAATTTTCGCACTTACTAAGTTTGTGTGTTTTTTCTTTGTTGCTCCATTTTAAATGAAACTTTAGCAATTAAGCAGTTCATCAGACGGAAAGAAATAATTTGTAAAAATATTCGAGGTATTCTGCTGGCTTTCACTGCTTAAGTGGTGTCAATTTCTTTGCTTCGAATTATATTTACACTCAATTTTCTGGCTATCACAGCATTGCGAATGGTACGAATTGTGCGTGAGCGCAGAAATATAAATGCAATTGACTCCAGGTGGAATTCTATTGGCACTCTCTTCGGGCATCTGGCTTTAATTGTATGTGAAATCGTCAGGAGGAATGAGAATTTCTCGGCACTTCCTTATCGTCTTGCTTTTTTGGACAGTCGAAATGTATAACAGCAAATATGTCTCTCCGCTTTCGACCATTGACTGTTCAGTCATCCGATAAGGTTTATTTATGGTTCATATCGCGTTTATGATTGCCTTTCTTCAGCGTTGCACTTTTTTCACTGTTTTTATTCTCACTTTTATTGCCCCGCCAATTTGTCCCCACTTTTGCGCCAATGCATTCGTGTGGTATTGATACGTTTAAAAAGTTTGTGATGGTATTTTTTCGCCGGTGTTTCCATGTGTGTTTACTTTGAGCCAAATGCGGGCAGGAGATGAGGGGAATTTAGCATAAATTTGCAGTTGAGCTGTGTGCTATAATATTGGCCAACATCCCACAATGTTTCAATTCACTGGCGTCCACTTTCAATGTTAGGCACTCTCGCCAGCCAACCACTTCCCATATCGCCGAGAATCCACAGGGTGGCCCGCAAGCGCTCGCGCTGCGATTAGGTGGGTTAAGGTTGAGCCTTTGACGCTCTTGAATGGCACGCAATATGCCAACCAGGTGAGAGCGATGTCTGATGCCAAGAATTGATATGAATGCCATATGAGATGGGACACACTTGTGCGTCTTTCCGCCAGCGGAAAGATTCTAAATTATCTGCCTATTGACCGTATGACATCTGTGAAAAATGACCATATGTCTTTCAATAGAGGCAAATGTTTGATTTTCTGCAAGATTCGCGACGTGGCTTTTGCACAGCTGAACTGGCATTTGCAAATTATGCTAATTGATATCGGGAAGGTGAGACGACACATTCAACCTTTCCGGGAGATCTGCATTCATGTCTTTTGCGTTATTTACATACATATGCAAGGCGCAGGGTCAGATATATTGTGGCAAATCTATTTTGGGATTTGCAAATTTCTTTGCTATACACGAGAAAGTCTTAATTCCAGGGCTCTGTGACCTTAAAAATATCCCACAATAAGTCAATTATTTGTGGATGACGATATTTCAAGGGACAGATATTACAGTCGGAAGTGGTGTGCAGCTTTGTGGAAGTGTCAGGAATTATATGTAACAATTTATTTCTATTGCAAAAGCTTCTGTTTCAGCAAATAAAGGCATTTTCTATATTATTTTACTTATAAAAATCATTTTCATTGCTTTTCTAGGTTATGTGATTGATTTAAAAAAGACTCTTCCGATTTAATAACCCTCAAAATCATAAAATTTGTGCTTAAACTGAGATTATTTCCATTTTTCTTAGCAGAATTGAGCGTTTGTGTTCGAAAAACTTCAGATTGGTTAATTTACAGTAACAGGAAAATGCCCCAAAGTCAATCATAACCTCAAAAATATCATTTCAGTCTAGACAAATGTCTTTTTGCTTAGATATTTCCGCGATCTGAGCTTTAAAGTGGGGCATTTAAGATCATTATCTTGTAGAAACATTGTGTTATTAGTCATGTTTATTTATTTCTACGTTTGAGAGAATTAAAATTAGTTCAAACGACGGATTTATAACCTCACAATTTGGTTAGAATTTTTAAAAGAATTTTCCGAAGACAAAAACAGAAAATCAAGACACAAATTTGTCATGAACGAATCCAGGAACATTAAAATCAGTTCTTACGGTCTGAAGTACGGTCTTAAAATGCGTTTAGAAGTGTCTGAAGTGTTAAATATTCTGCACAGAGATTTGTGAAAGTGTCAAGTGTACAGACTTTGAGGCATATTATTTCCCCCTTGCGATATCCTTTCAAAGTGAAACTGTAACTCACAACTATTCATCTTCAATTTGTCTCTTTTTATTATTATTATGCAGAGTTAATTAATGCAGAAGAAAAACCGCCTCAGCGGATCCATAAATGCTAATGAAATGTCTTTGCAGGGAATAATGATAAAAGTGTTGATGAATAGAAAATTCACTATTGTGACTTTTTCTCTCTCTCTCTTGCGAACAGAAAATAATAATAATTCAGAAACTTTTCCGCCTTGCTGATCACCCTGTGCGCGCCAATAATGAATATTCATTGAAGCGCATGCAAGTGATGAGAATCCTTTTCATCGCAAAACCAATATATGTATATGTATGAATGTATTGAATTTTCATATTTCATCCAAAAGCATCGATATTGTTGCACTTTGGCCATTACAAAGGCTGTCCGGCAGAGCAGCAATTCGTAGGTGAAAAAGAATTGCGAGACAGTCTTTGAACATTTTGCATGAGGGGAGAGAATCAGTCGCTCAATAATTTATCATCATGTGATATCATTCTTATGAATTTCCCTATCGATTGCACTTCGCAGCTTTGAACAATTCTCACGTTCGTCAATAGACACATGAGTTTTTCATGTAAACTCTCCACCTATTTTCTTGTTTGCGCACCGAATAGCGACAGGAGAAACATTGAGGACAAGTCGAATACAGTAATCGCTCAATAAAGCATTAATTATTGAGAGCTTCTTCATTGGCAACAGTTTGTCTGGCGTGCTAAAACGATATGGAGAGCAATTAAAGTAATACACTTGAACTTGCCGCGAGGTATGAGAGAAATGCGCGATCCATACACATAAATATGTACATATTTGGCTGTCAGCAACATTTAAAGACTCAGCAGCTTTTCGGATGATTTGTGCTCATAATTGTGTGGAATCACTGCGAAATGATCCACATTCATTTCACTGTTCACTAAGACGGATGCCTTTGCGTTCAGAGACTGCCGAAGACAAGCATCGCCTAATCCTTCCTAGAGCCACAAATGCTTGGTTCAGCTTCTTCTATCTAAATCGCCTAATTCTCTTGAGTTACTTCAATCACATCCTGTCAGTCTCCCAATTCACATCCGCCGTTTGGCCGGAGAATGGGTTTTCCGATCGCGGTCCGAAACCAAAATTTGTTGGTAAATAGTTGGTAAATTTTCGGCATTTCAGCCATGGCGCGTGTTTGAAAAAATGTAAAGAATATTGAGAGCAGGTAAGTCATCATTAAATACAAGAACTAATGTTCTGAGACATTTGTATGATGAAATATCGAGGTCTATATTTGTGAGCAAAGTGACTAATCGAACGTGTCTTCCTTGCATTGAAATAATACCACAATTGCTTGTTTTTGGCAAATTATATTGCACCGAAAATTCCGATCATAATTGAGGAGAAGATTTTTATAGCATGTTTGGGAAAATACCTTGAGGATATTGAGAATTGCGGTGATTTTTTCCATCAATTTATCCTTCCTCAGCCTCTCAAATCTTTCATTTTGCCAACTATTTAGAGACTGACTTAGATGCAGATTCATACGAAGAATTATCTCCTTGCTTCTCATATTGTTCCATCTCTCTCTCTCTCTCTCTCTCTCCCTCTCTCTCTGGTTGACCTATTTTTCCGCCCACGACAGTATTATTATTCGCAGCCTAACATTACATCGAATTGATTGAGGAATGAAAATAAATGGGGAAGTTTTATTTGTCAGATGGGAATCAGCTGAATAGACAATTTATTTTGCCAACATATAAAATCCAATTGAAATCGCACCACAAAATACACAGTCGATCCATCCTTTGGTCCTTTTCTGGGCGCTATTGTGCTAAAAATGGTGTCTGGTCCAACAGTTTCGCTCTTTTCCTCCTCATACTTTGTATACTGTACTAATATTGGTCCTGTCCGCGCCAAGCGCGGAATTAAACGCATATAAATAACAATGGGAATTGCGGGAAGAGCTGATGGACAGAAAACATGCGAATCCAGTGAGGCACGATTGAAAAGCTGCATTCGATTTAAATGCGCGAATTGCCAACAGAGTTGTCACATATATCTGCAAGTTATAGTGAACATTGTAATCACTCGAAATCCAGTGTATTCTAAGAAAAACTTCCTACGTAATGCAGTTTGTCTGGTTATTAATGACCTATGCGCACAAGTGGAGACATTAATTTGTCAGGATCACGTGCATCTGATGCGTATTCACCGAAGCACTCTCGATTGTTTCTTTTCGTCAATGTGCCATGAGCCCTTCTGTCTCTTAATTTAAAATTGGCCATCTATTTTTGTACATATTCAGTGATCTTCAGTGCTATTCTGAGATCGCTATTCAGTCGCAATCGCACAGTTATCTAATGAAGATGTCCGTATTGTGCTTTGAAATGTGGGTTGAATCTTGAATAAATCATCTACTGAATGCAATTTATTATCAGTTGTATTTCAAGATCATAAAACTCGTTTTTTTTTGCAAAATACAAAAATAACACAGAGCGATATGAAGTGTGTGTTTTTTTGAACAGTCAGAGATTGACTTTGTTCTACAATTGACCGATAAGACAGACACAATGGTGAAATTGTTGGTGAAGTCTTAAATGAAAATGTTTCATTCATAATTGAAAATGAATACGTTTTCCAACCGTCTCGCCCTGTAATGAAAGGCAAGCTGTGAAAACGGCACTTACAAGTCACACAGTCATCAATTGTGTATCAATTGACAAGTTGCAGTTGTGTTGAGTTGTTGAAAACAATTAGAGTTAATTATATGGAAAATTCACGACCATAAATTGCAAATTACTCGATGAATACGACAATGTGTAAATCATAATTGGAATCATTATACGACACGGCAAATCAGTTAAAAAAATTTTGCAGCTCCACAATATCTGCCTTGATTTGCTCACAATATTTCCAATTAAACTAAATTTGATTTTCTACATGGAGCGAAATTGTAAATATAATATCCGCTATCACGGCGCGCAGTTTGGTGTGAGAGACGCGGAGATACTGGGCAGATTGCATTGGCATTTTGCAATCATTATCCTTTTTTGCGTCTCTGCATTGGCATGGCTCAAAATTAAAATTATATCATTGTATGGAATATTGCGGTAATTCTATTTCGAATGTGATTTCACCCTGTGAAATGATTGTAATTAAAAGGCATATTTATTGGTGTGCAAGGAGACGGGGAGCACTGTAAAATTGCATTAATATAGTGACGTTATCAAATTAAGATTACTGCTGCTGTGACACACTGAGCACTCTGGCTGCCTCGCTCTTCCACTCCTCTTATTTATGCATCTGCAAACATACAAAGAATGCATAAATGAGTTTAGTCAAGTGCAAGGTCACACCACCACAAATCGCCATGCCGCGCACACCACGACGCCTCGACTGGCGGAGCTGCGGAAAAAATTAATCTCACTCGAGTGACACGTAGAAGAGCTTTAAAGCTCGCGCCAGCGACTGTCTCTGCGGTTCGCTCTGTTACCAACGGCTTCCAGAACTCATTGTGTGACTTTATATCAATCGCCAGTGTGCTAAGTTCCCTCGAGTGCAGACATACGCTATTTGTGTGCGAGTTGTGCAGAAAGTT
The DNA here is from genome assembly GCF_947086385.1 of Phlebotomus argentipes. Classification (NCBI taxonomy): domain Eukaryota; kingdom Metazoa; phylum Arthropoda; class Insecta; order Diptera; family Psychodidae; genus Phlebotomus; species Phlebotomus argentipes. The sequence continues at coordinate 16,869,060 of NW_026776177.1, read as the reverse complement.
CAGCGCCCAAAATCACATTTTGGCGATTAAGAGAAGCAGAATAAGCGGAGAAATATTAGATTTACTGGATTTTTAATTTCAATCATTCAAAATTCTGAGTAAAATCAATGGAAATTCATGTAAAATCAGTCGAATTGTGCATTCAAATATTATAAAGCAGTCACATAATCCTAAATCGCAGCAAAAATCTCATAATTGCAGTTATAAATCTTATAAATTAGTAACAAAATGTACAGAAAAACTTCGAAAAGTTACTCTTTACGAACTGTTAAAAACAGAAAAACAAAATCAGTAATTATTTCAAAAACTTACCAATAAAATCACCTGAAGATTATAGAACATAATCGGAATGGATCAATATTATCAATTTAATGAACGATAAGAGGGAGTTAAAGGAAAAATTAGGGAAATTACAAAGCGATTTCAAATCGCTCTATTGAAGAATGATGATTTTGGCTTTTGCTGGTTTCTGAGGCATCTTTAGAGTGCTTTAGTTCTTCTCGATATGACATGATTTCCTTGACTATCAAACCTGAAAGCGCCTTCCAGTGATTTGCACAATACTTCTAACCAGATCATTTTCCCTTTGGCCACAAACGCACTGCTTACACTGCAGATTAGTAGACGAACTTTCCGAATCACCACATGCGAACATCAGTGGGAATAGCGGAACAGCGATGAGAGTGTATTAAAAGAGAGGAAGAGAGAGAGAGAGAGCAGAATGATTGTGGAGTCATGAGGAAAATGGAAAGAAAATCGCAAGTGGAAAATTATGTATGAAGAAGAGACGATAAGTTTCTTTGTTCTCTCTGTAATTTTCCTCCTGAAAGATACCCTCCACTTTTGTCATTCTGCTGGTGCCAGAATTTTCTCAAATGGCATATGCTTGTCTATCATTTGTCCAATCGATTTGCCCCGAAAGAAAGGAGAGAAGTTTACCAATTTTACCGGATGAGGGGAGATCGAGAGCACGGAAGATTCGGTGGGTGAGCTGTAAAAACCACCCCACAAAATGCGAAACGCTGCCGAAAATCCCAGAATAAATAAAAGTCAGGGAGATGCTTTGGGGGAGTGTGGAGAGAGAGAGAGAGTTTGGAAACTTTTATGTACGCTGCTTCATCGTAAAAATATCTTGACCTACGACACTGATGAGACGGTTAGTCGAGCACGAAATAGTCACCTATACTACACACTCATGCGGCGTATATTTAGACGTCTGCTTCCACCGTCTCCAAACACAGCTGAATCTGTCGAGATTACACTTCAGGTAAGGCGATATTCTGCGCGCAAATCGCCTCAAACTGATACAAGTGATTAAACTTCACACCAAGGGGAAGATAATGTGCCTTAAATCTGTACGCCACTTCCAAATATGCCTGATACTTCTGAAACTGCATATTCTTAGACTGTTTCTACTCGAATCCTCAAGTTTCCATCTGATATTTCTGTAAGAATCCACTTGAAACCGCTTTCTTAGGTACCTTTTCTGGCCATAACCTCAAAATATCACTAAGAGATCTTTAAAACCCTAGTTTGAAAGCTTTCTAGATCTCAAAATCACTTGTTATTGAACTCAAAATTGCTGATTCATAGTCAGAATCCGAAAAATCATGATAATTTAACTCTAAAAGAAGCATTTAGGAAAGGAATTTTGTTAGTTTTTGAACACTTCCACTTCTTTGACTCTCCCGCTGAGCTGTACACCACTTCTGCTGATTGTATTATCCTTCCCTTGCCATATTATTGCATGCAAGTGGCTTCACTGAAGATTATTGTGAATAAATTTAACGTTAATAATCTATTAAACATTACTAGAATCATTCTTGCATTGCAGTTGTGGCAAAATTAATTAAATACAGCGAAAGAATGTACAAATGATATTTAGTTGAACACACATAAATTGTTTGCTAATAGCAACACATTTTCTATTTGGTGCTTCAACGAGTGCTGCCTCCTTATCTTATCTATGTACTTTAGAATTCATTTCCTTAGGATGATTGCAGCCATTTTAGCACTCTGTAGCAGAAAATGTTTATTAAATATTTGCACAAATTATTTTAATGATCTCGCGAGCTCTTCGCGTTCTGTGCAAAGTCACGCAAAAGTGGCAAGCATCGGTCAGACGTAAGCTTGAGGTTTTTGCAGTCTTTGCCACGCTTCTTATCGTATCCTTGATAGGAGAGAGCTTCCGTTTGCAGCTCTTTCAATCATCCCATCTTCCTTGACCCTTAAGCATTTTGTCTGCATCTCATCTGACAAACAATAAAACGATTAAGACAGTGCTGAGTGGGAGGGATTTCTATGTAGTCACACTGAGATGGATCTCCAATGCTGTGACTTGATGAGGGCCAGAGAGAAAATTAATGTCTTTGACGTGCGGATTGTGGAAAGCGGAACTTTAAATCCACCCATTATTCACGACTACAGTTTTCAACAACTCCATTGATGAAGTTTGGCTGAGAACACAACAAAGATGTGTCAATCCTTGAGTGAAAAGTATTATGTGTAAAGTGAGAAAATACAGCTCACGAGCAGCACTAACCTAAGTCACAGTTTTCCGCCTTGCGCTTGTGTCCCATTGAAATTGCTCCACTTCATCGACACTCACTCATCCTTTCCATGCAGTAAGCATAAAGACATCACATTGAATGTGTTGACATCGCGGAAGTGTAAATTTGGCTCCCTGGCATCATCAATAATGTCATAGACGTCTCCTAATGAATTACCTACGCTCCTGTGTGTGTCTGTGTGTATGAATTTCTTTTGGATCCCATCCAAAAGTTCATGGCAAAAAGCAGTTGAGTGCCTTTGGCTTCCGTTAACTCTTCTCTATACTATGTTGTTGCTCTCTTGTAGTCTTGCTGCTTCCAGTCGTACATTTTTGTATTATGCTGCATGTTTGTTCTCTGCTGAAGAGCCTTAATTGAACGCATGGACGAAAGAAATTGGCCAAAACCAGAGAGACGGAAAGAGAACAGGTACAAGAATAACAGCGAATGCACACTTTATCTATAAATCTCTGATGATGCGTCAGGCCTTCTAATCGTCACTGATGAGCAGCAAGTAAATCCGTTTGCTTGTAACACAAGTATTTTTTTTTTTAAATCATCGCAGTGATAAATATGATATTTAAACGCTTGTTCACATTCAATCTAACCATCGCGTCCAATTTCCTGAGAATTCCTCGCAAGCCTTGATAATTCCTCTGCTTCATCTCAAATATCCAAAAATACCATCAGCAAATATTCTTCTGTATTTATTGGTGTGAAGCACAAAGAATGCCATATTATTGAATGAGGTAAATTGTGCATAAATATTAGGTATTTGCAGAAAATGTGTAGACTAACCACTAATATATAGTGTATTTAATGTGAATACACTTGGGTGCAAACAAACACTATCATTTATTTGCACTCTCATGGGTTTGTTTAGAGAGAACAGAGTCTTGGTGTTTGCCGTTGAATTCCGGTGTGATATTTGTATGGTCTCATCAAGATTTTGCACACAACGCCGCTTGCAAGAATCTTGGATGGCAAGCGAAAACTCAAATCATAAATGTCTAATACCTCAGCGATTAATAATCGTTTATTTATTTGATGTGTCAGTGATCGATGCTGCCTCATTGCCAGCACTCGGCTTGCCCACGGCGGCGTCTCTTGATTATTCAAATATGACGCTGCACAAGTACAATTTGCAACGTCAAAATCAATGGGAACATATTGTGTGTTTTTTTCGGCGAGATACACCAATATAAAGTCTCACTTTATATGACAGGCGCAATGCAGAAATTAGCCAGTGAGATGCAAGTGAAACGAGATTCTGCGGGAAATATGCATAATTGCTCAGCGAAATATTTAATAAACACTGCGCACAAGACTCTTCTGGTCGCTTCTGCAGGACAAGATTTTCTAGATATTCCACTCTGCGTGGCTCAAGTGGCCACTCTATCTGGGAGTTAATCTGAAATTGTGGCTCTGGCCGAAGGGAAATCCCTCCGCATCAACTCTGTGGCAATAAACAAAGGCCATCAGTGTGCAGACCAACAGCGCCTCAATATTGTAGTTAATTGCTATGCATTCTGCTATATTGTTGCCCAATTCGATTAAGTGCAATATCTGTGCCTGACACTTAAATGTTTCACCAACGCAAATTAATTCTCCAAATTCTCCTGTCGCCCATTCAGCCATCCAAACCCGGAGGTACTTTGCGGAAGTACAATGGACAGCATACTATTTCAAACTTTTGGCACACGCAACTCAGGCCTGAGACTCAAGCAAGAGAGACCATTTGAGATGCTCCATGCTGTGATAAACTTGCCAAAAATTTAAATAACATCCATTTGCTTATTTATTCACGAACATCTTCGCGCGAAAATTGATTCAGCTCGCAACTTCATCTGCAGATTTGCCGAATGTTGTGTTTCTTTAGGAAGGAAGTGTCTTTTGCTCTGTACACGCGGTATTTTAAATTCAACTTGGTGGGAAATTTATTCACAAATTCCCGTACAGAGGGAACAATGTCAATTTATATACAATGGAATTTACAGTGCTTTGCTTTGATAAACTCTATCAAAAATCGTTTAACGTGCCTCTTCTCGCGACTTCCTCTGAGGAAAGATATTTCAAAGTGGGAACTTTTAAAGGTTTCAACCTCAAAATGATGATTGATCTTCCATTCTAATGGATTGTTGAAGCTGGATACTTTGTATTTCGAACTGCACAAGCATTTTTATGAGTCTTGATGGACTTCGCGCATGTTAGAAAAACTATAGGGCATTGGAAAATTGCCTTAGAAATTGCATTTAATGCTCAAAGTCTATTTCTATTACAGAACAATCATTCGGAGCATCTTGTCTGACAAAGTGAACACAAGAGTGTTTGTCGTGTCTTGGCGATTGCATGCCAATTTCTCTGCAGACATTTTCAATGTGTTACCGAGACAAAGATCAGCAACACTCGGAGGTTGTTATGCATTTGATCAATTACCCGAGAGTAATACATAGTGAAGAGACTCCTAATAAAACGAATGAGTGCTAAATTGACAAATGACACGATAGATATTTAATCGCTATGAACAATTAAATGCTTGTTAATTTTTATACAAATACTTCACTGCGCCTCTTTGACACATCCACAGTTCGTCACTCGTGAATGGCGAATTATGCATAAAATTCATGCACGCAAGAGAGCGAGAGTAGAACTGCCGAAGGACATTTCTATAAAAAACCATAAAATGTCAAATAATTCTCCAGTCCTATCGATGTCGGCGCATCGCAATAGCTCGGCGAATGAGCCCGCAAGAAGAGTTTGTAGTTATAAAGTGCATAAATTTAATAACCATAATATAGAGTCAGCGAAATAATTTACGTTTATAGCGTCGCATCTTATCAAGTACAAGTCATGAGTGTGGAGCTCTTAAAATGCTAAAATGTTAATTTACAGAATGTTTTCCGGAAAATATTAATGTTATCTCGTGAAAATGCGCAAGCATGCATATATGTAGAGTGTGCAATGATGGCAATAATAAGAAAGGAGCCGCACACTTTGGATAAACTCGCATAATTTGTGGCCAAGGTGTCAGTGTAATAACATCCAATTAGTCAAAATTAACACGAGAAAGACAAGTGGTGTGAAACTTTGCATTTGGACAATGTTTTCTTCACACATTTCCGTCATTATTTATGGTTCATCGTGTATGAGATACTGGAACAACTCGTATGACTGCATTATATCGATATAATTGTAATTATTTTGAATTGAGTCTCGTGTATTTTCCTAACCTCGAGTCCGTGATGGAGTTTTACTCCAGCAGAAGTCAAATTTATTACACTATTGTGAGTGCATAAGTCAAGCTGGTTGTCTCACACAATTTTGTCAAATCTATATCGTGTTTTGTAACTTAAAGTGTTTCATAAGGGAAGATAAATATTGTGCAAAATATCGTGAGAGATTAAAACAACTTAAGTATGTAATTTTCACATCACGAAAAGTATACAGAGTTGCAAAAATGTTCTTCTTTTCTGCACTAAACTCTATAATAAATACACACCGGTGGGTCATTGGGAAAATCACTACCTAGTAATTGCAGTGCAATCGTGTTCTTCTCACACTTTACAACTGCTATGACGTGGGAAATGCCAAAAAACTCCTATCAAACAAAGCAGATAATTTATAGGTTCCTTCTCTCTAACTCACATTTAAACACTTCATTTCTCTGGCTGAAAATAGGCGGCAAATCTATTGATTTTTCACATGTTTATTCTTCGTTGCATGACACATTTTTTTTCACGACAAACAACTTTCAATTCCGCTCGATGCTTTGTAATTGAATTTAATATATTTCGCATGTTGGCAAAATTGCCCTTCTCAGATCAGGCCTAATTTGCATATCAACAGGTCTTTTTCGCGCACTTCCCTGGGCGATGAAAGAGTATTGAAATTGCTTAAAAGTTTCGTTCCGATGACTTTTGCATGTCTATTGAAATGAAGTTGTTGGTACAACTTATAACTCTGAGATGTGCATAATCGGGTTGAGATTTGCTGGAGTGTAAAGCGAGGGATGTTGGGGAAAAAAGTCCTGGCAAGTTCAGCTCACAACATAATTTACATACTCAGAATCTTCCTCCTGTGGTTGAATTTCCACCACAAGTTGTTTAGCGCTGGAAAGGACGGCAGAGAGAGAGAGAGAGCATTCCAGACGTGATTTGCGTGTCAATTGAAATGGATTGATTGGGGTGGAAATTTCGAAGCAGTATATTTGGGGATATTAAGGAAAGACTCACATCCAGGATGGAATTTGATGAATACACGGACAAGGAGCGATTGGCAAGAGCATATTGACCGATCATGCTGTGGCTTTTTTGCCGGTGCGCCCCTGAAAAATTAGATTAATGTGCTGCGGAGTTGCCGTGCGGAGAGATAAAAATGACTAAGGTGATTCTCAATGCATCAGCAGTGCTCTCACTCCTGCCGAGTGCTTCTTTTTAATGAAGCACAGAGATTTTTCTTGTACGTATTCAACTTCCATCTTTCAATTTGCATCCAATTTATCAGAATATTTCGATCTGGCTCACAGCAAAACGTCCATGTATACATTCCGATTGACGCTTTTTGCATGATCAATGCAATTCACTGACTATACAATTTAATTTACCAACTGAAAGAGCTATAGATAGACAAATGCCTGATTCTTGATATGAAATGAGGTAAAAGGGTGGATTCAATATATTTTACTGTCAGCACAATTGATTGCAATGAACTCAAGATTACAGATTCGCTGTATTTTGAACGCCATGAAAATTACCTTATCAACTCTGTGTTGCAAAATGTGCGAAAGTACAAATTTCACGCACATAATAATGAAAAAAAACAATCAAGTGCATTGTGTAACATTCTTCCGAAAAATAGTCAGTTGATGAAGCGTAAAGCAAAGAGGAGATATTATGGTGAGAAGTGGTGTACACTTCAGTGGAAATGCTTGAATATTTTCAATATGAAGCGTTCAAAAGTTATTTTCAAAAGAAATGAACGCAATACTTGGAGGAAAGAATTGTTTTTCACATTTTTGTTATGTGATTAATTAAAGCCAAACTTTGCTATTAAATAACCTTCAAAATCATTCATTATTGTGCCTAAGTTGGTATAGTATGTATTTACAGACACAATAAGAGCGAAATCTGATGAAGATCACAAGCTTTCAATGTTAAATTCATATTAAATATGCTAAGATTGATCAAAACCTCTAAAATACTGTTTCAGTATACCAAATTGTCTTTTTCAAGAGCTTTTCAGCTTGTTATAGATTTATAACCGATTATTATTCTTCAGATTTGCCTTTTAAAGATTCCAAATAAGTTTCTTCCAAGGATTTTTTTTAATATGTCTCTGAAATTTATAGGTTATGTTCTAAAGTGCATCCGAAAGAGCGATTGAAAAATGAATCGCATAGAAATATCTGCTGAAACCTTCAAATTATTTTCTAGAAACTGTTTCTCTGGTAGTTTTTTCAGGGTCGCACAAATATATTTGAGTCTTTTTAAGACAAGGTTTCCTAAATTTTAGGTTATGATACTTTAGGCGGTTGAAAAAATCTATAATTCCCCCACGGAATTTGTGGAAGTGACAGGAAAATGTGTACACTGTTTAGTCGTATTATCTTTCCCTTGACGGAAAGCGGAAATCTTGTAAAATACCAAATAAGCATCGCGCTTAATGTGTGTTGCTCGAATTGACTAACACTTAGTGCAAAATTCACTTCATATAACCATTTTCCGCTTCTGGGCGGCAGTTTACGATCAACATCAATTAATTAATATATAGAAGCAATCTTCCTAAATCCTCATAACTTTGCACAAGTCTTGAGAAAAAGGCGTCTCGGAGTGCGTCACGATTCTATTGAAATGCAATAATTAATAATCATAAATATTTCGTGGTAATAAAATTTTTAGAGCTTATTTCATTTCGATTTCACACTTGGCGCATTTAAAGTGCCATCTCAATGTGTTGCCGATGGTGTTTTGGATATTCGAGAGACGGCTCAAGAAGCTGTAAATGTCATTTCCGACCAATAAATTAACTTTGTTATGTTCTCTTTCCGATTGGATTTGAGGGTTTACGTCGCATCCAGTGTTTTTCTATGTGTATTGTTCTGGCTGAGGGGCGGAATTTGGTTGAAATAGGAGCTTTTGTGGGGCAGTGAATTTTGGGGATGTCTTCATATTTCACTGCCGCATTGATATTAAATTGCATTCGATATGACATATTTGAGGAGTGGATCACAGGAGTGGACAAATCATGTTAATTGGTCAATCTATACGGCCACTAGTGGTTTCCAAATTGTTTGTTCCGCTCAATTGTGTAATGGATATCGAGGTGGTGTATTCAAATTTACCCCAACACTTAATGCGACCACCCACCGAACCCCCTTGTAACTATTAATGAACATCATCACACTCGCATGCATAGCACTTAACCCATGCAACAGAACATTAAACGATCGCATTCTCTCCATGGCGCATTTCAAAGTGACTCTCATTTCAATCGAATATGGTTTGTAGTGTAAAATGTAGGTACGCAAGGGAGAAATTGGTTTGCCATTGACAATAGCCCGTGGCCATTCTGACCCACACTCGCCAGCATAATTGCATATACTTATACTGCATGTTATTGTAGGTTGATCTAAAAGGCACATATAGACAGCGCGATGGACAACAAAATATGCATTGTGTGCGAGTAATATTAGGGGTCTCTCTCTCTCTGAATGGATTTGATAGACAAACCACTGCTCTGTGACACGGAATTCTCCCCGAAGGATCCAATCATTTTTTGAACATGATTCACTCACCCTCACAATGCCCATTAACAGCGATTCTGCGACACAATCTCACCCTCAATGCCACTTTTACACATGTAATACATATAATTTTTGTTTTGGGCGCTGGGAAAATTATGCAAAACCAATTATCTAGAGAGATTTTAACGCATTGAATAATGTATCAAACGGCACGTATAGCAACAAACATAAGAGGAATTTTGTGTCATATTCATGTGATGCATATGATACAAATAGGACGATATCTACAGTGCCTGTCCACGGCGTCGCATGCCATCGTGATGTTGGCCAGAATTTCATCCATTACACACGGCAAGTGTAAAGTGTGCACAAAGAAGCGCTGAACGGTGTGTTTGTGCTCTTGAAAAAAGAGGCAGCAAAACATTGTTGTTTTCATGCTTCCCTCGAGCTACCATTGATTGGCACGCAAGCTAATGCTCGAGGAATGCTGTGTGCTGGCAAATTACAAGATCACAAAAAAAACACTCTATGCAAACCGCCTGAACGGCAATTGACGAAGATATATCGCACTTACAACTTTCTCGAGTAACAAATGATAATAATCTGTAATTAAGTTCATTGGAAGATTACATGAGATAGGGAGAAACAAGGGATTTGTCTGTATAGTTCTTCCTGCAAGTGCAGGACATACAATTTGGTAGCAGATTTTTATCACTTCTAGTTATATTTCGGTGAAGTGATGACAGACGAGAAATTGAAACTGTTGGTCTTCTTGCAGAGCGTCTTCGCCGCGGCACTTTCACATGCTGAAGCGGCTGAAATATCCATTAAAGCAGACACTTAAGTGTCCCTTAAGGAAAATTAATTAATTGATTGTAATTAGAGAAACGTAGTTTCTAATTATAATCCAGAGAATCACTATTAGAGGTGTAATATAGTCTCAATTATTGGACGGAAATATCTCTCTAATACGATCGATATGCGTCAGTTGAATATTTAGTGGTCGGAAGATATGCTTTTTCCTCGGACTTTCAGTGTTTTTACTGCTTGTGCGCCATCCGAAGACAAATAAGCTTAGCAGCTGACGTGATGAGTTGAAGATTGAGCGTGATTATAAATCCAAATAAAAGACTATTTGTCCACTGGATGATATGACTAAATTATCAGGCTCACATTAAATTTGAGATACACTCCAAGGGGCAGATATTGTGGTCGGAAGTGGTGTACAGCTTGGCGGAAGTGGTAAAATATTTAGAATATTTGCATTGAAAAAGCCTCTTTTTCAACAGATGGAGGCATTTTCTAAATAATTTCGCTTAGAAAAATCAATTTTATTGCCTTTCTAGGTTAAGTGAGTGAATTAGAACAGATAATTATCATTATTATATTATAATTATACAATTATTATATTATAATTAATAATAATTATGCTGTTTGTGTGAAAGCAGAGAATTTGCGTTAGAAAAATTCAAATTTGTTAAAATTGAGTCGTGGAAACTGGTTTAAGAACCAAACATAACCTCAAAAATATCGCTTCAATTCTGAAAAATGTATTTTTGCTCAGTTATTTCCGCAGTTTGTGTTCTACAGTGACCAATTTGAGCGTAGTGTCATGTTGGATCCTTGCAATATTCACTATATTCACTCATTTCTTGGTTTGATAAGAATAAAATCAATCCTAGAAGGATTTTGAAGCAGGATTCATAACCTTAAAATTCGGATAAAATTTTTCTAAGCATTTTCCGATGACAAAAACAGAAAATCAAGAAACAAATTTGTCATGAATGAATCCTGGGACATTAGGATCACTTCATACAATCTTAAATTCAAGCATTTGAAGTGCTTAAACTTCTTGAAACAGAAAAAACCCAAGGAAAAACCTTAATTGGATTGTGATAAGTTGGAAATGCATGCAAGAAACTGCAAAAGTTGTGTACAGATTGAATGCATATGATTTCCTTCTTGATATATTCTGTGTAATTTTAAAAACAATATGATATTCTGCATTAACAAGTGAAATAATCACCCGTACATGTAGGCGCCATGTATTTTTCATATTCAATCAATCTTTGACAATGCTCGAGTAATTTCACTCTTAACCTTATCGCTGAGATGTTGTATTGTTTATAATGTGAAAAGGAAATTCAGTGTTATAGAATCTATTATCTTATGCGCAGGTAAACTAAGATCCGCGAGGCAAATGGCATTCCAATCACTTTACGTACACGCATATTGTGAGAAATTGCTGCAAAGAGATGAGTTCATCGTCAGAATCATGAAGAATTTGAGGGTTTTTCCATATGAATTAGAGATCATAATGTGAGATAAACCACTTGTGTTAGAAACATTGTTAAGTGGTTTGTTTTCATTTCGTCATGGGTTCACTAATTCGATAAATTGTTACTGTTCATATGAGAAATTTGCAATTGTAAAGTTTTAATTGCGTGCACATGAGATTGCTTTAATTGGTTGTTGTACACTATTACCATTATTTCTGCAACCTGGATTTCTTTCCACCGCGAAGTGTGTGTCCCGTGGCAGAGACAAGCGCGATGTACACAACAAAGGCCGACCTGAAATGTCTGCGGATGACACTTAGTGTGCATAATTACGTGGGAGGTCACTGTCATGAATTTGCAGTGAAATTAGCAATGTTGCAGAATATCGCTGAATATGCTTTTACATAATATTCAAATAGTACGGAAATGTGTTTGAAGAGGTGCGTTTTCGGTGGGGGAGTTTGATGATATGAATGGGGGATATGCTTTTGTATCCAATTTGCCATCGTGTCTCGTTGATGGTTTCCGAGTAATTCAATTTGACTGATAGTTTCGATATTGAGGACTCTCGTCCTCGCAACTGCATGTGTTTCTGCTCATTGTCAAAGCGGCACGAGTGTGATTTTCTGGACTGTAATCAACTCAAACAGGCGAAGAATTCTGAAGTGTACTTCGAGTACCTTATTAAAGAGGATGATTTACGATTTTCAAATGCGCGCTTCTTGCGTTTTTCCTCATTTTCGCATAAGCACCCAATATTTCACACATTGAGAGGAGAAATTGTACAGAAACTCAGCTACTGATTATGACTTTTTTAGCCGTAAACATAAATTTCTCGCCACACATTTTTATTACTCTGGCATTTCTACAAATTAAATATATACTTCTGCTTAGCACCGATTCGTGTGCAGGTCATTTTCTATGTTCTGTAACCGAAAAATTGAGCATGAATACTGGAGCTTGGCAATTAATTCAAATACTTCAAGTCTGCTGACATTTTCCCTCCAGCGCGGCATTTGAAGCCTTGCCCGAGAAATTTTCCTTGAGACTCACATCGTAAAGCAAGTTGGACGTGTGGACACCCATTCCGAACAGGACGCGAGATTATAGTGTTGAAGGCGGCCATAAACCATAAACAGAAATATCACCATGCAACTAAAGCAGTGGAAGCACATCAAAAGACGAGGAACAAGTACTGGCGTTTATAGCAATGAAAATGTACAAGAAGGGATTTTGTGTGTGTGCAAAAGTTTTTAGAACGATGCAAGAGAAGATGGTTTAGAATTTTATAGGTGGTCATAAATTTGTTCATGTCATGAAAATGGATTGCTAGAAATTTTAGTCATTTTTACAAGTTTTACTGCAACACTTTACATTACCTTTGCTGCTTTTTCTCTCGCGCAGCAAATTTGTTTGAAGGCATTCTGTCATTGCAGATTAATTTGCATTGAGCATAAAATGTATTTCTTCTGAAATGATGAATGGAAGAATTTCGATTTTTATCTTTATTATGAATTTTGTTCTTCAAATTTTGATTATTTTACTTTTTCCATACAATGTAAAAATCAATATTTAAATATTTTATTGGGATTATTAAAATCTCTCAAAAATCGACTAGTTATTTTCACCTTTTGGAGAGTGTGCAAAGTTCCTTTCACCCAGAATCTTCTTGATAAATCTGGGCTTTAAACTTCATGCCGTTACGCGATAATTCGTTAACAACTCAATTTGAATTAGCCATTCTGGCATGAAAACGTGACTAAAGGGCGTGCTTAAAATAAATAAATTTTATACACATACAATGTGTGTTTATGTTTACACATTGAAACATTTCCTCACTTTGCGGAAAAGTAATTATATAAATCTATTTATTCTACGCATTTTTGAGCATCTCTTGCACTCAAGTGATAGTGATCTCAGTTGAATTTTGCAACACACAAAATTAATCAAGAATGACCTGTAATGTGAAATCGTGCGGTGAGCAAGCGAAAGGTCATGTTTCATATTGAAAATTAATTATGTGGAAGGGTTTTGGCGCGAAATGGGCAAGTGTGCATGCGGTGTGATTGAAAAAATAAATCGTTTGCACCCCTCAAAGGAGCGTCCGCACAAGGGGTTGAGCGCGCAATCGTCATCTAGAAAGTGTTAATCGGTCGCCTGTGGCCCCAAACATTTATCACCCACAATCAATTTATGCATGTGCCTCTGTGGATCATCGCAGAGAGAGATGAGTGCGAATGTGTTGTGTTGTGTTCCCTCGGCGCGAATGGAGTTCCGTTTCATCCACCGTATTACCAGGGATTAGTAATTGTTGGTCGGGCCGCCGATGGGGAGGAAAGATGGGGTCCGTTTGTGTTGCGATGGAGCACAAAGCGATTTTGTGTTTTGCACCCCCGCCCAGGAAATTAGTGCATTTCGCCGCATGGCGAGAAAGTAAGCAACAAACACTGGGAAATCTCCAGTGATGGGAACGAGAGCCGCTGGACGCTCAGTTGGCACAATTGGGCTACGCCTCAGTGGATTCAGACAAATGAGTTGGGAGATTTGAGGATTTTTCTTGCATCACTTAGTCAATCTATCCCGAAAACTGAATTATCCCTGCAACCGATTCACTCCGAAATTGACAGAGACTTTTATGGCATATTGACAATATTTTGTGCATAGATTCTCATCCATTTCATATGCGCCATTCGTGAGAGACTCTTTTGATACATTTGATTGGGAACAAACAATTTTATTGGACCATTGAATAAATCTCTCTCTCTCTCTCAACAAGCTGCTTTATCGAACCATCATCACTGCAGCCACAAACAAGCCGAAGTAACATTATTGTACTTATATGTATAGTGGTCAGTGGAACGTCATGGGAAGAACTACATACATAATTTCCTTCCCCTAAAAAAATTTCACCACAAATTGGCCAGTCTGATATTCTTGAGAATCATTTGGTATATCGTGCATTTTCACTTTATCCAATGCACTCCCTTCACTTGTAGCTTTTCTGGAGAAGTATTGCACAGAAACAGGAAGAGGCGTTCATTGTCCCTTCAATTCCCCAAACCACACACAAACATCTTCCTCTGCCCACACAAATATGGCAATGACACTGAGCCGGTTCATTGCTTTGTAATTTCCGCAAATGGGAAACAATTTGTAATCTATTGATTCACCAACACAGTGGAACACGTGTTTCAGACAACATTGTTGCGCCTTGCGGTTTCACCATGTGAGAAAAGAGTGTCACAGCGGTTTCATCTGCGCTCTGGCGACTGCGATTTTTCAGTCGAGGGGTGCTTCACTCACGCGGAACGTGTGACTAAATTATTCGGAATAATGCCAGGCAAATGACAGTGAAGAAATATACAGAGTGTTTGAGAATGCGAATAGGAGATGTGGGACATAAAATGGGCGGGGCATTCGAGTGGGCGGGGCGTCTATGATTTCTCGAGCACTCTTAAGGATTTGTTATCTTGTAGCACTCGTCTCTGTGGTCAAGAATAATGGCTTTCTGCACAAGCTCGAAGTTGTCTTTAATGTATATCCTTGAAAGGTGCATATCATAATGAATATGAGGCGGAGCTTACAAGTAGGCGTAGAGCAGGAATTAATATAGTCACTCCTTTTAGTGATAAAATATGTTTACTTACACAGAAAATAGATGAGTTTTTAACGAACACATTGAACTTTATACCCTTTGATTTTCTGATCACTTGTTGAAGAAATGTGATTCTTTGTTCGGCGGCGTGTCAAATATTCAGTTTGCCTATGTTAATTAGTACTTTTGGATGACATGTGAAATTGTGTGGCTCAAAGAGTTTCTTGGGTGAGAAGTTGCGATGGCAATAAAGTCTAGACATAATAAAATCCAGAGTTTAGTAAGACATTTCTACTATTTTGGTCGTTTTTCTCTTTGCCACTATTTTCCTCACGTCGTGATGAAGATGTGGCAAATGTCCGAGGATTTATTACTCTCTTCCCTGTGAAATCTTTCAGGACCCTTTATGTGTACACATTTGTATATTAATCAACAGTCTTGTGAATTTACAAGTCATAGTATTCTTAGAAGAAATTGCACAAAATATCTCCGATCATGACATTTAATTAGAAAATTCCAGAATATTATCACCACTTTGCCTAGTTTGTGGACTCTCACATCAGCAATTCTCGCTCGCGATGACCAATAGAGACATTTATTGCACCGAGAGGACAAGTTAGCAGATTTCAATTGACACAGAACCACTATCAATTAAACAGTGGGATTAATCCCATTACACTTTAAATGCATATCTGCCACTATTGATAATATTTCATTGTCCATGGCAGGGAATGCGTTAATAAATATTTTACGACGCAGCGTCGCTCTCGAGACTCTTGCGATCCATCCTCGATGTCGTGCCATCTCGCCTTGAAATTATTACTTATGAGCAATATAGTGTATGTGTGATTGCAATAAAAATGCAAACTTTCGCATGTTATACGCGCTCTTCCTTGTCAATTTCCAGAGCGCAGAATTCGCGGGAAAAATTTTACGACACTCTATAAGCATTTTTCCACCGAGGACATTTCTAAGATACGCGAGGGAGAGTTTGAGGGCTAAAGAGAAAAAAAAAATGTATAAAGTTCAACTTGTTAATAATAAAATTTAATTTATTCCCTCCCTTTCGCTTCGACAATGTCGGTGATAAAAATGTCTGTCTATACACAGGAGTGAATTTTCCAATTGACTGCCAACCCTTCGCGAACTTCCGTCTGAATCATCCTCTCGTGTCCTTTGTCTCACAGAAACTCGGCTGCATCCTCTTAATTCATTGCAGCCCATCTAATATTCATGGTCTCGATAACAAGACATGAAAACCGCTGACTTTTCATGCCAATCACTTTTATTGACCACAAATATAAATTTGATGTAAAAGGTGCATTACAGACGCGTATTTGCCGGAGTGACTTTTTGCCATCCTTAGAAAATTGAGGCGATGGAGGTGGAATAAAAATTTTACGACTCTTCTAGTTTAACTCCAGAAAGTGTTCTTCTTGTTCGCAATTTATCTTCTTGAGCCATTCCACTCAAATTGATTTAAATATCGCTTCCAGGGAAGACTTTCCAAGACAGTCAACAATCACATGGAGGAATTTCCCGGGAAAGAGAAAAGAAACAATAGCGCGTATCAATTGGAAGGAATGATTTTAATGGTGTGAAATTATACAATATGTATGTGTACATTCATACGCCCACCGGCGAGCACTGAATGATGAAATCCTTCCTCGTTCGCTGGCTGTAAATCATGTTCGGGAGTGAATGGAAGTGCACGGAAGAAGCTGAAAATAGAGGCTCGCAAACCGCACCAATTCAAATTACATCTTCTCTCAATCTTTCACACTGTTGCACCTCATGATGAGAAAAGGGAATGTGTGTTGATTTATTAATACACTTAAATATAAATTCATTCAATCTACATGCCAAAAATGTACACTGAACTTGAACTCTGCCGCAAATTTATTTTCAATTTACACCGCGGATAATTTTCACTTTGTACTTCATCGTGTAATCACGATGCGCTTCCACATCTCATGTATCATCCTGGTGTTTATGTAAACCTGTCTTGAACGCGTGTTGAGTGTCTGCTTCGATACTTTGATTGAGAACAATCCCGCATCCGCAGTTTTGATGTACACCAGTCAGCAAGGTTATTATGTTTCAATTGCATACGCAAATGACCTCTAGAATTCGGCAAGCCTGAAGGGTTTGAATCATTCATTTCGCTTTTCAGTTGAATATCTTCTTCGCCAAGTTGTGACCCATAATTTCAGTTGGACCAATGTTGATGAATATCATTATCTGAGTCGAGCATAAAGTTCTTGAGTAGATCTTTTCTCTACCAAATGTAGAACCGCTCAAATCCAAACTCATTTGCAAGTCATTGTAGCTTTACAGTTTTTGTATTTCAGTTCGTAAAGACTATAAATTATGGTTGCAACTTTACGCTTTTCGTAAACCAATCTTAAGGAATTTCCAGGAGTTTTTGGAGATTACCGAGGAATATCTTGGATGCAAAGAGTTGCAAATGCTTTGGGAAGTCAATCAGTTTTCTTGCGAAAAGTCAAAAGATGTCCAGAAACACATAACCTCAATCTGGTGCATTGAAATATGCACAAAGAATCTACATTAAATCATCATGATTGCCTTGGTTGTAACGTGAATTTTTTGGCTTCTGATGTGTTCATGCGATTAAATATATGAATTGGCTTCAGACGTCAAGGTTTAAAAGGTTTGAGGGGTGTCAGGGGATAAATTCTTCACTTTCGTAATTAATATGAATCGTAATCTCACAAAACCTTTTTACAAATCGATATTTTTGACAGCTAATTTGAAATTTTTTGAAAGAAAAATTGCTACGACGCCTTAGATTAATTTTCTTCCTGAAGGTTGAATTTTATACTTTGGTTCTAGCATTTTTTTTTATTCCAGGACTATTTAAAACAGAGCTCAAATTTTGAGTAAAATTTAACCAAAATCATTCTCTTTGCCTTTTTCTGTTGATCTGAAATACTCTTGAAGATAATTGGATTTTATCAAAAGAAAATAATTTTTATTTTTCGTGCCAATCGAGAATTCAAGCCGAAGTTTTCCGACTGACCTTCCATGGAAGAAAGAATGCCTTTCTGCACAATGTGCATGATTTTACAAAGAAGTACATGACTCAATATAATTTTGTGTGCGGACAAATTTTACGAGGCACTTTTGTGTGTGCCGTGAAACGTACGAAAAAACAAGAAACCAACCGATGCAGATTGTTACCCTCAACCATGGAACCCTATAATAATAACAAAATTGTGGCTTTGTATCGTTTTACGATCCAATTAGCGTACACATAGTGAGTAAGTAGACCTCTTAACAATAATGTCTAAGTTGCGAGGCCCTTTTTCGAGCCGATATCTTCATGACACTGGACGATATTCTGAAGCTTCGGCGCGCTTTTGTTGAGCAGCGCAAAATCACGAGGCTGTCGGACAAAAGAATGGGATTTTCTGGTGATGAGTGGAGGACTTTTTTGGGCTCTCTCTCTGAATGGGATTTGCCGGGCAACACACGAAAGGAGGACCCATTAAATGTGCAATTTCTCCTTCATCATGAATGGACGAGTCATGAATTTTATTTGTCTACTAAATCATATGCAGTATTGCAAAGTAGTATTTTATATTTTACGTTTCTGTTTATTACTGCCATAACCCAAGGATAATTATACCTATCGCGAAGTTTGGAGTGTGTATGCGGCAGAGAGAATGAAATGGTGCATTCCTCAGGCGAAGGGAAAACACTCAAGCACACAAGGGGAAGTTATCTGGTCAGACTAGGAGATTTTAAATATCAATTTGGAATCAATAAAACAAATGCGGAATAATCTCTGCGTGAGAATTGTCCACACAATTTGCTTGACAATTAAAATTCTTCCATTTATTTCCTGGATTCGATGGGTTTAATATTGAGATTAAAAGACACTTTACTACATTCTGCACTTCCTCACCTCCATCAAATTATTCTGTGCTGTTTATTGTTGGCTCTCTTATTTCCACACTCAAAGCGATCTTCGCGCGGAGACTATTTGATTTTCCTCCACACTCAAAATAGCTTGAGTTATTGTGGTTATTTTGCGCAGAGTTTAAAATACATATAAAATTAAATAGGGAGTAGTAAAAGAAGTACAAGAATTTTTATGTCTTTCTAAGGAAATACACACTCCGCATGGCTCAAAGGCCAAAGCAGAGGAAGAGTAATGTTTGCGAATTTCTCGCAGTCACCGCCTACAAAATATTAAATTCTCGGCAAAAGATGGGGTTCAACACATTAAAACTATGTATGCGCGAGAGATTCCACGACTCGCGGCACAAAGTGCAACTGGAAGGCATCATAATGAGTTCTCGGTATGGAGTGAGTCTCGCTCTGGCTCACTCGCAGGCCCAAAGAGAAGTGTCCGTGTATAATTTTGCAATCGTAAAGCGTCATTTGGAAAATGCAGCGACAAACATAAAATTTGATAGCAATCAATCACTGAATGTGTTTAAATTATACACCCTGCATTATAAACTTGGGCGCTGAGACGCTTTTTGCACACTTAATCTCGAAGATTGCATTCCGGGTCACTGGATTGCCCTAATCTTGTTAGTGCTGCACTCAAATGTGATTCAATGCAACCCTTCTGCGCTATCCCGGAGTCTTATTAACTTGTTGAATATGTCTGTGATGCAGAAGAACCGTTCAGATTGATTGTCCTCATGTGGCAGCGATAAAATCCAGTCATAAATATGCACCGCAATGGCGTTGTTTGATTAATTGGACGTCGTACCGAAAAACGGGTTGATATCTCCGAATGGTTGCATACTTGAGTCTCCTGAGATTCAGCATTTACAACTGTTCTCTCTGATTTTGTCCGCCTTATCGTGTTCACTGGGCAAATGGGGTTTTGGAAGAGAAAAGTTGAAATTCAGGAATTTTGCGTCTTGTCGATCAATTGACTGAATTTTAGGGTGAATTTAGAAACTGTGAGTCTTCTATAAACTTGTAGATCAGCTTCAAATCCTCCGTGTTTCGAAAAGTTAACCATTCAGAATCTTTCTAGTTAGTTATCTTGAATTGATCTATTCCGTTAGAGGCTGTGAAGCCATCTTTCAGGGCCAAAATGTGTCTTTCCCTGATTCTCTCGATGTCCTGAAATCGCTCGATTCCCGAGTTTTGATTCCACAGAGTGCTGGAATGAAGACATTGCACACATAAATCCTGCTAGACGCCAACATCGCCACTCGGAATCGGAAGTGTGCCCAAAAATCTGGGACTGCGCCGACATGGCGAAAAGACTTGAAAACTCGCGAAGTACTGCATTGAATCCTTTTATAGTCATCTTGTGTGCATCTCTTCAGCACCCTCGATGGGCGAAGTGCCTTTTGTTTGGGGAGAGACTGGGCCTCCCTCCGTCCGCCAATTCCCCCGTGCGATCGCATTGAAACATAAAAGCTCTCAAGCAGAAATGCAGCACTTCTTTTTTCTCTCTCGCTCCGTGTATTCGTTTCATTCGTTCGTTTATAATAAAATGTATGGTTTGCCATAAAACATTTTACTACTTCCTCAACTTTCCTGATGACGCTCCCCGCGACTCACACCCCGTGGCAGTTGGCACAAGTGCTGGGATGCCTCTTTGGGGCGCACTGGCTGCAATTGATCCGCGCGGCGGGGGAGCGGGCCCGCGGGGGTGGCAATTGCGAGCCCCCGTGCGGCGTGAGAGCGAGATGGGGATGTAATTCAGGCGTTCCGACACGGCTTGCGTGCTGGCTGAGCTGCGCCAAAAGCCGTGGAGAGCCATCCACGTGGTCTCGGGAGAGTCGGCGAGGCACATGGCATTAGCTGCACCGCTCATTCCCACGGCCGTTAGAGGCAGCATTATGGGACAGAGCATAGTGTTGTGGTACATAGAGCCGAACACTACAGCATATTCTCTCTCAGCATTATGCCACTCTCGAGCCATGTACAAGAGGGAAACACTTGGCAGTAGGGAGAACGCTTGCGACCAATGAATCGAAAGCTCCGCCTCGCCTCTCAGCATCGCCACGCGCGCTCTTTTCCACACTATCGCCTCCAATTTCATCGTCTTTTCCCACTTTTCCATCTAATACTGGTTTTCCCCGAGTCCCTGGCCCGGCTCCGGCATGTGACAAATGATCTCACTCTAATCATCAATCAAAAATGCTTCCTCAATAAAATATTAATGAACTTTCATTGCAATCAATTTTATATGGCAAAGTCATAAGTTTGATATTTCAATAGTTGGTGGCAGAAACGCTGGTTTTTCAGGCTTGTGCCACCAGGATTGCTGACTGTAATTGAACAGTAATACGCCTTACTTGGTGATATTATTGAAATCGTGGGTGGTTTGCATTTCAATTTTCATCTAACGCTGTACTTTCAAATGGCGCGGTTATAAATAAATTCATAATAATTGAAGGCTTAGACACTTTACAATAGCATTGATTTGTCACTAAACAGCGAGGTGTGCTTTCTAAGGCACAGACTGGCACAAACAAGATGTTCAGCTTGAACAATCGATATATTTTCATCACAAATGCACCGATAAACATCTGCGATATCCAATATTTTACTCAAAGTCGTCAATATCGTCACTATCAGTCGCAAATTGGAGAGATGTCTGAGAATAACGCACGCTTTTGGACATACTTAGATTGTTATCATTGACTGGTGCTGATCACCTTGTGATTTTCAATAAATCAGTGACACGAGCAAAGAAAATTGCAAGTCAAACTCAAGTAATCTCAAGTGTGTGTGGCAGCTTTAACGCCACTCCACATTCACTGCCAGACACCAGAAATGGCTTAGAAACTCTGCCAATCACTGGATTTCTCGTCAAAGACAATTATTTCAATTTAATATTATGTGCCTTTGTAAGGAAGACGGAAAGAAAAGATGCCTTCGCGAGATCAACACGAAAGGCACTTAGGACAGATAACAGATTTGCAATAACTTTGCACTGGACGCACCTTTTCATATGTGATCTTTGATTTTAATGGAAGCTAATGATAGAGTGCAACACGTTAATACTTCCTTCGCGACTATTCATTAAATGACATGCCGTAAATGCTGGGATTCTGTTGATGCACTTTTTAACGTTCGGCTCTTTTTCTCTTCCCAGGTCAAAGCTCCGAGGTGTTCTTCGACAACTGTCAGAAGTTACTGGATAAATTCAATTATCCTTGGGAACTGATGCCCCTCATGTATGTGATCCTGGACAATGCCAATGTGGACGTGAGAGAAGCGGCACGAAGGATTGAAGAAGGTTTGCATGCTAAAATACCACTTGATTCGTTGATAAATTAAGAGATGTTTCGCAATTTGTTAATACTAAAGAAGTTAATGTACAATTTTAATATGTATAGAACATTAGCGTAAATTATATGCGGGCATTAATTGCATCTTGCCAGCAATATCGAATTTTATTGCACAGAGCGGCAAAGAATATTGCGTTACAAGCTTTACTTAATCTAGTCGCATTGGAGAAAAAAAACCATCTTGTTTCGACATTTTATGGATTCAAGACTTTGTCTGAAAAACATGTAATTTTAGTTTTATTCAGGAATCATTTGGCTCAATAAGTTTCTAATTCGGTAGACAAGCTTAAGATCTTGTCCTCTAATATAGGAACCTAATAATGGTGGGATTTTTATTTTCGAAAGCTTGCTAAACATGATTCTTCGCTCCACAATCTAGGTCAATGCGTAGTGAACGAGTATACTCGAATGCATAATCTGAACATGTACGATGGAGCCGAATTGAGGGGCTCCACCCGACAATGTGGATGATAATCAACCGCGGGCTATTTCATGTGTTGAAGAGCCTTTCATCAATCAACATCTGAGAGGATATGCAAATGAAGCAACACATATTTTATTGCTCGATCACTCGTAACACACCTAAGTTCAAATTACAAGATTAAGAGTATCTTTATCCCAAGGATCGTTTTTGCGGTTGCAGCCAAGGTTGGCGGCTGCACTCGTGCTATTTTATTTGTAGATTTTAGTCTTATCCACTAAGTGTACATAAACTTATGCGTGTACGGCCGAGTTTTCTTTAGTCTCTTCATCACAATCATCCTTAGTGCTTAAACTCCTGTGCTTCGGACGCAAAGGACGCATTTTTGCTCAGAGCCCTTGTGGATAATTATTGTTTTAAATGATTATTTGTGAGTAGATATTAGTATTTGCGGTATTGTGAATGTTGGTGTTAAAAGTGAATTCTTCAATCAACACAAAATCTTCAATCAACATCACCAATCAAGAAACTCACGTGGACTTCTCCAATCAACTTGTCGGCGAATGAAAATCAATCAACACGAATCAATTTCAATACAATTTCCAACGATATTTCACGGCGGAGATGAAAAATGGGCAGCATTGCATCAAAATTGACAACAATAAGAAGTGGATGGCTGTGGAAAAGAAGATTGCCAGCAAAAGAGCGGAACGCGAGAGTGAGAGAGAAAAAAGTGCAAGGAGAAAAGCCATTAATGTCCAGAGGCGAATGGTAAGATGTTTGTAGTCAAAGTATGCGAAAATGCTTTCACGGGGAGTGTAATTAATTCTCTCTCTCTCTCCCTAAGAATTCATATGCACATTAAACGTAATCATAAAAGTTGGAAATAAATGAACTTCTTGTTTTACTCCAAAGCTCATAACGCGCCCTTTTCGATGCAGTGGGAAATTTTTATATTAAAACATGCCAAGAGTGCAATAAGTAATTTCATACTCCTAATCTCTTTTTCATCAACACCTCTTTTCTCTTGCACACTTTTTTATCCGCCCCAGCACAAAAGTTATTAGCCGAGGAGATTTCTTTTGTAACTTCAGAAAAGCTCTTCTGTCTTGTTCTGCTGTACAATTTTCTCACTCTCTCCCTCAGTGCCTTTGAATTTCTGTTTTATTGTGTTCCATTTATATCCAATGCTTCAGTTTCCCTTCATTCTTCCGATGAAAACCATTGGGAAAAAAGCTCTCTCGAGGTGTGCTGAAGAGGCTGATGGATTTGCAGAGCAATTTCAATTTATTGCACGATAATTAATAGCGAAGGAATAAAAGAACTTGTTACACACTGTTAAGGAAATATATTTCTTCTCTGAGAATCTAGCATATTTTCTGAACTCTGTAGCACAAGATTTTCGTCATTTTGCATAATCTTTCTTTCTGGTAAATCACCTGCAAGTGGCTGGGGAACAAGCGAGTGTTTGAGTTGATCCAATGCATAAATTTGCTTGCATTCGGTTGACAAACACATCCTTATCAGCAAATAGGTGGCAGAAGACGATAGCCTCGCCATACATTCTAGCTACAAATAGCAATCGAAGCGGGCAAGTTAGTCTGCGACAAAATCCATATTGAGCGGCCGAAGCTGGTAAATTGTCAATGAATGTCACTTCCAGTTATCATAACGCATTTATTCTTGCGGAGCGAATGAACAATAATGAGCCTATTTCCATGCGACAGGCCACATATTAAATGTATGAGCGGTGCATAAATTTTCGCCATCGAGGATGTTGTGACTAGTCAATTGGACAGCCATCGAGAGATGGACAAGTGAATGCCTGAAGAAATGGTCAATGAAGAAGTCAATTGCCCCACACCAGAGGCGTCGCTGATGCCAAGAACGTCCACAACTTC
The DNA here is from genome assembly GCF_947086385.1 of Phlebotomus argentipes. NCBI lineage: Eukaryota > Metazoa > Arthropoda > Insecta > Diptera > Psychodidae > Phlebotomus > Phlebotomus argentipes. Next base: position 16,844,278 of record NW_026776177.1, on the reverse strand, counting down.
CCACAACAAAGTATCGAATGTTTCCGCGGATAATTGCCCTTCACTCATCATTAATTCGCTAAAATATGACGAGGAACATCTCCATATTGCCACACATGAGTGGCTCTGACCGCACTCATGTCAATCAATTGATCAAATTTCGCTCGAAGACACTCGCGGAGAGGATATCGATTTGGCCGCGAAGGTGGCAAAGTGCTCTCGAGGAAGCGCATCACAGCATTTGCGTACAAGTTTCCTATTTATAGACAATAACATCTCAAATTGCCAACAATAAAAATTGCACTGTACAATTTTACGAGGCTCTATGTGATATAATACGTGAGCCATAAGATAAATACCGCTGCAACGCCAAGAACATCGGCTGTCAGTTGAGGGGAAAAAAGTTCAAAAATTTCCATGCCTTGTCAACGTCAAATTACTCTCGCAACAGCTATTTTTCCAGAGAAAATAGCGTCAAGTGAGCATAAAATACATCATGCTGGATATTACATATATTCTAATTAATAAAGATGGAGTTAAATAGGCAGATTGGAGCCTCTTCGAAGCACTCGACAGCCTATAAATTACATTTATGTACGCACATAGTTGCTTGAATACATTAAATTTTACTTACATATTTGTTAGGTGCCAATTTTATGATAATGGAACAGGATCGGTTACTTAACTAATATTTTGCAGATTTTATGCTTGAGCCAAGGAAATTCGTAGGTGTTTTGAATGTTTATTTGAACAAATTTATCTAATAAAGAAAATGTGTAGCAAATTGTTTCTTTTCAAATAAAGAAAATAATCTCTCAATATTATTGCTAAAGTTTCAAGCATTCTTTTCACAAGTTTCCGGAGTATTTTAAATAGAATGTTATTGTTAAGCTTCTTTTGTGCACTGCAAACAATTATTTCACCTATTGAATAGGACAAGGGGGAGATAATATGCCTTAAATGTGTACACCAATTACAGCACTTGATATTTTTCGACTGTTTGCACATTAATTCTTGGATTATTAAAAGAAAAACCGTAAAGTTTTTATGCAAGTTTCTGAAAAAATTCACCTAAAATCGCTTTTTCAGGTATGTTTTCCAACCATAACATCAAAATATCACTAAAAGATCCTCAAAGACTCAATTTGAAAGCTTTCTAGGTCGTAAAATCATCTCTTATGATTGTCAATGAACTCAAAATTGCTGATTCACAGTCAAAATTGTCCAGAAAGTCTTCTAAATGAACATTTTCCAAGTCGAAACGACTATTTTTGAGGTTATGTTATACTTCGATTCAATTTGTTTATCACATGAAAATGCTTAATTCTAGCTAATAACTAACGATCTTCCCGACTTCTGTCCGTGATTAGTTAGATAACCCAAAAAAGGATTTTTATTATTGATTCTGCTTAAAAATCTATGAAAATCTAAAGAATAGGGATAATTTCTCAGTAAAATAAGCGCTAAGAAAAGGAATGGAATGAAAAGGAATGCTTGGCTGTACACCACTTCTGACTGCATTATCTCCCCTTGGGAATAAGGCAAAGGTAAAAATATCTAAGCAGGAGAAATTTGAATAATATTTTTCACTCAAAGATCTTATAAATATTTCATTTCTGTGGCGAAAGATCATCAGCAAATAAACAATTAAGCTTCTGCGGCCTGATCAGAATTCACATAAGCATGATTTACATGTGCAAAAGTCAGAACAAGCAAACTTCCTACTCGTCTGTCCATCAGTATTCTGGCATCGCGAAAATGTTGTAAGTGATGCATTTAGGGGAGACATGACTGTGGCATCCGAGCGATTGAAAATGGAAATCCACGCGCCAGTATTGAGTGCGCTATAATAAATTATTCATGCAATTATATGTAGTATTGTGAGACAAAAAGCACAAAGTAATAAAATAGTGGGGTTGACTGTAACGGAATTATTAGTTGGCCTAACGTGATATCGAGTCAATCAATTATCACTTTGGTTCGCTTGTTTGTTGGCTGCAAGATGGACTGTTTTGCGACACAACAATGAGTCATAATTTGATTTTTATATGCATGCATATGTATAGGGAAAATTATTGGTAATTGCCGTGATGTACATTCCCAATAAAAGTTCATTCCGTGTGCCATAATTTTGGGTGAATTATGTCGAAGAGTGTAACTGTATTGTATTTATTTGCTTGGCATTGTGTGAAACAATTATGAAATTTTTATCGCTAATTGGACTGTAATTCCGTCAATGTGAATTTTCAATTGGTGAATTAAATTATTGGGCTGTTCAATTAAAATAAATTTTCAACAATGTGTCCAGACATATTAGACTTTTTTCGCCCTTTTTTTTCAAGAAGCAATTTGCATTTAATCGGTGGCAAACTATCAATTTCACTCTTTGTCTCCTGTAATAGTTCAAAGACTATAATTGGACAGTGACGCTGAATATTAAATTGCCATTTGTCGAGGGTGGTTGAACTTGTAGGCTGGAAATTTAGCGCAAATTTCTCCCTTTCGGAGCTGCAGTTCTTACGTTGAATTTCCCAGAAGAGATTGGCTGGCAAAAAGACGACGAGAGTTCGTTAAAATCTCCGCATGAGCCCTCAATGATTTCACCATTGCGGGACAAACTGAATTCATTCCGTCGAATCATCCTTTTACAGCATCTTCACTCTGTCTCCGTGGGGTGACAGAGCATTGAAGGCGAGACCACCAAAAGCATCAACTGCAGAGCATGAAAGGAAATTCTTTTTTCTTAGCTCTCGTCTGGCAAAAACTTTTTATTGGATAATAACTCTTCGACGGCATAAAGACGCGGGGAATATTGCTACAAACTCTCTTTAAGTTGCCACTCTGGCAGTCAAAATGCTCCTTCACAATGAGGCTATCATTCATTTTAACAGCAAAACCGAGAGGCTCAACAATGGCATCATGCGATAGACAATAATAAAAAGGTGATACAGAATTAATCCAATTCATATCCCCATTCTTTTCATTCGTGCCACAACTGGGCGAATAGGATTTTCACCTTCGAGATGACGTTAAAGTGCTCCCATTAATTAATTGCGATGTTCGAGAAAATGTTTAGGAATATGTTTTCTATCGCATTTGCACAGCCATACAAATCACTTTTATGGCAATCTTTTGTTATTGCAGCGCGCGTTTTGCAAGGGAAGAAAGAGGAAAGAATATTCATCAGACATTTTTTTAAATTATCAAATGCAATCACTCATTGTGCGCAACTCAATAGAGAATAAGAACAAATTATTATTATGTGAATTCTACATAAAATTTTTGCAAAAGATCGAAGCATTGTGTGGCGTGACATTAAAGTTGAAGTCAATTAAGAGGCATGTTGTGTAAATACGCGTTCTGCAGCTTGGCAAGGTGATTTTCTTGGGCAAATGCAATTAGAAGAAAAACGATCACTGCAAGTATACTTTAAGTACAAATTAAACACTTTAGAATTGTCCTCTTCGATTTTATGGAGATTGAAATTTTACTATTTAATGCCTCTTTTATGTTTATTCTAAACATTTTTCCTCTGAACATGTAAAACGGTTTGTGCAATTACGACTTAAGAGGAGAAGTGTTCATCCGGTGTTTTTAATCCTTTTGCTTTGTGAAAAAAAAATAAATGATGAAATCATCAAGATAAGCCATTTAGAAGTGTGTATTTCGAGATATTTGCTGTAATTCGCAGAAATTACTCTTCTTATTCGGGACATTGCTGTATCTTTTAAGTCTGTTGGTAGCAAAATTGTGATGTTTACTAATAAGTACCGAGTGACACGGCGTAAATATTTATATTGCTTGTACTTTTCTATGTCGGCACATCTTATTTCAAGTTCAAAATTTACAGTCTGTGTGTCCAAAAGCGAGAGCAAGGATATTTGCGCTCATATTTGTAATTTCATCTCCAACTCTCTTCATAAAGATAAATTTTATGCGTATTTACTTAGGTAAAGTCAAGAAGAGCGCAAGGAAAGCGCGCCAATATATGAATTTACTAACTTAGAAGTGAAAGAGAGAGAGAGAGAAAAATAAAGAATGCAGAGACAAAAGTTCTGTGGAAACTTATATTCGCTTGCCATTATTAATTTACGAGGACTGCAGAGTGAATTTTTGGCCAATATCACGCCAGTGGAGTAGTGTGAGTATCCTTGCGAGGATGCATCAAACATGCAGAGTAATTACAATAAAGTTTACTTAGCGAGTTTCAGGGTGAAAAGCGATTTATGTGCATTTGTGCATAGTGACTTTTATGGGCCATATACCACCCATCAGCCATATCTATTCTTAAGGTGTACACATGGAGATTACAATATCTCATTTTCCCCAGCTCAATATAACGTGCCCTGGATGTTGAAACGGGGTGGAGTGAAATGGTTTGAAAACTAAAAGTTGAAATGTATTTTCCTTATAGTCAATTTTACGATCAAAACCCCGTCTTTTCCCGGACTCTTGCACGTTGAATTTTATGGATAAGCGTTTCCCAGTTATACACTTACACCTGATGATCGATTTTTCCCGCCTTTTTCCTCGCGCCAGGCAAAGCTGCAAACTTATTGCACACAATGACGCCTTGAGTTTGCATTTTTAATGGCTAATCTGTGGTTTTTGGCTTGCAAACGATTTTCATTTTAAATATTCAAGTGTGGAAAAGTGTTCGCTGCGTCTTTCAAACTCAGTCCAATTTTCACCTGGATGACAGTGTATTCTCTGGAAATGATTACTTCATTTATGCAATTATCTATAGATAATTGCACAGACATGGCCAAAAGGATAACCTTGTTGCCATTCTTGCAATTTTGTGATTTGAATTCATAGCCAAGGAGACTCAAATACCAGGATCAGTGATATTCTTAGGATCCGAATAATAAGCATTAGCCATTGAAGTTGGCTTGAATCCTGATTTGAGGACGCAAACTTGAGATGTAAAACGTGTAAAACCAAGAGAAAGGACAAAAACAAGTATGGAAAACTATCGGAAACTCCGAGGAAAGCTGTGTCTACTAAAACAGGACACTAAAATGGCACAATTACTGCCTTCTTGTCGTGAAGTTGAGTTGGAATGAGATCCAGAACGAATTTCATTGACAAAATTGCAATTAGATGAAGAATCTTGGCATTGAAATCATTGAAATTATAGACGGGAAAGGAATAAGACAACTGATTATTCTCAGGACTTCTGGAATTAGAAAGCATTCACCGATATTTCTACACATCAGAACAGGATAATCGTCCGTTCGTATTGAAGATGTTCAAGAAAGTGGCTGTAAAATATATGTGATCTAGTGTGGTTTGTCGCATCGAAGCTTTTCTATTCACTGTCTTCCAGCTGAAGACCTAAGAACTAAGCTTGAAGTGTTAGAGTTCTTAGTTCTTCACTCAGATTCCACGTTTGGGACCTCCACTGACTGTGGTACTGACATGACACACTTTCCTTGCAGCCATCAGCGTGTGTACGAGCAGAAGAGGGTATTTGCCGCCCCCTCCGCCGCCCAACCCCTACTCATCCTACTACTACACATACTTGGCGGCCTCCGCGAATCCATACTACAACGTGGAGGCGTTCCTGTCGTCGCAGCTGCAGAACAAGAACCTCAACGCGGAGAGCGGTCCTGCACTGCGGAACATCTCGGACTCGCCGCTGTCCTACTCATCCCTGCCTCTTCCCACTGCGCTACAGATCACGCGCCTGATACCAACGAGCAGCCTGGCCGGTGCATCGACGTAGCGATGTGTTCCAAATGTGATTCACCTAGTTGTAATTGTAAGTACTGCCCTTGCCAGCCACTGTAGAAGCGCCCGGAAGGAGCCGAATGTCCCCTGGTCACCTGAAAATGTGGGAGGGAAATTTAATTAAACACTTCCGTCAGCGCATTTTTTGCGACTCTGTTTGGCATTTGACGGTAAACAAGGCGACTCGACGCTTGAATTTATCCTTGGGGCCATAAAAGCTCCACTCAATATCATGTTCCTTTGTCCTGGGTGAAATTTAATTAATTCCCAAGGAGGTGTATTTAAGATGCGCTCGAGAATCCGGAGTCATTCGCTCGCTTCTCGCTGAGCGATAATATTTGACTGAATGAATTTATTAAACTTCTTCATAGCGATGAGGAGCTTTGGCGCGCGCGGAAATACGGAAAAGTGTCAGAGAAAATTGTCACGTGTCGTGCAACACGATTCCATCGAGTGGAATTTTAATTGATTCACTCCGATATGCTTTTTTCCTGCCATCGAGACAGTTTGTCAGTCAAAGACTCTTCTCTCCGCGTCCGACCGTCAATTAAATTACCTGCGGAGTAAATAAGGGGAAAGTGATACATTGTCTATAGCTATTGTGGAGCCTTGTCAGTGCGGAATTCAAATTGTGACTCTGAGATTCACCTCACACAAGCTTCCATTGAGGGCGATTTGACAATTTGATAGAAACGTGACTGATTTCCCTGGCCTCTGTTTTCCGCACCACGTCTTTGGCTTTGCTCAGTGAAATCAACACTTCCTCAGCAGAAGGGGGATTTTTACTGCCACGGGAAGTGTGGGAGGGACTCACAGTCATCCAATTACTCCTCATCCGAAGCTCTGCTCCACCGACACAAATACTCTTGGCTGAGAATGATAAAATTAGAAGGGGCGATAAAATGATGTCTGCAAAAAAGTTGACCCAAGAAAGTCTCTATTGAGCCATTCTTTCGCTTGACCTCGTTAAAGTGTTACTTGAACGCATTTTCTAGTAATTCGCCATCAATCCCTCTCCGCAATCATATTTAGTATGTCTCTTTGTCGATAGTTTTCATTGAGTATCTCTCTCTCTCTTTGATGATTTTATCGCTCTGGGAGATGCACATTGATCGGGGAAAATCTTTGTTTGTCGTGACAAATTTTGGGTAAATGTAATTCCGCCAAAAGCTACCCTCTAGGCGAATGTGAAGAGACTCCATATCCAAATGCACGCCCTCATTTATTCACGTGATTGAGTGCAGTAAACTATTTATAAAATCGATACAGTAGCAAAATGTTATGCCTCACCGTATCAACAATGTCGATAAATATGGGGAGAGGTTTTGTAATTTAGTCTCATCTCAATCCATCCACCTGAATTGCTGGGGCTCAAGTTGGCTGTGTGTGAGTGTTGGGTTAAAAGAGCTCCGCATTCGGACAATTCGTCCGGGGGATGTTTGAGGGTGAAATGCACCCACTCTCGGGAGAGTTGTCAGAAGAGTGCTGGAGCTTATCTTTCACCTCCACTTAATAGTTTGTTGCAAAGTGTATTTGCCACGCTGCCACCCCAGATATTCCGCATACTTGAGAATGGCAAATGAGCTTCTGGCTTGTTCCAATTTCCGTTGACTCTGTACTCATGCAAATACATTAATTGTGTGCTGAGTTGAGTCGTACTTAATGTGTCTTGTGTCTCGTGTGTGGCATTTTCGTCACCGCACAACAGCGGCAGCATTATTATTGTAAACATGCATCTCTACGGCCAAGTACACATTGTGCGGAACTCCTCAACTTGGCGAAAGAACACCAAGTTGTGCACATTGCGCTCGAGATGCTGATGGGACGCCCCATCGCCTCTGCCGGTGGGACAATGCAGCCACAGCTCGAGAGAGTGCATCGAGCAGGCATTCTGACGTGCATTTGGCAGATAGGAGTCACATTGTGTGAACTGTCCTCTGAGGAATTCTATTTGCACAGTTGCAGGGCGTGTTGTTCTGACCAAAGGTGACACTGCTGACTGCCGAAGGAATTCTAGGGGCTCTCAAGTGCTCAGCGAAGCGCCACTCGGCACTTTTCCGTTCAAATATCGATGACTGAATTTTTTTTAAGCTCATGTAAACTTAATAAGGCATGCTAACTGTAGAATAAACCATAAATGGGCGGGGCTTTCCAATAGGCGGAGTCTGAAATATTTCTCTAAGTGTATATTAGCTTCACAACAAGGGGGAGATAATATGCCCTTAATCTGTACACTACTTCGTGACACTTATGAACACTTTGAAAGGCATTTTCACCGCTTTTTCGACTCCTTAAACTTTTTCACGCACTCGTTTCTAACCTATCAGAATTTAATACAGATTTTACTGTCTTAATTTTCTAGTTTTGTCTTGAGAAAATGTTTAAAAGACTTCTAAACAAGTTGTGAGGTTATGAATTCAGCTTAAAAAAAATTCCTCTTGGGATAATTTGAATCCTTTCAAATCTGGAAATGAGTAAATAAAGCGAATTTTTCAATGTTTCTACAGGATATTGAGGTTAAATTTCCCACTTTTGAGCACAAACAGCGGATAAAACTAAGGATTAAATGACATTTAAGCTCGTTTCTACTATTTTAGCTCAACCAATCTGATGTCTTTTCACCGCAAACACTTCACATAAAGCTGTACACCATTTCCGACCGTAATATCTGTCCCTTGTTTTACAGTTCGACCCTAAAAAAATCTCTAAATGAGAATGTGTAATTAATTAGCACACTTCGCAACATGGAAAATGTCTAATCCTTCTCAAAACTGCTTCAAGTTCTCGTGTTAAGAGTGAAAATGAAATCAATTCTCACTATTGATCCTCCTCTGAACGTATGTTCATTTCAGGTTGAGTCTCGTGTAGTGTTAATTGAATTCATCGGTACAAAATTGTACAAGTTCTTTTTTATTTCATCCTCTCAACTTCATTAGCATAAGAAGACTTTCAGGCAACATTTCCATCTATTATTCCGTCACCCCGTTTGTCTCCTCGCATTCACACATCCACGCGATATTGTCCTCCTGTCTTTCAGCAAATATTCATGTGCGCGCCATGATATTTTCGAGAGTCGTAAAAATATGTCGCTGCTGTGTGGCGTTGATGGGAAGGAGGGACACGCAGGGATGTGTGCATGTCAGAGGAAAGTCATAAAAATTTGCATCAAAATTCATAGAATAGCATTGCTAAAAGATCCACGGAGAGATGCATTGTGTAACACCCCAGTGACATCATTTTATTCATTGATTCATCTCGAGGAATGCACACTTTCTTCGCAGCATCTCTGCGTATTTGCCTTTGGAAGTGCTGCAAGCAGTGCTTGTGATGATAGTGGGAAACCGTGGAACAAATTGACTCCTCAACACGCAGTCCATTTGTCCATTATTCCCGCTGGAGCTCATAAATTGAGCCACTCGAGAGTGCGCATGAATTTCAATGGACCTTTTGTGCGTCGGGAATTAGATCGTATTTTACCGAAAAAAGTCTGTCAAATAGACTCAAAACACTTCTTCGGTTTTATTGCCCCTTTTGGTGCCCAAATCTCTCAGCGACATTGTATATACAGACCAATTTCGAGAAGGGGAGAGAATTTCTCGTGTCCACGGATAAATGATGCTGATTCACATAATTGGAAAACGAATGCATTTGTATACAAAGTCGCTCGACGAATGGAGTCACTTAAGTGGAATCGAGTGAAAACAGTGATAAATTTGTGAGTTTTAAGATTATCCATTGCGGGCATGTTGATGGCAGAAATTATCTTTTCGCGCCTTTTTCAGCCGCCCAGCCAGAAATCTAAACATTCACCGCATTATTTATTTTATGCAAATCCTCTATATTAGATTACCAATGTCCGCAATACTTCTCTGTCCAATGGCGTAATTCCGATAAAAATGCCCCATTCGATGATATTTATGTGCAGCTAAAATTGCAAAAATAAGTCAATTCCAAATGAAAATTTACAGCCATTTAATCTTAACTTAATATCACGGATGAAATATAAATTAAACATGTTGTTGGTATATTTTTGGCAATTTATTCCTGGATTGGCTTTTTTTTTGCCCACCCACTTTCTGCGTCACTCTTCTTGGGGAATTGCGTGAAAGTTATCTTTGAAAAAAAAAATCTACATTTCTTAGTAACTGATTTATTTAACGGAAAAACACGAAAAATGCTGTTTTGATTTTTATATAGAGATTTTTATTCAATTTGCAAAATTTACTGTATTTCTTCATTTTTCTCTTCACACTTGGCTTGAGTCGTTCATAAATCAGTAACACAATGTTTTCGGGATGTGGAGAAGCGTTAGTTTAAATTCTCTGTTCAAAAGTTGTCATCTTATGCAATTTCCCACGATTTGCGTGCGTTGTGTGGAAACTAAGGAGAAAATTGTGAGTAAATTGGATTCTATTTTATTCTTAAATCGTATATAATTCTTGAGAATTTCTCCCGCTGTTCCTGCAGAAAACAATTGATCACATTTTTTTAAATATTCATGTATGATTTGCAATCCGCATTCTGTGAAACTGTGTATTCGTTTCATCCCTGATTATGAAATTCTACCCCAATTGATGAGCAGTGCGACGGATTAGCTTGCATTTCTCGTATTATGTTGACGATTTGCAATGAAAACACTTCACCGAATATCACAGCAATGTTTGCATGACTGCCATTATTTTATGTTGTGTGTGATAAATCGAAATTGAAATTGTTTCCATTCAAGAGATTTGCATCGTTTTTTTTTGTGGACTCATTCGATTATTGGATTGACTTTTTTTCTATTCAACCAATCACAATTAAAAAAAATATGCCACGAAATTACCCACGCTTCTCGTGGATGAAATTTTGTGCAAAATGAAAATTGTGGGTGGGGGAGAGTTGAAAAAATGCGCAGAAATATTTGCTGGCCATCGCGAGAGAGTGCGAGAGAGAGAGAGAGATGATTTCTCTATATTCAATAATCGCCCCAGAGATTTTCGTGGTCATTAATTTTTGAGAGCGTTTCGCCAAATCTATAAAATTCACATAAAAATGTATTTAAAATGCAATTATGTTCCAACCGGCGGGATATTGTTGGGTCAGGAGTGAAAGAAAAAAGCGAATTCCCTCACAAATTATGGAACTACAACTATAAAAGTCTAAAGTGAAATATTAATTTTTGTGTACCATTTGAAAAGCTATGCACTCAACTCCACCCCACAGTCGGCAGAAGTTATAGTTGTATTTCAGAAAAATCATATTTTTAGAGAAGATTGAATTTTGCTCCGCCACCCCTTCCGAAAGCCAGCGTCATGTCAAAGAAAAGGCATCTCAATGTCTACAAGTCGGCGCAACTTTTACGACTCCCTTCGCAGAACACGATCCCCTGGCAGTTGGATAATTTATTGTTTTGTGTTTAATTTGAAATACAATTTATTTGGCGGAAAAGATGGAACCCCCTCTCGAGAGGCCATCATAAAAGATGCACAGCAAGACGACTGATCATTAGCCTTTCTCTGATGGCCATCAAAAAGTTCTCCGCTTGGGAATTTCCTTCAGCGATCAAGGCAAATCACTGAAAACAACCCGACAAAACCCACCCCATATTGTCCCATTGCGTCAACCACAACAAATTAGTGCAATAAAACACAGAAATTCGTCATAGTCAAACAGAGTGAGTCGATTGAAATGTCATGGCGTTGATGTTTCCCTTTTTAAGTGCTGACAATTGTGAATATTCGAATGGAATTTCTTATAAGAACCTCTTGTCTTAACACTCCTTTTAATATACGATAAGATTCGTATTTGAACTGTTTGTTTTTACGGTTTAAACATTTCGGCAAGTAAATTGAAAACGCTTCTTTGATAAAAATATATATTTTAGATTTTCCTGAAATGTTTTTAGACGCTGAATGAATATATTTGTCGTACCTTTTAATTTTTTCACTTGAAAACTCTTTAAAAAAAATTTCATATAAACTATGAAGAGTTGATTTTTAAAAATCGTGTCGATAAAACGAACCCAAACACGATTAAATATCGATTTTGAAGAGTAATATTTTCATTGTTACTGTTCATTTGGCAATATTTCAGTCAATAATTCTCATAAATACCAATGAAATCAATTGGAACATTCACAAAGAAATGATTACAGAGCAATATTAGCAGTTTTATGAACCATTAGAAGGAGTTTGAGATGATTTTGGCAAAATTCTAAGCGATATTAATGCTAATTTTTCAATTTGTCTGCTTGTAAAATAACAATTTTGCCTTCCATTGTTTTTGATTCACTCGTCGACTTACCGTAGTTTGATAAGGTCTCTCTTTCATATTATAAAAGAGGCTTCAAAATATGTTACACAAACCAAACTTCTTCTCCAACCAAAAAAAGCCAACGTATTCTGATTTCATCATTTATTACATCTCTTCAAACTTAACATCAATATCTATTTTTGTAACTGTTGCGTTCGTGACGCTGGTCGTATTTGTCTGATCTTCTACCGTTCTCTTTATCCCCCACTGAATGCTTCCTGTGACGCGTCCTTGGTCTTCGGTGTCGCGCTCGCCGTTTCGGGCTATCCGAGAGTCTTGAAGAGTCTGGATTGGCTTCCGGGGTTGATACTGGGCGGATTTCTTTGCTTTCCCGTGTCGGAGCCGAATTGTTGGGCACTGCGAAGCGCTGATAAACCGCCAGAGACCACGGATCGAGCGTCTTGAGGACTTCTGTGAGGCTGGGAGACTGTCTCGGCTGAGCAGCCTCCCGAGATGATCCCGAAGGTCTTGAGCTCATACAGCAGAAGGTCTGGTCTTTCACTACTGGGAAAAACTCTGGCCACTTCTTGCCTTCGCCTGCCGAAGATGATTCTCCAGCCGCTATTAATACATCCCAGCCGAGTGTTGTGTTGCCAAATTATTGAGTTAACTATAAAATGTCGATATTGTGCGAAATTTACGTGATCAATCAAATCAGATTAAAATTGCGCTTTATTCTCTCCACCGAATTAATATTACAGCGCGCCTGACAATGTTTGTCATTTCAATTAACGCATCCTGTGGAAACATGTTTTTATTTTGCACATCTATTCCCCCTCCTCCTCCTCCTGTGTACGTTATTAATAAAACCCACCTCTGGACCTCATAAACGGCTAAATGGGTGACAAAAAGCATCAAATGCACACTCCAAATGATGTCCATTGGGACCAAAAGTTGACCACACAAGAAACGCTTCAGCCGCACAAAAACCCAATGTTTGCCCCAATTCATCGCTAATTTGGCGTTATGAATGCCCCAATGGTGGGCAAGAGTTTGGAGTGGCTGAGGTGAAATTATGAAATGTCACGTCACACAATTCATTGCAGTTTTCGGCTTCTTAATCGATTCTTTCAGTTTCGAGGCAATAAAAGTTAACTGCACACGTTCTGCAATTCCATCTCGTTCACACTTTGTGAACTGGAGCCAATAAGCAATATTTTACAGGCCGTACAAGAAATTCATTCAACACTAATAAATAAATTTTAATATGTTTAGTGAATTGAATATTTGCAGGTAATTTGTAGAAATTGAGCTGCAGTTTTTATTTATTTTTTATAAATTGCTGTGAAACACATCTGCCTTTTTTCAATGGCTCACAAGCTTTTCGGATGACTTGACCTGAAGGAATTATTTATGAAAATGTGCAAATAATGGAGGACTTTTCGGCATTGTCTGCCATGATATCATCTCTTGATATTATCATATCGAAATTCAAGAAATTCTACCCACTCTTCAGTCGAACTCAACTTGTAATTTATTTGCATCAATAATGAGCCCTTTGCTGAGGAATCACATTCTTTCTGCGCGTCTCCAACTGCGTGGCAGTGGCCGAAAGGTGGAGAATAAATTTGCTGGCCACTTCCTCAAAGTGCCCTCTCATATTTCTCTTAATGGTCTCCAGGCTGATTCTCAAACCCATCCCGGCCAATCTCATGCTGGATGATGGTGAAAATAAAAAAGATATACTTTTGTGCCGGAGCAATAAAAGATTGTGAGCTGTTCACATGCTACAAAATGCATAATGCAATTCTCTGGTGGTGCATTAGAAATTTCAGAGGCGCTCCTGCCTTGAACTTTATGCACTTATTATTAATTAAGTTAATTTAATTAACAACTACGTTAATGCATATTTGAAGTGGACGTAAAATGTGCTCGAGTGGGAATTCCATAAAATGGGAAAATTGCAGGGCAGATGTTGGCGGATAGTAAAAACTTTTGAATATGTATCACAAATGGCATTGTCATGAGAAGACAATCCACTTGCATGGATCAGGCAGCGCTGCCCATTGGGGATATCGACGAGGGAGAGAGCGAGAGAGAGAGAGAGAGAGCGAGGTGGGCTCCAGATGTTGGCCGCGCGGCATTTAGTGCTTAAAATTCAATTGAAATTTCAATCATCTTAGCGCGACGCCCGTGAATTGCCGCTGCAATTGTTGTGCGGTCGAAATGCACTTCCACATTGCAGCACATAATCCTCCAATAAGCTCTTTTACGGGCGATAGACGGCGGAGGACTTGGCACAAGAGATCCTACAATTTTACGACTGCCCATAAAATATTTTACCTTTATGGGTTGCATGCGATTTAAGTTTGATTGCAACTTTAGTAGATCAGCTTTTTTTGCTCGGGCTCTGCGATGGCTCAAAAGGGGGGCGCGCGAGGGCCCTTCGCACAATGAGGTGGAGAATTTAATAAAATTTATTGTGGCCATGCTCGGGACTCTCAGAGTCAATTCGCCGCGATAACATGTAATATGTTAATGGAAGGTGAGCATTGTAAATCAATTACAACCTCAAGCTACGCCACACCAACAATCAGCGTGTTCGAGGGACTTCTTGTTAACCAAAAATTGAACAATTTAGCAGAGACTGCGGCGGTGTACACCCTTTCGTCGACCTGTTTCCATTTCTGGGGGGACAGAAAGGCCCCGTCGAGATGCTTGATTGCGATTGCGAGTGCCGAACTCATTGAAATCAATACCATTTGAAGAATATTTACCAATAAGGAGATCCTTATTGGCATTGCCCATTGATAGATATCAGTAGTTGTGCTTATCTCTTGTGGTTCTGTTAAACTTCTCTGCGGTTTTCTGGATTTTGCCAAGGCAATTGCTCATAGGAATGTCAAGATCATTTCTACCCAAATCTTGTAATATTCGTCGTTAAATCTTGCGACTCAGTCGGATGCAGAAGAAGCAAAAACTTACGTCATAAACTAAAATTTTGTCATATTAATGAATCTCCTGAATTTCTGATCTCGTGATTGTCAATGTTAAATTTATGACATTGCCAAAGTCATTCGTTTTACCATCGAATTGAGCTTTTAAATAACTTTTATGGCTTCAAATTAAAACATGTCTGCGTCCAGCCACCTGACTCGGACCACCTTGTGCTTTTCTGCATCTCTCAACTCCGCCCCGTACGCACAATTAAATCGGCTTTAATACAAATGTCCGACACAATATCATCGTCAATCTCTACTTTGGAACATTAACTGGCGAATCTGCATCATCGTTAAATATAAATTTAAATTCCCAGGCGGCTCTGGGATGCGCCGCACTTCGTCCCTCGGCCGCGGCTGAGACTTGTTTTGCAAAAATATGCAATAAATTGAAAAATGCTCCGCATTGCAAGAAAATGTGCAGGGATCTTCCAGCGCACACATAATAAATTTTTACGACATTAAAAATCTCTTATTTTGAATGTCTCTCGATTGCTAATCTGCTCACTTTTACGACAAGCCCCCGAGGCACAATCACTCTCACCCAGGCATTTTGGGGTGGCGGGCGAGGCGCACTTTGGCGTCTCCGGAGCATCGCTGAGCGCGCGATCGTTAAATTTAAGTCTCCTTGATTCATGATGCATTTGGACTTGTTAGGAATTTTCCTCCCCGCGCCCCGCCGATCATTTTATGTGCCACCGCATCTCAAAATATACCTTCGCCTTGACCGGCTCGTTACCTCAAGAGTGGGCCGCGGGGCGGCGGAGATTAAGGGGACACAAATCATCTGGCGAGTCAACAATTTGTCCAGACGCTCTTCAGCATCAGTGGCCATAAATATGGCCCACGAGCGAGACGATTTCTGCGGTGTCGGCAGAAAGGATCGGTGATCGTCAAAAATGCTATAAAATTCACAACTATTCGCTATTGCCCACAAATCCGGCCATAGATCGGATTTCTGCACTCTGACCGAGTCTAAACAACCGAAAGGCAAATCGATGCGAGCAAATTCTGCTGGAATGGCAAAAGTGGGAGTCACGATTAGAGATTTGCAGCAAAATATGATCTGCTTCACTTGTTTATGATTTACCTAAAAGTAAAACATACTACAGAGATGAAATATGTATTCAAAATAGAAGAGAAAACATAGAGTGTTGATAAGGATCTCAAGAAACTTGATATAAAACTAATAAACATAAGAACTGAATGATAAAAATCCACCAAGGAAATGATTCATTGAGAGATTCATTCATGTAAACTATATATTGGGCTGAGATCATTCAAGGCATCATGCTCTAAATCAAGGGGGAGATAGTGTGGTCAGAAAATGTGTACAAGCTCGACGAAGTATTACGAAGTGAATGTGTTCAAGAAATTGCAATATTCAGCTCATTTCTTAGAATTTCCATTGATTACTATTCTTTTAGGAATCAATTCTTATTCAGAATTGATCTTTGACATTTATTTTCTAGGTTATGTGAGGTTTTTAGGATTAATCAAAAGCTCAAAATAGAAATTATTCTGCTGTAAATGAATTTATTTTCACTTCTTGATAGAATTGCACATTTGTATTCAACGTAAATCAAGATTCTGCAAATTGAGTGATAGAAAACGGGTTCAACTCAAACATAACCTCAATTTTGTTGACTTAACAAGTGCAATTTTGAGCTAGAAAGATTCTTGTTAAGTTATTCAAAGTTTATAGTTAAGTAATCAAAGAGAAACTCCTGAGAAGTCTCAGGAAGTGATGTACAGACGTCGCCATAATATCTCCCCCTTACTTTAAATTACAGAAGGCAAAGCTTCCAAATCTACATTTGCCAGCCAAGTAAGCTGCCTAAGAAGCTCACTGGGAGCTTTGGACATACAATTTCGTAGCTTTTCGCCATGGCTTTCGAGGATTGTTAATTCAATTTCGGTAATTCTTTGATGTTAAAACTTTTGACAAAGTTAATGTCTCTAATTTCTATCTGCGAATGACAATTCATCTCAATGGACTGTGATTTACGATGATCCATCGAGATTCCTCCAAGATTCCTCCCTGTTTTCCCCATATTCACGCTCAGCGCCAACACTCTTATTTGCCAAGAGACTTTTGCAATAATATTCAGCAAATGCCACTCAACTTTATTTGCCGGAGATGAAATATCGCCCTTCATCCAAAGATATTTATACAGTCTCTCATTCTAATGGCAAAGCTGTTGGAGAGGTTTTTTTCTCGTCGCGTTCAAAGGCAAAATAAGCATTTTCTGAGTGGAAAAACTCTCAGAGAGGTTTAAATGTCACTGCATTGTAGCTAATTAAGATGAATTTGTATATTTATTTGCCTTCGTCACTACAACTATCTGACCAATCATTAGTTATCAATAGCTTTTGCGACGCAAATTTCGTAGTGCTTTTATTATTACGCGGATTAATACGCTGAGAATGCTAAACAGAAGTTTTTCATCTCTGGTGGAAAACACTTAAAATACCCGCGAGAATCAATGAAATTTGGCGATCGCTAAATGAAGCTTGGGATTATGATGAAGCACAAATTCGGGAATTAAATAAAAAAGATTAATGTCTTGCGAGAATGAAGTCGAGATTGTTAAGCACGAAACGTTCGCATTTTGGGCGATTTTGCTGCTCATCATTTTTTTCTGCCCACTGAACGGCTATCAATCAAATGCGCCAAAGAAAATGGCATAAAAAGTCAAGATGCAAAAGGTACAAAAATGCTAATTGCACATTGAAGGGGAAGGCAACGTGTGAGCGCGAAATAAAGAGCAATAAAGTTGAGAATGAATTTGAAATATTAAAATACACAAAATGTATACAGGAGGAAAATTAATTACACGCATTCAGATGTCGAGTGTATAATTCTGTGTGGACTCAATCGTGTTTGTGTGCTGTGAGAAGTCAGTCATGTGGTTTTAGCGTTCTCTCTGCAAACATCCCAGAAAAAGCTTCCACATGTGAAAATCGCTCCACAACCAACACATCTATTGACTCCCATTTTCCACTGCTGCGTTTTTTTTCCCCCTCAAGTGCAGTGCAATTGAAATTATCGCGACTTCGCCTCACTGATAGTGGCCAGACTTATCGCCTGTGCCAAGAGATTATCACCGAGAGAGGAGGCTTTTTTTCAGTCCATGTCAAACACTCACTGGATTGTCACACTATATTAAATTAATTTGCTGAATCCACTTCCTGGTGGTGGACTTACACAGCAAATATTGGGTTCGCCTATCGCACGAGAGTGTTTAAGACAATTCTACTCAACGTTTTTATTGTTCTCCCAGGCGTAGAATTGCACGTTATGCAATTGTCTGTCATGGACTTTATCACAGAATCTCTGTATTGGCAATAATTGCCTAGAGAAGACGATAAAAATTGTGAATGAAGATTGTTTATTAATCAGTTATTACTGGTCACAGGCAATAAAAGTTCTACAAGATTGCAATATTGAGATGCTATTTCAAATTCAACACTAATAACATGCTTAGGAGCAATTAGTCGTTCACAGGATTGACTTTTATGGCATTTCAAGTAACACTTTATCAATTTAACCCTTTATCGACTGTCATGATATGAATTTTTGTATGTTTTTTTTGTAAGAAATCTTGCCAATAATTAATTGACCAGAAGAGGACAAAACTCATAAGAAAATTGAAAAATCTCTATTAGAAACTCTAAAACTATCTGCTAAAGAGTCTAGAAAAATATTCAGCTGGACAATTAAGTGATTTTGTCGTCCATTTCTTTGCAGATGCTCCAATTTCCATTGTCGATTAGGACTGCAGGACATCGTGACAAATTTATTTACGAACCGAACGACGGACTTCTGATTGGAATCCAAATCAGCACAAGGAAGACAATTAAGCCATGAAAATGCAGCAGAGGAGTAAATCTCAGAATCCTTCCACGGACAGCGCCACAAATGCAGTTGGTCTTCATTAGCGCGAGGAGAAGTTGAATTGTGGGGGTGGAAAAAAATTCTAATGAAGAACCAAAAAGTTGGCCAAAAACAGTGAGAGAAAAAAATATCAATATATTGAGAAACTTTTATTGATGTCAGAGAGAAATATTCGTCCAGAATCCGTCGCAAGTCATCAAGCTCTTATTGTATTCAATGTAAAATTTCGTCTTTTTGTGATGTCGAATCGAGGGAAGTTTTATTGTGATTTAATCTTATTGGGAGTCTTTGAAGTTTAAGTCTATTTTGGGGGAAGACAGAGAGAGATTTGAACCGGGAATGAGAGCGAAGAGAAATTCATACGAGAGCTTTAATTGAACTTTATTTAAATGTATGTTGGAAAATGTATAAGAAATTGTGAACATGAGAAGTTTTCATCTATTTTTTGATACAATCGACTTTTTTTTTGTAAATTCTACAAATTGTTTCCAAAATGAATGCCATCCAAAATTTACTTTTAAAGACAAAACTAATCTCTAAAGGTTTTTAAGGGAGAGCAAATGAGGATTTAAAGCCACTTGCGTGAGATGGAAATTGAGAACAGAGTCAAAATATTTAATAAATGAGAGAAGGATTATATTTAATTACCAAAAAACGCCAACGAATTTATTAATGATATTTCTACTGTATGTTTGTAATAAATATTAATAGTGTTGTGTGATGAAGCTACTGAAGCAACAAATTTTACTATATTATGCTGAAAAAACAGTCCTTTTTTGTAGGCACAGCGAGAGTGGATAAAATTATATGATAATTGAAATTGTTGAATTAAAAATTTAAAGAGGAGATATTGAGCAAAATTGCACACATGGAAAATGCGTAATGCAATTGCGTACCTAATTTAATGTCACACAATCTTTTTTACATGATATTTTTCGAGTTGTCGCTGTATAAAATTGATTTTTTTTTTATCTGTGGAAAAATTCAAAGAGTAAACCCAATATGCATAATGATAAAACACACTTACTGCATAATGTATTTAAAAAAAATATTAAATGTATGTTCTACAAATTAAATAATATACTTGTAGGTGTAATTAACTATGATGATGGCCGTTACAAAAATAATTACATGCTATTACACAAATATAATACATTAACAATTTAAAAAACAAGTCCAGAGCATAAATGGAAGAATGAAAAATTCTGCAATATTTTCACCATCTTCCCTTCGTTCCTGTCTCATTAGTTTTTAGATGAGAGTGAGCTTGTAGGAAAACATTGTCTGCAGAACATGAAAAAAAATATTCAAATAGAGACATTTCTGAATTCAGTAGGAATTTGTGAAGGAAGTCTAAATATAGATTTTAGGCAAAAATGTAAGTTTAGTCATTCTTTCAATTGCGAAAAACTCCAATTTGTGCAATTGGAAAATCCCATTTTCTTGATCTCCACCGCAGTCTAAATGTTTATAAAAACCGCGAGAAGCAAGAAAGCCACTGAGAAAGTGATAAAAAAAAGGGGAAGGAATTGTAATCTTGTAAGGCGAACGACGCCAGTCAAATATAGCTGTTGAACTCAGACATGGTTTCAAAGAATGGCAAAGTGTGAATGAAACACGGCAAGAATACCAGAGAAGAGCTTCGAAAATCTTTGTCCAGTATTTCTTGAGGGTGTTTTCTTGACCGCAAGCGCGCGCGCGCCCTTCGATGCAGTCGCCGAAGGGTTGATAAATCTGTAGAAATTTCTAATCTCTTAAGTGTTTGCAGAAGTAAAAACTGTATGTAATATGTACACAGAGGAATAAAATATCTCCAGAATCAACTTGAATACTTCATTTTATGCGAAACATAAATATATTATGAATAATTTTTCATATTTATTCCGAACAAGGTAAGATTTTCGCACGAAATTCACAGCTTATGGCTCTTAAGTGGCTTATTTATCTCTTATTTCTACAATAAAACTTGTGTGAATTTCGTTCTGTAACGTCTCTTAATTTAAGATACACTGTTGATATTATACAAAATCTTCCGGAAGGCTCTGAATCACTGTTGCACACAGAGAAGACCGAGTTTAATCTTCGCCTTCGTCTTGATCACTTCATCCCGGATCACATCACTGTGCTTCGTGAGGACGCGGATGCGGAAGTCCACGAACTTCAGCGCCTCCTCGAGAGAGAACTCCACGTAGTGATTCATGCCCACGTTCACGAGGATCTTCTCGGTGTCCTGCACTCTGGCCTGCACGAACACGTTGGCGCCGATGTTGACCTGCGTCTTGAAGCCCGTCCTGAGATCACTCTCGATGACCACAACAGTCGCCTTCAGCTGCTGATACTCCGAGATTTCCGCGTTGATTCTCTGCAATTGCCGCTCGTACGTCTCCAAATCCTGCATCAGCTGCGAGTGCAGCTCCTCCAGTTTCGCCAGTGTGAGAGCCATGCTGGAAAAGTGAGGAAAATCACGAGGATTTGAGTGATTTCAAGGAGCAAAATAAACTCACGTGCGATTTGTTTGTTATTATTTCCAGTCTCAGCTGTCAAACCGAGTTCCACACATTCTATCCGTGACCAGAATCACTGCGCGTGGAAGAGAATAGCAAAGACACAAAGTGTCCATGTGTAGAAACTGGAAAATCCCATCTCCGCTCCTCTCTTAAAATCAAGAGATGATGTTTTAAATTCAAACTCATCCATTTCTATTTCAGTTTTCACTCGCAACCCTTTTATTATCCCTCTTATGAAATAACTCTCGGACGAAAGTTGCCAAAATCCTTCTTCGCACCCTGCAGCAACATGACTCCGCGTGTCTTGAATGCCACGAGGTCTTCCGGAACGTTGACGGCCTGGAGCTGTCCTTGGACTTCTCCAGCGGCTCCTGATCCAGAAATCGTTCCAGCCACGTTTCCGGCCACGCTCTCGACCTCCTCCAGAATGACAGGGACGACAACATCTCCAACCGTCTTGAGAATCTCCACGATGGTCTTGATCTTGCCGATGTCCGGAATGAAGACTTTGGCCGTTGGGCTGTCTTCGTCAGCGCCAAGCGTCCGGCTTTCGCCCTCGGTGGACTCCAGGGAGGGAATTGGCTCCTCTTCCTCCGACGAGGAGCTGTCCGACACAGGCATAGAGTCCGGAGCCGCAGATTCGAGCGCCAGAATCCATCGGGCCACAGATAAATCAGCGTCCTGTCAAGCACAAAGCATAAATATGCGACGGAGATTTCTCGGGAAAAATTCTTACACTGGCAACTTGTGGCTGTCCGAGAGCGACGCTGATGATGAGGGTGATGAGCCAGCAGCGCGTCTGCATCTTCCTGGAACGCCTCGATCGTGTCACTGATGCAAAATACCAGGAAGTGCAGCGACGAGTGGTGTTTTATAGCGAAAATGCATCGCGAGGGCGCAAATTTGCGGCACGATGCAATTTTTGATGGGGAAAATTGCCAGTGGAAATTACCAGAGACACTCAAAAGAGCTCAGGAAAAATTGCCTTTGAAATGCGATTAATGACGATAATTCCGGGTGAATGCAATCATGGCGACACGAAGTCAATTTCTTCTCAAAAAGAGGCAAAGCAGCGATAAAAATCAAGTCCTCAATGTCTTCAATAATCATTTTTATCTTTTCGCCAATAAAGATGTTCTTGTCAATTGATTGAATGACATTTCAATGAGTAAAACATTGGGAATAATTGGGCGGGGCGTAGAAATGGGCGGAGTTTTCCACAATTTCTTTTCTATAAAACACCTTTCAATGACCACAATTTCACGATTAACGAGGAAAATGCCGGAGAATGAGCATTAAATAGTCTCACAGAGAATTTCAGGAAACATTTTAATACTACCTGTGGATTTGAGGCGCAAATAGCAGCAGAAATCACTCTCCTGCCACGTCCTGCAGTGAATGCGGCGCGAATTGCAATTAAGCAGCATTAATCCACGATGATTCATGATCTTGATCGTGAGGCATTTGAATTTCACGGACTCATGAATTTTGCCAAGTCGCTCAGCAACATTGTATTGGCGAATAGTGTTCGCCTTCCACAATCTTACGTGCTCTAGATCCTCAGCAAGAATGGCCACAGAGATCTCGTCTGTCACATCGTCAGAGACAAATTAGTGTGAATAGACCGAGAGTCGCGCTGTGAAGGATTTTTTCTCGAGCCTCAAATTATGACTTGGCACTAATTTTCACAAGGAGGCTCAGTTGGAGCGGCATTTTGCGGAAATGCAAGTTTCATTGAAGACTTCTCGTATGGAGATTTATTGGAGCTGTGCCAGTTTTAACACTGGAGAGGTTTTGGGTACAAAATTTTCGTGCATAATTCTGCAACGTTATTATTTTAAAGTTGCTCTATTTTTTTGGAAAATACAGCGTCGTTCGATTGACGGCTTATTTATATGAAACACTGTAAATGTTTGAGTGTTTGTATGAAGAAATATGCGAAAACTGTTAAAGAGAGCTATTTTAGGCAAGGATAATTATTATTCACTAAAAATAAAGTATAAATAGACATTATTTACTGAAAAATATGCAATATTCGCTCAATAATACTGAATTTGTGGCTTTGCTTATTCAGGGGTCTGAAAACTACTAATTTTTAAGCAGATGAATTCAATTTCTCGCCAGAATTCATGTTATGACTTCTAACAATTCTCCTTTTTCCATTAAATAGGGCAATTTTAGCATAATCCGTTGCTGCTTTTCTAGGAAATTTAATGGTTTTACCCCGTGAATCACAGTAGGGCTTCAAATTCCCTGACAAGCGAAGAAACCAGCGGAACTTTTCGTATTATGGGGCTTCCAGTTGCCTCAATTGCCGACCCTTTGGCCCCGAAACACGTGTCTGTGATGGGGAAAGTGGGGAAGCCCCAGCTCAGCATCCTCCACGTGTGGCGGAAGCGCGAGGACGACCGCGAAATCGATTTGGCTGGCAAATAAAATTGGCAGAAATGTATTCAGGAGTCAGCATCGTTTGCACGTTCCGCCGCTTGACGAGAGGACGCGTCGAGGGTTTTGGGTTCTCCTTGTTGGCATTCACTTAAATTACATGAATCATAATTGAAATTCTCCGCGAGGCGGTGTGAGAGGGTTGCGGCGCGAATTGTTGCGTCGCGAGACAACTTGCCTGTCAACCCGAAGGGTGGCTGAAGTGGCTGTGAGCTTATTCACTTCCTCCCATCTGAGAATTCGAGCATTTCCCTGCTCTTCGCCTCCATTCCAGCTCCTCGGTGTGTGTGTGTGTGTGTTTTTTCGCCGTCCCGAGAGCTTCTCGCTCTCGAATATTTATTTTCCACCCTCGCCCGCCGCCGCCCCACCCAAACTACCGCCCTGAGAGTGCTCGGCAAAGTGGGAAGATAGGACGTGATCGACAAGAGCTGGCAATAGGAAAATGCTTCGGATGAATAAACGCTGTGGGCCCTCAATTTCCATCATAAAGCATCCTCCCGATGCTCTCTCCTTTGGGTGTGTTTTCCACGCTTAAAAATTGTCTGCAAAGTCAAGTTTCGCCTCCTTTCCCTCACCGAGGGGTGAATAATTCAATCTGCATTGCTTTTCCCGATTCACCCCTTAAAAATCTTGGGTGAAACACAATTAAGATGTTAGAGTTCGTAGAGTTACATAGCGATTTCCTAGTTTTTACGAATTGAAATCTGTAATGTTGCAACGAATCCTTGAGCAGTTTTAGTTTCGTAATATTTCGGTGCACAGTAATTTTGGCAGAATTGAAATAATTTCTTCTGATAAAAAATGAATGAATTTTGATGCAATTTCCAGATTTATTTCTACTGAATTCTTATTTATAAATCAATGGAAATGCGCAAGAATAGAAATAAAATATTTCCTGGGTAGAAAGTGCACTTTGAAATGGATAAATGCATTTGCTCTCTCTCTCTCTGACAATTGACATTTTTCACATGTGAAAATATTCAAATTCGTCTTTTTCCAGCCAAGGACTTGCTGCGCACCCCTCGGCGGCGACAATATTTCCGTGAGACACTCAGTGGAGATGAAAGCACGAGAGGGTGGTGAAAATCAAAGGAAAATTCTCACTTGGGGGCGGGAAGCCGTTTGGGAAATTCGATTTGGCAGAATTTGTGAGAGACTGAAAATTATTCTTTTATTAGCAAATTCACGCTTTATTGAATTCGGAATGAGATTATGTGATGGTGATTTTTCGATATGAGAAAAGAAACTATTGAGTCTTCATCTTCTGCTCGAGCTTCTTTTGCTTCTTCGCCTCCTTCTTCTGACGTATCTGCTCGATTTCCATGTGCTTCATGTAGGCCAGAAAGCTGCTCCAGATCATGCTGGAAAGAGGCAAGGGAGATAGAGAGATGGCGTGCGAGGGAGAGGAATTAGTATGACGGCGCAGAGTACCTGAAGAAGCTGACGAAAACTACTTGGTTGCGCTGCGGCACAATGGTGAAATTGACGGTCTGCACACATGGCCAGAAGACAGCGCCGACTTTGTAGGTGTCGAAGAACTTCTCCTTCACCTCCAGCCGCGCCTCGTGCGTCGTCTTGCCCTCCATCAGGCTCATGACGAAGAGGAAGGTGGTTATCATGAGCGGATCGTACGTCACCTGCTCCACCAGCGCCTTCGTCAGCGAGGTGCCCAAGTTGCGCCTGGGCCAGGTCTTGTTGGCGAAGCGCATCCACACGTACAGCGTGGGTCCGATGACGAAGGTGCCGAAGAGGCCCATGCGGAAGCACTTTCCCCAGTCGTAGGTGCTAAAGTTCTTGCCCTCGATGGTCTGCTGGATGAGGCTGCCGCAGGGCCAGAGCACGGAGTACGAGGTCATGCCACGGATGATCTTGTACCTGGAAATCACGCGGAACATTCTGGATATTTGGCCGCCGGAGCGACAGCATCAATCACTCTCGCTTGAGTCCTGCAAAGCGGAGAACGTGAAAGTTTTAGTGAGGAGCTTTGGTGAGCTTCTCCAACGTTGCAGTGGGAACTTTGCACATGAGTGTGCTTCAAGATATGTCAGGGTTAATTGTAGAAAAATTCAAGGGGGAGATTATATGGTAGGAAATGATGTACAGCTCAACGGAAGAAGTGAAAGTATCCGAAGAATTATAATATTCATTTCCTGTTTGCTTCTTTTACTGATAAAATTATCCCATAATTCTGTGAATTTCTTTTGACATTTCACGTAGAAACAATCAATAAAATCTTTTTTTTGATGTTACGTGATGAATTTAGTGAATAATTCGCATTATAGAACATCAATTCTTATGCTGAAGTCGGAAAGATCGACAGTCATTCGCATAATTAAACATATGAAAGCAATAATCATTGTTATTCTGATCCTTGGAAGCCAAGAAAACCTTTAAATTGTGTTAAGGTTGAACATAACCTCAAAAATAGTCATTTACGCCTGGAAAATTGTTATTTAGAAAACTTTTTAAGCAATTTGACTCTGAATCAGCAATTTTCAGTTCGTTGGTAAATGATAATAGATGATTTTGTGATGTGAAATGCTTTCAAATAAAGGCTTTTAGATCTCTTAGTTTAAATTTTATGTGCTGAAAGTGATTCGAATGGTGTACAGATTTAAAACATATTATCTTCCCCTTGGAAAAATGTTGTGTAATCCGTGAAATGGACAAATCGATGCTGAACTTGCTTTTCCTGCCGCGGTTTTTGGCCTTGTACGAAGATCAGAAGGAAGAGCCACAACTCTTCCGAATGAAATTGCTTGATATGCGGTGGAAAAATTAAAATTATTTTCTACTTTAATCATTAAATTATCGTGTCTAATTTCACGTAATTAGAAAGTCGGTGCGCGATAAGCGAAATACGGCGCTTCATGATGCCCCGAAGGACTCTGTGTTGCTCTGCAGGGACGCGACAGAGAGTCTCCAAATGCGAGAAAAAGAGACTAGAATTGAATGAACCCCTTCTTAATTATAGAATGTAAATGGGGACGCCGAGAGGCTGCCAAGGAACGCGCTTCATTTGCGTCATCGAAGGGCGAGGGTTGAAGGTATTGTGGGCGCCCCGGCGTCTATTATTTATGAATGAGCATTAAAACTCTGCAGTGGAATCTCCGTCGTAATCCCAGGGAAAATGGGACCAAGAGTTTTGAGGCTGTGTTTTTTTGCCTCTTTAGCAAATGCGAGGGTGGAAAAGTCGCCAACATTGTCATTCATGGGTTTGAGGGGCATTTTTTCGTCACGATTTAATTATGAAGCATTCGCCATTTCTCACCCATTTAGCCTCGAATGATAATTCAATGCTCGCGGAAATGTCTTTCCTGTTTGTCCCTGGAAAATGTGCACGACTCTTCCTGCATCACTGAAAGCTCCTTTTCATGTCCTCTTCAAATTCTGTCGTTAATTATTTTCCATTTCCGTCCGCTCAAGTGAAAAGAAATGGAAATTTCAGACGTCATGTCACATCAAAATAAAAAAAAACTCTCATTTTGTGGCAGATTTCAACGACACCGCAGAGAATCAAAAGTTTCTTCGTCAACTTCTGCGTTATTTCAATTTAAATCACTCGAAATGTTCGCCTCAAAGTAACTCCTCACCTTCAAGTTCACATTGACAATGTCTGAAGGGGTGGAAAGCAGCAGGAAAAATCCCGGAACACTCGCTCGTTCCACCAGTCGAGCATTGAGTCGTGAGATATGAAAGAAAGTTCAGCATTTCCCAAAGTTTCCCGGCAACTAATTGCAGCAAGACGGTTTGCTGTCGAGCACGAAAGAACAATTGTAGCCGTTTGTAATTAAAATTGCAGGGCAAACTCCTGCCCAGAGTGTCTCGGAGGAGAGCGTCTCAGCGGGTGGAATTTGCGTGCAGCGAAATTGCTTCGCCTCTATTTTAATCATACATTTCTGCTCTAAAAATTCCACCCAACTGGGCACGGGCTCTCCATCACTGTCTGTTATCACTAGTCACCACAGTGGAGCATAAAATTGCATCCCACCCTGGCGGGGCCGACGGGGAGGGGGTGATAAAAAAGGACTTTCCAACCCACATTTGGTGCGCCTCCAAGAGCATCACTTTTCCGGTGCCAGAAAATTTTACGAGCACATACACGAGGGGATTTAATCATGAATGGAATATTAAATCCGGCATATAATTCGCTCTTTTTTCTCGGGGCTCAACCCTCGGCTGTATCGCCATCATCAGCGACAGCACTTTGTCGTCATTAAATTCGTCGACGGCATCATTGTGTACTTTGTGTGTCACATCCTAATGTGCTTCAGCGGAGATAAAAGAAATATCTCATATTATTATTGTTGGCAGTTTTTTCTCTGCCCTCATCGCAACTCTGCTGAATCACTGCCCGTTCGCCCGGCTCTTTTGAATTTCAACAAGAATTTCGTGATTTTTCAGCCAAATGCAAGATAAACTATCTTCCCAGCTGATGTCACAGTTATTTTTGCGTGTGTTGAGAGACAATATTGATATTTAAAGGGGGAAATCTATATTATTTTCTCATCATTATCATTTCAATAGCGAGATTTTTTTTTAAATAATTAATAATAGTTAAGAGGAGCGACAGAATCGTCTGATTTTTATAGTTTCAGTATGAAAATTGCTTTGAAAAATTCTGATCAAATTGTGAGGTTAAAAATAAGACTAAAAAACCCTTCTCTGGCAAATTTTACTCATTTGAAGCCTGGAAAATGAGAATTTATAGAGAATATCACAGTTTTTAGTAGATTATGAGGTTGATTTTGTCACTTTGAAGTACAAACTGCGAAAATAACTAAGCAATGAAACATGATTCTAAACTAAAATGATATTTTTGAAGGTTATTATTGACTTTTCAGCTCTTTCCCTCTTTTGAAGTTTAGTCGATCTGAAGTTTTTCTCAATACAAATGCTCAATTTTGTCAAGAAATTTCTCAGATTAAACATAAATTTCATCAAATAACCTAGAAAAGCAATAAAAATTAATTTTTCTAGGCCTTATAATATAGAAAATGCCTCAATTTGTTGAAACAGAAGCTTTTGCAGTGAAAATGTTCAAAATATTTCGCCACTTCCAATTCTTAACACTTCCGCAAAAGCTGTACACCAATTCCGACCATAATATCTGCCCCTTGGTCGTCAGTTCTTAAGGTAAGAAGGGTAAGAATTGTAAGCTTGCAGGAGAGAAATTTAGGGCTTCCAATAAGCTGATTGGCCGACTGTCTATGTATCTATTTGCGTACAATGCTCAATTCGTGTAGCGAAAATCATGTGTGACGCTAAAGCCTCCTCTTGGCCGTCAAGGTCGGGCAATGTTTAAAATCCACAATAACGGCCAGTCGAGAATAGGTTTGCATAATTTGCTGAAGAGCCTCAGCGCGATGGCACTTGAGAAATGGAAATTCGGCAGTATAGAACACACGCTCGATAAGTATCGTGCCGAAGAGAAGTGAACAAAGGCGAATGGGAATTGCTTGAGGAATACTTCTTATTTATTTATTCAGACACACGAAGAGTTGTCTGGAAACTCTTGCTTTCCATTTATAATGGGTTAAACTCCGGGACGAGCTGCGCTGCTCTGATGTATTATGACTGACACGGGCGCACGCGGTAATGGATTTCCACTCACTCCCTCATCTTCCATGTGCTAATTGTGATGAAACAATGTCAGAGAAGTGAAGTCTTGTCGCCTCTGCTAGAACTCTTCCCCGGGCACGAGAGCGTCTTCGTCTGGTTGGAGAGTCATTAAAAAGCCATTTGAAGCATGTTCGATGGCCCAAACAGCTCTCAACGATTTGTCTATCGAGTGGCTGAGGCGCGTCTGTCGATCTGTGAGAATTCCCATCGCGATGAGACGTCGAGAAGGAATGGCCACGAGAGAGCCTAGATGATTTGAAATTGAGAACATCTCACACCCCAGATCAATTTGTAATTTAAAAGACAGCCAGAAATCACGTAAAAGATTGATGGGAGTTTTATTTTACAAAAATAGTTCTTTGCATGCATTCTCTTGTGGTTTCGCAATATCAAATACAAATTGTGAATTGTGGAGGAAATTGAAACTCGAAGGCGAAGTAATCCCTTTTCCATTTCGTATAGCTTTCAAGCACTTCGATGTTTGTCTTTTGATCGGTTTGTCGTCACTGCAGAACTTCCACACTTTATGGTTATGTGGGTGCCAGAGTCAAAAGGGAGACGAGGACTATTTTTTCCCCATTTAAATCAATCTACAGGAGATTTTGTACATTAAATAGCGCCCTTCCTTGGCTCATCCTCGGAGAGAAATCACCCCGAAACGGTGTGTTTGGTGTGAGTTGAGGCACTTTGAAACATTTTAATTTCTTATCTCCCCAAAGAGGATCACAAATGAAGTCTCTTCTGAGTCCATTAAGTTCTTTTTAGATTGAAGTGGTCATCAGGATTAAGTTCATTTTGAAATATTAAGAGGAACTGAAGCTGTGCGACGGTAGAAATCCCATTGCCGCCGTCACTGAATCAATATAATTGCCGAGGGGCGGGTCGAGGGGCTGGGGCAAGTAATTAAAAGGGCAGAAGAGTCTCTCGGGAGTCCTCTGTCTGCAGATAGAAATGCCACGGGTGTGTAATTGAAGAATGTATTAAAAATCTTGATCACTCTTCCACTTTAATTCACCGGGCGAGGTTTTAATGATAATATTTCCATTCCATTATTGATGCCTCTAATCCACGGGCGCTGCTCATACGCCAGCGGAAGTCCAGGGGAAAAAAAGGTGCACGAGGAGCCCTTTGGATTTAAATTGCACTAATTAGTGCCATGGAAGCGTGAATCCTTAACATGAATGGGAGTCCCTTTCCCAACGCGGGGGGTTGAGTGAGATTTATTCTCTCTCACATGCCATATATAAAGTGAATTATGCAGGCTCGGAAACGTGCATAAAGCACGCAGAATTTCAACCCTCTTCTCCGCCCCTTTGCATGCCAACTGAATATCAACATATCGTGTGAGGAGAGTCAGGCAACATTTCTGCTGAACACCTTATTTGCAATCCCGCTGAATTCGGTTGTACTTCCCAACAGGGAAGATTCCATCCTCAATTACAGACGAATGGCAGAAATGACGAAGCGCAAGTGTTCAGCAATGGCACGAATTGCAGTGAAATTACGTTGGACTCTTGATTGACATGGCATTGCATGTATGGTGTATTTGAACAAGAAATTGTCAATTGTTCTGTGTAATTTATCTCCGAGGAATCTAATGGTTCATTGAAGGACTTGAAAATGAGTTTTTAGAAGCGGAAACAAAACATTCCCACATGATTTTAAACCTTCTTACAATGTAATTACAAGACGAATTTAAAAAAAAAAAACTGTGATGAATTCTTAAACGAAATTGATAGAATTTCGACACTGTAAAGTGACTCCAAAGGCGCGTCTTTGGCGTGTTAATTCAGAACTCCAGAGACATTTATAACTCAACGCCGTGAGTGAAACGAAGTCTATATTGAATTTCTGGATTTCTAATTAGGCGGTGCTCCATCATTTCCTCCCCTGCACTGTGCCTCTCTTCCCGTGCGCTTGGAAACCGTGAAAGGGGGAGAATGTCGACATCAGCCAGCTCTTCTAATAGATCAAATGAGATTTGTTATTCCTCAATATATCACATCTCTATGGTGAGTGTAATCTCATGCGTTACAATGAGTTGTGGCGTGGGGGAGAAACTGTGAGAATTCCCTCGTGGCTGAATATAAATTTGATATGTCGTCCCCTTAATTGATCGTCTCTAATAAAATCCCAATTGCAGGGGAAGCGCCCTCCCGGGGGGGACCCTCCGTTTAAATTTCACTCGACCAAGAAATTACATACATTAGGGGGTCCGCCGGGTGGGAGGCGCCCCACAAATAATTCTACACTCTATTTATAATTGCTTTCAATCCCTCAACATTCACCGGCAATTTCGAGTCTCGGGCGCAGAAAGAATACATTTCAAAGGCTCTCAGCCAATTGCCGGCATGTTCTCCCCAAACTGTCCACTTCTGTGACATGTAATTTTATGTCAATTGCTGTCCTCCTTTCTGGCCTCAAACCACCTTATCATCATCATCGTCGTGACACTCTGCTGCACCTCCGCCGTCATTATCTCGCCGCGCCGCCCAACGTCTTGTGCACTTTGCGTGACTCCGTGACATCCCGCAAGTCTCGGACCTAGATGTCGCCACAAACACCTCTCGTCGTACCCGAACTCCGTACAAATTATTCAACATACTCAATTCGACAGCCGTACGAGATGTGCCTGCAAGATTTCCCGGAATAACTTTGCATGAGTCAACACTGTATAAGATGAGAGCTTAAGCCCTGTGAAGTGCGGCTTCAACGCAAAGCTGAATAGAAGTAACTGTGCAGCCTTAAGTACGGATAAAAGTTTTTGTGTAATCAAAATATACTTGCCGGAGAGAGAAGTGCATATCTTGTGCCAAAGTTCGGGATAATTTGTCTGGCTTACTTTATAAATTTAAATGTTCGCACACTCTCTGGGCTGCACTCTTGGTTTTAGGGAAATTTCGGGAATTAAATCCCGATTCGGAGACGGTTTGAGAGAGAAATGATGACCTCAGCGCAAAGAGCGAAGGCACTTGATGGCACGGACCACCCCAGAAAGCTGATTTTTCCCGGCAAGTATAGGTTTATCTTCTGGGTGAGGCGAATCGATAAAATGGTTGTAAAGAAAAGAATGCTCACATGTTGGCGCGAGAAGTGTGTGTGTATCAAATGGCGAGAGATGTGGCGGAGTGCACGGGGAGCAAAAAGAAATATTAAAAACATAAAATAGCAAGAAATTGAAACACAACTCTCCGGCTCTCCATCCTCCCTCTTTCTCGAGAGCTGGAGAGCAGAAACTTGAGCATGGTGGAAAATTGTATTTCTTGCTACATTATTCGATATACACGATATCACATGCCATCATATGTACATACATATGCAGAGCTGGGCGAGGGCGAGAGTCGCCTCGAGAGGATCTCCCGATGGCTCGTGGGGCATCTTTTACATAGCACACTGTTGTGGAAAAGTGTGGAGAAGAATGGGAACATAATATACATGGGGCATGAGATAACACAGATGCAATAAAATGTCCATAAAAACTTCCTCCTTCGCTCAACATGCTATCACACCAGCCAACCTACTGACTCCCATTCTTATATTGCACACACAACATTTCCGAGGAGACTCGCTGTATCGTAAAACGCCGTATTGGCCCCGATTGGCGCGCGGGGAGGTGTGCTCGCCCGGGCAAGAAGTAACGACTCCGTGCCGTTCACCCCCGCAAGGCCCGCAGCGATGGGGGGAATTTATGGTAATGCAATAAGGGTGCGGAAGTCTGGAAATTGCTCATTAAAATCGGTGAGACGCGAGCCGCGGATGGGAGAGCGATCGAGCAATTGGCGAATGTCAATTAACATTCACTTTTACGGCGCGGACCCCATTTGGCATACATATATTGCATTTAGGCTCGAGAATCCCGCTTCTTCTCTCGCAAATCGTAAAAAAAATGCATTTAATTGCACCCTCATGGCGAAGAGACAAGAGAGTCAACCCTCATGCCAGAAGCCCTCTCTTGCTGAAGCAGTCCGGGCCGGAAAAGGGGTGGTGTGGAATTATAATTTAAAATCATTGGGAAGTCATGGTGGAGCAACTATGAAATTGCTCTTGGGAATGGCTGCAGTTGTGTAGTAAATTAATTAAAAAACAACAACTCTTCCAGCGCGCACAAGCGCTGTGCAATAGGAAATGAATAGTTGCCCAAAATTCCATTTGCAGCGTGGAAACGTGTACATGACTAGCCGTCTGAAACAGATTTATGGCCCCGGAGGCCAAAGTGGTCAAGACGCAGCAGCGGAAGCTACCCAAGTCAGGGTCGATTCCTATTGTTGCCCAGCAAATGAGTTGATTTCGGCATCACGGAGGGACTCTGGCACGGGATGAATTTATACATTTCTCCGCGAAACACCGCACATGAAAAACGGCTCAGAGTCCGCCGAGGAGATAAATTCAAGACGCTGCAGCGTTTTTTGCCACAAGAAGAAGCCGTGGAGATTCTCCAGCATCACGATGTCGCGACCCTCGAACCAATATCTTTATGCCGTGCGATTGCATGAGTCATCGGGTAAAAAACTCACTGAACGGTGTACTTAAAACTTCCTTTTACTTGAGTCTGTCTTCTTCTGAAGATTCGACTCATCCGCTCTGTGATTATTGATCTGATTTCCTTCAATTTTGAACAGAGAAGAGTTTCTGTTTTGCATATAATACTTATTTGATGCGCATTTAACTTCTCTTCTCTAATTGTTCATGAAATTGTAATGAGAGTTCTATCTGTCACTCTGGTTATTTGAATTTGATTACATCCAATGTCGCTCTTGCCGCTCTTGCCTGATAATCTGATAAAATTTTAATACTGAACGTCGTCTATTTCTGACGCGCCACCACTTAAAAGCTCGTTTGCCGACAAACAACCGTCGCGGATGCACTTCCTGCCGCCCCCGAAGTCCGCAGGGATAATTACACGCTGTCCAGGATCAGCACATGTGTGGCAAATTTTACGGGCTCTATTCTTTTGTGGCATCTTGCCTCCGTTCGTTCTTGGCGCGCACAAATTGCGCCCCACATTAGAGGCTCGCATACATTTGTGGCCTGCGGGGTGGACAAACATACTTTGTCTCGCAAAATCGCACAGCGCGGAGCTGCGTCACGAGAGGCCATAATCAATTATTAAATGAATGCCACTTTAATACCATGGGCCACGAGAGGCGTAATTGCGGGAAGGTGGACGGGTGGTGGCAGGGGGCGGGAGAGGGGCTCGGACGTGACACAATTTCGACAATATAAGGGCCACCGAGTGGAACTTGTAACAAGACGTCGCGGAGCATGGATGAAATTGTCGCTGCTCTTGGATGTGGAAGTAATTGCAAAGGCGAAACACCTCATTATCCGACTCCGCCGCGCACTGGATGGCCACCAATTAGCGTTTAACGTACAGCGAATAATATCATTAAAATACGAGGAGCAATTTGCATCTCTGAGTTGGAAAAACATCGAAACACTATTAATATATTCCTGAAATATTGGACGCACGCTGAAGTTTTGACGTTCACTTTTGCTTTGGCTCTCTGTGCTCCATATTTGAGAGTCTTAATGAAGTACCTTTTTTTTCCTCCACCGATCGACAGACGTAGAAACTGAAAAGAGCTTATGTGAGATAAAAAAGACAAGTCACGAGAGAGAGACAGTGTCTCAGCGAGAGAGTGGAAACCAGATGGTATTTAAGGTTTTTTTTTCGTGCAATAAATAAAATGCATCTTATCGGTGGGAACAAATAAAATAAATTTATACTGTAAATATTCTTTAAGATTGCGCGGCAAGAGTTTGTAAAAAGCTGCGGGCTTTGCGGTCCTTTCGTGCAAGAAATTTATACTTTTTTCCCCCCTTCATCAGCTCGGCGATGTTTTATTTATCGAGGAGTGTCTTTTTCTCCCCGAGACCTCAGAGAATCACCGAATTGAGCTCTTTTTGCTTCTGGCTTTCTGCGCGCTCACATCGCGTTTCTTCTTATGCAATTGCCCCGCACGATGATTGGATTCAGCAGTGACACTGGGTGTATTTGTTAAGCGAATGAAGGATGATTGAGCATCTTGACACTCGAGGCGCAGTCATTCACTCAATTAATGCAATTTAGAGTGAGATTCGACATATTGTGCATTTTAATGAATTTCTGGCAAATATTTGCGAGCAGTCGAAAGAATTTCCAGTGCAAATACACCTTTCTGTTCTCGACAGAATCTGGGGATTGTGTAGTGCTGAAAAGGTCCAGTGGCTGCTGAGTTGGTGGAACAAATGAAATCATATTTGTGTAATTTCGCGAAATTGTGAACGAAAACAAACCATTAACTGCATTTGCAATGCTGGTGCAAACATTTTCCAGGATGGATAATAAAATTCACTGATTGCACTGGATGGCATTGTGTGTCTTCTGTGAGAAATGTGCGCTGCTTCACTCAAAATTGCTGGTCATTTTCTCTCGCGCGTGCGAATATATAGTGTGTGTGTTGGCACACAAGTACACATATCGCGAAATGGGCACGATTGAAAAGTCCCACTCTATATTTAATTTTCATTGCAAATTGACAAAACGTGTCAAATGCTGTGAATGTGCGGTGGGAGAGCCGGACAATGATGGAATGAGTGCCTGGGCGATATGAAATGCCAACGGGATGGTGATGCAGGGTAGACGTGAAAACAAACATTCCCGCAAGATTGAGCCTCGTGTTTGCGATTTCCATAATGAATTTATGGAAATTCAGCATCAATCAATAATTTATGTATTGCCATCTCTCTGGGGAGTGCGAATACATAATGTGCTTTTAATCACACGAGCCTGTGTGTGTGTGTGTGTTTTGTCGTAGAGTACGCCAGCAGAACACCTCTCAAGGCGTCCTCCTTCTCAAGCACCCGATATGACGGCAGATTCTGCCGCCAGATTCCAATAATGGCAATAGTTTGTTACAATGTAGTGTGAATTTATCGGAAAACACGTTTTCCAGCCATTATCGTCGTCAGAAAACCTCCACAGCAGCGCCCAAGCCGGGGTGAAATCTACCATCTCTCGCACATGAAATCCTATATATCACTGTACATAGCGCACGTTGATAGCGCCAGCCAAGATGTCGAGGGGCGGAGGGAGGGGGAGCAGGCGCAAAAGTTTGCCTTTTGAAAACGCTAAATCATTAAAAGAAAAAGTGCTCAAAACATAAATTGTGGTATAAACAAAAATGCAACCATGAGTATAAATAATGCATTTTACAAAATGCTTTATCTCTCGCCCGGCTCGTTGTCATCGTCGTCGAAAATAAATCACCCCTATACCCATATCCGTAAAACAATTTCCTCTCGCTTCTGCCCTTTTCGCTCTCGTGCACTCGGCTTTTTCCATCGAATTCGTGTGCAGCAATATTTCGCTATTATTTCAACTTGTATTCTTTCCATCATCTCACTTCTCAGTCCTTTCGCGTATTATAGAGATTACACTTTAATGCTATGGGAATAAGGGAAAATTATTGAGAATAATTGTGTTTTGTTCGCAGTAAAAGTGGTGATATTTTTGCATATTATATATGAGCAAGAGGGAGATAAAATTGCCAACATTTGTACACGAGAAGAGTCCGATTTAAATAAACTGATTATTCAATGGTATTCTGTCTACTTTTATGCTAACTTTCTGACAATTAACCACAAATCAACTGAAATCTAACTAAAAATCAAACTGATAAACTTTCTAACCTTAATATCTGATGTTTTCAGATGATTTGTTAAGCCTTTAATCATTGAGTGTATCTAATGTCTCCCAATTAGAATCTTTCTGGCTCAAAATCGCAGCTGAAGCACAAAAATTTGAGGTTATGTAACATTTTGGTCTGTTTTTTTACACTTCCTCATCCATAATTGCAATTTTCATGAAGTTTAAATGCACAAATCTGTCATTAAATTGAATAATTTCTTTTTCAGTGCAAATATATCCAATTTGAGGTGTTATTTTGTCATAAACTCAGTCACATAACCTAGAAAAATATGTCAAGATGATCAAAATGCAGGTCTGTATTATATAGAGTTGATTTTTCCAGTTCTTTATGCTTCTGCTAAGCTGTACATCACTTCCAATCGGAATTATCTTCCCCTTGCATTTGAGTGTATTACAGAGTTTACTTGAGGGCTCTATTCCCACAAATCATTGCAACAATCCAGATATTTTGTATTCCATGCATTATTTCGTCAATTAAATCTAGCATGACGTCATGATATGAATATTTTGCCTCCTGTGCAACTCAGCTTCAGAGCGGAATGCAGCGACGTGGAGACGAGAGAGAGAGCGGAAAGTATTTACCATCGAAATCCATTTGAGACTGTACTTGATGATTTCACATCAAAGCCGCTCGCCTCTGAATGGAGTGCCAATAAATTGTTCAATAAACAAACGGCCAAGAATAAGCGAAAGATGGAGGGCAAAAAAGCCATTCGGAGAGTGCATTAAACCACTGGAACATGCATGATCTAAATTGGGTGGAAGAAAAAGCGAGGAATTGAAGCCAAAGTCTCATATTCCTGAGATTCAACGACAATAATCCACGACGAATCAATAAGTTCGGCAGCGAAGCGGGAAGAGATTTTCGACTGACTTCCTTCTCGCTTTTTTTCCGCCATGGGGACTTCTGGAAGGCAGACTAGAAGGTTCCCTTCTGAAAACACTCTTCCACTGCGGGTAATCCTCCAAATTCAAATTGCCCATGCTCGATCAACCGTGCAGACCAGCTGTTGGTCGCACTGTTTCCCGGAAAGGCTTCTTGAGTTCTATTCTCGAATTCTCAAATGCCAAACTCGGGTAAATCTTTCCCTCCGTCTCTCCAAAATATCCACTTCATCTGCTCGTGTGATGATGTTGAAATGACTGCTGAACTGATTGGTAAAAAGCGCCTAAATTGAGTGAGTGAGAAAAAGTTGGTGAGAATAAATTCCCAGCAAGTGCGTAAATACCACCATCAATTTCACTATGCTTGTGAGACGAAAATTGGTTAATTTATTTATCAACGGGCCCATATGAGTGGATTTCATGCATAATAATGTCACTCAATGAAACGGAATGACTTCATTGAAATTGAAAGAGACTCCGCGTGAGAGTGTTCTTGTTCGGGTGTTGTAATTTAAATGGGGACACACTCTCGACAGTCTTTTGCGCCATTCGAGAGAATCGTCGTCGTCGTCGTGAATGTGATACTGGAGGAGGTCCCACGCGAGGGCAAATCACTCAAACTCCGCACACAACGTGCGAGAATCACAATTCACAAATTCACAATTGGAATTATTTGTAGCGCTCTTGATTGAGTGTCGATGCCGCAGGTGCTAAATTTGCCCGAAGAAGCGCGCCATCTCAAGGTTCTGAGCATATGGGAAAGATGATGGGATGAGGAGACAACCTGAAGGAGCGCTTCTTTCATCCTTTTGAGCACGCACACTCGACAGTTGAGATGTTCCTTTGTACATTGCCAGCGACATGCAGATAGATGAATGGCACTGTCGTGATGTCTTTCCATTCGACTGTTATAAATATCTGCCCTACTTGAGATCATCCATTGAGAATCGCTTCGATGAGCTTCGCAACTCGTCCCCTCGCATCCATTTGGGTATTCATCTCTGCGAGATGAGAGCGTCTTTCACCCATCATCGCTGGCCCGAAAGGGTGATTGTCGACGAAGGGTTCTCACTTTTCATAAATTTCACAAAAGCACCAGTCGAGAAGGGGTTTTGCTTATCGTGTTTAGAGTAGTTTGTGATTTCACCATGGCCCATTAATCTTAGTCTGTATATATTCCAAGTGATGATGCAGTTTTCTTCTACTAAAAAAAGGGGTGGAAAAAATGGCTCTTTGCAGAGAAAACAGGTGACTCTTTCGGGGAGGATAATTTCCTGCCACTTCACCTAAAATAGAGAAAATAGCCAAAGTAAATCTCTGTCTAAAGTCACCCTTCTAACTCGACACTTTTGCCCTGACATTGATGAGCGAAAAGGCTTTTTAATGTGTCGAGATTCTGCAAGAATGACGCAATCCATTTCGCATTTTAATATAAATTTGTCCATGTTCCGCCATGTAAGGCGCACAATGCTAATCTGTTACTGTCAAGTGGCACAATGGCACAGCTTAAAGCTCATTAATTTAATTATCCCATCGCGTGATGCGTCATTAATAACTGCGCCTTCGACGCCACTGAAGCCGTCGCGATGCCACTGGCATCCGCGGATTTTTCCGCCTCTCCTCCCTCCCCGCGATTTTGGGGACATGTGCGAGGGGTTGCAGTGCAAGCGGGGAGGGCGAAATTGATTAATGTCACATTGTGCTAATGCTTAACATTTAATTAGATGAAAAATTACAATGGCAGGATTACTATTTTGTGCTCTCGCCTTTGGCACTTCAACCTCAACTTTGGCGTGAGGCAGAGCGTGAGGGTGTCCTCGAGGCTCCCTCGAGAGGCGCCACAGGGGTTTCAATGGCCCGGAGTTATGGCATTTCAATGAAGATGACGATGAAATTCCATTTCTGTGAATCTCATTGTTCGCTGAATACACACAGCCAATCCTAATACTCGAGACGGATTCCATTCACTGGAAAATTAGACATTTTCTCCATCTCTCGCCCCACTTTTATCACAAATTTCCAGCCACTGTATTCACTTTTGCCATTGCATTCAATGTCTTTATGATTTCTTACACCCATCGATGATATATCAATGGCATTGCAGATGAACGGAATATATTTCACTGCAAATTTATGGATTCGTCGGTCGCCGCCATACTTGTGCGCGGCATAAAAACCCATCGCCGAAATGGGATTGTATATATTGAATGGGTGAATATCGATTGCGATCTGCTGATATTGTGACAAATGTCGCTGGAAAATTTCATTGCGACATAGAGAGTCAAAATGGGCTGCGCGAGGACAGAGAGGAGACATTTAGAAAGTACGGCAGTGCGATGTTTTAGAGATTATGCGATGCTGGCCCCGAAATCCTCAAAGGCACTTCCCGCTCATTGTTTGTCGGATCAAATTTCAATGCAACTCCGCTGGACACTGAAGCGGAGTGAATGATATTAATAACTGCTGAATGAATGGTGAGCAGTGAAAGTAAAATTAAGGATTGTCAGGGAATTATGATGCCATGTGAGGCAAAGGACTGAAAATCAACGGCTTTATGCAGACAGAATGAATGAATATGAAACATGAATAAGTTTTAATTATGGGCACATATAAATGAATTTATTAGTAATGCGTATTTTCATGTCTTCTGTTTGCATTCAGCTAAAACTGAACATTTCTGCTATTTGAGCTGTGCTTGGGAAAATCCCTTCAGAAACAGCATTAACCCTGACTATATCAGATTGATTATCATCCCTGATAATTGTGCAAACGATATTTTGTATATAAATTGTGAATTTTCCGAAGCATGAAATTAGATTTTTATTATAAAACTAAGTTGATTTCATTAAGAATAGATTATTCTTATTAATATTCCCATATTTATGGGCTCGTGGGGAAATCTGATTAAAGTTTTGTTCAGACTAATAAATTGATCTTTATCTGCAAATATCCTTGATTTAAGTATTTTTGGATGCCAAAAGATCTTGAAATAAGTAAAATCTCGGATTGATCTTAGTTTTTTTCCGTGTAAAATCAAGACGATGATCTTTGTTAATCGATTTTCAACCTGATTTTGCTTGAATATATGTGAATTTGCGCGACGCTTAATTGGAATTCAGCTTTTGCGCTCCAAATTGACACCTGGAAGAGCACAATTGCTCTGCGCTGTGTGATGTTCCTGTTGTCCAAAGGCGCACAACAGTGTTGCATTGAGAAAGTGCACGCAAAGAGACAGAAAAGTGCTGCGAGAAATGCGCTGGGGGAGTTATTTAGAGTGAAGTGTTATTGAGCCAAAGTGGTTGCGGCGCGGATTAATTTTGTGTGAGAAAATAAACCATCTGTCAGAGTTGAAACACCGGCAATGTGTCTCATCAGAGCATCAAACGGCCTCTCACAGTCTCTAATGACCTGCATAAAAGTTTTAATGTTTTCATGGCATTTCGCGGAGAAGCTCCCGCGCCACAGTGCTTTCGCGTTGAATAATTTATTCAGC
Organism: Phlebotomus argentipes; assembly: GCF_947086385.1. Classification (NCBI taxonomy): domain Eukaryota; kingdom Metazoa; phylum Arthropoda; class Insecta; order Diptera; family Psychodidae; genus Phlebotomus; species Phlebotomus argentipes. The sequence continues at coordinate 16,802,793 of NW_026776177.1, read as the reverse complement.
CCAGAAGTGACGCTATTAATTAATGACACACGAGCCCCTGCGTAGTCCGCGTGGCCGCAGAGACATGTGGGTAATTGTATCTAATTAGAATTTAGCGAGCTGAAAAAAGGCCGGGCGGCTTTTATCGGGCTGTCTTATCAAATATTCTGCAGATCACGAGGCAAAGTGCAGCCACAATGTTGTATGAAAAATTCATATGCACGCTGAATGCCGTTAATATTTCATCTGGGGATTTTCCCATTCGCTCATTTCCTTCACATTTCAGACACTCAGCGTTTTTCACACATTTCCTCCAACATCGTGTGCTGTTATTTTTCGTTTGTCTCCACCTAAAGCGCTTTTACATGAGTGAAAATTGACTGAATTTTTTTTTTGATATTTGCTTTGTTATGATACGCGCGCGTCTCGCCCATGACAGGCTTAGTGTTTATTTTAGCCTGGAAAACAATTCAATTAGCTGCTTGATAAAACCAACATTGACCACTTTAGAAGCTTTCCAAAACGCGCTATAAATAAAGAGCCCCCAAAGCAAGTGATTTACGGATTCGAGCCACACTTCCCATACATTTTCGCCATGTATTATGATGGTGTATATTGTGTAGAAAAATTTATACATTTATTTATACAACACCTTCGTGCGATGGGTGTGAAATGGGTGAGGTGTGACCATGCACATATCACAAAAATGGTCCATTTGGTGGCAATAAATTTTGTATTTTCTCAAATAATCATAAAAGAAGAGTCGCGCTTTTCGCGCGTTAATTTGAAATTCAAAGCAAAATGCTAAGCAACTTATTTTTCTTCTCGTCTCATGCGAGAATTTGAGTTTGTATGTTGAATCGGGGAGTCTCATGAGGTCAGCTTCTTGGCAACAAAAGTGGTGGAAAACACAACTTTTCCATGTAATAAAATGGTAGAAATTTGATAACATTAAACTCCCAGCCCGCATTTTATCTGCTCGACTAGTCGATTCTATGAGTGCTCGAATGGCCAGAGAAAGAAGGCGAAGCAACGGCAAGAGAGTCGATATCCTCGCATATAAAATAGCTATCAATGCGCCATTGTCCATAAATATAAAATTTCCATAAATTGATCAATTCGGAAAAATTCACAAGAAACACCAGAGAGAGGCAAAAAAGGCGCATCTCGGAGCAGTTCTCAAGCATTTTGCCGGAGTCTCCATTTGTATTCCGACTTTCCATTCACGTTTGCCTGCCCATAATACCAAATGATGGTACCTGCAGTTGATTGAGGCAATTGCTCATCAAATATTTATCGAAATGCCACTGTAACGACTGTTTAATTGAGTTTCATTGCCTTTAGTGGCGATTTATTCGCTCTCCAGACGGGAATTTAATGGACGAAATGGATCTCTTGAGATTCATTAATGAAGAATTCCTCACCCAGGAAGACATTCGAGAGATCTCCAAGTCCACTAAAACCCACTATTACCATCACTTTTCTGCTCTGTCACATTGCCTAATTGGCAGAAGGTTAGGCGGCAAAAAATCCACCGCCTCGCCTTTAATTCCATGACACACAATGTGCCAAACATCATCTCAATTAGCCCACCCTGTGCTGGGCGAGAGAGAGAGAATCTATAGAAAGGCAGCATGCCAGAGAAATCGCAAATTATACGCCTCAAAATTAATAAAATACAGCAATTGGCATTAAAAAACATGCAGATAAAAAATCACCATGGCTGTTTTACGTGTCTCAAATGGACTCTTATGCCACACAGAAATTCATATATTCTCTCTCCCTCCCCAGAATGAAATGAAAGGGAAGAGGCAGAAGAGAGAACTATTTCCTGAGAAATGGAAAAAGAGCGCTAAACTGAAATGCCCCACAAAGGCAGATTATGGCTCATACACGGCAGGATTAGGGCTCTTATTAAGCACAGCGATTATCTTTATTGTACGTGGAGAGTAAGAGGACAAGGGGAAACATGGAATAAGTGTAATTTCATGCAGCTCGCCAACGTTTTCAGCGGCACAAAGAATTTTCCAGCCTCTATCCTGGGCACAAAATTGGTGGATGGCGAGATTTAGTTTCGGGCTTTTCAGCTAAAGGAGGCTTGTCATTTGCAGTGACGATGAATATCTCCAAAATGGTTATTAACGAGCAAATTAATAAGGATTCTGGATGTTTTGTATCCGACTCACTATTATTTAGGTTCAGAGCAAGGGGACGATAATATGGGAAGAAGTGGTGTACACCTTAATTTCCGTTTTCAAATTTGTTACCAAAAACATTTAATTCTCCCTATCAATCAAGTATTTGCAAGCAAGCAATAAAGATCGTGATTCTAAATTTTCAAGTAATCAAACACATTGCAAATTGTGCAAAAGTTAAGCATTTGTCCGAAACAAATTTCCGCTACTGTAAATAAAAATGAGATAGATTTAAATTTGCAATTGGAAAGTACCTAATAAATCCCTAAAAGAAAACTAAACGCCTTCGAGTTTCAGTTGAAATGCATCTGAGCGGAATTTTCCCAGTCGTTCGTGCGTCATTTGAACTTTAGCCGCAAAATCACAGTAACACAAGCTATTCCAGCGAACTTGTCCGCCTCCCGAAACGAGCGCTGGATGGGAAAAGTTTCGCACACTGGCGATGGATTAAATATATAGCAGTTATAATGGCATCCACGTGTGATTGAGCCAACGCGGAGTCTTTTCGGGGCGCTGAGGCCGCGCGGTGAAATGTCTTGGCTTTGCTATCGGGAGGCAAAGAAGGCAATCTATCGTCTCTCATGCTGTCTTCATTGGGTTTGTCGTGTCAATATATTGCGACATGTGTGGAATGTCTTCGTGAATGTCCACTCATGGTGAAGAGCTTCAGGCCAGCGAATGAATTAATCAATCAAGCCGCGCGCAGTTTCTTCGAGGATGCGATTAGCATTATTAATAAAAATTAAATTTACGACCGCCACTCAAAAATTGAAAGCCCCACATCACGGAAGATGTCGCGAGGGGGCTTTTGCAAGGGGGGCGAGCTGGTGCCTTGTGGAGAAAAGAAGTGCCATATTGTGAAGAAGTGTGGGACGGCGACAGCGTGTTTGTGTATTAATAATATTATTTTCTGAAATAGCAAACGTCTTGGGCGTGTCGTGTTTTCGATGAATCAAAGTCATAAATTACCGCATGCATGGCTCGAATGTTTGCATCCATCGCTGTGTGTGTGTGGATATCAATTATGGGTCTATTTTTATTAATGAATGGCATTTGAGATAATTTGTGCGTTTTGAGAAATTGCTGCTGAAGATATGGCAGGCAATTAGCAATTAGTGGAGATGGACAAAATGAATCGAGAAAACTAATGTGCAATGCCACGAAATCCCTCCGGATGACTGTCGAGAGTGGCATGATAGCAAAGAAGCAAAACAAGCTTGAATTTGTGCAAAATTATTTAATGAATTCACTGACTTCCTCACATTATACACACCATTTACATTCCCTCAGATGCCTTTCGCTGTCTTCCTCCCCCGGACTTCTGCCTGGAAATCCACCGTGTCATGTTCTATTCATTTGCATATTTATTTCTTGATCGATCGGACACACGGTGTGACGTCTAAATTTTAATAACAACAGCCTGGGAACCGATTCCGACCGCCGCTTCAGCGACAGAATGGAGCTGCGATCGAGGAAAATCGCCTTTCGATTCCCCACAATGGACGCATTGGGCACTCCTGAGGGCATGTGTGACTAAATCCCTCCTTTTTATCGCGCCAACCATTAAGAATGGGCATAAATTGTGAGAGGATAAAAGGGCAACGTGCGCATCATGCTAAGGAATGAGGTACTTTGAACCAAGGGAGAGATAATATGGCTAGAATCTGTACACCACTTCCAACACTATAAACTCCTTCAGAGTAAAAAAAAATTATCTTAGAAGAAAACACAGAAGAATTGTGGGATTTTCAGCCCAAAAGTAAAGTAAAAACCTATTTTAGCAATTCAACAACCGAAAAATTATGGATATTTAGGAGAAAAACACGAATAAATGTTGAAATATCAATAGAAAACTACAATATTCAGTTCAAAGACTTAACAAAAGCCGCGTTTTGGCGAGTTGCTTTTGGAAAATGTCAATTCTCACGAATTTTCACCAATGAAAACAGAAATATTCCATGTTCGAAGAGGCAATTCAAATTGGCACAGGCGATTTCCCGACAATCAGGGTCAAAGAATCTTTAAGCAAACTTAAGGCTGTCCGAAACAGATATTCCTGGGCGTAATTGTGTGTGTTTGCGTGAAAATCAAAGTAATATTCTCAGAAATTGCCTACAGGAGTGAAATGGAACGTGAGATCATATGAGATTATCTGCATATGTGACATTCTGCACCCCAAATTGCATCTCCACAGGCACCACAAAGAGATGCATTGCTTGGGACAACTATCGTCTTGGCACTGAGCCAGAGGACATTGTGAATGTGGTGAATTTGAAATGTCCGATGAATTGCAATATCTGGGACTTGCTCGGATGTGATCAGCGGCAACTGCGGAGGTCGTGATTGTTGTATTTATGGCGAAGTTTATTCTGCGATAATTTCATTATCTGAGATTAGCCAGTCCGGCCGAAGAGATGAGAGTGCGACTTGTCTAAAAATACGCCCGTGGAATTGGTAGTTTTAATACATTCGAGAATGGAAAACTCATTCTCACACCTGAAATTGAGGTGTGTTAATAGTGATATGATGATTCCACAGAAATCACATTAAATCCCATCCGCAGTGGCGGAGAAACCACGGCTTTTGTCTCTCTCTCGATGCGAGCAATTTGGCCCAGAGAGTGAGACTGGCAAAACCACATGGAGCCATAAAGGAAGGCCCTGATTCGAAAATGAATCTTTCGTGATTCATTATCCGGCCAGAATATCCCAATGAATTATTTTCTCCGGAGCCCAGAGAGATTTGTGCTTTTTTGCTCGCCAACAATTTTATCTTGGTTCCGATGCGATGCCAAGGCGAGAGGGTAAAGGTGAGTGACGGGGAGGCCGAGGGAGAAAAAAATTTGACGGAACTATATAATTAACGAACCCCATGAATTGTGTGTAATCGAAAAAATCTCAACGGCGAGCAGGTAATTTCCAGCCACTTCCAACTGTGAGAAGTAATCCGCGTTTCCCTTAGGGGCGAAAATAATTTAGTGAGTATGTTTCGTGGTGGAAAGAGTATGAGCAAAAAACTAGCATTTATTGCATGCGCTGCCAGAGTAGGTTCGCCTTTCGGATCCTTGCAGCACTTGCACGAGAAAGTCTATGGTGGCCAACATAGTAATCACATTAGTCGCAAGCTCGCCGGCCGCTCGTCGGGTGTCAATAATTTCTGCGTTATCTCACAGCCAACTTGGCTGTGGCATTAAGAGCCTTTGTCCAGGGGTGAAAGAGGCCACAAAAAAGAGATACATTACTATTATTAAGGAATTATACAAACTGGTTTTGCTCATTTCTTCACCGGCCGTGAGACTTGAGCGGCAATTTCTCTCGATGACATTTAATCTGTCCAGTGAACCGTCCGAGGGACGAGAAATTAACAATGTGCCATCTGACAATTCGTGTGTGAATGAGTGTCTGTTCTCTGGGCATCGCATTTAAATAAATGAAAAAAGCACTCCGCGAGAGACTACAATGATCAGCGTACCTTGAAAATTCAATTATAAATTATTTATTGGAAACACAAATTACATCCTGAGTAGCATTTTTGAATTTTCAAGAAAAGAGCACAGTCATTATTTAATATTCCACCGAAAACCAATTCTTTTCCAACCTCCCTCAGTCCGTCACGTGAGTTGTTTTCCACCTCGGCAATTGGGCACAAAAAGAGCTATGTGATTTATTCGGTGGTAATTTATATTTAAAAGTTGCCTCTTTTTTCACCCGTCCAGCCACAATAAAGCTGTGCGAAGATATTACTGGCACATTTCATTATAACTCCGGCGCTGAATTGAGTCGGAGGGTATTGTATTGGGGGTCCAATTAGAGGATTCACAAGTAATAATTAATGAGAAAAATACCTCAGCACTTAGTCTCCTCTCACCTACTCAACGTCTTCGCTCACTGGCTTTTTTCCCTCCTCCGGCGTGGCCATGAAATTAGACAAAAGTCTCCGTCTATTGCCCAAGAATTCTCGCATCAATTGTGGCTTGGATTTCATTCTGGAGGGCAAAAGTTGCTTGACCATAGCAAAATGCATTGAGAAGTTAATGGTTTTACTTATCACAGCCGTTCAAACACAATTTGCCGTAATTTCGTGTTTCGATGATTTTCGTGAAGCGAAAACCATAAAAAGTCGACTTTTCATCGTTAACGCCCCACATTTTTCCTAAGAAAATTCCCTTAAATTGCAGTCAAATGCTCAAATGTTCTCAGACTCCGAATTTAAAGATTATTTGTCAAATCTTTCAATATTTTCGCTTGAAAACCTAAAAAAGTACAGTCTTTCGACCACTTTTCTTTGGCAAATGCGATAATTCCAATCGAGAATCCATCAAAAACACATCCTTCTCGTCTGTTTTTTAAACCGTGCTTGAAAAATTGACTTCAATTTTCCAAACAATTTCAATTAAGAAGAAAAATTTCTAGTTGTGTAGATTTATAAATGAAATTTCTAAATGAACTTTCCACCACTAATTCAATTTCCCGAGAGGTTAATTGGTAGAAATTTCTCTCGAGCTTCCTCTGGCCAGAAGACCTGTCGTGTCCGGTCTTGGGAAGGCAGAGCGGAAAGTGGGGCGAAAATCAGAGATTTGCCACGAGTTAAATGGATTTTGTGCTGCCCAAAGGATGGGGCGCAAAAAGGAGGGCAACAAGACGAGGAATAATTTATGAGGGGCGATAAAATAAGAAATAGAAGCCGTGTGATGGCAAAAAGTGGGATAAACCCATGTATGGACTTCTTGTGTAATATTTGCCATGATAAGACGACACACAATGAATAGTGTCATTTTTTTCCGCACTTTGCAGAGCCACTCTCTCGAAGAAAATGATAAATCGACGGCTTGAATGGACCATTGTGTAATTATGGTCATGTCTTATGCAGATTCAGGTGCTTAGCCACATCTGCAAGACGTCCCCAATTGAAGGCGATCTCGCTCCTCTGCATAATTACGGAGACAATCATTTCGCTACCACACTGAATTGATTAGAGTAATTTTTTGCGATAATAGAGTTTGATTAATCAAATCCCCCGGGCGATAAATCATCACAGGCAAAAGTCAGAATTTGCATTTCAATTGACTGAATATGAAAATGATCATCGCAACCCCTCCCATTTCAGCTCTATCGCCCATCAAGTAAGGAATTTTGATTTGTAATTTGTTGTTCGGCGGAACCGAAGAAACCGATTCCCCTTTGTTGCCTCTCCCCCTTGAATTGTGAGCCGAAGGAAGGGCGAGCGAGAGAGAGGAAATTGTTAAAATCTAATGGATCGTTAATTTCCAACTTTTCATTCCCGTCACTCTAGTCACAAAAGCGACCCCGCAATGGCTGAAATGTCCAGAAAGAAGGGCAGAATGAATTGGAACAAGGAATCCTGGCGTGTCCTAATTACGAGCCCATCAAAGCATGATTTCGAAAAGTATAATGCTATGCAGATAATGTTTTCCCATTCTCTCCTTCTTTTGATAAAAACAACACAAAAATCCACCTCACGCCGCCAAGCTTTTATCACGTGAATACTTTCTATATAATTTTAAGCGCGCAATAGGGAAAAACAAAGGGAAGGGACAAAGAAAATGTACAGCTTTGAGTTTTAATATTAAATGAAAAACACGAGGGGTTTGAGACAGAAGAATTTGCTATCAAAGAAATGTTGAATTACAAGGTTCGATGCGAAAGGAACGCGGAGAAAATGTATCATGAAAATTATAATGTTCACAAATCTAACATTAACTGGAAATCGAGATCTAAGGAATATCAAGAAAATGATGTGAATAAAATACACTTGCATGTTACAAATTAGTGTAATCTTAGTAAATCAATATATTAATATATAATAAAAAACAAGATTTCAAAAAGTAAATATGCAGAATTTTCTAACAAAATATTTGACAAATAAATTCATACTCAAAATATTAACTTTTTTATGATTTTATATGAGCTTTCAGAGTATAAACCATTGTATTTTTAAATTATTATACAAAAATCACTGAATCAGGTTTTTCTTTTATGTCTCTATCAAAATTCAACTCTTCCAAAATAAGAATTTCACAAGGAGAAGATAATACGGCTGAAATCTGCACATCACTTCCAGACACTTCCACAATTTCTATGAAAAATCCCTAACATTTCCCGGGACTTCAGACTTCGTG